>NW_028082407.1:0-600000 GCF_014824575.4 Sturnira hondurensis
CTTCCCTCCACCACCCACCCTTGTCCTGTGGCTGTGCGGGCTTTAGCTCTCACTCCTGTGCTGCAGCCTGCGTGGACCTGAGGACGCTGTGCTGGGCAGAACAACCTGGCCACCACAGGACACACCTGGTGGGAGTCTGCTCGCAGCAGGTCCCTGGAGGGGTCAGACCCCCAGAGACAGAAAGGAGGGTGCAGGGGCTGAGGGAGGGGGTGGGGGGTAGTGTTTGAGAGACAGAGTTTCCACCTGGGAAGGCGAGCACGAGCTGGAGACGCAGCAATGCACTTGGTGCCACAGAGGACAGTCAAGATGGTGGTTCTACCTTATACATATCTCACTATGGTGAAGACCAGGCTCTGTCTTCCTCCCTCTGACAGCGGGGACTTTGGCTCCTCCCCAGAGCCGGGCACACAGTAGGTGGTCAGTGACAGGTTGAGGGAGTGGAAGAGCAAAGAGGTGATCTGCCCCCAGCTGGTGGAGAGGCAGGAGGGCACAGAGAGGCGGTGACAGGTGCAGCCTGAAGCAGCACCTGCTCCTCGTCTTCAGAGCGAGCTTCCCAGCAGTGCTTCCCAACTGAGGCGCGTCTGCCCCTCAGGGGCATCTCCCCACATCTGCAGACATTTGTCTGTCACTACTGGGTGGAAGGAAGGGGGGTGCTGCTCGTCACTGGAGAGCAGAGGCCAGGGAAGCTGCAAGGGACCCACAAGGCACAGGAGGGCCCCCAGGAGGACTCAGTCAGCCCCAGTGTCAAGAGTGCAGAGAAAGAGAAACCCAGCTGCAGAGATACCTCCTCCTGGAAGGCCCCCCTGATTTGACGCACCTACTGCCTCACACATCCCCTTCTCTCCTGGTAACACCAGGGCAGATGAAGCAGGCTGGGTAAGCCCAGGGCAGCGGCAGGATGGGGTTGGAGTCAGGCAGCGAGGCTCCTTCCTCCAACTGCCACTGGTGGTGGCCCTGTCCCAGGTGCTGATGTTCTGAGTGAGCACAGGGCGGTGGGCACTTTGGGGCTGCATGGGGTCTGGGTCGGGGCTCTGCATGGGTCCTGTCTGAGGACCACGGGTGCTCAGGGCAGGACCTGGGAGTCACTGCTGCTGTGCTGGGCCGAGACTGGCGAGGAGAGAGGCACAGACCCGGGCACGAGGATCCTGGACTCAAAAGAAGAACTGACACCCTCAGGTCTGCCCCCCCCCGCCCCCCTCCCCGTTTCCTGTTTTTCCCCCTCGAAGTGGGTGAGGGATCCGGGCTGGTACCGCAGAGGGGAAGGGGGTGCGGTCTGCTGACAGGAACCCCAGTTGAGAGCTCGCCCCCAAAGCATCCTCTCGTCTGCAGGGAAAGCAGGCCAGCTCCCTGTGCGGCCAAGTGTGGAGCTGGAGGGGCCCACGCTGGAGCCCCGGGGCTGAGCAAAGGCGCGGAGATCCCGGACCCTGCCCCAGCCACAGAACTTGCTCCACACTTTCTCCCCCTCTCTTCTGTGACCTTGTCGCCAGGGCGGCCCCACTGTCCTCGCAGAAGCTGGAGGGAGGCCTGTCTCTTTTCGGAGCTGAGTGCTTGGAGGTCCTGCTCTGGGCTCAATCCTCTGGTCTCTGGATGTGGGGGGCGGGGTGCAGGGACGGGGGATCGGGGTTAGAGCGGTCTGGAGACCCACCGCTCTCCATCCCTGCCCCGCCCTCGTTTCCCAGGAAGGGACGGTATTAACCGGCACAGGCACCTGCACCGGGCTGCGCACTGACCGCAGTTCCGTGAGCGAGCAGCTCTCCTGTCCTGCTCCTCCCGCGGCCGCACAGACTTCCGTGGGCTCCACGCCCCCGACAGTTCCTCCCAGAGGGCGCCCTAAGAAAACCTATTTGAGATCTCGGGCCAAAATGAGACACAGATAGATATGCTTTGACTCCTCACACAACCGAAACAAGGACAACAACCAATTTAAAAACAAAACAAAACAAAAACCCAGTACTGCCAGAAGAAAGTCGAACTGCATGGGAGTCAGACACCCAAGCAGTTCCACAAGAAACACTCATCCAGGCTGGTCCCAGCGGCGGGGCCGGGAAGCTGGGTGGAGAGGAGGCGGAAAAGCGGCTGGAGGACCAGGAGATCCCACATTAGAGTGTGGATAAACCGGGAGAAACAACTAGAGAGTGAGACAGACTCACAACCCAGGGCTCCAGTGCAGGGAAGTAAAGTCTCAGAACCTCTGGCTTAAAATCCCATGGGGGTTGCAGTGGTGGGAGAGACTCCCAGTCCCACAGGAGAGTCCATTAGAGGGACCCACAGGATCCTTGAAGGTACACAAAGCCACCCACCCAGGAATTAGCACCAGAATGGCCCAATTTCCTTGTGGGTTTGTGAGGTGGCGAGAGTGACTGAAAACTGGCAGAAAATGGAGCAAGAACCATTGTTCCCTCTTGGACCCCTCCCCCATGTACAGCATCACAACACAGCAAGGTGGGTTGTCCCACCCTGGTGAATACCTCAGGCTCCACCCCTTACAACATAACAGGTGTGTGGAGACAAAGAAATGTGGCCCAAATGAAAGAACAGACCAAAGCTCCAGAATAAGAACTAAGTGATGAAGAAATAGCCAATCTATCCGATGCACAGTTCAAACCACTGGTAATCAGGATGCTCACAGAAATGGTCGAGTATGATCAGAAAAGAGAGGAAAAAATGAAGGCTATGTAAAGTGAAATAAAGGAAAATATACAGGAAACCAACAATGAAGGGAAGAAAACTGTGACTCAAATCAATGATTTGGAACAAAAGGAAGAAATAAACATTCAACCAGAACAGAATGAAAAAACTAGAATTTTAAAAAATGAGGAGAGGCTTAGGAACCTCGAGGACAACTTGGAACTTTCCAACATATGAATCATAGGGGTGCCAGAGAAGAGGAAGAGCAAGAAATTGAAAACTTATTTGAAAAAAAATAAAGAACTTCCCCAGTCTGGTGAAGGAAATAGATTACCAGGAAGTCCAGGAAGCTCAGAGTCCCAAAGAAGTTGGACCCAAGGAGGAACACACCAAGGCACATCATAATTACATTACCCAAGATTAAAATGAAGGAGAGAATTCTAGAAGCAGCAAGAGATAAGGGGACAGTCACCTACAAAGGAATTCCCATCAGACTGTCAGCCGATCTCTCAAAAGAGACCTTACAGGCAAGAGGAGGCTGGAAAGAAGTATTCCAAGTCATGAAAGGCAAGGACCTACATCCAAGATTGCTCTATCCAGCAAAGCTCTCACTTAGGATGGAAGAGCAGGTAAAGTGCTTCCCAGATAAGATGAAGTTAAAGGAGTTCATCATCACCAAGCCCTTATTATATGACATGTTATAGGGACTTATCTGAGAAGATCAAAACTATGAATAGTAAAATGAGAACAAACTCACAACTATCAACAACTAAATCTTAAAGAGCAAAAACAAAAATAAACTAAGAAAACAACTACAAAAGGAACAGAATCACAGAAATGGAGCTCACATGGAGGGTTATCAGCAAAGAGGGGTGAGAGAAGGACGGGGGAAGGTACAGGGAACAAGAAGCATAAATATTAGCTAAAAATAGAGAGGGGGATGTTAAGAATAATATAGTAAATGAAGAAGCCAAAGAACTTATATGTATGATTCATGGATATGAATCATAGGTGAGGAGGTGGGAATGGTGGAGGGAGGGGGTGCTTGATGGAGGGGGATTAAGGGCAGAAAAAATGGGAGAACTGTAATAGCATAATCAATAAGGTATACTTAATCTATTTTAATCTACAAGTGAGTGGACCCAGTGACAGTGGGTTCAACCTTCACCTTTGAGTGCTGGTGCAGTGAGTGCCTGAGAGTTTCCCTCAGACTATCTAAGAGGGAGGCAAAGGGAGAGAGACCAAGGTGGCCCTGGGTCAAGGTCATGAGGACGCTGCCTGCCAGCCCCCTCGTGACCTCTCCTGGCCAATGAGAAGAAAGTCAACTCGGTACCCTAGAAAGTGGGCATGTTTGCTGGTATAGGAGCTGCTGGCAGTGGCGGGGGCCGGGGGTCAGTGCAAGATAAAGGAGTGCTGTTCTTTTTTTAGTTCTTTTAGGCACAGGGTTAAATTGTTTGAAATTTTTCTTGCTTCTTGTGGTAGGCCTGTCATGCTATGAACTGCCCTCTCAGGACTGCTTTTGCTGTGTCCCATAGACATCAGGTTGTTATGAGTTCATTTTCATTTTCACTTATTCCAGGTACCTGTTGATTTCTTTCTTGATCTCATTGTTAGTGAATTCATTGTTTAATAACATGTCATTGCCTCCGTGTGTTTGAGTGATTTTTAGTGTATTCATTGCAGTTAATTTCCAGTGTCATTCCACTGTGGTCAGAGCAGGTACATGATAGGATTTGAATCTTCTTGAATTTGTTAAAACTGGTCATGTGTCCTAACCTGTGGCTTGTCTCTTTTTTTTGTATTAACAATTTTTTAAAACATATTTTATTGATTATGCCATTACAGTTGTCCCATTTCCTCCGCTTCATTCTCCTCCACCCTGCACTCCCCCTTCCCTCACATCCCCTCCTTTAGTTCCTGTCCATGTGTCACAAATTCTTTAGATTCTATATTTCCCATACTATTCTTGCCCTCCCCCAATCTATTTTCTCCCCTCCACCTATGCTATTTATTCTCTGTACATTATCCCCTCCTCTCCTCTTCCCACTCCCTTGTTGCTAAACTTCCATGTGATCTTCATTTCTATGGCTCTGCTCCTGATCTAGCTGTCTGATTGGTTTGCTTTTGTTTTAGGTGTGGTTGTTAGTAACTGTGAGTTTGCTGTCCTTTCACTGTTCATATTTTTTATCTTCTTTTTCTTAGGTAAGTCCCTTTAACATTTCATATAATAAGGGCTTGGTGATGACGAACTCTTTGAACTTGACCTTATCTGACAAGCACTTTGTCTGCCCTTCCATTCTTTTTTTTTTAAGATTTTTATTTATTTATCTTAGAGGGGAAGGGAAGGAGAGAGAGAGAGAGAGAGAGAGAGAGAAATATCAATGTATGGTTGCCTCTCATTTGTTCCCTGCCAGGAACCTTGAACTGGGAACTGGCCTGCAACCCAGGCATGTGCCCTGACTGGGAATTGAACTGAGATCATGTAGTTCACAGGCCCGCGCTCAATCCACTCAGCTACACCAGCCAGGGCTGCCCTTCCATTCTAAATGAAAGCTTTGCTGGATAGACCAATCTTGAATGTAGGTCCTTGCATTTCAGGACCTGGAATACTTTTTTCCAGCCCCTTCTTGCCTGTAACGTCTCTTTTGAGAAATCCACTGACAGTCTGACAGTCTGATACCTCCTTTGTAGGTGACTGTCCCCTTATCTCTTGCTGCTTCTGGGATTCTCTCCTTCATTTTAATTTTGGGTAATGTAATTATGATGTGCCTTGGTGGGTTCTTCCTCGGGTCCACCTTCTTTGGGACTCTCTGAGCTTCCTGGACTTCCTGGAAGTCTATTTTCTTCACCAGATTGGGGAAGTTCTCCTTCGTTATTTGTTCAAATAAGTTTTCCACTTGTTGCTGTTCCCCTTCCCCTTCTGGTACCCCTATAATTCGAATTTTGAAATGTTTAAAGATGTCCTGGAGGTTCCTAAGCCTCTCCTCATTTTTTGAATTCTTGTTTCTTCCTCCTTTTCCATTTGGTTGTTTCTTTCTTCCTTCAGGTCCACTCCATTGATTTGAGTCCCAGTTTTCTTTCCATCACTATTGGTTGCCTGTGCATTTTCATTCATTTCACTTAGTGTAGCCTTTATTTTTTCATCTAATTTGCAACCAACGTCAACCAGTTTTGTGCTCATCCTGATCACTAGTGCTTTGAACTGTGCATATGATAGGTTGGCTATTTCTTGGTCACTTAAAAGTATTGGCTCTGGGGCTTTGATTTCTTCTTCCATTTGAGCCATAATTTTTTGATCTGGTCTCGCCTGTCACATATGAGGGGCGGATCTCTAGGGTTTTCATCAGGGCGGGGAAACCCAGTCACTGGGTTATGATGTTATATGTGGGGTGAGGTCAGAGAGGGAACAATGGTGCTTGCTCCCCTCTTTCTCTTGGATTTCAGTCCCCTCTGCCGCTTCCCACAAGCAAATTGGGCCCTTCTGGTGCTGGTCCCTGGGTGGGTGGGCTTGTGTACATTCTAGGACCCTATGGGTCTCTCCAACAAACTCTCCTGTGAGGATTGGAGTCTCTCCCAGCACCTAAAGCCCTGTAAGTTTTTTCAGTCAATGCTTTTAGGCTTTATTTCCCTTTGCTGGGACCCTTGGTAGCGTGGTCTGTCCCACCGCCCATTTTTGACTGGTTTATCTCCCCTTGGATGTGTGACCACAGTCAGCCAGCAGCCTTGGGTGCCTCACTGGGTCTGTTCATTTCCCCCCCATGCCTGGGGTCTGCCAAGTGACACTTTTTCCTGCCCTGACCCCTCTCTGCTTGGCCGCCGACTCCGCCCCTCTTACAGGTCTGGATGAATGGTTTGTTGTTGTCGGACTTCTGTACAGTTCAATTTTATGTCTGTTCTGGTTGTGTTTTTGTTTCTAAATCTTTGTTGTCCTTAAATTTGGTTGTGCGAGGAGGCACAGTATTTCCACCTACGCCTCCATCTTGGCCGAAAGTCCTCTATTTTATGTTTTTGATGTCACTATTTATGTTTTATATTGTGTATCCATTAACAAATTATTTTTAAACATATTTGATTGATTATGCTATTACAGTTGTCCCATTTTTTTCTTCTTTTATTCTCTTCTGACCTGCATATCCCCCTCCCACCAGCATTCCCCCCTTTAGTTCATGTCCACGGGCCATACATGTAAGTTCTTTGACTTCTCCATTTTCTATACCATTCTTAACCTCCCCCTGCCTATTTTCTACCTGCCAATTATGCTTCTTATGCCCTGCACCTTTACCCCCATTCTCCACCCTCCTCCTCCCTGCTGATAATGCTCCATATGATCTCCATTTCTGTGATTCTGTTCCTGTTCTAGCTGTTTGCTTAGTTTTTTTTTTGTTTTATTTTAGGTTTGGCTGTTGATAGTTGTGAGTTTGCTGTCATTTTACTGTTCATATTTTTTATCATTTTCTTTTTCTTAGATAAGTCCATTTAACATTTCATTTTTTAATTTTTTAAAATATATTTTATTGATTATACCAATACAGTTGTTCTATTCCCCCCTTCATTCCCCTCCACCCTGCACATCCCCTCCCCCACCACCCCCCCTTTAGTTTATGACCACGTGTCTCAAGTTCTTTAGATTCTATATTTCCCCTACTATTCTTGTCCTTCCCCTATCTATTTTTTACCTACTGTCTATGCTACTTATTTTCTGTATCTTCTTCCCCCTTCTCCTCCTCCCACTCCCTTGTTGCTAACCCTCCATGTGTTGTTCATTTCTATGGTTCCGCTCCTGATCTAGCTATCCTCTTGGTTTTCTTTTGTTTTAGGTGTTGTTAGTAGCTGTGAGTTTGCTGTCCTTTCACTGTTCATATTTTTCATCTTCTTTTTCTTAGATAAGTCCCTTTAACATTTCATATAATAAGGGCTTGGTGATGATGAACTCCTTGAATTTGATCTTATCTGAGAAGCACTTAGTCTGTCCTTCCATTCTAAATGAAAGCTTTGCTGGATAGAGCAATCTTGGATGTTGGTTTTTGGATTTCATGACTTGGAATACTTCCTTCCGGCCCCTTATTGCCTCTAAGGTCCCTTTTGAGAAATCCGCTGACAGTCTGATGGGAACTCCTTTGTAGGTGACTGTCCCCTTCTCTCTTGCTGCTTCTAGGGTTCTCTCCTTCATTTTAATCTTGGCTAATGTAATTATGATGTGCCTTGGTGTGTTCCTTCTTGGGTCCAACTTCTTTGGGACTCTCTGAGCTTCCTGGATTTCCTGGAAGTCTATTTCCTTTGCCAGACTGGGGAAGTTCTCCTTTATTATTTGTTCAAATAAGTTTTCCACTAGTGGCTGTTTCTTTTCCCCTTCTGGTACCCCTGTAATTCAGATGTTGGAACGTTTAAAGATGTCCTGAAGGTTCCTAATCCTCTCCTCATTTTTTTGAATTCTTGTTTCTTCATTCTTTTCTGTTTGGTCATTTCTTTCTTCCTTCTGGTCCACCCCCTTGATTTGAGTTCCAGTTTCCTTTCCATCACTATTGGTTTCCTGCGCATTTCCCTTCATTTCAATTAGTTTAGCCTTCATATGTTCCTCTGATTTGTGGCTAAAATCAACCAGTTCTGTGAGCATCCTGATCACCAGTGTCTTGAATTGTGCATCTGAGAGGTTTGCTATTTCCTGGTCACTTAGGTGTATTGGCTCTGGGGCTTTGAGTTCTTCTTGAGCCATATTTTGGACTGTTCGTGCCTGTTACGTATGAGGAGCAGAGCCTTAGGTGTTCACCAGGGAAGGGCGACCCAGTCGCTGGGTTTTGACGCTGTATGTGGGGGCGGGGCCAAAGGAAAGCAATGGCGGGCACCCTTTGCTGCCTCCCGCCGCCACTGCGGGCCATGCGATTTGTCCCACTGCTCTCGTATGTACGACCCCGGTCAGCCGATGCTGGGTTCATTGCTGGGGGCTGCGTGGTCCGTCTCACTGCTCACTCCCGCCATCCCGAGCCCTCACTAGGTCCGCCTGACGCTATACCCCGGATGCCTGGGCGCCTGGGGTCGTGGGATCTTTCCTGCTCGACCCTGTTCTGCTGCTGGCTCCGCCCCCCTTACCGGTTGGATAGAACGGTTAGTTGTTGTTGGACTTCCGTGTAGTTCAATTTTCTGTTCTTTGGCTGCGTCTTTGTTCTCTAAACCTTTGTTGTATTCAAACTTAGTTGTGGGAGAAGGCACAGTGTTTCCACCTATGCCTCCATCTTGGCGGAAGTCCAACATTTCATATTATAAGGGCTTGGTGATGATGAACTCCTTTAACTTGACCTTATCTGGGAAGCACTTTATCTTCCCTTCCATCCTAAATGAGAGCTTTGCTGGATAGAGTAATCTCAGATGTAGGTCCTTGCCTTTCCTGAGGTTGAATGCTTCTTTCCAGGCCCTTCTTCTTATCTGCAAATTTTCTTTTGAGAAATCAGCTGACAATCTAATGGGAACTCCATTGTAGGTAATTATTATCTCCTTTACTTTTGCTTCTTTTTGTTTTGTTCTGTTCTCTTGCTGCTTTTAAGATTCTCTCCTCATTTTTAATCTTGGCTAATGTAATTATGATGTGCCTTGGTGTGTTCCTTCTTGGGTCCAACTTCTTTGGGACTCTGAGCTTCCTGGATTTCCTGGAAGTCTATTTCCTTTGCCAGACTGGGGAAGTTCTCCTTTATTATTTGTTCAAATAAGTTTTCAGTTTCTTGCTCTTCCCCTTCTCCTTCTGGCACCCCTATAATTCAGATGTTGGAAAATTTAGGTTGTCCCACAGGTTCCTAATCCTCTCCTCATTTTTTTGTATTCTTGTTTTAATCCTGTTCCAGTTAAATGCTTATTTGTATTCTCTGGTTTATCTGCACTCGAATGTGGGACTACCCAGCCCACCAGCCTTGGCCTTGCCACGTGTCATTGTTGCCCTGGTAGCCTGTCTGCACCCCTCCTACAAATCTGGATGAATGTCTCTTCTTTAACTTCTTGGTTGTCAGACTTCCATACAATTCAGTTTTCTGGAAGTTCTTGTTGTTTTTTCTTTTTAAATTTGTTGTTATCCTTCTTTTGGTTGTGCAAGGAAGTGAAACATATCTACCTACATGACCATGTTGGCCAGAACTCTTGTTAGAGAAACATTTTTGATGCAGGAGATAGCATAGGAAGAGCTCTGAGACTGCGCTTCAGTTGCTGGCCAGTGGCTAGCATCCTGGTTGCCAGGCAACACCTTTTAGCACTTAGGTAGCAGCAAGAGATGAACAGCCAGGGGGGAACTAAAAGCAGGGCGTTCACCATTGCAAACTAACAAAGAACTTAATACAGGAGGATACAGTCACAGGAAAACACGCCTCACCCTTCGACGCAGTTGTCCTGAGACTGGTCCAATAAGGCTGCCAGGCATTCCAAACAACACAGCTAAACTGTGACAGTGCTGGGGGGACTTGAAAGTCTGTGTGCATCATCTCTACTAGCTGGGAAAAGGAAAACCTTGAAACTGTGTATTCATCCCAAGGCCTGGAAGAGAGAAGGGGAGGTGCCCAATGAAAAGACCATAAAACAACTTTGATTAATTGCCCACCTCCTGTCACATATGCAAAATGAACAAATAGAGTCTAGAGCAAGATAAGGATCTGGGGTAATAGACCCCCACATATACCTATGTTTGGATCCTTATGTCTCCCTGGGAAAGTTGGCACCACCTTGACCTGTCAATCAATATGTAACTCCCTCACCACCATCCCACTAACTACCTAAGTTCTCAGAAAACAGGATTCACTCTCTTGTCTCTCTCGTCCCTTTGATGGGGGACTAAAGAGTGGGAAAATTTTAGTATAAGGTCATAGTTAACAAACCTAGTAGTTAATGCATGTAAAAAGCTATTGTTTCAGGAACTGCAGGTATGGCCCCTCTGATTCCAATGCTCCAGAAGAGAGCAGAAGGAATCAAGGTGATATCCAAGCCATTGTGTTCCAGGGAAAGACAGGCTGCCACCCAGGACACAGATGGAGAAAATCCCCACTCAGGTCGAAGATGAAAGAATGTTAGGAGATTGCTGGACTATAGCTTTTATCTTATTAATCTCTTTCCTGCGTCCCAAACCCCTTACCTACACTTTTGCCCCCTTATAAGACAGCCTGGCTTCACAGGAAGAGAGGACTGTCCGTGAGGGTACAAACCCACCGTGTTCTCAGGTCACTGGCCATCTGAATAAAGCACCCATAAAGACCCGACCCCTGTCTCTACTTATTGGGCCTGGTAGGTGACAGGCAGCCCAAACACTGGCTTTTCCAGTTTCACCCTTTGCCACACAGGGGGCCCTGGCCAGTTGGCCTCTGGACACTCCCTCTTTTGCCCACCTGTCCTCTGGCCACCCTTGCTTTTGCTCTCCCATTAGAACTTAGCACTAATAAACTTTACCTGCACGTTAATGGGCTTGCTGATCTGTAATTCCTTACTGTGTTGGCAAGAAAAACCAGGTTTCTCCTGTTAACATTTTCATCTAAACTTTATACTTTCCTTTGCTTTATTTGGCTTCCTAAATACTTTTTGGGTCCTCAAGGAGTTGATGCTTTCCCAGCACTTCTTCCCTTTCTCTCCCTAAGTTACGTCTATTTTAAATAAAACCCCCTTTTTAAATGACTAATATGATTTCTCCAAATGAAGTGCCCAGAGGACCCTCCAACCACAGCCAGCACGGTTGCCTTATGTCAGGGCAGCATCCCTCCAGCGAGCTGGATCTCCAGTGCCTGTTTTCAACTCCATAAATTTTCATGGACCCTCTGCTCCTTCTGTACTGGCTGAATTTCCTGTGCTTTTCTACACTATCCCTTCTCCAGCAACATCACTCCTTTCTTAATGTAGGACTCCTTCTAGAGAGTGGCTTATTATCAAAGGCATAGAAAGCACCCCCAAATCTTCTTGTATGCTTTCACCCTCGTTGCCGGTTGTGCCTTCTTAGTCATTAGATTTCCAAAGCATGTTCCAGGCCTTTGGTCCAGATACAGAATATCTTTCTAGTAAAATTTGCTGACACTGCTCTAACAGATGCAAATTCTGTTAGCTCCATAACCAGATAAAAAACAGTAACCCAATATGTGTGGTGTGACCTGTTAATAAAGAAATGAAGTACAGAATAGGAAGAAAAAGGAACAGGAGAAGAAATAGTGTTTGGTTTTTGCTCTCGGTTCTCCTAAAACCCAGGTACTTTCTCGAGCAACTGGAAAGAAAGGTTGGTTCTCTCTGGAAGTAGCCTTTGCACCACACCTGAGTTTATGCTAACAAAGTGCCTCTGAGAGGACGAGGGCTGGTTGCTACAGGATCCAAGAGCAAGTGATCAGAGGTTTGGAACTTTCATCCCCAGCACCGGACCTCCAGGGAGGAGCAGGGGCTGGAGACAAGTTCAACTGCCCGTGACCAATTATTTCATCAATCACGCTCAGGTTACAGAAGCTCCATAAAAATCCTCAATGACGGGGTTCAGAGATCTTCCAGGTTGCTCAACACATCAAGGTGCTGGGAGAGTGGCTCGCCCAGAGAGGGTGTGGAAGCTCTGCATCCCTACCCACAATACGTGCCCCACACATCTTTTCCATTTGGTTGTTCCTGAGGTGTATTCTTTGTCATAAACAGTGATAGTAGGTAAGATGCTTTCCAGACTCATGTAGTCATTCTAGCAAATTACTGAGCCAGAGGAGGGGGTCATGGGAATCCCTGATAGCCTGTTGGTTGGAAGTACCAGTGGCCCAGACTAGTGATGAGCCTCTGAAGTCGGGGTTGGAGTGCGGGCAGCCTGTGGGAGTAGGGGCCGAGTGCATCCACTCTGGACAATCAGCCAGGAGCATGGCAAGCAGGGAAGGTTTTCCCTATAGCTGACCACCCTGCAAACTGCTGAGCTTTGATGTCATCTCAGCACCAGCACCTGCATCTGGTTCAGTTACAGCCACCACGAGCTCTCAGCTCTAAACTGCAAACAGGGCGTCCTCATCTGCAGCTGTTTTACCCAAGTCCCTGCCATTACAAGGCCATGCAGAGAAGCAAGTCTTCACAATGTTAAAATATTCACCAGTGAATATATTAGTATGACTCCCCCTATAAGATCTATTGCCACCCATAAAATCAGTCCCTACTCAAAGCTAATGTTTGCTGACCCAAAGCACCATTCCTTGCATACTGCACCAAAGGCCAGCCGGTCACTCCAACTGTCAGATGTCTACTTTGCAAATTAATTGTACAGTGAAACTGTCAACCTCACACAGGACGCAAAGTTTCCCGAGTAAACGAGAATGCTGCTCAGGTCCCACTTAATTCCCATGCAAAGCCACGGATACGTGAGGTCAGCAGGAAAGAATGTCAGCACCGATGATCCCATAGGAGCTTCAGAAACAATGGCTGAGAAAGTAATGAAGTTACAGCGTGTCAGAGGTGAGCAGTGAGCTTGGACAGGGACAAAGCACAGACAGTAACAGCACAGTGAAGTGGCTGTGTCTCCCTGTCAGACACCCCATAAAAGCACCCTGAAGGGTGAGCAGCGTGAAGCATGGGGTGATTACTTCACTACTTGGGGCCAATTAGCTTGAGAACTAACTACATACAAAGTGATACAGTTGAAATGGCCACCAAAAAAAAATGGGTATCGTTTGTCTATCAAAGGACTGAAGTGGTCTTGAGAAATAAGAGGAAGCCTAAATAGTCTGGACCTTCTTTCTGATCCTACCATCCATCAGGTGGCACACGAATGATGATGCCATTATCTTACTATGTAATTTTTCAGAAAGAAATGTGCAAAAAATCAGCATGTGTTCATTCTTCATTCTGAAAGTCTGCACGTTTGTGAACACATTCTAAATTTTGTTAAATATACCTACAATCAATGCATTTTAATTTTTGTTTTCATTTTTCAAAAAATCTCAAACCTTTTGTGGGGATTTTTTTACTCTTTGTGAAACATTGGCTCCTGTTGCATATGGATTCACTTTTCAATGTATTTTCACTTTTCAATGTATTCTCTTATGAAAATACATTCAGAAAAGTAGAAGTAATCTGTAATAACATTTGTTACTAGACTTCAGAACTGTCAAACTCTTGGCACATTTTCATCATCCATTTTCTTTTGCTGAAGTTTTTTTCCTCTCCTTTTTTTTAAAGAGAGGAAGAAAAACAGCAATGTATGATTGCCTTTCACACACACACCCACTGGGGCTCAGCCCTGCAGTCCAGGCATGTGCCCTGACTGCGAATCAAACCAGTGACCCCTTGGTTGGCAGGCCAGCGCTGAATTCATCGAGCCACACTGGCCAGGGCTGAAGCTTATTTTAAAATAAGGTACAGATATCACAACAGGTTACCACTTGATACTCTAATGCAGCTCTAAAAAATAAAGGCCTCTCCTACACGTCCACAATCCATGATCATACTTAACATGGTAATTCCATAATACCTAGTATCTGGTCCACATTCAGAGCTCACCAACTGGCAAACACCCACCTTTCCCAGCAGGTGAGTCTGGTATCCTGGGGTTGCGTCTTCAGCCAGGCCCCAGGGACACTGCCCCTTCTGGCAGAGTCTTGTAGTTTCCCCCCTTCCTTTCTTCACTATGTTCCCTCTAACCTTGCAGTTGGATCCACACCTGTGTTGTGCAGTACAATAGTCACCGGCCACATAGAGCTCTTTTAATTTAAATTAATTAAAGTAAATGTTCTTTTTCTCAGTGTCATGAGTCACACTGCAAGTGCTCAGTGGCCACCTCTGGCCGGTGGCCCCCATACAGTCCACGAACCTAGGACCTTCCATCACCTCTGAGGGTCTATCAGGCAGCACTTGTGGCCGGGTTTAGGCTTTATATTGCACTGTTCAGAAAAAGGATTTGACTTTAAATGACCATTCCTGGCACCAGAGTAGCAACTATGTCCAGACTGTAAGGATCTCCTAGATTACAAATGCCAACCAAAATGTACACTTCGTACATGTGAGAAGAAATTAGGAAGGCCCCAGGGACTCTCAGCCAATGGGCCAACGCACAGAACCAACAAGGCCAGGAGGATCTCTTTGGGAATTGCTTTGTGCTCAGGCAAATCAGTAAACCAGCCCAAGGTGCTGTGTAACTCCATTGCTAGTCCACACGGAGCAGCCGGTGAGCAGTCTGCAGCTGCAGCAGGCAGACAAGAAGCCTCCTGCAAAGGGACAGCAAAGGGAGATTTGTAAGCAGAAGGGTTCAAGGATCAGCCCTGAGCCTTAGGAAGTCCAAGGGCTATGGTGTCCAAAGCAGAGGAGATAAAGCCCCAAGACACAAGAAGACATCCTGGAGGGGGACTGCAAAACGCAGGTGAGAATCCACGTGGGCAGCTGGGACTAGAAGGACAGAGCCAGATTTGAGAGACAGGGTCCAAATGTGGTGAGAGCCCACCACAAGACTGGAAAGAAAAGTGAGAGTGACGATGGGCTGAGGGTGGGCTCACACTCAGGAGAAGGCGGCAGGCAGATGAAAAAGGCACAAAACACAGGGCCCGAGCAGAGAGGAGAGCAGAGCTAGGGGACAAACCACACAGAGGGCAATGGTATTAAAGAAAAGGTGGGGGGCCTGGCTGGTGTAGCTCAGTGGATTGAGCGCGGGCCTATGAACAACACGATCGAGGTTCGATTCCCAGTCAGGGCACATGCCTGGGTTGCAGGCCAGTTCCCAGCAGGGGACACATGAGAGGCAACCTACACTGATATTTCTCTCCCTCTCTCCTTCCCTTCCTCTCTAAAGATAAATAAATAAAATAAAAAAAAAAAGAAAAGGTGGGGGTTGGGGTGGGGTCAGGGAGGGAGAATTGGGTCACATGTTTGCAGAGAGGAACTTTACATTATAACAAATATGTTAGGATGTGTTCTAAATGTTACTATTTTGACTTAATCGCACACATCCTCTTCCCTCAAAACCCCTCTTACCAAGTTTGCTCCAGAGTTGACCTCATGTAAAGTAAAAATTGAAAGCACTTAAAACTGCTGTGTTTGTTGCTAGGAAAATTATGATCATGACCAGCACACTCAATTGCCTACCCTATCAGGAATACATATTTCATAATGCCCCATTTACAATTTGAAATTAAATTCATAGACACTCAGCCTACCGACACTTAAAATTTCAAACAACTAGTGTCCTAACTGTAGTATGAGAGAAAGGAGTCTATTGTATAAATTTCAGTGTATCAGTGAGGTGCAACAACCAACACAGATACTGTAACTAAACATTGGCACCTTTGTGTAAAACACCTGTGACTGTGACAGCACAGGCATTGTCTTAATCTCTCAGATACCAAAAGCAACACTGTTGTGGGTGATGCGATGTTCTGAAATGGTGAATAACTCTTAGTTTCTGAACAAATCAATTTAGTTGCATTCTGGTAAAATTCAAGGTACGTTTATGGTAGTCAATATCCTGCTCACCAATATTCCCACTTCTTTTCCCAGATCCTAGTAAGACTGAACTTTCTAACTCCCTTGACCTTAGAGGTGGCAGGTGACTTGCTTTGGCCAATGAAATGTATGTGAGTGGCGTCTGTCACTTCAGGGCTGGGTCATTTAGTGTTGATGTAAAACTCTGCTCCCAGAGATGGGACCTGCACAAGCCCAGGTACGCAAGTCAAGTACGGAGAGAAACAAACTCCTGTTATGTTAAGCTGCTGAGATTTGTGGTTGTTCCTGAAGCATAGCCTGGTACCACATTAAAACTGTTACCCCCACTGCCCTGGCTGGCGTAGCTCAGTGGATTGAGTGCGGGCCTGCGAACCAGACGATCGCGGTTCGATTCCCAGTCAGAGCACATGCTTGGGTTGCAAGCCGGTTCCTTGCAGGCTAACTACCAGCAGGGGATGCACAAAAGGCAACCATACATTGATGTTTCTCTCCCTCTCTCCTTCCCCTCTAAAAATAAATAAATAAATAAAGTCTTTAAAAACTGTTACCCCCAAAAGAGTTTGTTTTTATGCAGAATGGAATTAGGCTCCAGGCTCTGATCATTACAAACAAGCTTTCCTTTATGTGACTGTCGTGGAGAGTCCTGAAGGAGCCTGTCTCTTACAGACAACCTCACACCCCAGTCCCCGCCCCCCACTCCTCATTCTCTATTCACTCACTCCCCACCCCACCCAAAACAACTGGCCTTCTGGGACCAGACAGATCATGAAAACCAGAGAAGGGGGCTAGACCAAGGTGCCTGGACTTCCAAAGGGGAAGCCATTGTCCACTCCACCAGTTTGTTGCCCTCAGGAACACTGAGTTGCCAAATCTGATGTTTCAAGAGAAGGCCAAAGTCCAGAGTTTTATGCAAAATATTTTTGATTTCTCAGTATCTCCCAACAACTAAAAAATCTGAATTTAAAATTTAAACATTCTGGGAGTCAAACCAAACAGTTCTGGTTTGATGAGGCCCACATGCAGTACTTTGCGAACGAAGTGTCAAGTGCCGCGATGTTTGGGTTTCTACCTTGTCAAATCCCCTTCTTTCCCAAGTGTCAGAAGGAGGCAGTAACTCCTCACAAGTGCAGAGTGCCTTGGCACGGCTGGGTAGCAGTCATCAGTTGCTAACGTCTGCCCTGTGCTCCTCACTGCGAAACCTTGTTGAATGAGGAGGTAAGTTCTATGACTGTCACATTTAACTAATTAATAATGATGGGAGATCGAAGAGTGGGAAAGTTTTAGCTTTAGTCGTAGTTAATAAGCCTAGTAGTTAATGCATGTGAAAAGCTATTGTTTCAGGAACTGCAGGTATGGCACCCACCCCTGACTCCAGGAGACCACAAGCAATTGACCTTTGTGCTCCAGAAGAGACCAGAAGCCATCAAGGTGGGATCCCAACCACTGTGTTCAGGGAGAGACTGTCCACCACCCAGGACACAGGACACAGATGAAGAAAACGACCAGTGACTGAGTGAAAGCATATTAGGGAAGGTGCCGGACTGCAGCTTTCATCTGACTAACCTCCTTCCTGGATTCCAAATCCCTCACCTACACCTTTGCCCTCTTATAAAAAGGCTGGCTTGAGCCGTGGCTGCTGTGGCTTAGTGGCTTGAGTGCTGGCCTGCAAACCAAGGTTATGGGCCAGGTCCCCAGTAGGGGGCGCTTGAGAGGCAACCACTCATTAATGTTTCTCTCCCTCTCTCCCTCCCTTCCCTTCTAAGAATAAATAAAATCTTTAAAAAAAATTCAATCCTCCTGGCGGGTGTAGCTCAGTGGATAGAGCACAGGCCTGCGAACCAGAGGATCGCGGTTTGATTCCCAGTCAGGGCACGTGCCTGGGTTGCAGGCCAGTACCCTGCAGGCCAGTTCCCAGCAGGGGATGCACAAAAGGCAACCATACATTGATGTTTCTCTCCCTCTCTCCTTCCCCTCTAAAGATAAATAAATAAATAAAATATTTTTAAAAAATTCAATCCTGTCTCTGCGTATTCAGTCTGGTAGGTGACAGGCAGCCCAGCGCCCCAGCGCCCCTTTCCCGGTTTCAAGAGCAAGAATCCAGGCCTTCTGGTTTCCAGTCCTCTGCTGCGTGCTCTTTCCTGCTAAACTGCTGTTATTCAGTTAATTTTTAAAAACTATTCTTTCCTGCCTCTCCTGTCTCAGAATTTCCTTTCCTGCCCTTTTTTGGGCTTGTCCTGAAAACTGCCGCAGAGAAATGACGAAAAAGAAAAAGTAAAATAGGAAATGGAAATTAAAAAAAGGAACTAGTGACACAGAAAGAGCCGCGGGGCTCCGTTCCAGGCTGGGCTGGGCGCGCCTGAAAGGGGGGCGCAGGCAAGCCCAGGGTGACGCCCTGAAACCCGCCGCTTGGGTTCTGACTGTGCCTTCCCAAACCCCACTAGGTGCAAGGAAAGAGGGAAAGGAGAGTGGAGAACAGAGAAGGACCCAGCAGCAGGAAAGTGTGACCGCGAGCGCGCAGCGCGACGGCCGCCGGCGCGAGCTCGCTGTCGCCAGGGCCACGTGACGTGGCCAAAATGGCCGCCGACGGGGGCGACGGCTGCCCGGCCGGGCGCGGGCCCGGGCAGGAGCCGGGAGAAGAGTTTGAGATCGTGGACCGGAGCCAGCTGCCTGGCCCGGCGGACCTGCAGAATGCGGCCAGGCGGCGGGCAGCGGCGGAGGGCTGGTCCGCGCCCATCCTCACCCTGGCGCGCAGGGCCACGGGGAACCTGTCGGCCAGCTGCGGGAGCGCGCTGCGCGCAGCCGCGGCGCTCGGCGGCGCGGACGGGACGGAGGGCGCGACGCGCACAGGTAGGTCCGGCGTGCGCGCTCGGGATGCTCCCAGCGGAACTCGTGGCCCTTGACTGTGGAAGCCGGGCGGTGGGACCCTGTTAGGCGAGCTGTAAAAAACCAACGTGTTCCGACGCCTGGTTTGCCCTCTCTTTTCTGTACCCCCTGTGGCCACGCCCCGATGAGCACGTGGGCTTGGGGGGGTTGACTCCCACTTTCGTACCCCGGACAGCGTTCTTATTTTCATTGGTGAACTTTAGGAAAATGTACGCATTTGAGCTTAGGTTATCTGTATAAGTTTTAAAAATACTTAAGTGAATTCAGGAGTGTCCTCTGTTGTAAATCCCAAAATGCCAGCCCTCCTGACACCTGCGGGTGTGATAGTGCCTCTACAGTCCCGGAGGATTCGCCGCACCAAAGTGGAAGGCAGGAGGTGCGGGTGCAGGTGTGAGGCCTGAGCTCCGGAGCGGCGCCACCACCCATCTCGCTGTGTGCTGAACCCAGCACCACACTTCGCCCTGCCTGCAAAGTGGCGGTATTGTTTGATTGACCCGATGATGTCTTCCAGTCCTTTACAGCCCTTTGCCATCTAGCAAGAGTTTCAGCACATTTGTGAGAAGAATGGAATCGTAAAATGTGTGACTTTCTATCTTAGATGTAAGCTACCTATTGCATAGTGCAGTGAGAGCATTTTCTTCTTCATAGAAAGTGCTGCAGAGCAGAGCTGACCGAAGATGGCAGTGCCCCCCTAAGAAGCTTTAGTGTGCCTCGAAGGTTTCTTGCTTCTATCTTGTCCACTGGTAAATTTGTTGTAGAAGTCAGCATGGACACCAGAATAATGAACTGAAAATTTCAGTGGTTAAAAAAAATGGAGTAAATTTTGAAATCTAACTTCTTTTGAGGTTCTGGCAATAAAAAGTCGGTCCAGAAGGTAATGAGAGCTCCTGTTCAATCCAGATACCTGGTTCCCACAAGCTTGCCACATGTGTATGTGTCACCCAGTGTCTGTGCACCAACCCGCTGGCAGTCAGTCCTGAGAGCCAGGACCCAGGGTCTTCAGGAGGTCTCTCAGATAGTTCATGGCACATAGTAAGCAAATAATAAATGTGCTTATTCACTGATAAATAAAATGTGCCAGTGCCTAGAACAGTGCCTAGCACACAAATGCATACAGGAGTGGGGGAAACGTAGGTTTACAGTTGTTCATATGGAAAGTAACACAATAATTAATAAGTAATGCATGAATAAACTTTCACATACAGCTGTAAACCTACTTGTACCCCACCCTGTATTTGAAAAATACTTGTTTTTCATTTATGGTAGTGCTGTGAATAATAGCCAACACTTACATTGTGCCAGATGTTAGTCTTAGGTCTCCAACATTAATTCGTTGGACCTTCAAAATACTATGGAATAGCAGGATGGGCTTCTTTGTGTGTAGTCACTGTGTAATCAATGTGGTCACCCATGGCCAGGCACTGAGAAGTGCCCTACAACTAGGAATTGTTTAGTAATTATATCCCCGAGTCTTTGTTTTGTACGTGAAGTCCAGTGGAACAAAGGAGCATTTAGGGAAGGAGGGCTCTTGGAGCGTGGCCTGTGGTCCCACCTTCCACTGCCTCCTCGGAACAAATTCTGGGCTTCCCTGGCCCACTAGGCTTGCCCTGGGGCTTCTCCATACCCCTTCCTGACCCGACTGTATGACTACTGCTGGCTCAGGGAGGGTTGGGGGTCACACCTGGTGAGCCCCAGGGCAGAACAGTCACCACAGCACACTAGCAGGCAGCTGGGCAGGGACCTGTCCCCAACCTGGACCAGATAACCTCTGCATCTCTGCAGGAAGGAGTGATGTCTTAGGGCCTGTGAAGGGGAGATTGACTTCCTTGCTTCCTCCCAAGTAGCCAGCCCCCTGTAATAGGTACATTCATTCCCCCCCCCCCCCCCCCGCTTTATACAGAAGGAAACTGAATTCAAGAGAAGTAACTTGACCCAGTTATTTAGAAATGGCAGAGGCAGCAGTGGAACAGAAACATTTGCCTCTCGAGGCCTTGCTCAGTCACGACGCCTTGATGCCTTGATGCCTCTGATTTTATAAGCAAAATGCCATAAGATGTACACATGGATTTTTAATTGGACAATTTATAGAAAATATCCAGTGAATAACTGCCACTCAGACCTGTCAAAAACTGAATATGTCTCACCAAGGGCTGAAACTCGGGGGCATCTAGGATGAGCTGGGAGGCTGGTTCCCACATGTGGCCTGGATTTGAAGCCAGCCAGTAGGACAGGAAAAGCAGGTTAGGCCCTGGCTGGTGTGGCTCTGTGGATTGAGCACCAGACTGTGAACCAAAGAGTCACCAGTTCGATTCCCAGTCAGGGCATATGTGTGGGTTGCGGGTCAGGTCCCCTGTGTGGGAAGTGCGAGAGGCAACCACACATTGATAGAAAAAGAAAAAGAAAAAGAAAAGCAGGTTAGGAAAAGACAGCCACCAACCCCCACCCTTCAGCCAAGGCCTGTTCATTCCTCTTTCCCCTTGATCTGCTTCTACAGCTGTGGACAGAGCTTTCTCAGAGGAAGTGGTGAAGGAGCAGAGAGCCAGTGTGAGCTGCACTCTTGCCAGATAAAACGTTTTGGGTAATAGAGGCTAAAAGGAAGTGCCGCAGAATGTTGTGGAATGCTCTGAGCGTGTGTTTTGCAGTGCTGTCACCTCGATTGCATTCAGGGCTGCCTTGTTTTAGGTGTTTTCTTTTTTAGGGTAATTAAGTGCATGGTGAAACCAAACCAAACACCACCTGCAAAAGAAGACTCAGTGTAGAAGTCCTCCATCCCAGAAACTGTCCCACCCGTCCTGAGAGGTCTGTGCCTGTAGCACGTCCTTTCATCTCGGCAGTCTCTGCGCACAGGACGCGTGCACACATGCTTCCACACCCACACTGTCACGTGCTGCCTCCGAGTAAAGGAGCAGTAGCAGAACACAGGTGTTCCCCGTGCCCAGCACGATTTCTCATGCCTGGGCACTCACTGAAGAAGGCACTCTGATTCCGCACGTGCCGTTAGGCAGGTGGTGGGTATGCCTTCCTCTGTCCTCTTCCACAGCAAAGTTTATCGTGTGGCGGGACTCCTTCCAAAAGGAAGCCCGGTAACTTCTCTCACCTCCCAGTGCGGTTTTCCTCCTTGTCAGTATAGGATGACACCATACTGTATGATAAAATCTTCCAAGAAATCAAAGAGCTACTCAAATCTAAAACTTAAATCTACTAAGAATCCAGTCACTTCTGTGTAATTCAGAACCCAACAAAAACCCCTGTGCATTCCATGCCCCCTCCTGAATACTTACTCTCTCTACTAGATGTTACAACAAACTAGCAGCCCTTTGAGCTGATTGTGGCTGGTAGTTGCATTTTTCTATCTTGCAAGTATAAAAGCATTTTTAAAAAATTTAGGCAATTAGCAGGTGTTACATAAACACTCAAATCATCAATAGCTTCTGAAAACTATTGACAACATTATTCCAGCAAGAAGGTGGTGGCTGCATGTTATCTGCAACTCTGCCTGTCTGTGCCATGCTCCTGGGAGTTAAGCCCCTGCCCCCTAACAGGGTCAAGGTCGAGATCACTGACAGACCATTTATTTACCACTTTCATAAGTGTAGAATTTTGTGACACTGTGTGTTTTGTTGAACTATGACTAGTGAACCTTAGGGATCCAAGTTCACATAACCAGTAATCTTGGTGGAGGTGAGAACAGCACCAGGTGTTAGACCAGTTGAGTCAGACTGGACCTGAGTCCACCAACCTCAGTACCTGAGTTCTGGCTGGGAAAGAATTCAGAGCCACGCCTCAAACTGTAAGAGAAAGTTTCTGTAGAAAGTCACAGAGGTAGAAGGAGTGAGCGGTGGGAGGAATGGACCCAGGAAACAAAAGGCCTTTAGCGCGTAGGAGAGAGGAAGGTAATGGTGACATGCCTGGGGTTGGGGAGGTACAGACGGACGTGCTCCTGAAACGGAACCACTCTAGGTTCTACTGCGGGCTGCTGGAAAAAAACCCATGACTCCCAAAGCCAGAGTCTCATGAAAAGGAAAGGAACTATTTATTTAAAACTTATACAGATTTAAAAAATAATGGTGGAACTTTTCCATTAAGCCCCATTCCCGTAAAATGCCCAGAGACACACACACAGCCCTGCCTTCCCGGTGCCAGTCAGGGGTGATGACTCTCAGGAAAAGAAATTGAAGTCTGTAGCTCAGCTGGACAGGTTCCTGTTCAGCTTCTCCCAGTCATCTGTGCTTGGCTGGGCTCCCCTCTTATTCCCAAACCTCACGGCCCCTCCCCATGGTGAGTCAGGGGATCCTCTGCAAACCACGTGTCCAAGACCCCTGCATGGCTGCTACATCATGCTTTTCTGCTCCTTTGTAAGCTGTGGGGCTGAGACCACTGTATCTCTAAGAGAGCAGGGTTGCCCTGCACTTGGGTTTAAATCCCAGCACTATCTTCCTCCGGAACTCCATTTCTGACTCCTCCCATGAAGGGTTACACCTGCCAGCACTCTGGTTTCTTCTGCCTTTCTTGGCTGCCATTGTTAATCTGGGCAGGCTTTTCCCGTGAGGTAGGAACCGACTCCCAGCCGCTCCCAGGGGCAGCCACCGAGGAACCACTCCCCACCACCACACTGATCTCCCTAGCTTCCAGGGAGGCAGGCACACCTATCAACGTTACTGAAACACTGGCCACGTTCTTTAGACATGCAAAGTAACTCTGCCCTGTTCTGCTTCCCCTCCCCCCAGCCATGTTACTGGAGGTTTTGGGGACCTCCAGCTCAGCACCCTGTTACTCTCCTGGGAGCACTGGGTGCCCCATCCTCAGGGCTTTTAAGGGTGGAGATTTTAGGGGAGGTCCCGGGGAGGATGACAGTACAACAGTCATCAGTGTCCAGGTGTGTCCTTTCAGCATCCTCATGTCCACTGACTGGCGGGTGCCAGGGCAGGGGGTCCTGAGGTGGCCATGGTGTCACTTGTCTGGTTTCCTGCTTTTCTGGGCCTGGAGCTGAAACACAACCCAGACCTGGATGCGTTTGATGCAGTTCAGGACCTCACTGTCCTGGGGCCTCACTGCTGTAGGGCTGTTCTCCAGCCTCCTTGCGTGTGCCCATCTAAGGGGTCTGACCGGCATGTCCGGGGACATGCCAGGGGAGGAGAGCTCAGGGGAGGGTCTGAACCATGTGATCAGCAATATGAAAGGTTAGGAGATGTAAACGGCAGGACCAGGGATGTCACAGGTGGGCACAGGAAACCAGGTTCTTGGTGACTGCGGACAAAGAGTTGAACCAAACCCGCACAGAGCAGACTTACTAAGCGACAGTGCATCCACAGAACATGGGAGCAGGCCAACTCCGAGTAGGGACTGACCTCAGGGGCTGGAGGGATTCTATTCTTGCAGGGTGCATCCTTCCTGGGTAGTTTCAGTGGGCTTTTGTTGTGCGTGTACAAGTAGTTATATTATTTTAAAGCTGCTGCCCATGTGGTCTCCCATGATTTTCCTTGATTGGCCACCAGGGAAGGGGGTCGAACAATGTTAATTTATTATGATGCTATTATAATGAAGCAGGGGTCATGTAGCATCTTCTGCACAGGTGGATTCACGAGTCACCAGGATTCAGCGCTTTTCCAGAAAGCAGGAACAACCGGTCTTAGAACAGGATCTGTGTCCTCTGGGGTTTCCGCCTTCCAAACTGTCTCCTGCCTCAGCAATATGCTAGGGGGGAAAGGCCACCCTGGGGGCCAGGTATGTGCTTTCCCAGTTTTGCCCATTGCTAGGCACCCCGGGCTTTCCATCCTGGTGACCTTCTGTATCTGGCCTACCGTCCTTGCTCTGCTCTTGTCTCTCTAACTGCTGACCACAGTAAAATAGAGAGATGAACTGGCTTAAAGATCCTCCCAGCCCAAACTTTCCGTACATCTCCATTGAGCACGAATGGGAATAGGTGACTGGCGGGGCAGGGGGTGGTGGATGAGATGGCTGCAGGGCACGGCCCCTTAGGAGGGAGGGTCAGTGGTGAGAGCCCCTGCCACCCCCAGCGCTGACCACCTGAAACACCAGTCTTCACATTTTTGGCTCACATAACCCCCTAAGAAAATTTAAGCTTTTAAAGTTGACATGTAGTGCTCGCTTTGGCAGCACATGTACCAAAATTGGAACGATACAGAGAAGATTAGCATGGCCCCTGTGCAAGGATGGCCCGCTGTGCAAGGATGACACGCAAATTCGTGAAGCGTTCCATATTTTTGGATGGAACTGGAAAGCATTACACTGAGCGAAATAAGACAGGTGTTGAAGGACAAATACCATAGGATCTCACCTTTACCAGGAAGCTAAACAACAAAACAAACAAGCAAGCAAAATATAACCAAAGACACTGAAATAGAGAACAGGCTGACAGTAACCAGAGGGAAGAGGGGAGGGAATTTCAGGGGAAATAGGGGAGGGATTTAGAAGAACATATATAAAGGATACATGGACAACAACTGAGAAGGGTGGAAATGGGAGGGAGGGGGGAGCACGGGGGCTGGATGGGATGGGAGTAATAGACAGAAAACTGTACTTGAAAAATAATTAAATAAATTAAAAAAAATAAAGTTGACATGTAAAATTTTTTGTCATAATTTTAAAGTTTAGATTACATTTTCTGGCTCACTGAAATATTGACTTTATTCTTTTTTTTGTTGATTTGTTGAGAAAGAGAAACATCAATTTGTTGTTCCACTTATTTATGCATTCATTGGTTGCTTTTTTAAAAGATTTCATTTATTTATTTATTTTTAGAGGGGTGGGAAGGGAGGCAGAAACAGAGGGAGAGAAACATCAATGTGTGGTTGCCTCTCATGTGCCCCCAACTGGGAACCTGGCCGGTAACCCAGGCATGTGCCCTGACTGGGAACTGGTTTGCAGGCCAGGACTCAATTCACTGAGCCACACCAGCCAGGGCCTTTGGTTGCTTCTTGGATGGGCCCTGACGGGAGATCAAACCTGGAACTTTGGCATATTGGAACAACACTCTAACCAGCTGAGCTACCTGGTCAGGGCTTAAATATTGAGTTTTTGAAATAAAACTGTTATATCACTAGTAAGTGTATGAAGTAGTATGTAAATGCCTTCAGGATTTGAAATAAATAAATTATTTTATATTTAAAAAATTTACATTTTTCCTTTCTTTAATTCCTTGAATTTGAATTTCCATTCCATTTGTCCTATAATTTTTATTGGTCATCCTATCATATGTCTGAGACAAAACTATGTAAATAAAAATTTAATAAACTTTTATTGTGGCTAACACTCTAAGTGTATAAAATTTTTTTCTGGAATGAATTACTGTTAAAATTATTAGTGATGCTAAGTCGATAAAAGGAATTTAAATATAATTTCATACATAATTATACATAAATATTTCATGGAATTGCTCTGAGAGGAGCTAAATGGTCTTGGTTTTTTTGTTGAGCACATGTCTATAGATGTGTGAATATGATTTGCTGATAAAATGTGATAGGTCTCAGCATCAATTTTATTCCACTTGTTTTGGTTGTTTATAGATGTCATCCCTGAGGAAAACCTGGCTCATATAAATAAGAAATACAAGGACAGTTTCGTGAGAGCAGTTGTTGCTCAAGTCTTTGAATACCTAAGTTATGTGTCCAAAATCACATAGATCTATTGTCAGTAATTTTTAAAAAATTTTTGTTCATGCCTTGGCTGGTGTAGCTCAGTGGATTGAGCGTGGGCTGGGAACCAAATGGTTGCCAGTTCGATTCCCAGTCAGGGCACTTGCCGGGGTTGCAGGCCAGGTCCCCAGTAGGGGCACGTGAGAGGCAACCACACATTGATGTTTCTCTCCTTCCCCTTCTCCTTCCCTTCCCTTCTCTCTAAAAATAAATAAACAAAATCTTAGAAAAAAATTTTTTGTTCAAAGTGAATGAAAATTACCTGACTTGCAAGAAAGGATGTAGCCTAGTCATATTAAAGAAATTTCACTTCTGACCAGCATGGGTTAGTTGATTGGGCATTACCCCTCAAAAGTTTGCCAGTTCATCTCCCAGTCAGGGCACGTGCCTGGGTTTCGGATTCAGTCCCCTGTGAGTAGCAGAGGCAACTGATGGGTGTTTCTCTCCCACTCTTTCTCCCTCCCTTCCCTTCTCTCTAAAAAAATAAATAAAATCTTTAAGAGAAATTTCCCTGGGAAATTTCCCAAAAAAAGGCCCTACTAAGACTTATCGAGTGGTAATTATGCTTGTAATTCTTTTACTTAATTACCTTGTTTAACCCAGGACACTCAGAATGGCTGAGGACATCTAAATATTGCTTATTTCATTACACCTTTGCTGATACAGTATCTTTTTGACAAAAAGACTTAGATTATGTGTATTTCAAATCCATTTTCATCAAAAACTTGGAGCTACAATTTGGCTCATTTAATTTATGGAATATGTCCATCAAGTTAATACGCATTCTAGAGTACTGAGTATTGAGACTGGCTGAAAATGATTATGTCTTAATTTGGTAGCAGTGGGGGTGATTTTTTTTTTTACGTTCTAAATTTAGGATACCCAGCAGAGAGCTAAAAGCCATTCCCCTCCTGCAGACCAGTTTTCCTGAACTAACTTCAGTAAATGAGGGACTAGAAGCTCTTCCTGTTAGGACACATGTGGGACTTTCTGTACCCTAGGCCACCACATCAAGAGGAAGATAAGGAGGCAGGGAGTGAAGTGACATTCTTCCAGGGAAGGGGAGAAGAAAGCGTACCTGTGGAACAGGAAGGCCTGGGAGTCACTGCCTTAAGCCACCTGGGCCTGCCCAGCCCTCTGCAAGACTGCCTGGATATGTATTGCTACTGGAAGACCACTGCCTTCTTTAAGGTTAAATCCTTACGATCTTTGCTTCTGTGGTTATTGGTCTATTCAGGGCTACACCTTCCTCTTGAGGAGGTTTTACAATTTTTTTCCTTTGCCCATCATCCAATTCATTAAAAGTTTTCAAATTTATAAATGTAATAGATAGGACTCTCTCAAAATTTAAAAATAATTAAACCACCCCTGACTCAAACGCTTTACTTAAGTCATTGTTCTCTCTCACAACCAAGACAAAATGTTTAGGCCGGTGTTCGTTTCCTAGCAGCTAGTGTGAGGTTTTGCTGAGCCAGTCCAGAATATTTAGCCCTACCCAGGCTGTCTCAAGTCTCAGTAATATTTGCTTGCCTAATATCTTTATTATAAATTCAGTCATAACATTGTTCTTTTCAATTTAGCTACGCACACATATGCTCTTCTATTTATGTGTCCATAGTAAGGCTCATAAAATAAAAACAGGCAAACAAAGGACTAACATCCGAAATATGTAGATCAATCCGAGAGAAGATTTAACAAGCAATTCAGACTAGAAGACTATGAACCTGACGATTAAGCCGGGTACTAACCTGCAAAATGAAACAAGCCAGCCCCCCTCCAGCCGACCCTTAGAAAGGTGGAGGGCCGTGATTCGGTGATTGGTTGGCCGGAGCCAGCACTCTGGGGACCCTCCTGGCCTTGAGGCAGTTTCCCGGCCAGACTGTTCGAGTTGAGGCTGGACATTTTTACCAAGTTTCTGCAGTGAGTCTCCTGGGTGTGAGGACACATTTGGCAAGCATTTGGCATGGCTATATAATGCTGGTTGAACACACTCTACCCTGAGAGCGACAAGGTGAATGGAGCTGAAATGGAAAGACAGCTGAGTTTTTATTCTGACGGCTTTACTTATCAAAAAAGTGTATAATTCGTAATTGTCAACTTATTGTGGACGAACGGTTGGCAACAATGAGAATGTGAGTCTGGAACCGAGTGTCTGGGCTTCCCCGAAGGAACTCAGATGTCACCGTCACACCGTAGAGCAGGTTCCGGAATCCCTCTCGGTGAAGGGGGATTCCGGAAAAGCTCAAGGACCAAGGTCCGAAAGGTTCCTGTCCCTCCTAGGAGCGCGACCTCTGGGCTCGCCCAATAGAAATGCCTGGGGGCGGGGCTCCCCGTGGTTTACTCCCTTCGGTAGGCGGAAAATGGAATGCTGGAGGAGGCAGGTGGTGCGAGTCGTGGGCCGTCGCCTTAGCAGCGCGCAGAGCCACATGGGAGAGGCCTGGGATCTCACGCGGACCCCAGTTCTCCACGAGTCTGCGCTCTGAGCAGACCGCCTGCCTCCCGCCTGACAGGTCTTGCGCCGGTGGCCCCGTGTCCAAGCTCCTCGCCCGGGAGCACGGTCAGTCCACTGACGAAGCTGTCCTTACTTCTGCCCCCGCAGCTTCCAAGTGCCAGATGATGGAGGAGCGTACCAACCTGATGCACATGATGAAACTTAGCATCAAGGTCTTGCTGCAATCCGCCCTGAGCCTGGGCCGCAGCCTGGATGCGGACCACGCCCCCTTGCAGCAGTTCTTCGTGGTGTTGGAGCACTGCCTTAAACACGGGCTGAAAGGTGAGTCTGGGCGTCCGGGGCTCGGCGTGCATTCCTCAGTGCTGCCATCGTTCTGGTTGCTGTGGTAACACCAAGGTACAGAACTCGACCTCCTGCCCGCAAGACCTGTAGTTTTTTCAGCAGCGTTGTCCAAGAGAAATTGCCATGCAAGCCATATGTGCAATTTTTAAAAAATGTTTTAAATTTATTTTTTGGGGGGGGGGAGAAGGGAGGGATAAAGAGAGGGAGAGAAACGTCACTGTGTAGTTGCCTTTCGATCGCCCCTCACTGGGTATCTGGCCCACAATCCAGGCATGTGCCCTAGACTGGGAATCCACCTGGCAACCCTCTGTTTCACAGGCTGGCGCTCAGCCATTGGGCCACCCCCCGCCCCAGGGCCACATGTACAATTTTTAATGTTCTAGTAGCCGCGTTTAAAAAAAGTGAAATTAGTTTAAAAGATATATCTTATTGTATTGAATATATCCAAAATACAGTATTGTGATTTTAATTCATAATCATTATTAAAAAGCCCTATTAATGAGATAGTTTGCATTCTTTTTTATACTAAGGCTTAAATGTCCGCTGTGTTTTGCTTTTACAGCATGTCTCAGTTGTACTGGCTGTCTTTCAAGTGCTCAGTAGCACATGAGGCTAGTGACTACCTTGGACAGCACAGTTGTAGAGAAGAACATATAGACAATAAGGGCAGAAACATACTAATATAATTGCAAAATGCTACAAATTCAAGGAAGCAAAATATGCTAAATGATAGAAAATCAAGGAAAAAACCTTTTACTTTTTAAAATTAATTAACTAAGTTTTGGAGAGAGGGGAAGAGAGGGAGAGAAACGTTGACTGGATACCTCTTGCACACCCCCAGTTGGGGTTCTGGCATGACCCAGGCAGTGCCCTGATTGCGAGTTGAACCAGCAACCTTTCAGTCTGCAGGCCGGCACTCCATCCCCCGAGGCACACCAGCCAGAGTAAGAAGACCGTTTAGCCAGGGTGAAAGGGGAAGGTGGTTCTGGGGAGGCGAGGTGTGAGCTGAGACATACAGGAGAAGGAGTCAGTCACATGAAAATTTGGGGAAAGCCAAATCACAAACAAACAAACAAAAAAAACAGGTGTACAGGCCCTGAGTGGGCTCACCCTTGGTTTAAGGAGGACACCAGGTAACTGAGGGGTGCGGAGGGGAAGGAGGTGGGAAGGGCAGGGACATGTAAGCCTTTATATTTATAGGTCAGGAGAAGAATTGGATTTTGTTCTCAGAGTATTTGGAGGATTTTAAGCAAGGGGAGAACAGGCGGCTCAGGTCGGGATGGCGGTGATGTCTGTCTGCAGTCAGGCTTTAAGGAAAGGGAAGGATTTCACAGGTGAGCCTGTGAGGCACTGTTTTATTTCACAGGCAGCAAATACTTGGAGAAAGAGCATGGTAGGAACATCAGAGAATCCATGTCTTCCGAAGGGAGAGCTCATTTGTTACCTGACCTCTCCAGGTCCCCAGGCTGAATCTGAAGAACTAAATGGATGGATTAAATCTGAAGCATTTATTCAGCTTTTGGAAGAGACACTGTGTACCCTGAAGACATTTTGTAGCCTGTTCTTATGAATAACACTTTTGTTTTCCCTTTTAGTCAAGAAGAGTTTTATTGGCCAAAATAAATCTTTCTTTGGTCCTTTGGAGCTGGTGGAGAAGCTTTGCCCAGAAGCATCAGATATAGCCACTAGTGTCAGAAATCTGCCAGAATTAAAGTGAGTACGAAGTTGTTACACTGATTTGATGTTTAAAAAAAACTCCCTTGTGTTTCCCCATTTCTCAATTCCTTGCTGATAAAATAGTATTAGAACAATTTAGAACAAATTGCATGAGCCACAGTGAGACTTTAGTCCCAGCTCTGCTGCTCATTCTCTGCATGATCTTGATCAAGATCTACCCCTTCCTAAGCCTCAATTTCCTTCTTAAATTGGGGACAGTGACTCCTGCTTGTCAGACAAGCTTGAACAGGGTGAGGTGGCAGAAGGGGAAGGAGTCATTGTCACACCCCTGGAGTCACGGCTTCAGGTGCATCTGGGCAGTTTTCTAATAATACAGCTCAGGTCAGATTTTAGGTCCCAGGACAAGGGATATTTGTGAAAAGGCAGGGACTAACAAATCATTTGCTGAGTCGGGGTTTGCCCTCGAGGTTCCTATCATAGGCTCAAAATTAAAAACTGGACAGAACACAAACAAGGTGTCGTCATGGAATCTAATTAGAAGAGGCACCAGAGATCCTTGGGCTGATGTGAAAGAGCCCCGGCAGCATCTGTCGGCTGTCTGACCCTCTTCCTGGGGAGCTGGCCTGCTCCATTTTCAGGCAGTAGTAACAGCCACGCTTTACTAAGGGGGTGCCACGTGTGAGGCCTGGTGCTAAGAACATTTCCTTACCTCATTTAATCCTCCACAACAAGCTGTAGGAGAGCAGCTGGTATCCTCAGTGACAGGCATGGAAATTGAGACTCAGAGCGAGCGACCAACTTGCCCAAGGTCCCTTGACAAGAAGTGAGTGGCAACCAGAAAGAGAGCACAGGCCTGTTTTACTGCAACTGTCTAGTCCACAGGTGGCAAACACAAGGCCCACGGCCCTCCACCTGGTTCTATCCAGCCTGGCACCTTGTTTCCATCCCACAGCTGAGCTGAGCTCTTGCTTAAGTGTTAAGAAGTAGTTACATTTATACAGTCCTAAAATTACATCTGGCTGCTTGCAGGCAACCTCAGGCTGATGTGGCCGCTGGTGAAAATGAGTTTGACACCCCTGCTCTAAACCCCACCAAGCCCTGTCACTGCAGAGCCCTGTGGAATAAGCAGGTTGAGGGGACAGCATGTATAACACATTCTCTCTTTTTTAATAAAAAAGAGGAGAAAAATGGGATTTATATTTGTTCCCATGTGTATAAAAGTGTTTTGGAAATAAGCCTAAACTAAAAGCAGTGTACCTATATTAATGTACAGGGAAATGGGGGTGGGGATTAACTATTGAACCCGACGCACTGCTCCTTAGCCTTTCTCCCTTCATATCAGGTTAGACTTCTTTCCGCATCACGTGCTCCTCCACAGCCGCCTGTCCTCCAGCTGGTTTGTGTGACGCCCTTGGGGCTCTGGACTTGTCTTCCGACCTTCCATCTGCAAGCAGTGCAGTGGTGACTGTCCCCAAACGTGCCTCCTGTGCGTCCCAATCATGTCCTTCCAATGTCCTCCTCCTGGATGTAGGCCGTGGAGAGCCGGCAGGCAGTCACCAAGCTGCCTGCTCGGGCAGCTGTGCCACTTGCACCCCACTGAGCAGCCCCTTTCCGTTGTCATTTCCCACCTCACGCCAACATTCACTACCTTTTTTTCCCAACTTTACTTCCTTTCCTTTTCACTGTGTTTTTCACCCCCATCATTTGTAGTGGTGGGCGGTGGTGTTAGTGGAGCCTTTTGTGTTAGTGAAGTTAGATGAACCCTGTGGGTCTGGCTCTGAGGTCCGGGGTGCCAGCTTGTGTGGCTGTGAGGGCGCCCTCTGGTGCAGACGCTGAGTACAGCAGTGCCTCTCCACTCAGACCTCCGTTGCAAACGCACTTAACTGCTTGTTTTCCTTCAACAGTATGAGGTCTGTGGTTGGGAGGCTTTTCTTCTCGTATGTTTAAAGCAGGCCTTTTCACATTTGCGCCTTTGAGACTGGTTGCATAACAGCGTAATGCAGTGAACACCTACTAAGCAATACACTTAAAAGGTGAATTTCGTTAAGGTGTTTTTTTCACAGTTTTTAAAAAAATTGCACCTTTGAGCTAATGCCTCAGAAACCTTGAGACTTCAACACTTTGACAGGCACTAGTGATCTTTGAGAGAATATGTATCCCTACACAAAGCTAACCTAATATTTCTTGGCTCCCTGTGAAATTATATTAATATATGCTGTTTTATCTGATTGTATTTGTTCCAGGAATCATATTTTTGTGACTTAAGACATTTTCATCTTTTATCAAAATTAAAAAAACACCCCATGTGCCCTTGATAACAATTCAAACAGTACCCAGAGGTATGCAGCGACCGACTGCCTTCCCAAGCAGTGCTCTCCCCCAGCCCCCGAAGCAGCCGTTCCTGGGGTGTCCTCCGCACTCAGAGAGCAAATGTGTGTATCCCTTGGGCTGACTCTTTTGTCTTGCTGTTTTGTCTTTCGTTGTTACTGTTCAGCTGTAACAGTTTGATTCTCTGTTTACATTCAGGACAGCTGTGGGAAGAGGCCGAGCTTGGCTTTATCTCGCCCTCATGCAAAAGAAACTGGCAGACTATCTGAAGGTGCTGATAGACAATAAACACACGTTAAGGTATCTCACTTGTTTGCACTTGTCTTTTGCAGTTCAAACGGGAGTCTATAATGTATAGAGCGCTTATTAAAATGATTATTAATCATAAATATTCTATGGCTTAGATTTAAAATAGTGCTATTTCATTTTCTTGAGCACTGGATCTGAAAGCTGGTATGAATGAATGAAGATTTATATTACATTTTATTTATAAAAAGATCGTTCTTCAAAAATATCTAAGATTAGGTAGCTGACAGTATATTCCATTAAATTTCAACAAAATTGTATTTATTAAATTGGGTGATAACAGAAAAAAATGACTTAAGGACTAGATGCTTTTGTAATATATTACCTACTTTAGGGTTCTGTGTCCAGTTTGTAAAGATTTATTCTCTTAGCGTCAGTAAAGGCTAACTGGCTAGCACTGAAATTATGACTGGTTCATATTTGATATTTATATAACTATAAGCAAAAATAGTAATTACAAAAGGAACTTTCTCTAGAATATGAGGATTCATAAGGGAAGAATCTCTCTAGAGTTACTTTTAATCTAATTGAGACAAAAATACATTTTACAGTATGGCCCGCCACCCTCAGTTTTCTGTGGTTTTCAAATCCTGGCGTGTTGTTGAACATGCCTTACATGGCGAACACTGATCCCAAACATGCTGTGTCCTTTGTGCTCCAAGCTGGTCGCACCAGCTTTGAGGGGCAGGTTTTGCCTGAGACACTGACCCTAAAGATAGTGAGTTCTCGTGCACACACACACACACACAGAGTGATGTGTTAGCAGATCAGTGTGACCAGAAGCAGTCGGAAAGGGCGTGAAGCCCCCTGCAAGTGGCCGAGGTGACGGCATAAGGAAGTAAAAGCAGCCAGTGTTGCCCCATGGGGCACGCAGAAGAGGGAAGAATTTGATTCTTGCAGGTGGGGCGCGCTGTGGGAGGTGTTCGCAGCAGCGTGGAAGAAGGAGCCTGTGGGGCCAGGAGGGGCAGAGTGAGGGTCGGGAATGCAGGAGCCAAAGCGAGATGAGAAGGGCTGGGGTCTGAGGTTCCAATGGCAGAGGTCACCATAGACTAGAGGTGGGAGGAGCCCTCTCTGAGCCACAGGAAGAGAGGAGAGGCCAGAGGAGACACAGGAGCACTTGTAGCTGGAGAGGGAAATGAAAGGTGGGAGGAAATTCACCCAAGGGAGCTTCTGGCAGCCAGGCCACGAGCAGGAGGTGGCCAGATGGGCGCAGCAGGGAGAAGCAGCTGGTGAGAGCCTTCCCGAGCCACTCCGCGACCACTTGTCTCTTGCAGTGAGTTCTACGAGCCAGAGGCCTTAATGATGGAGGAAGAGGGGACAGTGATCGTTGGACTCCTGGTGGGACTCAACGTTCTTGATGCCAATCTTTGCTTAAAAGGAGAAGACTTGGATTCTCAGGTAAAGTGGGGACTTGGCTCCGGGCAGAATGACTTCTCTAGGCCAGAGATTTTACCTAGGGTCTGTAGACAGTGCCAAACCCCAGACAGGGACAGAAGGGGAAGCAGCTGGGGAAGGGCAAAGAAAAGGCCTGGACAGAGGCACACAGAGGGCACACAGAGGGCACACAGAGGGGACAGGAAGCAGCTGGTGGCTGGAACACAGGAAGCTCCACAGGGGAGGGGAGGTGAAGGCTAGGCTCAGACGCTGGGCCGCTGGTGCCATGCTCAAGGGTTCTGTGTTGTCTGTTGATCTTTGAGAAGCTCTTGGAGGTTTTTAAGCAGTACATGAAATGTTTGGGCCAGGGTTCACATATGATCAATCCAGATCATGAGTTAGAAGGGGCCAAGAATGGACACAGCACAAACATTGAACAGATGTGTCTAGAAGTCCCAACAGGTTGGATGGGGTTTGGGGAGATAGAGTCAGGAGAGATTTGGGAAGTCAGGTGGTAAAACAGGGCACAAATGAAAGTGGAAAGGTACGGAGGAGAGCACAGCCCTCTTCCAGTGGGAGCAGGTGGCCTAGACTCCCAGTGTGCCCCGGGGGACAGTCACTCTGACCCCTCCTCAGGGTGAGAAGGGCATCTGTATCTGGCCCGGCCACTGCCCAGTCTTCTGCCTGCCATGCGTTTGGACCTGAAGAGTCTATAGTTTCCCCAATCCCTCTGCCCAGGTCAGGTTTTATTTTCTCCAACAGTTTTGTTGTTTTTGCATTTTGAAAAACAATTTAAATACAGAGGTGTATTTTAAAAATGAAACTAAATCTCACACAGAATCACATGACTCAGAGACAACTAATTCAGTGTTACGTGGTGGCATATACCCTTCCAGCACATGAGTGAGCAGGGTGTGTGTGTGTGTGTGTGTGTGTGTGTGCTTTAGAGAGATGTGTTTGGAGGCGTTTTTTAAACCAAAATATGATTTATTTATTTAAATATATGTTATTGATTATGCTATTACAGTTGTCCCACTTTTTTCTTCCTTTATTCTCCTCTGCCCTGCATGCCCCCCTCCCACCAGCATTCCCCCACCTTAGTTGAGGTCCACCAGTCATACATTTAAGTTCTTTGGCTTCTCCATTTCCTATACTATTCTTACCCTCCCCCTGACTATTTTGTACCTACCATCCATGCTGCTTATTCTCTGTACCTTTTCCCCTTCTCTTCCCCTCCCACTCCCCCACTGATAACCCTCCGTGTGATCTCCATTCCTGTGATTCTGTTCCTGTTCTAGTTGTTTGCTTAGTTTGTTTTTGTTTTTTTATGTTCAGTTGTTGATAGTTGTGAGTTTGTTCTCATTTTACTGTTCATAGTTTTTATCTTTTTTTTCTTAGATAAGTCCCTTTAACATTTCATATAATAAGGGCTTGGTGATGATGAACTCCTTTAACTTGACCTTATCTGGGAAACACGTATCCGCCCTTCCATTCTAAATGAGAGCTTTGCTGGATAGAGCAATCTTGGATGTAGGTCCTTGCCTTTCATGATGTTGAATACTTCTTTCCAGCCCCTTCTTGCCTATAAGGTCTTTTTAGAGAAATCAGCTGACAGTTTTATGGGAACTTCTTTGTAGGTAACTGTCTCCTTTTTTCTTGTTGCTTCTAAGATTCTCCTTATTTTTATTTGTTTGATTTTTAAAATTTATTTATTTATTTATTTATTTTTAGGGAGAAAGAAAGGGAGAGAAACATCAGTGTGTGGTTGCTTCTCGTGTGTCCCCCACTGGGGAACTGGCCTGTGACCCAGACATGTGCCCTTACTGGGAATCGAACCGGTGACCTCTGCTTCATAGGCCTGTGCTCAATCCACTGAGCTACACCAGCCAGGGCTCTCTCCTTTTTTTTTAATCTTGGGTAATGTAATTATGATGTGCCTTGGTGTGTTCCTCCTTGGGTCCAACTTCTTTGGGACTCTCTGAGCTTCCTGGACTTCCTGGAATTCTATTTCCTCTACCAGATTGGGGAAGTTCTCCTTCATTATTTGTTCAAATAAGTTTTCAATTTCTTGCTCTTCCTCTTCTCCTTGTGGCACCCCTCAGAGTTGGATGTTGGAACATTTAAAGTTGTCCTGGAGGTTCCTAAGCCTCTCCTCATTTTTTTGAATTCTTGTTTCTTCATTCTGTTCTGGTTGGATGTTTCTTTCTTCCTTCTGGTCCACACTATTGATTTGAGTCCCAGTTTCCTTTCCTTCACTGTTGGTTCCCTATACATTTTCCTTTATTTCACTTAGCGTAGCCTTAATTTTTTCCTCCAATTTGTGACCAATTTCAGCCAATTCTGTGAGCGTCCTGATCACCAGTATTTTGAACTGTGCATCTGATAGGTTGGCTATCTCTTCATCACTTAATTGTATTTTTTCTGGAGCTTTGATCTGTTCTTTCATTTGGGCCATTTTTTTCCTCAGTGCTCCTGTTATGTAGTAAGGGGCGGAGCCTTAGGTGTTCCCCTGGGTGGGGCAACCCACTTCTCTGCTTTGTGACGCTATAGGTGGGGCAGGGGTCTGAGAAAACAATGGCGCCTGCTCCACTCTCTGCCGGATTTCAGTTACTTCCCTGCTTCCCACAAGCAAATTGGGCCCTTCTGGTGCCAATTCCCGGGTGGGTGGGCTTGTGTACGTTCTAGGACCCTGTGGGTCTCTCCAGCAAACTCTCCTATGAGCCTGGGAGTCTCTCCCAGCACCTCAGCCCCCAAAGGTGTTTTTGATCAGTGTTTTGAGGCTTTATTTCCCTGCCGGGACTCTTGGGTTGTGGGGTCTGTCTCACTCCCCAGTTTCGCCTGGTTTATCTGCATGCGAATGTAGGACTGCCGGGTCTGGCAGCTGCCTTGCATGTGGGGCCTTGCCCGCTCCACAGTCCACAGCCTTTCTGGGTCCAGCTGCCGCTTTGCCACGAGTCCTCTCTGGAGCCCTCTCCAGGCTGCCTGTCTCCGCCCCTCCTCCCGTCTGGATGAATGTGTCTTCCTTAACTCCTTGGTTGTCGGACTTCCATACAGTTTGATTTTCTGTCAGTTCTGGTTGGTTTTTTGTTTTTAAGTTGTTGTTGTCCTTATTTTGGTTGTGCGAAGGGATGCAGTGTATGTACCTATGCCTCCTTCTTGGCCAGAAGTCACTTCTCCTTCTTCTTAAAGCAGGCCCTTTAACATTTGTTGCAGTACTGGTTTGGCTTTTTCTTGTCTGGAAGCTCCTTATTTCTCCTTCAGTTTTAAATGATAGTCTTGCTGGGTAAAGTAGCCTTGGTTGTAGGTCCTTGCTTTTGATCACCTTGAGTATTTCATGCAACTTTCTTCTGGCCTGAAACACTTCTCCTAAGTAATCAGGTGACAGTCTGATTGGTGCTCCCTTGTATGTAACTACCTCCTTTTCTCTTGCCGCTTTTAGGATCCTCTCCTTGTGTTTAAGCCTTGTCATTTTAATTATGATGTGTCTTGGTATAGGCCTCTTTGGGTCCAAGTTGTGTAGGACTCTAAGCTTCCTGGACTTGTGTGATTTTTTTTCCTTCACCAGATTAGGAAAATTTTCAGTTATTATTTCTTCAAATAGATTCTTGATCCCTTGCTCACTCTCTTCTCCTCCTGGTATTCCCATGATGCAGATATTGTTATACTTCATGTTGTCCAAAGTGTTTCTTCAGCTTGTCTCAAGTTTTTAAATGCTTTTTCCCTTTTGCTGCTCTGCTTGGGTTTTTTTTTCTACCTTGTTTTCCAAAATACTGGTTTGATCCTCTGCTTCATCTAACCTACTGTTTATTCCTTCCAGTGTATTATTTATCTCAGATATTGTATTCTTTATTTCTGGCTGGTCCTTTTTTATAGTTTCTATGTCTTTTTTTCATGCTATTAAGTATCCTTAAATCATTATTCTAAACTCTCTGTCTGATAAATTGTTTTCCTCCATTTCACCTAGTTCTTCTGGAGAATTGTCTTGTTCTTTCATTTAGGGTCTTTCTCTTTGTCTTCCCATTTGGGGTGCTTCTTTGTCTTTCCCACCTTAGATGTTAAACTAATCAGCCTTCAAACAGATCCGTTGTTAGTCTAATCAAGCTGTGCTCAGCAGTCACACTGCAACTCCACAGGGTGGGGCAGAGTGATTCCTGTAGCTGGGGCTGTTGCTGCCCGTCAGGCTGATGCCGCTTGGAGGGGAGAGCTCTGCCTGAGAAAGATGGCTCTGCAGTGTGGGGATGACCCAGCACAGGGATCCCCGCAGCTCTTCCTTCCGTTCTCTCTGACTCTGCTTAAGCATCTCTAGTCCACTCTGCCTTCCCTCTGCTGGGGCACAGGGTGAGTGTCTCTAAGTGGAGTTCTGTGCATTCACCCTTTAAGAGGCATTCTGCATCTCCAGCCATTTCTCTCTGGCAGACAGAAACCCTGCTCCTTTTCACAGCTGGATTCGATGTGGGCTCCTTTCTGGCTCTGGTGCTATAGACTGGGGAGTCCAGCTTGCGGGTTAGATCCCACACTTCTCAGGGGGACCCACCAGCCCGCTGAAAGATCCCTCTGGCACTTCAGCTTCTGCCCCTGGGAGCCAGGCCAGCCCTCTGTCGCCTCCTCCACACTCCAGACCAGTCACGTTGTGGTGAGGTGGTTTCCTCTGTCTGTCTGTGGTTATAAGGCTTCTCTCCAGCTCGTGTTCATTGGCTACTCAGGATGCTTTCTCTGCAGTTCAGTTGTAATTCCAGATTCGTCCTGGGAGGAGGTTAGTGTAGTTTCCACTTAAATCCTCTGCCATCGTATTTGTTTGATTGATTGCTGTTCTGTAGAGGTGGTTAACCTAACTACATAAGTATTTGTAGAAAAGAGACAGGAATATAAATACCCAGAATTTTAAGACTGTAAGGTCTATGTGGAAAGCAGGACAGTGATTCTGTATTTAAACCTGTGCATGTTATTTTGATTAGGTTGGAGTGATCGATTTTTCCCTCTACCTTAAGGATGTGCAGGATCTTGATGGTGGCAAAGAGTGAGTACTGCAATGCATGCTGTTCTTCGGGTTTTTAATGACATTCTAGCAAGGAATGCTGCATTTGTTTTAGCTTTGTTTGAAATTTTAGCTTTTATTTATCTTTTTTTTTATTTAAAAAAATTTTTAAAGATTTTATTTATTTATTTCTAGAGAGAGGGGAAAAGAGGGAGAAAGAGAGGGAGAGAAACATCAATGTGTGCTTGCCCCTCATGGGCCCCCACACCAGGGACTTGGCCTACAACCCAGGCATGAGCCCTGACTAGGAATTGAACCAGCGACACTTTGGTTCACATGCTGGTGCTCTATCTACTGAGCCACACCAGCCAGGGCTCTCTATTTTTTTTTAAGGCTCATCTTTTTTTTTTAAAGATTTTATTTATTTATCTTTAGAGGGGAAGGGAAGGAGAGAGGGAGAGAAATATCAATGTATGGTTGCCTCCCATGTGTCCCCTGCTGGGAACTGGCCTGCAACCCAGGCATGTGCCCTGACTGGGAATCGAACCATGATTGTCTGGTTCGCAGGCCCGTGCTCAATCCACTGAGCTACACCAGCCAGGGCAGGGCTCTCTATTTTTAATAACAGAGGTGATATATTAACTTTCCCGTTGCATGAGGAATTAAGCTTCACAGAATGCAGAGTACAAGTGAGATGTCTCCGTTCACGCTGTCCCCTCGTCTCCATCCCACGGCCACTGCCACCAAAAAAAAGCATTTCATTACAGGATTAAAAAAAAATTATCCTGGAACAAATAAAGAAAAGAGAAAGAAAGCAAACAGTGTGTAAAACCTGGTACCGTTTATGTTCTGATAACAACGCACACCCCTATTTGTATGCTGTGCTTCCACACTCATGGGCTGCGTGTGGAGTGGCACACAGACCTGATCACGGCGCTGCCGGGGGTGGGGGGGAGTTGGCGGCGGGAGGCAGTGGCTCTGGAAATCCTCACCGGGGGCCGCACCAGACCGTTGTACTACATGTCATCCAAACATCTTCCCCACGAGGAGCCCCCGTCTCAGCGCCTTGGGACCAGTGGGAACCTCATTAATGCTTTACATACCCTCCTTTAAGCTTAAACAAAATATGTTCTTTATAGTAAAAAGGAAATAAATGGATTATCCTTCACTAGGGAATAATTGAATAAATTACAGAACATCCATAATATTCCACTCTGATATATTATGAAGAGCTAAAAACTGAACAGATTTGCCCTGACGAATGTGGCTCAGTGGGTTGGATATCATCCCACAAACTTAAAGGTCTCTGGTTCAATTCCCAGTCAGGGCATATGCCTGAGTTGCAAGTTTAGTCCCCAGTGGGGACACATGCAGAAGTCAACCGATTGATGCTTCTCTCTCACGCTGATATTTCTCTCCCTTTCTTTCTTCCTCTCCCTCTCAAAAAGAAATCCAAAAATAGCCTGGCTGATGTAGCTCAGTGGATTGAGCGCGGGCCTGCAAACCACACAATCGTGGTTCGATTCCCAGTCAGGGCACATGCCTGGGTTGCAGGCCAGTTCCAAGCAAGGGACGCATGAGAGGCAACCATACATTGATGTTTCTCTCCTTCTCTCCTTCCCTTCCCCTCTAAAGATAGATAAATAAAATCTTTTAAAAAATCCAAAAATAAATAAGTAAATACAGAATAGATTTGGCTATTGGTATAGTTGATGTAGAGAGATTTCCACAAGGTATTACTAAGTGAGAAAAGTATGATACTGGAAGTACATACATGTATATCCCATTTTATACACAAACTCAAAAAACCCTTGGCATTTGTTTTCTGTTTTAATTGCATGGTACACATACACACAAGGTAGATAAATAGATGTGATGGTTATATGCACATAGGATATATGTGCATAACAGCTCAACAGGCTGTTATGTGGGTTACCTGGGAGAATGAGGTAAAGGGCAGAACAGACAAAAGGGGAAAAGTGACCTCACTGAGAAACAGGTGCAGCACCGTGGTGTGAACCTAGGTGGAATGGTCCTATTTATGTGGCTATGTGCATGTGTGTATAAAGAAATGGGGGGCGGCTAACTTTAAAATGTAAAGTCTTTTTTTAATGCAGACTGATCGGCTTTGTGTTTCCAAGCGTCACAGTCTCCTTTTCTCAGCCAGCCTCCCTCCTTCGGTATAGCAAGGGCATCTTCATCTGCCCTGGGAGCCACTTGCGCGTGGGGGTTGGTGTCCCCACCTTGCATGCCACGGCTCTCCTTTTCCCCGCCAGCCAGCCAGCTGCACAGGGCGCCCACTCCCCAGAGCACGTGTTTCCACATCTGCCCACCAGCCTCACCATCTCTTCTCTCAGGGGCCTGCAGACTTTCCTAAGCCTGGTCTCTTGGTTTCCTGATGACTTTTGTACTCCTACAAGGTGATTGGAAGGCTGGGGTAAGTTACAAAGTGTTAATTCTTAGTGAAAAGAACTTCTTTTTATGCTCTTTTTTAAAGGCATGAAAGAATTACTGATGTCCTTGATCAAAAAAATTATGTGGAAGAACTGAACCGGCACTTAAGGTAGGGCTCCCTCCTTTCTCCAGTGTTGCAGTTCATTCTCAGTGCCTGAAAGTTGTTTCATGGGACTTGTTGCAGTTGCCATGTATTTATAACTAAATTTTTTCCCAACCAAGAAAAAAGAGTATTTGTGCCAGGTTCCCATGAGCAGACTGGGGAAGCCAGATCCCTTGATGAAGAAGAGCTTTTGGGAATTCTTCGGTTCTTTGCTCTGTGCAGTTACACAATTTAGAGAGCCCATAAATAAAACATCACCTCTCCAGCCCTCACCCCACAACCACTGGGCTGGAAGTCACTGCCACGGGCAGCACCGTTGCTGCTGGGAATCAGCACACGTCCCTCCAGCATGTTGGGGCAGGGAAAGGAAGGGGCGAGCCACGGGGCTAGAGCTCCAAGAGCGTTCAGTAGCCGTAGGCGACATCCTTCTCTTGTTTTCTCATTTTCATTGGAAAGCCACTGCTTCTGTGTCTCATGAAACACGAGGCACTGGAGACATTGGTGGGAGAGGGCAGAGTCTCTGTGTCCTGTCCTCGGGTGACGTTGTTCTCTGCCTGAACCCCCTCGGAGAATGTGTGGTGCACAGTAGCAGTGCCTCCCAAGAGCCGCCCCTCTGGCCCCGGGAGCTGGGGAGGCAGGTGAAGGAGCCTGCACTCCCCTCAGCACGGACCTCGGACCGAGGGAAGTGTGGCTCCAGCTCTCCGCAAGTGCCGTGTTGGCTGTTATTTTGAAAGAGGTTCTTCAAAATAACAGTTTATTGATCAGTTCCTAGTTTATTGAGAGTTTCTATAAGGAATGGATGTTGGATTTTATCAAAGCCTTTTAGCATCCCCATAAGGTGATGGTGACTTTTCTCCATTAACCTGCTGATGTGATCTAGTTCGTGAATGGACTTCTTCACACCGAGGCTCTCCTGAATCATGGGAACCAACTCTGCTTGATCCTACTTTTAGTAATTTAATTGTTCTCTTAACATGGGGCGTGACCTGACCATCCTGGAGTCCTTCCCCAGCGGCCTTGGCGGCAGGGCTCTTGAGCCTCCCCAGGGAGCTGAGAGGCCTGGCCTCCTCTGGGCCTGGGAGCACCCTCTGCCCATCTGGTTTGAGGCTCAGCGTGCATGGAGGCGGAATCTGGCCAGTGCGTCGGTGTTTCTCAGTTGTTAGTTCATCTCCATCTTCTTTTCTGGAAAATCCGCCTTTTCTGGTCATTTATGTTTTCTAAGAAAATGTAAGTTTTGTTACTGTTTTCTAAGTTGTATAGTTGGTATAGAAGGGACAACTGTAGACTCTTGAACTTTTAGTTTCCTCCATAGCTTTTGTTTTGTTCTCTTTTTCATTTTATGCCTTTGGATTTTTATTTTTCTTCCACCCAGTTTTTTGGGGAGTGAAGTGAATCGAGCCATTTCATTGAGGGGGACTCAAGGGAGGGTCGGGGCACTGGAAGGACCCACCTTGGCCCGGCTGGGGCCTCCCTAGCTTCCCTGTGGCAGAGAAGATCTCTCACTGTCCGGCCGACTTCTGGCCTGGCCAGGTGTCCGTCTCTGCCCCTCGCAGGCGCAGGGCTTCTGGGTGGGCAGGAGGGCCCCTCACCCAAAAGTACAGGCTCTGGGGCCACAGCACCAGGTCAGCCAGGCTGTCCCACCTAGGGGTGTGAACGTGAGTGAGATTTTTAATACAAAGTTACGGGGCTCTTGTCTGTAAAATAGGTGATACAACCCACCTCCCAGAGTTGTGCGAGCATCACATGCCCTGAAAGGGCTCAGAGCAAAGGGGCCTGGCACGTGGCCCAGAGAGAAAGCCACGCCCTGCTGCTCACCCAGTCTGCTCCAGCAGGCCACATGGCTTTCAGTGTGAAAGGAGTGCGTGTTATTTTTTTAAATATTTTTATTTATTTATTTATCTTTAGAGGGGAAGGGAAGGAGAGAGGGAGAAAAATATCAATGTATGGTTGCCTCTCATGAGTCCCCTGCTGAGAACTGGCCTGCACCCCAGGCATGTGCCCTGACTGGGAATCAAACCGTGATCATGTGGTTTGCAGGCTCGCGCTCAATCCACTGAGCTGTGCCAGCCAGGGCAGGAGTGCGTGTTATTTGAAGAATATTTGGAAAATGGGGCAGAGCATAAAAAGATTTATAAGTTACCTTTGATCCTACTACCCAAAAGCACCAGTATGTTGATATGAATATTACTTTAGGTGTATGACTACCAACACATTTCGTTTTCCATTTATTGTGTTGGGGAGAAAAACTATTTTCTTACCAGTGGACTGGAGAAAATATGGTTAGTGTATTTTGGGGAGAAAACCCTGGAAGCTGTTCAATGAAGGTAAACGCACATATGTTTATAGAACCGTCTGGGGAGTTCACTGGAGACCCTCTGACTGCGTTTCCCGCAGGAGGTCTCGGAATCGGTAGCTCATGGTCATGGGTCCGGAAAGCAGCCCTTTCATTCACGTTTACTTAATATTGTATTTTCTATAGCTGCACAGTTGGGGATCTTCAAACCAAGATAGATGGCTTGGAAAAGACCAATTCGAAGCTTCAAGAAGAGGTTTGTAACTTATTGAAACTCTTAGAGCAGCCCACGGTTGAGAGCAGCGGTGTCGCAGGCGTCCCTAGGAGTGGCTGCCGGCTGGAGGCGTTGATCAGCGGCCTGGAGTTGCGCAGGGGACGGGTGTGCTCCCACATCTTGGCTCTGAACGCCAGTTCTGCTGCGACAGCCCTGCCTCTCCAGGGTCCTGGCGCCCTTCGGCAGCCCAGTTTCCTCTGCTTTCGCACTAGGGGGAGCGAACACGCAAGGACAGGGTAAAGGCCCGCCGAGAGCGGGAGCACATCTCACTGCCCGAGCGGTCCAGCGGTCGGTCGCGCCCCTCGGCCTACCCGCATCCCGTGAGCCCCTGAGGGAGGCCGAGGGCTGGGAGAGGCGCAACTGCGCCTCTGGGCGGGGCCCAGTCTGAGGGTGCTGGGACCCACTGTGCTCTCATGCGGGGCCAACCCTGGGCGTCTAGGAGCTGGGAGACGGGCTCAGGCCTATGGGAGGAGGGGCTGTTCATGGGCTGGGTCCTTCGCTGCACGTCCCGGCAGAGCCCTGGCCCCTGTGGGAACCCGGACTGGTGAAGAGCTCGCCATCGCTTCGGGTGGGCGGCCTCGGGGGCCTCAGCACAGGTGGCAGGTGCTTGAGTTCTCATCTACGAAGTGGAAGATGATGTACACCTTAAACTCTAATTGATGCCATCCTGATGGGAATAAAGACTGCATTCGATTGGCCTCGCAGAACGGCGCCCCGTGCGACAGTGGGCGTGTGGCGGGCGCTCAGGCGGGGGGGGGGGGGGGGGGGNGGGGGGGGGGGGGGGGGGGGGGGGGGGGGGGGGGGGGGGGGGGGGGCGCTGCTTGTCGGACGAGCAGGTTCACTCTGTTCTCCCGAGGAGGCGGCGGCGCTTCGAAGGAACGTCTAATTCAGCTTGTGAGACTAAACGACTGGCTTGTTCTTTCTTCGGAGGAAACCACTGTATCGTGGTAGATGTGTCATTCAGAGAAAGTAGACGTCTGTCCCTGGTGCGCGCTGTTTATTTTCAGAGACTGAAAGGTGGTCAGCTTGTGCTTCTGCCTGTGCCTTCCGTTGCTGCGACTTGTCCCTCCCATAATGCCATAGCCTTCCTGCCTGGCGGTGGCAGTGCCATTAAGAACCTCGTTCTGGGCTCCGGGTCTGCCTGGACTCGGCTTCTCCGGACTGAGAGAAGGCAGGAGGGCTTGGCAATTCAAGGCCCCTTAATGAGCGGTGTCAGGAGCACGGCGGGGGGGCCGTGGAGTACAAGGCTCGGCTGCTGTGCTTGCCCACCCTCACCCCACCCCTGCCCCTTTCTCTTGCCTCTCCCCCTTGCCTCTCCGTGGGCTGTGAATGTGTCCTGCTTCTGTCCCTTTTTCTCCAAACTGCGACAGCTCATTCAGGGAGGAGAAGGTGCCTTCCTCCGCCCGTCTTTAATGGTGAGGTTGTGATTCCTGCCCCAGAATGCTTTTATTCTTCCTCTCATGATAAAATATCCTTTTGCTCATTGGTTGGAAAAACAAGAATAAAGAATCAGGAAAAAGCTCATAATCCCTTGGCCAAGTAATAACTCTTGTACCACGTGGTGTTTATAGCCCTCATCTTCTCTTAAGCACTTTTAATATAGTTGAATTTTTTTTAAATAGGAGTGAGAAAATACAATATAACCTATTTTATTTTCATATTGGTATTATAAGTCTGTTCTCAAATTATTACATATTCCTATTTTACACTTCCACTGTAATTTAGTAAACCATTTCTCTACCATTGGATGGTCAGGCTGTTTCTAATGTCTTGCATCCATAAATCTTTGCCTACATTATGTAGTGTGCTATCACTTCTATAAAAGGAGAAAAATGGGGGAGGGCAGAGATGGCTAGGGGTGGGAGTGGGACAGATTTTATTACGTACGGTTACATCTTTGATTGTACCCTGTGAATATAATATCTATTCAAAACAGGAAATAAAATTAAAAATAAAATATCAGCCCTGGCTGGCATGGCTCAGTGGATTGAGTGCCAGCCTGCGAACTACAAGGTTGCTGGTTCAATTCCTGGTCAGGGCACATGCTTGGGTTGTGGGCCAGGTCCCCAGTGTGGGGGCGAGTGAGAGGCAACTGATTGTTTTTCTTGCACATTGATGTTTCTCTGCCTCTCTCCCTCCCTCCCTCCCCTCTTCCTAAAAATAAATAAAATCTTTTTAAAATTACAATATCAAGTATGTGAAAGTGAATTGTTGATTGTGAAGATGCCAACTGTTAGACTTTAATTTGAAGTTTACAATTCATGCTGATACTAAGAAATATGAAAATCTTTCTTAATCAGCTTTCAGCGGCAACAGACCGAATTTGTTCACTTCAAGAGGAACAGCAGCGATTACGAGAACAAAATGAATTAATCCGTGAAAGAAGCGAGAAGAGCGTAGAGGTAAGAGCTTGGCCTCATGGCCGTTCCACACTCAGGCAGATCCCTCACAGCTCTCGCTCACGGTGTAACCACAGCCTGCCCTCAGGGAACCTCCTGCGGCTTCGCCTCCCTGGTGCCCTCAGGCCTGTGGGCCACAAGGGGTTTCCTGAGCACCTGCTCCCTCACCTCTGGGACTCTGCACACAGACACTCCTGTTTCCTCTTGCACTCCTGCTCCCACTCGGGCTCTTCTGGGACACCATGCCCTGCGCCTGTCTGTGGGCCCCGGCCTCCTCCATGTCCCCACAGCTCTTTGCACCTCCCACCCGTATTTGCTGTTTTGTGGAATCTCTGGCTTGCTCGTCTGACAATCTGAAGGTAGAGACCATGTCTGACTCATATCAGAATTCTTCCAGTGCTAAAAACGTGCCCGATGAATGCTGAATGGGGGGTTGACTGGGGCCTTGCCCACTAAGAACAATTGTTCTGTTTTAAAGAAAAGTAAAGTTAACTTGTTTTCTGAACCTAAATTTTATTTTTTAAAAATCTACTGGTTTACCCTGGCCAGATGGGTCAGTTAGTTGGAGCATCGTCCTGTTCACCAAAAAGGTGGGGATTTGATTCCTGGTCGGACACATGCCTGGGCTGTGGTTTGATTCCCAGTCTGGGTGCATGTGAGAGACAGCAGTCAATATTTCTCTCTCACTCATCGATGTTTTTTTTTCCTCTCTCTCTTCTTCTCTCAGTAAAATCAATAAAAACATGTCCTTCGGTGAGGATTTTTTTTAAAAGTTAAAAATCTCTTGGTTTGTTCTTATCCTCAAATCTAGATATTTCAAATAGCTTTAACATTTTTAAAAAGATTTTGTTTTTATTTATTTTTAGAGAGAGGAAAAATGAGGGAGAAAAACACCAATATGCGAGAGAAACATTGATCGGTTGCCTCTCACACATCTCCAGCTGGTCGCTGGTCCTGCAACCCTGTTATGCGCCCTGACTGGGAATCGAACTGGCAACCCTTTGGTTTGCAGCCCGTGCTCAATCCACTGAGTTACATTATCCAGGGAAATAAAATCTTAAAAAAAATTTTTTTTAAAGATTATGGTATATTCTGGTGTAGCTCAGTGGATTGAGCACGGGCCTCCAAACCAAAGGATCACGGTTTGATTCCCAGTCAGGACACATGCCTGGGTCGCAGGCCAGTTCCCAGCAAGGGACACACGAGAAGCAACCATACATTGATATTTGTCTTCCTCTGTCCTTTCCTTCCCCTCTAGAGGTAAAGAAATAAAATCTTTTAAAAATTATGGTATATTTCTAAATACTTTGTATTTGGCTGGCTTCCTGTAAACAAACCTTTCTTTCCTCTCCATATTCTTGTTGGGTGCAGATAACAAAACAGGACATAAAAGTTGAGCTGGAGACTTACAGGCAGACTCGGCAGGGGCTGGACGAGATGTACAGTGACGTGTGGAAGCAGCTGAAGGAGGAGAAGCGAGTCCGTTTGGTGAGTTGGGAGCCCGAGGGTCTTCAGAAAGGCCCAGAGGCCCAGCGAGTGGTTTCTTCAGCACTTTGCACATGTGTGCACACCCTGCTGACACCCACAGACAGTCCAAAATTGCCCCTGGGGAAAAAAAGGGTGCATTTACCACCCAGCTCTGCATCGTTACTTCCATTTTCTAATTTTGTAAACTTTCTCAGGGATTGCTGTGAAACCAGACATGTGGATTCTTTGCCATGCATTCCCTTCAGTCAGAGCCTCTAGTCTGTCTGTTTCCATCTCATCTAGATGACGGTGGCTGCTGATTCTTTATTAAACATCGTTCCCGCTGCTGCTACACTTTGTTTCTTTGCTGCTTTGCACGGATGTAGAGAACGCGTGTCCTGAGTTACCCTGGACTAGGCCACTTCAAAATGGATTCGCCTGTGTTGCCATAAACTGGCAAATCATTCCGGAAGTTCTAACATGGCAACACTGAGTTAATTTAGCACTGAAACACGGGACAATCTTTCAGACCCTATGTACTGATCTTAGGGTTTAAAGAACATGGTTGCTAGAACTCTAAGTGAATATTGCCACCTGTCAGCTTTCTGGGGACTTGCAGAGCCGGTTTTCATCGTCAAATGGGAAAAGGGGAAACGTAACCTAGTTATGCTCCAGACAGACTTTTCCTAAATCTCCCTAACCTATTCTGACCTTAAGTTTGTATTTTATGTATTGCCCAAGATACAACCTCAGTTAAGTTTATTTCTGTATCCATCTTCTGTATCAATCTTTTCCTTGTTACTGTCCTCTTAAGGAACTAGAGAAAGAACTGGAATTACAAATTGGCATGAAAACTGAAATGGAAATTGCAATGAAGCTGTTGGAAAAGGATACCCACGAGAAGCAGGACACCCTGGTCGCCCTGCGCCAGCAGCTGGAAGAAGTCAAAGCCATCAATCTGCAGATGTTCCACAGAGTTCAGGTGGGAGCTGGCGGGGTCCGCACCATGGCCCGGTCTCCTGCTGCTGTCTGCACGCAGCCTGTCCATCCCCTGTCCTATACTGGGAGGCAGCAGCCGCATCTGCCAGCTCCTGGGATGTGCCAGTTGGGTCCTGGGCCCTGTTCCCTAAACTGCATTTACCTTGTTTGAGTCCCAGCGATCCCTGGGAAAAGTCGATAAAATGGGGGAAATGTCAGTGACAAGACAGAAGGGAGTGACTGAGTCCCTTGCCCCCTTCCCCGTAGCAGAGCTGACACCTGAACTGTGCAGCTGCTCCCTCACTGTCCCCTGCTGTCTGTCTCCTCCTGCTTCCATGGCTAATTGTTGGGAACGCTGGCTCAGGACAGAAGCCAGTGCTGTCTTTTCAAAGCTCGGTGAGTCTCCAGGCCATATCACGAGCTGCCTGCCTCTCCTGTCACTTCAGGGTGATAGAGAGAACCTGTCAGACCAGACTGACGGGGAGATTCTAAAGTTTTTTTTTCCAATTCCTTTTTTAAAATATATTTTATTGATTATGCCATTATATTTGACCCATTTTCCCCCTTCATTCCCCTCTACCCCGCACACCCCCTCCCCCCACATTCCCCATGGACATAAACATGGACACTTATGTCCATGTGTCACAAGTTCTTTAGCTTCTACTTTTCCCACACTACTCTTGCCCTCCCCCTATCTATTTTCTCCCCACCGTCTATGCTACTTATTCTCTGTACCTTCTCCCCCCTACCTCCTCCTCCCACTCCCCTGTTGCTAACCCTCCATGTGATCTGCATTTCTGGGGCTCCGCTCCTGATCTAGCTGGCTGCTTAGTTTTCTTTTGTTTTAGGTGTGGTTGTTAATAACTGTGAGTTTGCTGTCCTTTCACTGTTCACATTTTTCATCTTCTTTTTCTTATATAAGTCCCTTTAGCATTTCATATAATAAGGGCTTGGTGATGATGAACTCTTTGAACTTGACCTTATCTGAGAAGCACTTTATCTGTCCTTCCATTCTAAATGAAAGCTTTGCTGGATAGAGCAATCTTGAATGTAGGTCCTTGCATTTCATGACTTAGAATACTTCTTTCCAGCCCCTTCTTGCCTGTAAGGTCTCTTTTGAGAAATCCGCTGACAGTCTGATGGGCACTCCTTTGTAGGTGACTGTCCCCTTATCTCTTGCTGCTTCTAGAATTCTCTCCTTCATTTTAATTTTGGCTAATGTAATAATGATGTGCCTTGGTGTATTCCTTCTTGGGTCCACCTTCTTTGGGACTCTCTGAGCTTCCTGGACTTCCTGGAAGTCTATTTCCTTTGCCAGATTGGGGAAGTTCTTCTTTATTATTTGTTCAAATAAGTTTTCAATTTCTTGCTCTTCCTCTTCCCCTGCTGGTACCCCTATAATTCAGATGTTGGAATGTTTAAAGATGTCCTGGAGGTTCCTAAGCCTCTCCTCATTTTTTGAATTTTTGTTTCTTCATTCTTTTCTGTTTGGTTGTTTCTTTCTTCCTTCAGGCCCACTCCATTGATTTGAGTCCCAGAGTTCTTCCCATCACTATTGGTTCCCTGTGCATTTTGCTTCATTTCAATTAGTTTAGCCTTCATTTTTTCATCTAATTTGTGACCAGAATCAACCAGTTCTGTGAGCATCCTGATCACCAGTGTTTTGAAGTGTGCAACTGCTAGGCTGGCTATCTCTTGGTCACTTAGAAGTATTGGCTCTGGGGCTTTGAGTTGTTCTTCTGCTTGAGCCATAATGTTTTGGTCTGTTTGCACCTGTTATGTATAAGGGGCAGAGCCTTAGGTGTTCACCAGGGTGGGGCAACTCAGTAACGGTTGTGACGCTATATGTGTGGGCGGGGTCAGAGAGGGAGCAGTGGTGCTTGTTCTGCTCTGTCTCGGGTTTTGGTCCCCTCTGCTGCTTCCCACAAGCAAATTGGGCCCTTCTGGTGCTGGTTCCTGGGTGGGTGGGCTTGTGTGTATTCTGGGACCCTGTGGGTCTCTCCACCAAACTCTCCTGTGAGGCTAGGAGTTTCTCCCGGCACCTCAACCACTGGGAGTTTTTTCATTTGGTGCTTTTAGACTTTATTTCCCATCGCTGGGGCCCTGGGTTGCACAGTCTGTCTCACTGCCCGTTTTTTGCCTGGTTTATCTGCACACGAATGTGTGTCTGCGGTCAGCCAACCACTTTGCGCGTCTTACTGGGTTTGCTAGTTTCTTCCCTGAGCCTGGGTCCACTAACCACTGTTTTTTCCTCCTGTGACCCGTCTCTGCCAGCTGTCGACTCCGCCCCTTTTACAGCTCTGAATGAATGGTTCACTGTTATCAGACTTCAGTACAGTTTACTTTTCTGTCTGGTTGTGTTTTTGTTTCTATATCTTTGTTGTCCTTAAATTTGGTTGTGTGAGAAGGTACAGTGTTTTCACCTATGCCTGCATCTTGGCTAGAAGTCCCGGAGTCTGAATTCTTTATGCCCCCTTGCCCAGAGCTCTTGGGAAGGATTCTATTCTGTGGTCCTTCTCCATGCTTTTCCTTGTAGCCTCCTGTTCCCTGTTTTATTGCCTAAGCAGCCCCACATGCTTTCTCATGGATGCAGTTTCAGGCTCACTTATGAAAGACAGTATGAGAGCAGACAGTGCAGAGAAACTGTGATTGTGTCCTGTCTTTTTAAAACTATCACAGCATCATCATTGTAATAGCAACAGTGAACAATGAAAAGGGGAAAAAGAATTTCACACTCCTAACAAGTTGTCCATATTTTAACTTTTTCTTTTTTCTCTTAGTCCTCACCCAATGATATATTTTTCTTCCATTGATTTTAGAGAGAGAGAAGGATGTGCCCTGACCAGGAATTGAACTTGCAACCTTTTGGTGTATGGGATGATGCTCCAGTCTCCTGAGCCACCCAGCCAGGGCTATTTCCACCTGGTTTGGGGGAGCGTGGAGCTCTAGTGCAGCCTGTGTAAACCACTGCAGTGATTTAGCAGGCCCTAAAGCAGAGTGGCGTAAAAATGTGGAAGTTTGGGTGTCTCTCACATACAGTTATTTCTGAGGAGAACCTCTCAGACTAGCAGCTCTGCTCAGCACAGTCACTCAGGGGCCCAGGCTGGTGGCAGCTCCAGCTCTCGAGGCCACTGTAGAGGTCACTGTTCTTGCCAGTGGAAGGTAGGGGAAAAGGCAAAGTCCAGCACTCGGTTTCCTCTCAAGCCTGAGACACAAGCGGCAGATATCCTTCCATGCAAAGACCTAGAAAAAGACTGCTCAGCAAGGCCACTTGGCCACAGGGGCGCCCGGGGCTGCTGAGTCTTAGCTACAAGGTACATGACAAGGAGGACAGGTATTGGTGGATGTGGGTGTCCCCACCAGGCAGCCACCAGCTTTCCTGGCCAGCCTGTGGGCTCAGCGTGCTGCCCTGGACGTCGTGTTGGGGATCAGCTGCAGCTACTCTTCAGGCCTGACTCCTGGGCGCTTTGACAAGGAGGTGTGTGCAGCCACAGCGTCTGCTCTGTCATCTCCCCTCAGTCTGGGTGTCAGTGACCAGCTTGTTGATTTATTCATTGACACCCTTCCTGTGCCTGCTTCATTTCTTTGCTCTTTTGGTGTCTCCCGCTCTCTTGTTAATGGCCAGCCCTCTGAAGCAGCTGCCGACTGGCGAGGGAGGCCCCTAACCTCACCCTTCCTGTGGGGAGTTCCAGGGCTTCTGCTGCACAGTCTTCAGTCTCCTCTCACTCACATCGGTCAGAAGCATCTGGCTTTTCTAGCCCACGAGGCCCCTCTCTGCCTTTGGCGTCTCTGCTCCCACCATCTCTGGACAAACCCCTTTCCACAGTGCCGGTTCAGACCCTGCCGTGCCCGCCCGCCCGTGCCTGCTTGCACCCTGGCTCTTTCCAGCCCCTTCCCCAGGAGCTGTGGCACGGCTGGCAGGGGCCCGTGTTCCAAGTTTGGGCCAATGACAGTTTCACTACCTGTTTGCCACGACTAACAAGGGTCACCGCTCTCCGGCTAGAAATACCTGCTTCACATGGCAGACCCCTGACTGCTGAGGTGACACTGCAGGCGCTGGATCTCCCGCAGCAACACCACCCCATGTCCTCTGGTGGCCATTTTCACTTGCCACCCTACCCCCACTCTGGGTGCAGACGCACAGGGCTCAGTTCAGGACACACTGCAATTAGATACCTCTCTGGTGTTCTTATTTCCTTTTATCCCCTCCCTTCTGTCCTCTTTCCGCTACGCTAACATTCCAAATGTTTGTATTTGTCACACTAAATCATGTACCATTTTGAGGGCATGAATTTTTTTTCTGTTCTGCCTGTTCATCTATTTTGTTTTTTAGATCTAATTATTGATAGATATGTCTTTATTGCCACATATTATTCATATTTTTATCTCTTTTTTCTTCTTAAATAAGTCCCTTTAACATTTCATATAATACTGGTTTGGTAGTGATGAACTCCTTTATCTTTTTCTTGTCTGGGAAGCTCTTTATCTGCCCTTCGATTCTAAATGATAGCTTTGCTGCATACAGTAATCTTGGTTCTAGGTCCCTGCTTTTCATCACTTTGTTTCTTGCCAATCCCTTCTAGCCTGCAAAGTTTCTGTTGAGAAATCAGCTGACAGTCTTACTAGAAATTCCCTGTAGGTAACTAACTGCTTTTCTCTTGCAGCTTTTAAGATTCTTTGTCTTTAACCTTTTGCTTTATAATTATGATGTGTCTTGGAGTGGGCCTCTTTGGTTCATCTTGTTTGGGACCCTCTGTTCTTCCTGGACTTGTATGTCTATTTCCTTTGACAAGTTAGGGAAGTTCTCTGTTATTAGTTGTTCAAGTAGGTTTTGAATTTCTTGCTCTCTCTTCTCCTGCTGGCACTCCTGTGATGCAAATGTTGTTACACTTGAAGTTGACCCAGAGGCTTTTTACACTGTCCTCATATTTTTGGATTCTTTTTTCTTCTTATTCTGATTTGTTGTTTTCTGCTTCTTTATCTTACAAATCTCTGATTTAATCCTCTGCTTCATCTACTCTACTGTTGATTTCCTGTAAATTATTCTTCATTTCAGTTAGTGTCTCCTTCATTTCTTACTGGTCCTGTTTTATATTGTTGACATTCTCACTAAGTTCCTTGAGCATCCTTATAACCAGTATTTTGAACTCTGCATCTAGTAGATTGCCTGTCTCCTTTTGGTTTAGTTCTTTGTCTAGCATTTTGTTCTGTTCCTTCATTTGGGACATGTCTCTTTGTCTCCTCATTTTGGAAGCCTCGCTATGTTTGTTTCTATATTAGAGCTGCTGCATCTCCCTGGCTTGGTAGTGTGGCCTAATGTATCCAGTGTCCTGTAGGGCCCAGGGGCTCAGCCTCTCTGATCACCCAAGCTGGACATTCCAGGTGCCCCACCCCCTGGCCCCATGGGGGTGGAATATACCCTTCTCTTGTAGTTGGGCCTTGATTGCTGTTGGCACATCAGTAGGAGGGTTTACTCCCAGACTGATCAGCTCTAAGGACTGACTGCAACCACTGGCCACAGTGGAGGATCAGCTGTGCAGGGTTGACCCCACAGAGCAGGACTTACTTCATGGGGGCTCTGGTGCCCACTGAGTCCACCCCTTGAGTGTGTCACGTGTGGAGTCTGCCCCTTAAATGGTACTTCAGTGTGGTCTGAAGCTGTCCACTGGGTACACTGGCTCCAGGGCCTCCTAGGAGGTGCAGGCCGAGGCCAGTCACCACCTGTGTTCTACCCAGGACCACCCTGCCTGAGCTACAAAGCAACCTACAGATGGCTATTACCTGTGCTGGGCGTAGAGTTGCCCAGGAGAGGCCAGGCTGTGAACTAAGGCCTGCTGCTAGTGCCAGGCTTAGGGCCACTTAGCAAGAGGTGCAGGGCACGCTGAGGCCAGATGCTGCTTGTGTGAGAGACTTTGGGGACATCGGAAATGTAAGCTACGATGCACCCTTTGTATCGGAGAGCCACGGTGAACAGCTGGGACGGGCATGTAATTTGATGGGGTGGGGTCTCATGGAATCATCAGAGTGGGGTGAGCAGCATTAGCCAGACTGAGGGAGGCTCAGGTGAGTCACCCGCCAGCTGGCTCTGTGGTGGGAGGACTCAAAAAAGGAATAGTGGCCTCTGCCAGCATTCCTGCCTAGGAGAAAGCTGCCCCACCAGCTCTTACCCTGGTGTCTGACAATTCCCTTCCTCCCCACATGTCCCTGGCACTTTTTGCACTGCTAGCACACTGCCGGAGCTCAGACGGAGTGTCCTGATAAGTCTTGTTGGCCCTTTAAGAGTAACTTCCTGGGACTGCAGCAGCCGCGCCCCCGCCCCGCCCCGCCCCCATCTCACTCAGCCTCAATGCCTGTGATTCTCACAGCCAGAAGTTGTGGGGCCTTCTCTTCCTGACTCTGGAGCCCTGGGCTGGGACCCATGATGTGGAGCCGGGGCCCCTTACTCCTCAAGGGAAACCTCTACGACTGAGAGTTCCCTCTCAATTTTTATCTGCCACACGTGTGTGGGACCAGCCTATTCCACATCTCTGCCCCTCTTACCAGTTTTGGTGTGGTGGCTTCTTTATATATACTTAGTTGTAGGACTTTTTATTGATTGATTGATTGAAGAGAGAAGCTTGATTTGTTATTCCACTTATCTGTGCATTCATTGGTTGATTCTTCATTGTATCCCGATCAGAGCTTTGGCCTCTCCCTCTTGGCCTCTCTTCCTGTTGGTAACGCTGGGAGCCTTGGCGCAGCTTGCCTTCCAGGGCTCTGGAGAAGAGCGGCTATGAATGAAATGCTCTTGAAAGTGTTATGAAAGCACCAAGTGCACAGTCAAACCCTGCTGGACTAGGGGTGAGGGACAGGCAGAGTCTGACCTCCTGGCCTTGCTTTGGTAGGATACAGAGAGCAGTTTACAGCAGAAGAATGAAGCCATCACGTCTTTTGAAGAGAATATCAATCAAGTTATGTCCAGCATGAAACAGATGGAAGAGAGGTAATCACGCGCCCTGGCAGATAGTCCCTAGAAGGTGCTGGGCCCCCGCTAAGCCTGGGGACTCACCCTCTCAGAAACAGAGATTAGTTGGGGTGGCTGCCCTTCACGTCCATAGTCCTGCCTAGCAAGGGCGGGGGGGCAATGTGTCTGCTCAGTCAGCCTTTGGCTATTGAAGCACATCGTCCTCTCAGGGAGGGGCCAGGACTTTCTGGGGTGCTTCTTATCACCGTCACGTTTAAACATCAGGTCAGTAGTGGACGAGAATGGAGGCTGAAAGAAGACTCACACAAATATGCACAACTGAGTTTTCACAAAGGTGCAAAGGCAGTTTAGTGGTAGTGTATCCTGGCTTTCCACCTTTTTGATAAATGATGTTGAAACAGACGTTCATAAGCAAAAAATAACCTCAGTCTGTACTTGACACCTTTATGTAAAAATTAACTCAAAATGGATCATACACCTAAATATGGAACTTGAAACTGTAAAACTTTTCGAAGAATATGCAGAAAGTCCTTGTGGCCTTGGGTTGGACAAAGAGATCTTCGACGTGACATTAAAGCGTGGTCCATGAAGGAGAAACTTGGTAAATTGTACTTTATCAAAGTTAAAAATTTTCGTTCTGTAAAAGATGCGGCTAAGAGAATAAAGGGACAAGTTATAGATTGAGAGAAAATTTGTACATCGCATACAATTTGTTCATATGGAAAATAACACAATAATAGATAAAATGCAAGAATAAACTCTGCATTTCATGTGCTCACAACTGTAAGCCTACTTTTGTCCCCCCTGTATCTCACAGAACAGTGGTATCCAGTATATATTTAAAAACTCCCAAAACTCAACAAACAATCCTATTCTTAAAAGGACAAAAGATGAACAGGACTTCAGCAAAGCGCGATATAGACGGCAAAGGTGCACCTAGGGAAGTGCGTGTTAAATCACGCAGAGGTGCCCTTACACACCTGTTAGAACAGCCATATACTAATGACCACACCCCGTGTCTGGTGAGGCCGTGGAGCGGCTGGAACTCTCGTACATGACCAGTGGGAAGGCACAGTCGTACAGCCAGCCAACTTGGAAAACAGTTTTGTACATAAAACTGAACATTCTCTTACCGCACAACACTCAAGTCCCACTCCTGGCTACTTGCCCAAGAGGAATAAAAACTTATGTTCCTACAAAGCTTGTACACAAATGTATAGCAGCTCTGTTCCTAATTGCCAAACACTAGGAGCAACCCAGATGTCTGTCCGCCGGGGGTGGAAGACCAAACCAGCACCCTGTGCACCGAGACACTAGTTGGCCGTGGGAGGAATGAGCGGCTGCTGCGCAGGAACTTGCGCTGACCTCAGAGATGTTAGGCGGAGAGAATGAAGTCGGCCTCGGAAGGTTGCGTGATGTATGATTGCGTTGCTACGACATTACCAAAGAGACAGCCGGTGTCAGCGCAGCTTTGCCAGGGGTCGCGTAGGAAGAGGCAATGTGGCTTCAGGGGGCCACGCTAGAGAGCCTGGGGCCTGGAACCATCCTGTGTCCTAGTGGTCTTGGTGGATCCATGGTCTTGACAAGTGCCTGTTGGACGGACCCATAAGTCAATTTCACTGCATATTAATTTAAAATGAAAGGAAAACTTCAAGCCAGCAAGACTATGAACACTTCCAACATCAGATCAAAGCTCTGACCCTTGCCTCACGCAGCTGTGGTTCCTTTGTGCAGGTTGCAGCGCTCTGAGCAGGCGCGGCAGGATGCTGAGGGCCGGGGCCAGCAGCTGCAGCAGGATCTGGGCCGCAGGACCGAAGCGCTGCAGGAGCGGCTTTCCCAGCTGCTCAGCCAGTGGTGGGTGCCCAGCGGGTGGCGAGGGCAGGTGCTCCTGCTCGGGTGGACAGTATCCCACTTCAGGGTTTACCCCTGCAAGCCTGGAATTGGGATGGGAACAGGTATGCGGAGGAAAAGTTTGAAGGCCAGTGAGAAAACGCCTCCCTGAGGCTGCAAATGAGGCACACTCCTGACCCTCCACAGCTTCCCCCGACCCCCAACCCCCCAGTAGCCTCTGTGGGCAGCTGGCTCTGGGTGGAAGAAGCAAAATCCTGTCTCCATCCGGGTTGTGGGTTCTTTTTCTTTTCCTTTTTAAGATTTTATTTCTTTGTAGAGAGAGGGGAAGGGAGGGAGAAAGAGAGGGAGAGAAACATCAACATGTGGTCACCTCCAGTGCACTCCTATGGGGGGACCTGGCCTGCAACCCAGGCCTGTGCCCTAGACTGGGGATCTAACCAGCGACCCTTTGGTTTGTAGCCTGGCACTCAGTCCATTGAGCCACACCAGCCAGGGCTCTGTCGCAGGTTCTGCTGGTCACTCCTCCCCTGTCCTCCATCCACAAACTGTCGAGGGTGCCCACCTGCTTCCTCCCGCTTGTTCCCAGTGTGTCTCGCAGAGTGTGCAGGTGGCCCTGGGGGAGGTGGAGCTTGTCTCTACTCTGGGTTGAAGGGCGTAGAGGCTCATGAGGCAACTCATTTTCCTGTTGAATTCTGTTTCCTATGTGGTGTCTTGGGTTGGATTGTGGATTTTCTATGAAAATCTCCCACTGAGACTAACTCACATTCATTTTGGGAAAACAGCTCAAGTCTAGAGAAAGAGTTGAAATCAGAAAAGGAGCAAAGGCAAGCTCTTCAGCGAGAATTACAGTGTGAGAAGGACTCCTCCTCCCTCCTCCGAGCAGAGCTACAACAAATGGAAGGGTTAAAAAAGGTAAGGTGGATGGCCCTCGGGAGGAAAGGAGCTAGTAGGAAAGGAGCTGTTAGCATCTCCAGAAACTCCTGCCAAAGCGCCTGCCAGCACCGCGTGACCCCTGCACGACCCCCCGCTACTGCAGAGCAGGGCCCCTACATGCCAGTGGTCTCGAGTCTGGGAGGCACTGTCCCCGAACCGCAGGCCCTCTGCCCTGTGAGGAAAGGACCAAACAGTTTGAAAGCCAGTGAGCCAGCCAGGGACTCAGCGATGAGTGCTGGGAAGAGAATATAACAGGAAACCCCCCACAGTGGGGCTGGGTGGTCTGGGGAAAGAATGACAGGTAACCAGAGACTTGAAAGACAAGAATAGGACAGTGTGAGGGTGTGACATAGAGAAGTGGAAAGACAGTAGTGTGGCTGAGGGGGGATGAGAGGGGCAGGGAGCCCTTGAGCTGAGGCCTGGGGGCAGGTGGGGGGCACTCAGAGCTGTGTAAATGAATTTGGGTTTTATTCTGAGCACACTAAGAAGCTGTTGGAGGGGCATAATCCATTTCGTTTTAAGACTATCACCAGTGACTGCATGAAGAATGGGTAGTAAGCTTGCAAGAGAGAAAACTAACCAGTAAACATTTTCAGCAAATGCCAGTCCGCACCTTCACCCCCAGAGGTGGGTTGGCCACTCTGCCCAGGTTCAGGTGTCACAGGTCCTTGGCCATTCCCCAGGAAGCTGACTGAACCAGCACCCTAACACTTCCCCTGACCAGACCCGAGTCCAGTCTGCCCCTGAGTCTTCATCTTCCTCTGGGGGTCTCGCCTCACCCAAAGGTGTGGGGACGGCCCAGAGACCAGAGGAGTAGGGGCCACTGGCACTGTTGTCTGGTTGTGGAACGGGACCCCTGAAACTCAGGCAGTGTGCAGGCTTTCCCTACTCCGCAGTCACCATGTGTCTCCCAGGAAGGCAGAAGGGGCCTGGAAGTCCTGGGCAGAGCTGGCTGCCACCTGGGAGCTGGGCACACCTCCAGGGCTTCTGCCAAGGCTGGTGCCAGGCTCAGCACTGCCAAGCCTTGGGCGGCCTTCCTGTGCCCCACCTTCTCTGGAGGAGGGTCCTTGGGACTGGGGCAGCTTCACGGTAATGGGTACTGCTGGACCACTGGAGCCAAGAAAAGCCCTTTCAATTTCTGTTCAAAGTGTCTAGACCACAGGTGGGAAACAAGGCCTGCGGGCCAACCCACCCCTCCACCTTGTTTTATCCAGCCCGGCACCTTGTTTCTATCCAGTGGCAGCGCCAAGCTCTTGGCTAACCATTAAGGAGTACCGTATTTTTTGGACTATAAGATGCATTTTTTTCCCTTCCCCTACCCTCCGCAAATTTGGGAAGAAATCGGGGGTGTGTCTTATAGTCCGAATGTAGCTTACCTGGTTCACTGTTGGGGGGCAGTGGTAGAGTGGGGTCACAGGTTATTAAATATTTTACCACATTTCTTTGCTTCAAAATTTCTTATTTTCCTCCTCTAAAACCTACCTACGTTTTATAATCCTACAAAATATGGTAGTTACATTTATACAGTCCTAACCCTAAAATTACATTCAGCCCTTTGAAGGCAACTGCGAGCCCCCAGTGAAAATGAGTTCAACACCCCTGGCTTAGACCCACTTGTGACAGAGCCCATCAAGCCGGGGGTGGGAATTACTAGGGAGGGGAGAGGTTCTTCAAGAGCCACTCAGAGCAGGGAAGAGAGATAACAGAGGGCAGAATAGGACTTCTAGAAAGTTCTGTGTCATGGAACATACCTCTTTCACTCCACTTCAAAATACTTTTTTTTAAAAAGAGTTTATTTATCCATCTTTAGAGGGGAAGGAGAGAAATATCAATGTATGGTTGCCTCTCCTGAGTCCCCCACTGGGAACTGGCCTGCAACTCAGGCATGTGCCCTGACTGGGAATCGAACCGTGATCGTGTGGTTTGCAGGCCCACGCTCAATGCACTGAGCTACACCAGCCAGGGCTTCAAAATACTTTTAAAGTTTTAAATTGCACACACACACACACCCCCCCACCACCACCACCACACACACACACAGAGAAACCAAATGATGTGTCTGGCACTGCCAGCAAGCCCATGTCCCCAGGCTCTGGGGCTGAAGGCCCAGGGAGGGCTGCAGGGTCATACCCAGGCTCAGACATAAGCCCCGCGGTGGCCCATGGGCCACCCTGGCCCCGAGTTACTTTTCTGGACCTTTGGCCCTCATTAGCTTGTGTCATCCAGGCGCACTGGCCCCAAATGACACTTCATCAAAACTGTCCCTGCGCAAGCCACACCCCCACGCGCATAGCTCCTGCACGGAGTTTCGGGGTCCCCAGAGGTCTACCTGTGCTCCAGCCATGAAGAGACTCCAGAGCTCGGCCTTCGTCAGCCTTATTTATTGTCAGGAAATTGGACCAATACTTTCCAAAAAGAGTTTGTTCAAATGTGCGTTCACTACTGCAGTATTCCTATAATTTTGTACAAAGTTTATCCGTGTATCTTCTGAGGTAGTTGTGAAATTTTTAAAGTCTTTTAGTAGAAACTGAGGTAGGCAAAGCCTTATTTGCCCTGTGAGGGTGACTGTTTTGAATGTGCCTTAAGAACGGAGCTGCTTCCTGCCCCAGGTCACTGTCCCCGCTATGGACAAGGAGCTGGCTCCTCGTCTTCCATTTGCCAGTTTGGAGAAGTAGGCCAATGAGGGGTAACCCATAAATCACCTCAATTTGAGTGAGGTTAGCACAACAAAAGCACCTTTTACTCTTGAAGACCATTCTGATCTGCTTGCTGCTGTGATGACTAACCCTCACAAACAGTGTTTGAACTCCGCCAGGCGTCTGCTTCCTTTGTTTCAGGAGATGCGGGAGCTCCAGGACGAGAAGGCGGAGCTCCGCAAGGTTTGCGAAGAGCAAGAACAAGCCCTCCAGGAAATGGGGCTGCACCTGAGCCAGTAAGAGCCCGCCCCTCCCCCCACGAAGAGTCACCCAGACTGCCCACTACAGGGCTGAGTCCCAAACCTGTGTCCTGTTGTCAGAAGAGGCAGAGACGGTCAAGGAGGGCCCCAGAAGTCAGGCTGCGGGATGGGGGGTGGCACAGAACCCTCATGTTTACTAACTCAGCATCTGTGTCCCCAGGGAGCCTGAGGGGTGCTAAGAGGGCTGTTCGCACAGCCGCAGTCAGACCCTGAGGAGCCCTGGGAGTAGAGAATCCCAGCCCGCCTCGCTGCACTGCTTTCCCCAGGGGGAACCCTCACACCCGCCAGAGCCCCTCTGTTCCCGCTGGGCGAAGCCGCCAGAGGGCAGGGCCTGGGGATTCTGTCTCCCCTTGGACTTGCCCCTTGCCCCTGGTGTCCCTTCCTGTGGGGCAGTCTGATGGCTCACACAGCAAACCGTGGGGCTTGTCCACTTGTGCGATCATTTATATTTCCAAACCCAAGGGGACAGCTTTATGGATCCCTGAGTCCCCTTACGAATCAGGACTCAGTTGCAAGTGACAAATCCAACTCAGACTGGCTTAAGCAAAAAAGGCCATCAGGAATCAGTCTCTGCCTCCCACCTCTGCTGTCCTGTCGCTTACCTCACAGGTCATCTGGTGCCCACTGGGGCAGACTGAGGCCCAGTCCCTCCCCCTCCAGCATTCCCACAGAGACCCCAGGTCGACTCACTGTTCCCACCTGAGTCCTCACACAAGCACAGTCACCAAAGAGATGGGGCCTCTTGTGACCAGCACCCCCCAGGCTCAGGCCCAGTGACCACGCTGACCACTCCCAGTGATACGCTGTGACCACACAGCTCCAGAGGTGGGACCAACATGAGAATGAACTGTAAACACACTGAAGCAGGACGCAGACGTGCACCCTCCTAGGGTTTTCTCAGTCTAGAAAGTTGCCAAGTCTGTGTGAGGTGTTGCTCTGGGCTGGCCCACAATAGCATAAAGAAAAATGAGGAAGGAAATGTTATGGCTCTGGCGGGAATGTGGGGTGCAGATTCTGCCTTGCTTGTCCTGTTTTTCTAGACCAGCTCAGGGCAGCTGATCACCCCTTCCACCCAGAGGCCTGCCTGCCGCCTCTTCATGGAGTGCCCTGCACTGCTCTCTTCTGGCCAGTACTTGCCCCATCCACCCTGAGGGGGCTCCTGGGCAGTGGGCAACACTGGTGTCCACCCTGCACTTGGTGCACAGGCAGCTCTGAGGGTGTCCAGGAGACTAACAAGCACCAGATGTGGAGGCTGGTTTACAGCTGGCTCCTTGGTGTTCAGAGAGCGGGTGGGAAGGACAGCTTGGGTGCAGCCTGCTGTGCCCCTGTGCACCCCCTTCTCAGATGGCTAGTGCCCTCCTCTCTCTGCCTGCCCTCTTCACATTGGACAGACCATAAGCAATCAGAGAGCACCCTCCTATTCGAAGGGCTTTCAGGCCTCAGACCCGTGGATGGGCCCTGATCTGGATGGGCAGCAAAGCCCTGCACTCGGCAGCCTCACACGGCTCCTGCCTGGCCAGCAGCCGGGCCTTGCGGCAGGAGCAGGGCATGTGCTGTCTCCTCCCTTTTTTCTTGTTGCAAGCCCACACCAGGGAGAGCTGGTCCTTAGACCCTCTACCTACTACAGACACAGTTGCCCATTTGCTTCGGGGACATCTGCATTCTTCCTGAGTTGTATTTCCCAGGGAAGCCCTCCTGGGCTCAGTGCTCAGGCTGCCATCTTGACCGGGATGTCCAACACTGGCATCTCTCAGGACTGCCCTGAGCCCCTGCCCCTTAAAAATTCTTGCAGTGCATAAGTTAGAAACCACTGGTTTACGCTAATTTCAGCTTATAAGAAAGGGCTCAGATAGTTTCCCCAAAGTATAGTGTTTTGTTTTTTCTAGTTTCACTTTAGACTATCTTCAGTTGTGTCTTTTATGGGGACATCTAAGAATTGTTCTTTAACAAAACGTATAGTGTTTTGTTTTTTCTAGTTTCACTTTAGACTATCTTCAGTTGTGTCTTTTATGGGGACATCTAAGAATTGTTCTTTAACAAGAATGGAGCAAGAACAAATGAGTGCCCTATAAACCTGCAGGCAGCAAGGAAGAGGCCAGGGAGAGCCCTGCAGATGTGGGCTCCTGGGGCTGGAGGGAGCCCCACCTGGTAGAGGAGCACCCCCTCACACACCCCAGACACATGTGGGAAAATATTTGCCCAGAGAAGCCAGAAACGTGGGCTTCTGTGGGATACTTTTCCATTTTTAAGTGACTGCAATTATTTCAAACTCATTTTCAACCCTTGCAGCTCAATGGTCTGTTTTGGGGCACAGACTCAGCCTCAGACCTCGATACGTGTGAGCCAGGAGTGAGGTGTCTCCAGGACTGTAGGAAGGTGGAAAGAGAAAAATTTTTTAAAAGGAAGGTGGAATGTGTTTTTGAACAACTCATGTTACTATACTCCTGAGCCGTCACCCTCACAAAGCCAGACCCTGTGAGTTTGCTTTATTCGTTTCAGAGCCTCTCACTTCTATGAATCATCTCTCCTTTTTTTCAGGTCCAAGCTGAAGATGGAAGACATCAAAGAAGTGAATAAGGCACTGAAGGTACTAGCATGAGAGCCACCCCTGTGACTCTTAGCTCACACTGCATGCTCCTGGGCTTTCCCCCAACAGCCGGTGAGAAGTGTGTGGCCAGGCGGCTGTCACTCAGTTACTAAAGAGCAGATGCTGCTCAGAGCCAGGCTGCTCCACCGAGGCGGCTGTGCTGAGCAGCTGCAGGCCCTGGTTGGAACTGAGGCCAGCAGTTTCTGTCCCTCTGACACCAGCTGTGCGTGACAGTCAGCCTACACCTCACAGGTGCCCTGATGAAGGAAGGGAAAGAACCGAGAGAGGTCCAGGGATTTTTTCTTTAATTCTCACCTGAGGATATGTTTTTTGATATTTAGAGAGGGGATTGGGAAGGAGAAAGGGAGGAACATCGATCCATTGCCTCCTGTACCTACATGTCCTGACTGGGGATGGGACCCACCACCTCAGTGTGCGCCGACTGGCCAGCAAACCTGCAACCTGTGGTGCAGGCGACGGTGCTCCAACCAAGCAAGCCACCCAGCCAGGGCCAGGGGTTTCTGGTTGGTTGGTTTTTTGATAGTGACAGTGAAACCTTTTCCTCCAAGTGAGGGGCCAGAGGCCACCCTGCACCCCTGCAGTGCCCACCATGTCTGGGGACCACTGAAATCCTGCCTAGGGCAAGTGTCTGGACCATTCTGGGGGAGGGCAGAATGACACACCCCTTGAACAGGAGGGTGTGGACCAGGTGACCCAGTGCAGGTGTCAGGCTGGCATACTGGCATGGGGACAGGGAGAAAGGAGGGCAGACACTTCCACTGCCTCCCCATCCCAGGGCAGTTCAGAGCAGAAGGGGCAGCCCATTGGCAGCCTGCCCAAGGAGCCATCTGCTGTCCACTGCAAAAGCCTGAAGCCTGGGCATCTCGGCTCCAGGGCACACAGGTCAGAGGTGGCAAAGGGTCACGGCACCTGGACTTAGAGCCATCGTCCATTTATTTTATCCTCCCTCGTACAATGAAAGCTCCTTGCACGTAACTGCTGCAGCTGTCTGTCCCCCACACTGCATTCAAGCTAAGCACCAGAAAGGGGATAAAAATGATGACTTGGGACCCAAGAGCCTATTTCAAAGCCTCAGGTGCTGCCTCTGCAGAATAGAGATGTCTGTCTCCACTGTGGTGTACTCATTGGGGTTGCGGGGCATGTGGGGGGTCCCACTTCCTATCACTGTGGCCAATTTGTTTGGCTGACAGTGTTGGTCCTCTCCCATCTGCTGGCTCAGAGGGCTTCAGCCGGGGCTGGGGTCGCCAGCACCAGACCCCAAGCCAGGGGGCGTCAGCCAAAAGGAGGTCAACAGGCTGGAGAATAATTGGGCTAGAAGCCCAGGGGCTGCATGCAAAGGGCGGGAAGCCAGAGCCCGAGGGCAGGCCAGGTCGGCAGCAGGGTTCTAGCTGTAGCCGGTCTCTCGAAAGGACATTGGGCAGCTGGAAGAGAGCTCCAGGTCCATCAGGAGCCGGCCATCCGTGTTCTTTCCTCCTAGGGCCACACGTGGCTGAAAGACGACGAAGCCACATGCTGCAAGCAGTGTGAGAAGGAGTTCTCCATTTCTCGGAGGAAGGTACGTGGGTGGGCCTGCAGCACAGGCCAAGGGGCTGAGTTGTGCCCTGTGGGGACTGCCCTCTGGTTCTGGGAAGAGTGCTTGGGACTAGGCCCATTGCACTGTGGGCTCGCTCACTGGTGTGCCGGACTGTACAGGCTGCCCGTGCTAGGGACGCCCTGCCAGTCAGTCATAGGCCTTGTCCCCAGCAGTCCTTTCAGTACTGGCAGGTCCCTTTGGGAGCTGGGTTGCTTGCATGAACTAGTCATGAGTGCATCATTGAGAATTCTTTGTAACCAACAGGACCGAAGTCTGGCCAAGTTAGTAAGAAACAAGATCTATGGGGAAACGATGGCAGCAGGTCTCAGGGCAGGTATCCTAGTAGCATGGGCAGGGCACTTGCCCCCTGGGGGGCTGCCCCCAGCTAACCTGCTCCTCTGCTGGGGCCCTGCCTCCAGGTTCTAAGAAACTGGTCCAGGATTGACAGTACCATCAACAACCAGCTGGACAGGACAGGCACGGGGTACAGACTCCACCCACAATTGGGAGTCCTTAGTGGGATGCCTGCCACACTGGCACCTCCCCCTTTCCTTGCTGCCATGTGGGTGCACTTTGAAGCCCTCTGACCAGCCACCCTGAGGCTGCTGCTAGAGAGCAGGGCTCCACAGGCCAGGCCCTCTGTGCCCCAGGTTGGGGCCCACCTCCTAGCCTGATGGGCTGGGCCAGTCAGCACAAGTGCTGTAGGGCCACGAGGGGCAGGCAGCTGTGTTTACAGAGAACACCAGGGTTGCGACAGTGGCCTGGTAAAACAGCCTCACAGAGAACCTCGTGCAGAGTGCACACCCCTAGGCCCACACTCGTGAAACTCAAGGTCCAGATTGGTCCGTTTCTCTAGAAACAGTGAGTGAACTCAGAGGCTGGGAGTCTCAGTGGGGGTGCAGCCAGGGAGCAAGTAGTGCAAGAGGCAGCGCACCCCATGGCTCCCGTCTGTCCCCCAGCACCACTGCCGGAACTGTGGCCACATCTTCTGTAGCACCTGCTCCAGCAACGAGCTGGCTCTGCCCTCCTACCCCAAGCCGGTGCGTGTGTGCGACAGCTGCCATACCCTGCTCCTGCAGCGCTGCTCCTCCTCCACTGGCTCCTGAGGCCCCGGATCCTGCCCAAGTGGCCACCGGCTCTGGGACAGAGGGCACCGTCCCCTCCAGAGCTGGACGGTATGAACTCTGGATCCAGACTTCCCTCGCACTGGGCTGTATCACTGGTTGAGGGTTGGGTTAACTTTGTGGTTTTGCTACTGTCATTTTTCACTTTCCCAAAAACTAAACTATTTTGCAGCAGTCATACCAGTCTAGTGAGCATTTGGTTCCTCTCCCACTGCCCCATGTGCCTTCCCTGCTTGAGTCAAGAAATGGGCCATTTCACACCCTTGGGAGTGTCCCTATTGGCCCTGCAATAAAGTCACTGTTTTTTCACCCGCGTGCAGAAAATGAAGGAACTTGTGTCAGCTTGAGTTGGCCTTTGGAAGGTGCCTCAGATCGACCCCCATTCCAGGACAAAAGGGCCTTTTGGTGGCTTCAACCCTTCTGGGCTGGCCTTTGGGGTGACCGCCCAGAAGCCTGCTGCGTTCTGGGATACAGGCTGTGCTCTGCCTGGCTGAGCTAAGTTCATTAGTGGGGCACAGGAAGTGATCTTACGCAAGCTTCTCTGCAAAGCTTAGAGGTTGTTCCCCTTACATACAGGTAAGGACAGTTGAAGGCACCTGGTGCTTTGAATTCCAGGGGCAGGCAGGACAGAGTATGAGCTGTGACAGCGAGCTCACAGCTGTCCTCGGAGCGCATGCAGCGGTACTGGCTCAGATGTTCTAACAGTGATTGCCAGAGCCACCCCGTCCATTCCCTCAACCCTTGGTGGACTCACCTACTCTACTCACTGCCTGCCTGCCACCTCCACCAGCCCCTCCCAACTGCTCTCCACTGGCCAGCCCCTGCTGGAGGCCCTGGCTTTCTTCCCAGGAGGGCCCTCCCTGCAAAAGGCTCACCCACAGCCTGGCTCAGGTTCCACATCAGCTGCTCCTTTAAATACATGTTTGTTATGGGTGGGAGATGGGAGGACCATGAGGTTAGGTCCCAGGACCTGTGCAGCCAAGCTCCAAAACCGTGTTTCCTCCAAGCTGCAGGTTTTCAACGCCTATCAGGGACCAACCCTCCTGAGCATTTGCTGCACTGTCCTGAACTGGTCGCCTGGCATTAGACACATGTACCTTTGGTCTTCACTGCACCCATTTAGACTCAGCTCGTGGGGACCCTTAGGCAAGTCACTGCCCTTCTGCGCCTCAGCTCTCTTCTGCACTTACAAAAGAAAGCACTCAGCACTGCTCTCAAGGCTCAGCGGAGTGTATATGGCTTGCCCACCAGTGTGCCACACTCGGAGTTCTTCCCTTTATCACACCTATTTCCTCCCCCAACCACACTCCCAAGCAACAAAGGGTCAGCAAGCATTATTCACAAAGAATCCTTCTGCCAGTGTCCAATGATTAACTGCATGGAAGAGAGAAATTTGTACTCACACACCAGACAACCCTCCCCCATCATGGGCAGTGATGGCAGATGCTCTAAGACAGCACTTCCTTCTCAAGGGTAAGTGCAGGGGTTTGTTACCTGGGGCTGAGGTAGGGGCTGGTGTTAAAAGGCAGGCACAGTGCCTGGAGGCTCCAGTCATCCCTAACAAGCTCCCAGGGTGCTAGTCCACAGAACACAGGCTTCTAAGAACCAGAATGTTCTGAGTTAGCTTGCTTATTAGCTTTACTTCACATTGCTAGTTCTAGTCCCTTCCTTGCCTTCCCTTCCCCCTCGTCTTTCAACAAAAATGGTCCTATGTAAAACAAGTTAACAGAGGACTCAGGGAAGGAGCCTTCCTTCAACTTCTCAAGTGTGTCCAACCCACAGATGTCTAAAAACTCAGCTATGATCCCAGGCACCACACTAGGGTTAGACTGTAGCTGAACATCAGTGCTCGCACTGAAGTTAATTCATCTCCGAAACCGCCAGACAAGCAACACAACCCATTCCAAGTACAACACCTGGCACCCACAGCCCTATCCTGACAGTGTGGAGCAGCCCAGCAGTCCCCACACAGTGTCACCATGGAGACTAGGGAGCGGGGTAGCCCCACCACACCAACCTCGCGCAGGACAGAGAAACCTTTCAGCACTGTCACAGCAGGGTGCACACACCAAGCCTCTGAGAGCACAAGCCCTGACCGTGCTGCTGAAATTTCCTCTCAACCCAAGTCTCAGTCAGTGATTTCCAACTGGTGATTTTGTAACATGCAATACTTGATTCATCAAGGGCACTAACCTCTTTTTCCTTAGGTTGTCAAATTAAAAAACAGCAGGCATTGAATACGAATACCCCCTCTCTTGAACCATGAATGTCATATTGAGAGTACATCTTATTGGTCCTGTCAGGTAAGTCTGCATCTGACTGGTTCATTCTTGGTACTAGAAATCCTTATGTACAAGCAAAGGCAACCTGATTTAAGCCACTTTGGAGCAAAAATGGTAATTACCATTATTCTTGTAAACCAACTTTTTTTTTTTGGTGTGCCGTGAGAAGAGGCAGAAACCACTCATCTAGAGGGAGGGTAACTGAGCGGTAGGTCTCACACTGCAGTACAAGTGCCTGTGGAAGGACTTTTCTGGAACTACTTTTAGCTTCCTTAATGCTAGGGTATTTTCTATAAAGAATCAAATATAAAACCTAATCTAGATTACATTTAATGACTTAATCATTTTTACTTAGAGGTATGTGATATTCCACCTCAGAAACTGTTTTGCTTTTAAATCATCTTGGATTTTTAGGAATGAAGCAAAAATACAAAAACATCTGCCCAGGCTGGTGTGGCCCAGTGGATTGAGTGCCAGCCTACAAACCCAAGTTGCTGGTTCAATTCCCAGTCAGGGCACATGCCTAGGTTGTGGGCCAGGTCCCCAATAGGGGGGTGCTCGAGAGGCAACCACTCATTTGTTATTCCTCTCCCTCCCTTAAAAAAAAAATAATCTAGCTCCCAGGGCACACTTCATACTAGAACTCAAAAATATGTCATCCAAGCCCTGGCTGGGTAGCTCAGCTGGTTGGAGCACCCCAGGTTATGGGTTTGATGACCTATCAGGGAACATGCAAGAAATCAACCAGTAAGTACACAGTAAGTGGATCAACAAATCAGTGTTTTTCTAAAACCAGCAAAAAACTGACAGACGTGACACCCAACTGGGAAGGGCAGCTCCAGCCACCCTCAGCCTTCCATGCTCCCTGCTCAGCTCAGCTCAGCCATGCTGGACGGAATGCCTCCACTGGACATGCAGCATGCAGTGAGGGCACATCCACCTCTGCTTTGTGCAAGGGCTTAGCCCCTTCAGGGCAGTGCATATTCATCAGGGTTGCTGTAGCCAGGCCCCCCCAAAGCTACAATTACCTGCAGTTGTATTGGAGGTAGGTCTGACGACCATCTACACAACAGCCTCTCTGCCACAGCCAGAGACTTGGGCCACTGTCACCTATGCCCCAGGCAGGACTAGAGCACCAAGAAACAGTCCACATGACACTGAAGCACAGACAAGACAAAGTGCAGTTTTTAAAAGGAAGATTTATTTGACAAGTTTCACTTAGCGCAATACACCTAAAAGGAACTCACAATGCAATGAAAGACTTAAATCGAGGCCTCGGAATTTCATACAAACACCAAGACCAAAATCCTAAAGTACTGGTATTGCGTCTCAAATTTTCCCCATTAACTTAAAGAAAAAAGGAAAAAAGAAAAAAAGCTTAACCATACGTGCTTTAGAAGTTATTAAATGAAAACTAGAATTAACAAACATGCCAAATGTTTCACTTTTAATTGTGGACAGCTCCTATATTGAGTTTTACAAAAAAAAGCATGTCTTCCAACATGCTCCTAAACAGTGTTCAGGGTAACGTGTAAGAGCAACATTTAACATAATTCAACTGCTTTAACCTAAATATACTTACTGCTTAAGTACACCCTACAATAGAACTAACTTGAGAAAAGCTAAAAATTGTTTAACAGTTATAGTTTACTCAACTTAGTTGTTACATCCTAGATGATATTTGTGTTCAAAAATACTGAACCTTAAGTTTAAAACAATCCTGATTTCCACTTAAAGCATAAATCACAAGCTGGTATTGCAAAACTGTTAAACCTGTTTCATGTTTTTGTTTTTTGTTGTTGTTTTTTTTCATTAATATTAACCAAGAGTCAGCGACAAGGATTGATTGATTACATTCCCCATCCACCACTCATACTGGACATGCTAGACATCCCTCCCATTCCGTTCACTCCCACAGATGCACGGCTTCCATTACTGTAGTAGCTGCTGTTCACTGCTTCTTGACTGCCTGCAAAGAGATCATTTTGACATATCAGGAGAAGTATCACATAATCGGTCAAGTAAAATAAAGCATTCCAGGAAAAAGTGTAAAAAGTATACGAGTACAAATGGCTGCTGTCCAAGTGGCGAGAAGCATGTTTGGGCAAGGGGGCTCCCGACTCCAAACAAGTCTCAATTAATCCCTTCTCTCTGTAGTACCAACTTGCCAGACTCTTGTGCTACCATTTAGAACAGATGCTTCAGGATCAACATGGAAAATTAAGTTTAAAGGAAAACTAGTGTTTTTCAAAAATTGCAAAATTACATCATGTTTTTAAAGCTAAACAAGGCACTTTAAAAAAAATTTACTATAAACATTCACAATGTGTTCATCAAATGGCATGTGTATGAATAGGGAGCACGGGGCAGTCTCTTGCTTTTCCTATTCATGGTGGGCAGGAAGTGAGACAACAACATGGGACTAACAGCAACTCACTGTGCCCAAAATGGCAGCCTCCATGGAGTTAAGTCAGAGCCATTGACTGCTATAAAAATAGTATTAGTACAACATATCAGTATTTGCTATTGGGAATTTAAATTATATTTTTTGAGAAAATATTTACCTATGCAATGTTTGATTGAAAATCACTGGAGTTTTCCTGTAAAACTTGGTCTGCAAAAGGATTTTGTAGGGTAAGACTATAATACCAAAATCACCATTCTTTAGACCAATTGAAAAAAATAAAACCAATCCTAGGTTAACTGACTAGTAAATACAGTCCTAAACCCAACCACCATTTTACTTTTTTAAATTCTCCCTCCAACTAAAATGGATTTAATGATAACCAAAAGGGAAAGAAAAAAAAGCAAAATAGTTAACTTAGTGTTTTAGTAAGTGGAGGCAGATGTTTTCTAGATTGACATTATTTCAAGTTGCTTATTTAATTTATAGAACACCCCCCATGATTGGTTCTGAAAATTAAACTATTAAAAACATTTTATAATAGGATCAAAAGCACATGCTTAATCCAATTTCACCCATAAAAGGAGAGCCTACATATTCCCCCAACTAAAGAAATCTACCTAAAACTTAATGTAAGTATATTAGATACACACTTACCATATCCGCTCATGCTGCTCTGGCCGCCATAGCCGCCTCCATAACCACCGCTCAGCTGCTGGCTAGCTGGGCCACCGTAACTGGACTGGTTTGCTGTTAAGTTAAGAGAACATTAGAATCTTACCTGCTATGTAATGTGGTACCTGGTGGTACCGGGCTTGTAATTCTAAATCTGTAATTTTCAGTCTTAATCTTACACTATAACTTTTGCCTATTTGCTATGAATAGACTACCTTTCTATCCATCATTTCAGCTAGTCAAACATTTATAAACCAACTGGCTAACAATATACACATCAGGACTAAATCCACATTCCACAGAGGCATTTTGAGAAAAACTTATGAAACTACTTAACTGGATTTAGTGGGGTTGTTCCCCATAATTTGGTATATTAAGGCTATGTCAATGAACAGGTATCACTGTACACCTAATTTATGCCCAACCAATTATGTCCAGAAATTTAAGTTATTTTGAGATTCTGTGCTTTTTGCTGTTAGATTTATACTTTGTAGACAATCCCACTAGTTTCTTTCTATAATCCCTCCCCCAAAAGTACTTAAAAACTAATTTATCTGTCTATTCTAAGCAGTTTCACTGTAACTCAAGGATTTAACTAACACAAAATTCAAATCACAACTTTTCTTTGCTAAACTGATTAATATACATTAACATACAATTAACCTATACAAATGTTTTGGTTTTTAAAAAAACTAACGATATTTACACAAGCCCATGCCTCCCATCATTTGGCTACCATAAGCACCACCGCTTGCTCCTGCTGTAGAATTCAAGAAGAGTTCTACATATCTGTGTTCTGAAATGAGAGAAAAGGTATACAAGGTTAGCTTAAGAAAAAAAAAAAAAGACACTAAAGTGGTATTTACACAAACCCATGCCTCCTAGCATTTGGCTACCGTAAGCACCACCGCTTGCTCCTGCTGTAGAATTCAAGAAGAGCTCTACATATCTGTGTTCTGAAACGAGAAAAAAAGTTGGAAAATGTTTGTTGGTGAAAGAATTATCAACTTTTAATAATTAAAATGTTCTTGTTTAAATTCTTAAAACAAGACCTGAACTTCAAATACTTTTATACTTTTTTTGTTAAAAACTCTAGCTGCTTCACTCAGGTGATTAACTATGCAGCTTTCCAAAAAGTAACCTTTTGTTTTAAGCAGTCAGTTAAGTTGCTTTAAATTTAAGGATGTACTTCAAGTCAATGTTTGTATCACAAATATTTTTCAGTCAAGCAATTTTAAAAATCCATCAAAAAATTTTAAACACATCTCCAAGAGCTAACCTACTATCAGGAAACGTTTCTCACACATCCTTACTATTCCTCTATCATAAATGTTAGTCGCTTGACCACCTGTATAGAGTCCCCAAAAGCCCAGGCTGGGTAGCTCAGTTAGAACATTGTCCTGATACATCAAGATTGCAAGTTCAATCCCCAGTCAAGGCACATATGAGAATCAACCATTGGATGCATAGTCAAATAACAAACAGACGTCTCTTTCTTCAATCCAAATTAGAGTCCCCAAGACATTTAAATCACACTTACGCATATTTGCTTTGTCTTTCGACATAGCTGCCACAGCATCTTCATGAGTTGCAAACTCAACATCTGCTTCACCAGTTACTCTGCCATCAGGACCAATTTCAATATGTACTCTCACAGGGTTGAGCGGTGAAAAAAACTAAAGACAAGGTATTTCAGAGAATCAAGTCAACTTTCTAATGCTATAAAAATTTGTAACATGCTGTTTCACTTGAGCAGTGTTAAGGACCCAGTTTTTACTGCCATGCCAATAGCTGGCTTATGAATTTAAGTTAACTTACGTTGTAAATATCATTTTCAGTAGCTCTGTAAGGTAATCCCCGCATGTGTACACAGTGTCCAGTTGTGCTCTGGAAAGTAGAGCCACCATCCCCGTATCTGTGGTCAGACATTCCTGAAAAACAATAATTGAGGTCTAGATGAAAAAGAGTGTAAGTATCCTTCAATTGGAAATTCAATTCTTACCTTACCTCTTCCAAATCTATCTGACCCAAAACCATAGCCATCGTTATAGCCATTGTAATCATCATAGCCTCCATAACCTGAAAGACAAAAAGCACAATCAAATCAAATAAAAATCACAAAGAACCACCCCCGTGACACCTGCGTATTCTCACGTACCTCCACCATAAGCACCACGCCTCATCCTTTCAAAGCCAGCTCCTCTGCCAATGCTGTTATACCCTCTGCCAGCCCCAGGTCTGTCATAGGGACCTGGCCGCTGCATGGCCATAAGCTTTCGTGGTGGATCATAATGAGTTCTAACTTCAGCTCGACTGCTCTTAAAGATTTCAATGTACCTAAAGCATCGTTCACGAGGGAAGGGAATGGGGAGGGGAGAGAAAACATTAGTTCACTCATACAGGTATTTAGTTACACAAGAAAACAATGTAGTCATAGCCATGAAACTGACTAATATTTAAAGCCAGATTTCTTATATTTGCATAGGCAATGACCAAAAATTCACTCAATTGTAAGATTATTTCATGTAAACTTTATATTTATAGAAAACTCACTCCTCTGTGGCAGAGAGCCCACCCTTAGGGGTAGAGAGGAGTACTGTAAATGTTTCAGGAGGGAAAGAATTCCACTCAACTTTCAACATTTCATGTTTTAAATCCTTTGGCAGCATGTATAGCAAGTAGGCTACACAGTCAGCCTCCGCCAACAGTCTAGCCCACACTACACATTTCCTTTCGCCAACAAATACCCCAGCCTATGCTTTTAGTAGGAATCAGCATAGGTAAGCGCATGCTTCAATGAAAAATAGTCACAAGCAAAGAGAATAAAACCTTTTGTGACAATTTCTTGAAAGCTATGCTTATTAATACATATGCAGAATATTTATACAGCAAGAAAAGATTGTTGCATTTCAACTTTAAAAACAAGATCAGAAAGTATCACATTTTCTTATGGTAATATTAATTTACTATGTGGGTGTTATTACAGCTAAAGCCATATTTGCATTACATTTTTTTTAAAGCCATAGTCTCTCAACTCAATTGACTGGGGTTAAGTAGGAATTATACAAAATTGTGAAGTAGACCAAATTCACTGAGGACAATTTCAAACCCTAAAATGTACTCTGACTGCATTGTGGGACTTTGACATACGTAAAGTGTTACAATTGTGGCCAAACATCAATTAATTAGGATCAGAAAATAGATTAATTTCTTCTAAGCAGAGAGAATATGGATTTAATGGTTTACCATAAGAAAAGTGACAAATCCAACCAACCATCCATCCCCACCTGTGCCCTATTCTTTCCTTGTGTTTCTTTAGAGCCTTTTCAGCTATTTCCTGTGAAGCAAACTGCACGAAGGCCTCCCCCGTACTCCTCCCCTGGAAGTCCACCGGCAATGTTATCCCATTTGGCACGATTTCCAACCCTTCAACCCAAGGACAAATAACCCCAGTAGGGGGGCAATATTAACATCACAAGCCCAGAAATGATTCTTCTTATAGCTTTAAATAAACCAGAATTTTAACTTTAGGTGAACGGTATGCTTTCAACAAGTACTTTTAAAAATATGCATTGCAGTAATATGAAGTTCCATTATTACTAAGTATAACAATTCTTAACACATCCCATGGCACAGTATTTAAGAAAAAAAAAACTTGAACACAGGATGCATCAAGAATTCAACAATTACAAGCACTTTTATCTATTTAACTTAATGTTGAAAATTATACAAGAATTTAATAAAGTTTTAAGCATTAAATACAACAGTTTTACTAAATTCAAGAAACACCTTTTCACCTCACTTTATATTTATAGTTCAATGTTTTAAAAGTTAGTGGAACTTCAAAAATTTAAAATTTACACATTTAAACATTTTACACACAAACTGAAACATTGCTTAAGTAAGTAGATATCATCGACAAACATGATCTAAACTTGCAACAAACAACTGCTCTAGACAGCACAGGCATGCAGCTTATGCTCTAACAGTAGCATGATTCACTTCTGGAAATTCCGTCTATGAAAAATCCTTTCCGTGGATACATTCCCAAGCTTACAAAAAGGGCTTAAAGCACTTTCCTAGAAGATATGAAATTATGTTCATATTTAACGTTGACAGCATTAAATTCTCACCAATTTAGACAAAACAATCAAAACAAACTTCATTTAAAAAATTCTGGCAAAATATTAGGACTTGATACATATCTAACAGAATTTTAATAACATACTGCCCTAAACCATGAAAGGATTTCTTGTTCTTAATTCCAGGTTATCACATTATGAATATCAAGTAACAGTACTTAAGATATACGACTGAACATTACTAAACACACAATTTTATCAGCTCTTCAGCATAAAAACATTCAAATACTTTAGGCCCAGAACAACTTAAAAATACTTTCTGTATTTCAGATTCTAAGACTATACATCCAACCTGATCTTTGACTTTCAATAAAGTTTAGAATTCTCTGGCTAAACCAGATTCTGCCTTCAGTTTTTCTGTATGAAAATTAGACCATTAGAGACATTTCTAGTCCTAGGACTCATCGTGTCTTAAAACAGACACTTCCCAGGAACTACATCACCTAACTCACCCTGATCTAATGTTAAGGGATCTTACCTTTACCTGGAAGTACTTTGCTGAACAGCATTGTGAGGAAAGTAGTTAACCTGTTGAGGACAATCCTCAAAAATCTACTCTGAACTATAAAGAACACTAAATATAGGCAAAGTTAGTATTTTGGAAGTACTTAATTTCCACCATTAAGATGGGCATAAATTATTTGAAGGTCTCCAGGAAGAAGAAAACATTAATTCATCTGCATATACTCACAACCTGTTTCAGTATCTAAGCTACTCAACTTTAAGGTCTATTAAATCATGTTGCCAGAGCTATCCAAAATTCACTGCTCAGCAACAAACACGACTACATACCTGAGAAGAACTGAACAATTTCTTCCTTGCTACATCCAAAGGGGAGTCCTCTAAGCCGCACAAAGCCATCATTGGCCGTGTCAGGACTATTTGGACCAGTATGCTTCAACACCCAATCCATTTCAACGTTGTTTGACTTGAATACTGAAAGAGGTGCTTAGAATTAGTCAATTTTGGAAAGTTAGAAAACAAAGTTCAGACTTCCTGGGTCTTTAGATAATCTAGGAAGAGCTGCCACAAACTCCCTTAGGTGACCATTTCCATGCGGTCAAATACCTAAAATTCAGAAGGGGTAAAATAAATCTGTTTCACGTTTTTACTGTTACTAGGGCAACATAAATCAAACCTTCAACATATCTGTGTCCCATAGTTTCTCTGTCTTTTTTCAGGGCCAATTTGACGTCCTCTTCTGATTCAAGTTCAACAAAAGCCTCTCCACTCGGTCTGCCTTCTCTGGTGTAGATGAAACGAATACCTTGAGCCCCATTTTGAATTTTGCAGTCTGGAAAGAAAACATCCGTTAATACAGAATTTAAAACTTAAAACCACCTCTGGGTGACACAGATGAAATGCCTGTTCAAGCCCCTACTGTAAAGTACATCCCATGCAAAGGCCACTAAGTTGACCCAGATATTACTGACACCAGACTCTCTGTAATGATTAGACCGTTATCCTCTCCATATCAAACTGTATTTGCTAAATGATACAACCCCCATCCATCAGTAAAATCCAACATTCAAAACAGTTTAACAAAAATCTCCCAAGTTCTCACAACCCATTTTTCTCCATTAATAGAAGTTGTAACATTAAGTTTAGACCTTGTAGTTCAAATGCATTTTTCTGAATACTCAATGTCAACTTTTGGTCTGAGACCGCTGATCATTTTACTTTACTAGCAGCAACAGTACAACCCAAATTTCATAGCCAATACTCACCTGAAAGGGGATCTATGTTACAAAGCTAAAATGCTCCAAGTTGCACAGCTGAAGCCAAACCCAGTCTTGCCCACTGCAAGGTGGCTTCCAGGGTATTTGGTTCTTGTTTTACAGGTCGTTTTCCGTTACCAACACTAAATTCAGATAGTAAGTCAATACTACAAGTTTCCTTCCAAAACCTGCAGAGTTCTTCCAAATCAATCTTTTATCAGTCTAGTCTTACACCAGTGGGAACAAGGACATTACCACATAAGTTATTCAGAAAACCTACGTGCTGAGGGGTAAAAACTAGCAGACAAGTACAGCCGCCTAGGCTTCCGTGTCCTCAACTGTCAAGTGAGCCATACCAACAACCAGATAAACAATAATACCCCAACTCGATTAGAAAATTGTCTGAAATTAAGAAACGAAAGTTTAACTCTACCAACTAAAACGCCCCCTTTTGAGGGCGAAAACAGCAACGTTGTTGTATTTTAAGGTTTTCCAAAATATTACTATTATCTGCCCAACCACCGGCAATTTTCTCAAGGCTGAAGGAAAACCCCAATTCCTCCTCTCGAAGACATCCACACAAGGGCCGGTGACTACAGGTAGGCGAAGGAAAAAGTGCGCGGAGGCCGCGCCGTCCCCGAGCGCCAGAAGGCGGGAGGGCGGGGCTTCCGCAGTTTCCATTGCGCAACGGCGGCCGCCCGGGAGCTCGCGGCCCGGCGGGAATGGCTGCGCGCCCTCGCCCCGCCAGGGGGCGCCCCGGCCACCCCCCGCCCGCCCCACCCCGCCCCGCCGTTTCCCCGCGCGGCCGCCCGGCTGCCCCGCGGCCCGGGCCGCGAACTCCCGCCTCCCTTTCGAACTCACCAGAGAAGAACCGCTGCACTTCGTCCGCCGAGCAAGACCACGGCAGGCCTCGGACCTTCACCACGAACCCCTCCCCGCCTTCGGTGCCCAGCATCATCGTCTCCCGGTGGGTCTTGGCGTCGTCCACACAGACTGCAGGGAGTGGGGGAGGGTGAGACCCAGGAACCGCTCGAACTGGACTCCCCGCCGCCCGCGGGGACCGCCGGGTCCGCGGCGCCCCGGAAAGAGCAGACCCGCGCGCAAACTACAGCCGAAGGCAGTCTGACACCAAACACCCTCTCGCGCGGGCGGGCAAGCCGCCCTGGGCGCTAATTACGCGGGGCTCTGGCCGCAGGGGGCCCGGCCGGGCGCCAGCGTGGAGGCAGGGAAATGGCGGCCGCGCTTCCGCTCCGCCTCCTCAGACATCTCACACAATAGAGACGGCGCGGCCTGCAGGCCCAACGGCCCTGCCGCCGCTCGACGCGCCATTCCCCGCTCCCGGCGGCAGCCCGTACCTCGCGAAGGCGCCCCCAAGCTCTACAGAGATCCGGGGCGGGCGATCTTCACAAGAGCGGCACTTTCAGGGGCCCCTGGCCGGCGTACACCGAGCAACAAACACCTACCTGATCACCCGACTTCAGCGTGGCTGAGCGAAATGGCTAGCGGGCGCCTGCGCAACCTAAATAAGGCCCTTTGAGCGAGCTCTGCGCAGGCGCAGCCCGTTACCGCCCCGCCCCCTTGCGTCACACAGAGCTCAGACGCAGGCGTACTTTCAAGAGCCGCCCAGCTCCAGCCAGCAAGTTATTAAGCCCGAGCGTTCGTGCATCAGCTTCTCCCGCCCCACCTCCCACCCGCAGAAACCCTTCGAGCTGCTTTGCGCCTGCGCTTTGTTGCGATTAGTGAACAGCGAACTTCAGCGGTTTATGATCCAGTTTCCTGCGCATGCGTCTTGCTTCAAACCGTTCTCTCTTTACCCGCCAGAGTGGGGGAGGGGAATGGCGGCAGTCAGTTCCCCGGGGCTGCAAGATAATCCGCGGCTCTGGGTGGGGCTGAGATGGCGGTCTTTCCACATCTACCCTCATCCAGCTAATTGCCGTCCTGGCGAACTCGGAAAGATTGGGGCTCCCCACCCTGTACCCTTTTTCTTTCCAGAGCCTCTGTCACCCCCAGGGCCTCCCGTTAGGGAGCTGCGGAGCTGCGCTAACTCCTTACCCAAAGCCACCCCCGCGGAGCCTGGAGCTAGTCCTAGGAAGCGTTCCTCCAGTTCCCCTTACCTGCCGCTGATGGGCCTGGGGCCCCGGCCCGCGCAGGGTCCCGGTGCCCCTGCCTCGGGCCTGTACCCCGCTTTTCCCCTAACGAACTCGACCCTGCGACCTCCGCTGCCCCGCCCAAGGGTCCGCGGGCCCTAAACGCGCCGCAGACGTCTCCCACGAGGTGCAGCGGGATGTCGCGTTCCGCCGCGCAGCGCGACCGCGAGACGAGCCGCAGGTGCGCGCCGAGCTCAGCTGTCCCGAACGGATTCCCTCGGAATGCTCCCAAGGCTATCTAAACGGTTACGTCCGTTTACCGGGTGGAGGTCCTGAGTTCTGCGAGCCCCCGGGGTCACCCTGTGCGCATATAGCAGGTACTAATGACGATGAGGATTTCCAGCGGCACCGCGAGAAACGGACAATGCTCGTAGTCTCCCAGGCCTCCCCTTGTCTGATCCTGGCTGTGTGCCGCACCCCAGGCTTGGTGGAGACAGGCAATAAATTCACCATAAGGCAGTGTTGGACACTGCCACAGCGGTACCTAACAGGGAAGGAGAGATGCTAGCGAAGCATGTTCCCACTCATGCCACGGTTTAGAGGCCAAAACAGTGTTGACAGGTTTGAGAAAATTGGAGAGGACCTCCATGGAATAAATAGAGGGTGATCCAGATGGGATCCCAGAAGTTGCAGGGCCTGATCTTGAAAGGCCATGGCAAAGGCGTTAACTCCAAGTGCAGGGCAGGTCTTCAGCTGAAAGCGATAGCTGTTTTTAAGCCAAACTGTGAGGGGGGTGCAAATGGAAGAGGCAGGGTGAATAATGTTGCTTGCCCTCAGCTGCAAGTGGAGCCAGAGGAAAGACGGTTTTGCTGAAGTCATCAAGATGTGGAACTCCCAAGTGTTCCAGACAGGAGATCGATGTCTGGGTACTTCAAAAGCCAGGAGAACTCTCTTTGTTCTTAGGTTCTGTCTCTCCAGGACATCATATATCCTGCAGGTGCTGTCGTCGTCGTCGTCGTCGTCGTCTTCTCCTTCTCTATCCTCCTCCTCCTCCTTCTCTTCCTCCTCCTCCCCCTCCCTCTTTTTAATTTATTTGATTTTAGAGAGAGAGAGGTAGGGAGAGAGGGAAAGAAATCCATTGTTAGTTGCTTCTTGTATGTGCCCTGACCTGGGATCAAACCCACAACCTTGGCATATAGGAACGATGCTCCGACCAACTAGGCCAAGGCCTGAAGGTGTCTTCATAATAGGGGACAGCATTCGAGAGCTCTGGTACTATTAAATGACCTAGGAACACTGTTCCTGATTAAATGAGGAAAAAACCCTGTTCTCCTGGTAGTATATTAAAATGTTGTTACCTTTTAATAACATGGCCACACTTCTGGGGTTTTTTGTCCTAATTTTCTTTTTTTAAATATATTTTACTTATTTATTTTTAGAGAGAGGGGAAGGGAAGGAGAAAGAGTGGGAGAGAAACATCAGTGTGTGGTTGCTTCTCATGTGTTCCCTACTGGGGGCCTGGCCAGAAACCCAGGCATGTGTCCTGACTGGGAACCGAACCCGTGACCCTTTGATTCACAGGTCCATGTTCAATCCACTGAGCTACACCAGCCAGGGCTTCCTAATTTTATTCTGTTGTTTTCTGTAAAGTAAGTGTAGAATCATCATAGAAAAACTAGATCATTTCCTCAGGATGAATTTCTAGAAGTAAAACTTTTCAGTGAAAGTTATCAGTATCTTTAGGGCTACCAATAATGACAGGGTAGAGTATGAACAACCTTCTCTGACGTGCGAGGCTTCCATGTACCCCTGTTTTGCTAGAACTAAACTCTTTGTTAATTTCCTCTACTCTTTGCTAATTTAATACTGAGAAAATTTACATCTGTTTGATTACTGAGGAGATAGAATAATACTACACATTTATAGCCAATTTTCTTGTATAGTCAGTTTGACTTCTTTCTCTAGTGAGCTTTTGGTCTTTACTAAGGTTGTTCACCTATGGCCATAGTTCTGTTCACAAACATTTTTCTGTTCACTTTTTATTATTATTGATTTTTTGAAAATATTTTATCTATTTATTTTTAGGCAGAGGGGAAGGGAAGGAGAAAGAAGGAAACATCAATATGTGGTTGCCTCTCACACCCCCTCTACTGGGGACCCAGGCATGTGCCCTGACTGGGAATGGAACAGGTGACCCTTTAGTTCGCAGGCCTTCGCTCAATCCACTAAGCCACACTAGCCAGGGCTGTTATTGATTTTTTAATGTTTAAACACACTAAAGTTTTTTTTATTTTAAGAAAGTCAAAGAAAGGTATACTTTCCTTTGAGGTTATTTTTTGAAGATTTTATTTATTTTAGAGACGGGAAGGGAGGAAGGGAGGCAGGACAGAAACATCAATGTGTGGTTGCCTCTCACAGCCCCCCTACTGGGGACCTGGCCTGAAACCCGGCATATCCGCTGGGAATCCAACCAGCACCCTTTGGCCTTTGGTTCACATACCGGCCCTCAGTCCTATGACCCACACTAGCCAGGGCTCCTTTTAGTGTATTTGTCTTTAATTTTGAAAGCCCTTTCCCATACAGACATGAAGCACATTTATTCATTGATCTTTTTTAGCAATTGTAAAAACCTTTTTTTTTTTCATTTTAACCTCTTTAAAATAGAGATGTGTGCCCTGGCTGGTGTGCGAACGAGAGGATTGCGGTTCGATTCCCAGTCAGGGCATATACCTGGGTTGCAGGCTAGTTCCCGGCAGGGGCCAGTTCCCAGCAGGGGATGCACGAGAAGCAACCATACATTGATATTTCTCTTTCTCTCTCCTTCCCTTCCCCTCTAAAGATAAATAAATAAATATTTTTAAAAAATAGAGATGTGTCTTAAAAACCAACTGCAGGAGATAGTTCAATTGGCAGCAATTTTTTTCATAGTGGTACTTAAAATAATGATATATCTTAAAATTGACAGCTTAGACTTGGAAACTAGTATATTCTACTTTTTTATTTATTTTTGTGATGACACATCACAGCTCATTAAAATTATGTTTTTATAGATTTTTAATGTTGTGAAAAAAGTTTGTGATATAATGCTATGTGGGAAAAGAGCAGAATACAAAACTAACAAGCGGCGCATCAGCCATGTAAAACTATGTTAATATTGTATTGAAATACTGTGGCAGTAGCTCAGAAAGAGAGCGTTAAATGGGGAAAAATCTAGAAAGAGGTCCAAGGTGTATTTGAGAATCCAATGTGCAATGAGGTAACATTTCATATCAGAACGGGGAGAATTTTCAATATGTGGTGTGGCTCCATTGGTTGCGTGCAAGAATAGAAAGCTGGGAATCAAACACGCTTATATCCCGAAGTTCAAAGGGGTGTTACTGATAGCAGCTAAAAGGCGGAACCAACACAACTATCTGTCAATAGGAAAACCAGTTATGTGCAAGCTACGGAATATCATTCAGCTTTAAAGGCTATGAAATTCTGACACACGCTACCGCACGGATAGACTTCTAAGACATTAAGTAAAAGAAACCATACACAAAAGCAAAGCTCAAATAGTGTACAATTCCACTTATATCAGGGACCTAGAATAGGCAAATCCCTAGAGACAGATTGTAGAACAGAGGTAACCAGAGACGGGGGGAACTCCTGTTTACTGGGTAGAGATGTTCAGTCGGAGAAGATGAAAAAGTTCTGGAGGTGGATAGTGCCGATATTTCCGACACTGTAAGTGAACTTAATACCACTGAATTGTGCACTTCAAAATGGTTAAAATGGTGATTTTTATGTTATGTTTATTTACCATGATAAAAAAAAAAAACTCGAAGTGATTTAGCCACCAGTACTTACTGAACGCGTGCCAAGGAGAGCGCGCTGGCTCAAGCCTGCGGCACCAGGGCCGGTCCCTGGAAGGTTCGAAACCTCCGCTCCGGGAGAGCCCGCCCCTCCGCCAGGAAGTGCCGCCTGCTGGGCGCGGAGCGGCGCGGCCCTTTGTTCGCAACCTCAAAGCATCCGAATAAACAGGGACTGGTTAAATGGTTATAGAGCCCTCAGGAGGCTCTTCCTCGCGCTACCAGGATCACACAGCCCCGCCGCAGGGGGCTGCGGTGGCCTTGGGACCCTACCCCGTGCTCTAACGCTAGTCCACCGAGGCTCTCTTTGCAGCCTGCAGCTTCACACGGTGCTTGGAGGAGGGACGGAATGTCCCGCCCTGATGTTCTCAGTCCCACCGGTCAGAATTGTGGAGCTTTGTATGTACAAGTAATGTTTGTTTGCCACTGAAATAATTGAAAATACCGAGAAGAAAAAATTAATTACCTATGCTCCCACCATTTAAAGATAAAGTCCCTGTAAACATTTTGAATTACATCTTTTCCAGATATATGAACACATATAGAGAGGGTGGGGCAAAAGTATTGCAGTTCTGAGTATGCAAAACACAAAGTTTATTCTTGTATTATTTACTGGTTATCGTATTATTTTCCATACAAACAACTGTAACGTACTTTTGCCCATCTGTGTGTGTGTGTGTGTGTGTGTGTGTGTCCTCTGAGGATACACTCATTGATTTTAGGGGGATGCTATTGACATGTAGGTGGTAGAGGCCAGGGGTGCTGCTAAACATCCTACAATACACAAGCTGGCGTCCACAACAAAAAATCATCTGCCCCTGCTATGGTTGGTGTAGTTCAGTGGATTGAGTGCCAGCCTGAGAACCAAAAAGTCACTGGTTCAATTCCAAGTCAGGGCACATGCCTGGGTTGCAGGCTGATTCCCAGCTAGGAGTGTGAGAGAGACAACTGGGGGATTCTCTCACACACCAATGTTTCTCTCCCTCTCTCCCTCCCCCTCAATCTGAAAATAAATAAATAAAATATTTTTTAAAATTTTGGGCTCCCAGTATCAATAGTGTTTTGATTGAGAAACCCTACTCTTAAATAAAACACTGAAATTCCTTTCTAATGTGTTAAAGATTTCATAATAAACATTTAAACATAAAGCAAATTAAATATTAAAGGAAAGAATAAAAGAATATTTATGTAACTTTGAAGTGGGGAAAAACCTCCCTAAGCAAGTCTTTTTGAAAAATTTTTTTAGCCCTGGCCGGTGTAGCTCAGTGGATTGAGCGCGGGCCTGCGAACCAGACAATTGCAGTTCGATTCCCAGTCAGGGCACATGCCTGGGTTGCAGGCCGGTTCCTTGCAGGCCAACTCCCAGCAGGGAATGCACAAAAGGCAACCTTACATTGGTGTTTCTCTCCCTCTCTCCTTCCCCTCTAAAGATAAATAAATAAATTAAATTTAAAAAAAAATTTTTTAAGATTTTTATTTATTTATCTTTAGAGGGGAAGGGAAGGAGGGAGGGAAGAAAGTATCAGTGTATGGTTGCCTCTTGTGAATCCCCTGCTGAGAACTGGCCTGCAACCCAGGCATATGCCCTGACTGGGAATCGAACCGCAATTGTGTGGTTTGTAGGCCTGCGCTCAATTCACTGAGCTACACCAGCCAGGGCTCCCTAAACAAACGTCTTGAAGCCAAGACGTTAAAAACCAAAATATATATTCGACTACACACAATTTTTTTATTTTTCTAGGAAAAGATATAACAAGAAAATATATCAGGAAATGATAGGCTGAGAAAATATTTATAAAATATGTGGGGGAAAAAAGAGCCAAAAACTTTAATAGATACCATGGTACCTCCAATTTAACAGACCAGTAAGAAAACAGGACATAAATGACTAAAACTTATGAATAGTTGTTCAACCTCACAAGTATTCAGAGAAATGCAAATGAAAGCAGTAGTAAGATTGACAAAGATTAAAGGATAATTCAGCCTGGGCTGGTGTGGCTTAGTGGATGGAGCGCTGGCCTTCGAACCAAAAGGTAGCCAATTGGATTCCCAGTCAGGGCACATGCCTGGGTTGTGAGCCAGGTCCCCATTTGCGGGCATGGGAGAGGCAACCACACATTGCTGTTTCTCTCCCTTTTTACCTCCCTTCCCTTCTCTCTAAAAATAAATAAATAAAAACCTTGGAAAAAATAAAGGATGATTCATGTCCATAGTCCCTTATCCACAATCCCAAATTCATAGTTCTGAATATTAGAAAGCTGTCTGGACTTTGGTAAGTTTCAGGCCAATTTATTGAGCAGCAAGACTTTACCTGAGCTAGTCTGGGGACATCTGCAGTCTTGCCTCATCCTGCTTGGGAGAATGCTCTCATACTCTCCGGTAGAACTGTGAAGGAATGTTTAATTGGCCAGTGCGTCTTCAGACACCACTGCATGTCATAGCGTTTCCTAAAATCCAGGAAATTCTGCATTCTGGAATACCTGTAATGATTTTTTTAATCCTCACCCAAGGACATTTTTCATTGTTCTTAGAGACAGAAGAAGGAAGAGAGAAAAAAAAAAACACTGATGCAAAAGAGAAGCATCAATTAGTTGCCTCCTGTATGCACCTGGACTGAGGATCACCTGGCCCAGATGGGGGATTGAACCTGCATCCTCGGTATTTGCCCCGACTGGGAATCCAACCCACAGCCTTTTGGTTAGCAGACAATGCTCCAACCAACGGAGCCACACCAGCAAGGGCAGGGTTTTGAACACGAGTTTATAGATCCAGCCCTGACCAGTGTGGAGAGGTTGGGCATTGTCCCACAAAGCAAAAGATTTTATTCCCAGTCACAGCAGGTGCCTGGTTGGGGCATGTGAGAGAGACAACTGATTGATATTTCTCTCTCACATTCATGTTTCTCTCCCTCTCTCCCTCCTTTCCCTCTCCTGAAACATAAATAAAATTTTTTAATTGTTTATAGATCTATGATCTCTAGGCCTGGCAAGGATACATGAGAAAGTGAGAAAAGTATCCATTGACTGATTTTCAAATATTAAGCTGCCTTGCTTTCCTGGAATAAATACTACTCAGTTGTGATGTGTTATCTTTTCATACAATAATGTTGGATCTGATTTGCTAATGTTTTATCAGAATGTGTAAGTCTATATGCACAAGGGCTGTTGGTGTGCAATTTTCTTCTGCCAGATTTTGTAATAATTTTTGCCACATTCTGTCCCAGGCAATGCTGGCCTCTGCAAAGGCACCGACCCAGGAGTGTGCCCCCTCCTCTGTTCTCCACTAGTGTTTGTGTGACACCGATATGTATTTCTGCTTGATGAAATGAACCAGTGAAGCCATCTGGGCCTGGATTTGGGGGGGGGGGTCGGGAGGGAAGGTGTGGGTAACAAATCAAAATTTTTTTTAAAGATTTTATTTATTTATTTATTTATTTTTAGAGGGGAAGGAAAGGGAGAGAAACATCAATGTATGGTTGCCTTTCGTGCATCCCCTGCTGGGAGTTGGCCTGCAGGGGACCGGCCTGCAACCCAGGAATGTGCCCTGACTGGGAATCGAACCTCGATCCTCTGGTTCGCAGGCCCGTGCTCAATCCACTGAGCTACGCCAGCCAGGGCCCAAATCAATTTTTTTTTACCTCTATTTCTTCTTTTTTACTTGTATTTCCTTTTAACAAGCCCCAAGTCTAGTCTCCTGGGTCAAAACTTGGTCACACGGTCAGCCCCAGCCAACCAAGGCCAGGGAGATGGTTCTGCCAAGAATACCTGAAGTTAAGATTTGGATTTATCCCTCAACCAGACAGGGGACAGCTCTGAGGGTGGGACCCAGTCACAGATCTGTTGGCAAAGGAGCAAGGACTAGGGTTACACAGGGAACCTAGTGTCTGCTACAGAATGAGAAGGGAAAAAAGAAGAAAATTTGGAAGATGGAGGAATTAGCCAAAATGCTAAATTAAATCCAGATTGCCACTGTTACAGGGCAAGATTATTGTTTCCCTTTAATATGAATGGGGCTCACAGCTGACAAGTAGGAAACAGCTTGGTAGCACCCCAACATCTGATTTAGCCTTTGAACAGTTCACCTCGGTCACGATCTGTGCGATCCATCCGCCAGTCAAGAGACAGGCGGGGCCCACACCCTTGCTGCACCGGGTCCTGGCCTCCTCACCTTCCACACTCACCCACCCACCTCCCGCCCGGCTTCCCCACTCAGGACTGAGCTTGCTGTCTGGTGAGACCAGTGCTGGGTCCTGGAATTCAGTATTTATTTCAGAGTTGAGTTATTACTGAGTCAAATGAGTTTATAACCCTGGACTAGTACAACAGATAAAGGAAAGCTAGTTGTCAGGCTGAAGGGCAGGGCAAAGTCCCTGGAAGTGGTGTGGAAGGGAGACGTTGAAGGCACCTTCCAGCTGAGCCGAAGGAACCAAACAGTGACAGTCAGGGCCACAAGGAAGGACAGTCACAAGCTGCAGAGCCAGATTGAGGAAGAGAGGAGGGAGGGTATGCAAGTTCAGGCATTCTCAGTGGCTGTTTCAGGGCCAGACCTCAAAACTGGGCACTTCACTGTTTCTGCCTCAGTGGGGCCTCTTAGAAATCCCACATCTCCACGAGACAGAGACGTGCACAGAAAGCCAGCGAGTGGGCAGAGCAAAAGTGGACTGCAGGCATGTCTGCATCCATTGCCTTTTTCACCAATCCAGCCAGTTTGATGGCCAAGGGCACCTGGCCAAAAGGAGCACTAGAGGATTTACAATCTAGGGGAGAAGCCCTGGGATTCTGGCTGGCGAGACACCCAAGGAAAAGCAGTCACCCACATTCTCAAAGTGCCTCAGCGGCCCATTGGAACAAACCAATGCAACCCGCCAGCCCGCCCCACTCAGGAAAGGTGGAGCCCCCGCAGGAGGCGCAGCTTGGCCCGGGCCCGCATGGCCAGCAGGGGGCGCTCCAGCCGGCCCTACAACGCCAGCCAGGAGAAGGCTGTGTGTGGCCCGGAAATGGGGAGGTGATTCAGGCTGGGGTTGAAAACTATCATCACAGATTCCCGTGTGGAATTGAACTAGGACAGGGTAAGGATTTTTGCTTTTCGTTTTAAACTCTGCTCTTTAAATTCTAAACATACTGATTGACAAATTTATGAATTTGTGTTAACTGGATCGAAGGCACTGTATGTCTGACTTGGCCTTGCTTCCCCTGAAAGCAGACCCTGGGGGGGACTTGATTTAGGAGGTGACAGTGAGTAGTGTAAGTGACTAGTGGAAGAGAGCCAGCCAACACCAGCCCCCACGGTTACCAAGGCGATCTCCCACACAGTCCCCAGGACCCTTGGGGGAACTTTATATGCAATGTGCCTTGTAACGGGCCTCAGGTCCGAGGGGAGAGTCTGTCCAGTTGCACAGCCTGCCCAGGATGGTCTCCCAGGGGGAACTAGAAGTGAGAAAAGGTGAGCAAGGGTGTCTAAAGAGGTACACTGACCTCAGAACACTGACCCTGAGAAAGGGACCTGGGGGAAACACGGGGGACCTAGGGAACCATTCATGACTGAGACAGCGCTCTTCATTTCAGGGCCGCTTCTACTACAGTAAGCTTTGGGGAGGGAGAAGCGGGAGAAGGGGGAAAGGAGGGCGAAGGGTCATCAAGGAACATGTATAAAGGACCCAGGGAAACAGACAAAGGGGAGAAGGATTGAAGGTGGGAGGTGGGGTGGGTGGGGGAAAATGCAGACCCACAATAAAAAGCTTTGGGAGGGATTCTGGGAAGTGGGATCACCTGCTTAGAGGTGAAGGTACATGCAACTTTGCTGCACGTTGTCCAGTCTCCGTAAACAGCAGGTTGTGCCAATCTGCGTTTCCCCTGCCACGTGTGTGAATGCCAGCTCCCTGCAGTCTCACCAGCAGAGTGTGCTGCAGACCTGCAGGTTTTAGCTGAGAAATGACATCTTAGTACCTTTTTATTTGAATTTCTGCTATAAGCAAAAGTGAGCCTCCTATCTTATGCACAAGAATTTTCAATGGAGTGTTAACTATATTAGCAAATGACAGGAAACACAGTCACAATGAGATACCACCTCAGACCCATTGGTATGACTACTATTAAAAAAAACAAGTCCGGGCCTGGCTGGTGTAGCTCAGTGGATTGAGCACGGGCCCGCGAACCACACGATCGCGGTTCGATTCCCAGTCAGGTCACATGCCTGGGTTGCAGGCCAGTTCCCAGCAGGGGACTCACAAGAAGCAACCATACATTGATATTTCTCTCCTTCTCTCCTTCCCTTCCTTTCTAAAGACAAATAAATAAAATCTTTAAAAAAAAAAAAAACAAGTCCGTGCGCACGGTGTTGAGCACCAGCCATGAACAGAAAGGTTGCGGGTTTCAGTCCCAGCCTCCAGTTGTGGGCATTCGAGAGACAACCAGTTTATGTGTCTCTCCAGCATCGATGTTTCTCTCCCTCTTTTTCTCCCTCCCTTCTCATCTCTCTAAAAATAAATGAGATTTTTAAAAACACACACACACACAACTGTAGCCCAGAGCATCAACTCAGTTCTATCTCCTGTCAAGGTACATTCAAGAATCAACTAATGAATGCATAAGTAAGTGGAACAATAAATTGATGTTTCTCCCTTCCTCTCTCTAAAATCAATTAATTAAAAACAAGTATTGACAAGGGTGTGGAGAAATTAGAACCCTGGTGCGCTGTCAGTGGGAATGTCAGATGGTATAGCCACCGTGGAACACAGTGTGGAGGTTCCAGAAAAAAACTTAATGTATGATCCAGCAGTTCCACTTCTAGGTATGTACACTAAAGAACTGGAAGTACCCTGGCTGGCATAGCTCAGTGGATTAAGCACGGGCCTGCGAACCAAAGGATCGCGGTTCGATTCCCAGTCAGGGCACATGCCTGGGTTGCAGGCCAGTTCCCAGCAGGGGATCCACGAGAGGCAACCATACATTGATATTTCTCTCCTTCTCCTTCCTTTCTTCTCTAAAGATAAATAAAATCTTTTAAAAAAAGAATTGGAAGTACGTTTGCAAAGAAATTTTGCACACTCATGTTCATAGCAGCACTACACACAATAGTCAAAAGATGAAAGCAGCCTATGAGCCTACTGATGGATGATTGGATAAATAAAATGTGGGCTAGCCACACAATGGATTATTATTCATCCTCAAAAACACAGAAATTCTGACAGATCCTGCAACACAAATGAAGCTTGAGGACATTATGCTAAGTGAATGAGCCAGTTGCAGACAAATATTGTATGATTCCCCTTGCATAATTCAGAGAGACAGAAAACAGAGTGGTGGTCACCAGGGGCCGGGGATGCATGAGATGAGATGTTGTTGTTTGATGGGTGCAGAGTTTCAGCTTTGGGAGAGGAAGCGTTCTGGAGATGACGGTGGGGATGGCTGCACAGCAGTATGTATGTGCCTGATGCCACCTAACTGGGCACTTTAAAATGGCTAAGATGTATATTTATTTTATTTTTAAACGATTTTATTTATTTTTGGAGAGAGGGGAAAGGAGGGAGAAAGGAGGAGAAAGATTGATGGGAGAGAAATACATCAATTGGTTGCCTCTTGTGCACCCCAAAATGGGGAACCGGCTGGCAGCCCAGGCATGTGTCCTGAGTGGAGTTTGAACCTGCGACCTTTCAGTTCCCAGGCCCACGCTCAATGCACTGAGCCACACCAGCCAAGGTTTCCCTTCAACTTCTCATTGCAGCCCACTGGAGATGGTCTCCTGCTTCTGGACAGTGGAAGTCTCACCACCCCACTCACTCCCCAGCAGCGAGGAGAGGCCTCTGTTGCCTTCTGAACAGTGGGCCATCTAGTTCCCACCTTCCACCCCAACAGCTGGCCTTCTCGCACTACTGTTATGGGATGCTGAGCTAGATGCCCCCCAGGAACCTGGTTTGGGGGATGGGAAGCAGAGGATAGCCACTGACAGGCGCTCCGCATATCTGTGGCAGCCAGGCAGATGAGTGTGACTTTGACTTATGGGGGGTGGGGGGTGGCAGGAGGGCGGGGCTTGTGATGTAGGGGGCCTGCTCGAGAGGCAGGAAGGCAGTTTGACCTGTGTCACCAGGCCATATCTGCCTGGACTGATAATGGCAGCCGAAAACAAATGAACTGTACAAAGAACAGGGAGATATAACCCACTGTGGGAAGAATTGAAAATAGCGTCGCGCCAGGAGCTCCAGGCCAGGATTTAAACTAGGCCTGGCTGCCATGAGGCGGGTGGTCTCCCACGCAGACTCTCCCTGTCTCTCTCTGCCATGCAGTTCGAGAGCGAGTAGGGCGTCTGCCGAGAAGGAGCCCCACTGGCCCACCATGAAATCTATTGTGAAAGGAGGTGCTGTGTGGTTTGGGATTAAGAGCTGGAGAACATGGCTGCACAGCTCATGGTTCTGGGAATTGTGGGGCCTGCCCAGCCGAGCTGGATTCAGGGGAGACACTTGAATGTTAAACTGGGACTGGGCGTGCTGAGCTGTGGACTTCCAGCCCAGTTTGGCAAAGGGGTCAGGACCATGTGTTTATGGGGGGTTTTAAAGGGAGCGGGACTTAGTGGTACAGTCTACATCTGTATAACTTTTAAATAAATAATTTTTCCTTTTCACCTAATTCTGGCATTGGAAGCCATGCTTCTCGGCAGTGGGCAATGGGATCCCTCACAACTGTTTCAGAACAGCATAGGCTGGGGTTCTGAGGTGGGACTTCATGCTGTCTTCCCAGGGATCCTTGGATCCTCGTGAAAGCAGAGCCTCAGCCTGGAGCTTGGGTGCACTTTATTTGGTGGCTGATTCCAGGAAACGAGAGAGAGAGAGAGAGAGAGAGAGAGAGAGAGAGAGAGAGAGAAAGATGAGAATGACAAAGGGTGGAGGTGAAATTCGACAAAGTGGGTTTTGACTTGTGTCCCTTCCTTCCCAGAAGGCACTTCCAGGCTATGCCCATGGGTGGAGAGAGCCCCTGCAGCTTCGGGGAAAGCCTGGGAGCAGAAAAACAGAGACCCCACAGCAGAGGCTGGAAATGAGGCACCGACTGTGTACACAGCCGGTGCCATAGCTAAAATCAGAGGTGGGCTGATCAGATGAATTTGGAAGTTCCAAAGCACCTGCTACACCTTCCCCATGCCCAGCGGATCAGGAATCTGCGGCAAGGCCAAAGGCCAAGCGCTTTCTGCTCTCTGGGATGCAGGTACTTTCTCTTGTGGGCCTTTGTTCATTCTAGAAATATTTGGAGAGGGCCTAGTAAGTGTTAAGCACTTTTCTACACTGAGATGGAGAAGAGAACAGAAAGCCCTATGGAGTTTACATCCTAGTGTGTGTGTGTGTGCATGGGGGGGGGTAATAAATAAAATATAGAGCACATCAAATAGGGACAGATGCCAGAAAACAAAGCAGGGAAGGAGGGTAATTTGTGCTGGTTGGGAGTGGGGCAAAGACATACTCTTTTAAATAAAGTCATCAGGGAAAATGCCACTGAAAAGGTAACATTTAAGCAGACAGCAGAAGGAAGTGAAAGTGAGAAAAATCAGCAAGACACTGAGAAGGAGCCCCGCCAAGGGAGGAGGGCACACAGAACAGAAGGGTGTGGGGCTGAGAAGACAGGTGAAGACAGCGTTTCCAGGAGTGAGCTGCACGCAGTGCTGCTCATTGAGGGTGGGCCAATATGAGGCTGGAGAACTGGCCAAGGGACTTGGCAGCACTGGGGGTCAGTGGCATTCAGCAGGCTGAAGAGAGTGGGAGGAGGGGGAGAAGTCTGAAGCCGAGGGGGATTAAGAGCAAAGAGGGAGGGGAAGAACTGAAGAAAGTGAGTAAAAGCAACTCTTGGAGTTTAGTTGTAAAGGGAAGCAGAGAAATAGGGCAGCAGCTGGAAGCTGATGCAGAGTTGAGAAGGGCTTTTCCAAGATGGGAGACCGACCTGGACCTCTGCCCCTGCTTCCCTTCATCTTTCCTCTCACTGCAGACAAATCTGAAGCCTTTTTGCCCTCCCTCCTCAGGCCCAAAAATATTTCTGCAAAGTGTGTTCCCCAGAGGGTTGTGCGTTGTAGGCAGTGAAAGTCACAGTCCTTTGTTCCTCTTTTTGCTGTCACATCCTTCCTTGGTCAACTCAGTCGGGGGGTAACGTTCAGGAGCAGAAAGGACAAAGATATGTCAACATATCCTTCTGCCTCATTGTATTGGGGCCTTTATCAACCTGCAGGCCCCTGCCTGCTGCGGGTCTGGGGCCAGTCCCTGAACTCCAGTCCCCGAAACAGCAGTCCCTGAACTCCAGGCGTTCTGGGATGGCCTCCATATCACACGTAGTTCTCACTTCATGTTTATCTGTAAAGCACTTTCCTCCTTTAAAACATGTTTTGTGGTTAAACTCACATAAAACTATTTCATTTATTTTTCTATTTATTTATTTTAGAGAGAGGAAGGGAGAGAAAAACATCGACTTGTTGTTCCACTTATTTATGCATTCATCGTTTGAGTTCGGTATGTGCCCCGACTGGGGATTCAGTCAGCAACCTTGGGGTGTCAGGACGGTGCTCTAACCACCTGAGCTACCCAGCTCAGGGCCGAAAACTATTTTAAAGTGTACAATTCAGTGGGTTTCAGAACAGCCATGATGCTGTTCAACCATTACCACTATAGTGCCAAAAACTGCTGGTTCACCCTAAAAGGAACCCTGTACAACACTTCTCCCCACTTCCCCCAGCTCTTGGTAACCACCAGTCTTCTCTGTGGATGTGCTTATTTTATAGAAACAGAATCACAGATCATCTTTAGTGTCTGGTTTCTTTCACTTAATAGAGTTGCTCCATTTGTGCCTTCTTTTGTGTTTTGTTTTTCTAGTGCACCATTTTGATTCCCTTCCCGTTTTCTTTTCAGTATATTTTTTATTTTCTTATTTATTCTTTAATTTTTAAAAAAGATTTCATTTATTTATCTCTAGAGAGGGGAAGGGAGGGAGAAAGAGATGGAGGGAAAGATCACTGGGTGGTTGGTTGCTTCTCACGCACCCCCTACTGGGGACCTGGCTCTCAACCCAGGCATGTGCCCTGAATGGGAATCAAACCTCAACCATTTAGTTCACAAGTTGGGGCTCAATCCACTGAACCACACCAGCCAGGGCTATTTCCTTAGTTATTTTAAAAGGAAATCTAGTCAGGGCACATGCCTAGGTTGCAGGCCAGGTCCCCAGTAGGGGACGGGTGAGAGACAACCACACATTGACGTTTCTCTCCCTCCTTCTCCTACCCTTCCCCTCTCTCCGAAAATAAATAAATAAATAAATAAATAAAAGGAAATCTTATTTCACAATTATAAGAATTTTAATTTTTTTATTCAATATATATTAATATGCAGAATCAGAATTAAAATATAAAAGAGCACTGTCCGATAGAAGTATTTTTATGGTAATGTCTAATGACATTTTGTGTTGTTTTACTAATTTACTAAATAAGGGCATTTTTATAGTGTGGATCCCGGGAATGATGGGCCCTTTAAGACGGACTTCTGGGGGTTGAGCTGAAAGCTTTAAATTGCCTATAGTCGGACTTCCGCCAAGATGGAGGCATAGGTGGAAACACTGTGCCTTCTCCCACAACCAAGTTTGAATAAAACAAAGGATTGGAGAAACAAAGACACAACCAAAGGACAGAAAATTGAATTATACGGAAGTCCGACTACATCTAACCGTTCAACGGGGACGGTAAGAGGGGCGGAGCCAGCAGTGAGCGGGGTCGGGCAGGACAGGGCCCCCGACCCAGGCGCGCAGGCGGACGAGAACCAGCTGGGGTGCGGGGCAGACCGCGGGCGCATATTCGCGCACAGTGAGACAGACCACGCAGGCCCCAGGGGGCGAGGGCTGACGGCGGTGGCGCACTCGCGAGCAGTGGGACGAAACGCGTGGGCCAGGTGACGGCAGCAACTGCGGCACCGGTGAGGGCCGTGGCAGCAGGCGGCGGACAGGACGCCATAGTCCCTCTTTGACCCCGCCCCCACATACAGCGTCACAACCCAGCGACTTAGTTGCCCTTCGGCACCCGTGAGGGCCGGGGCGGCAGGCGGCAGACGGGACGCCAGAGTCCCTCTTTGGCCCCGCCCCCACATACAGCGTCACAACCCAGCGACTTAGTTTCCCTGCAATACCGGTGAGAGCCATTGTTGCTCTTTGACTCCGCCCCCACATACAACGACACAAACCAGCGATTTAGTTGCCCCGTTCTAGTGAACATTTTAGGGCTCTGATCCTGCTATGGAACAGGCAAGAACAACCCGAAAGATGGCACAAGAACTCAAAGTCCAAGAGCCAATAACTCTCAGCGACCAAGAAATTGCCAGCCTCTCAGAAGCACAATTCAGGACACTATTTATCAGGATGCTCACAGAACTGGTAGATTATAGTCACAAATTAGAGGAACAAAGTCACAAATTAGTGAAACAAAGTCACAAATTAGTGGAATATATGGCTAAACTAAATGAAAAGAAGGGAGATGCACAGGAAACCAATAGTGATGGAAAGGAAACTGGGACGCAAATCAAGGGGGTGGGCCAGAAGGAAGAACAAAACATCCCACCAGAAAGGAATGAAGAAATGAGAATTCAAAAAAATGAGGAGAGGCTTAGGAACCTCCAGGACATCTTGAAACGTTCCAACATCCGAATTATAGGGGTACCAGAAGGGGGAAAGAAACAACCACGAGTGGAAAACATATTTGAACAAATAATAAAGGAGAACTTCCCCAGTCTGGCAAAGGAAATAGACTTCCAGGAAATCCAGGAAGCTCAGAGAGTGCCAAAGAAGTTGGACCCAAGAAGGAACACACCAAGGCACATCATAATTACATTAGCCAAGACCAAAATGAAGGAGAGAATCCTAGAAGCATCAAGGGATAAGGGGACAGTCACCTACAAAGGAGTACCCATCAGACTGTCAGCGGATTTCTCAAAAGAGACCTTCCAGGCAAGAAGGGGCTGGAAAGAAGTATTCCAAGTCATGAAATCCAAAGACCTACAGCCAAGAATGCTTTATCCAGCAAAACTTTCATTTAGAATGGAAGGACAGATAAAGTGCTTCTCAGATAAGGTCAAGTTCAAGGAGTTCATTATTACCAAGCCCTTATTATATGAAATGCTAAAGGGACTTATTTAAGAAAAAGAAGATGAAAAATATGAACAGTGAAAGGACAGCAAACTCACAGCTATTAACAACCACACCTAAAACAAAAGCAAACCAAGAGGACAGCTAGATCAGGAGTGGAACCATAGAAATGAAGAACACATGGAGGGTTAGAAACAGGGGAGTGGGAGGGGGAGAAGGGGGGAGAAGGCACAGAAAATAGCATAGATGGTAGGTAGAAAATAGGTAGTGGGGAGGGTGAGAATAGTGGGGGAAATATAGAATCCAAAGAACTTGAGACACGCGGTTATAAACTAAGGGGGGCAGAATGGTGGGGGAGGGAGGGTGCGGGTGGAAGGGATTGAAGGGGGGAATAGAACAACTGTAATGGTATAATCAATAAAATATTTAAAAAAAAAAAAAAATAAAAAAAAATAAATTGCCTATAGTCGTTGCCAAACAGGGACTTCCCATGCTCTCTGCACTTCATGAAAAAGCTGCCCCAAGCAGCCGCCTCCTGCCCTGCGCTCCCGCCAGGTGGGCCCACCCTTACAAAGGAGCTCCTCCTGGGCTGTAAATCTACCAGTGGGCTGCCTCCCAGGAGCCGCCCTGCGTTTCACGGCGGTGCTGCTCACTGATTGAGCTTTTTGCACTGAATAAAGTCTCTCCCTTCACTGCACCCCAAATTGGGGGTGCCTGTTGGTGTTGAATTGGCACCAATGACCTTTGACCTTCAGCCGACAATATAGGATTTCGTAATCTCTAGTCTACTCCTGAAAACAGGACACCCACTACTCTCCCGGGTTTCACATGGCCCTAGGGAAATGGGTCTGAGCCCTATCAACCCAAGTTACCGGTGGGACCCAAAGTGGCCTGCCTCCAATCCAGGGAAAAGAAAGGTTGCAGATTGCAGGGACCGGTGTTATCACCTTTGCTGTGCAACCACTCACTCACAAGTATGAGGCACTCCACGTGGCACCTGTACCTTGGGTGTAAGTGTGTATTGGGGTTGTGGACAGCCCCATGTCCTGGGAGCGCACAGCAATCTAGAACGGCTCTACAGCGTGATCCAAATGAGAGCGCACAGGAGGAAAGAGGCGTGAAATGGATCAGGTGAGGACAGCCACGATTCAGATCAACCACCTGCTCCTGGATAGAATGAAGGTCCAGGGCGGCCAGGACTTCTGGATTTTCCAGGGAACACAGGAAATCTGGGTTTTAACTATTAAATAACTCTAGATTCTTAAATGTTGGCAACTAATGCAAAATTTTAAATAAGGTGGGTTGGGCCCTGGCCAAGATGCTCAGTTGGTGAGAGCGCCCTCTGGATACACCAAGGTTGCAAGTTTGATCCCCCTTAAGGGCACATACAAGAAGCAAACAGTGAATGCATAAATGACTGGATCAACAAATCGATGTTTTTCCGTTCCTCTCAAATCAACAAATAATAAGTAAGTAAAACAACGCGGGTTGGGCAAATCCTGTCTGTGTACAAGATTATCCCTGGAGAATGCATTCCAATGCATTCCAAGGAGAAGAAAAGGAGGCCTGCAGCGGAGAAGCAACTCGCCCAAAACCAAACAGCCAAGTGGGGGAGGCAGAGCCCCAAGTTTTCAGACAGCTTCTTTACTGGAACAGTTTCCTGGTCGTAAAATACACTTAGCCGGGACTCAGACTGAAAACTCTCCCACTAGCCTGGAGGCTGACTGCCAAGTGCAAGATGTCCGGCCCCGTCCAACTCACCACATCCTCCACCCCTGAGCGCCCCAAGTTCTCGGACTTCGCCCTGCATCCCCAGGGCCAAGAATGTCATCGCCTGCCACCCCACTCCCCCTACCTCCCACACTGCCGCACTGCCCGCTACAAGCCTGATAGCCACTGCGCGTTCCCAGCGAGTCACGCAAAATCCTCCTCCACGGCCCTATAGCCCCCACCCAAGACCGCTGCCGTCCGAGTCATCTGCCCACACCGGGTAACGGGAGACGGACCCCACCGGCGCGCAGCCCTCCCACAATCGCGAGGAGCCCCGGATCGCGCCAATACCACTGGGCGGAGGTAGGCGCGCGTGCGCCGCACGGATTTATTGCGTCACGGAGCCTGCAGCGCGAGCCCGCCGCCCACGCCTCCGCGCCTGCTGGGCGCGCGTCGGGCCCTCCGAGCGGGCCTCGTGGTCCAGCGCCTCCTCCAGCATCTGCATGCGCGCTGTGGTCTCGGTCAGCATGTCCATGAGCACCTGCTGTTGCAGCCGCAGGTAGTTGTTCTCCTCTAGCAGTTCCTGGCTGCGGACGCGCGGGATCTGCGCCTTCCCGCCTCGGGCGGTCGGTGGGCGCGGCGGCGGCCCGGAGCGCCCCGGCGGGCCCTCCGAGGCCCAGCGGCCGCCGCGGAACACGAACGCCCGGTCGTCCAGGCGCGTGCGCGGCGCGTCGTAGCTGAGGCCCAGCTCTGCCTGGCGCGCGCTGTGCTCCAGGAGGTAGAAGGTGGACATGGAGGAGATGCGGCGCAGAGGCGGGCGCCGCGGCGTGAAGCGCCGCGAGAAGTGGTCGGCCCAGAACTGCCGCAGCTGCTCCCACAGGCGACTGGCTTGGTACGCGGCCGGCCACCGGAAGGCCTCCAGGTCGAGGGCCAGGTGGGCCCCGGCAGGCGCGTGGGTGCCCAGAGCGGAGCCTCTAGGACGTTGGTGGCTGGAGTTGCACCCTTGCCTTGGGACCCCTGATGTTCTGAATGATGGAAGCGAGCCAGGGGCACTGCTAGGGAGCAAGGACCCGGATGAGCAGCTCGCTCAGTGCTTGCTGTCCCCTCAGACCACAAGGCCTGGTGGTGGGCAGGGCTTGGCCACTGAGAAACCCATCCCTGTCAGTTATACTAGCAGCAGTTCCCCCGAAGCCACCTTCCCCAAAGACCACTCTGGGTCAGACCCTGCTCTCTAAAGACTGGGCGGCTGCTGGGAGGGGTTATGGGGCTGGGAGGATGGAAGAATAGTAGAAATAGGTCCTTCAAAGACACGCAGGACGTTGCTGGGTGTATTGGGTGTGGGTAAGGGAGAGCCTGCAGGCAGAGTGGAAAGCCAGGCAAGGCTAAGTGTTCTAGAGGCAAGGAGGACCTTGAGCTGGGCTTGGGACCTAGGGCTCAGCTGGGAAGAGCAGAAGAGGGAGCCGGACAGGGGGATAAGGGCACCGCCGAAGGGTTACAAGGCCAGGGCTGCATCTGGGTCTGCAGAGTGTCCGATAGGCGGTCTAGTGTAACTAAAAGCACGGTTGCCCTCATCATTCACTTATTCTACAACCTCGAACTGGCACCTCCGAGCCAGCCCCGATCTGGGCAGGGGGGTCCCAGCCTGTGACTGCCTTCCAGATGCTGTCGGTGAAACTGGGGCGTCTACAGATAGTCCAGTGTGCTCAGCGACATCCTGGGGGCACATGCTAGGGGCTAGAACTCTGCTTAGGACTCGAGGTAACAGGAGTTGTGCTAAATTTGTGCTTTTAGCTCCTCAGGGAGCTCACCCCCTGTGAGTGCCGATTCTGTTGTGTGTGAGAAGAGGGCTAAGAGCTCTGTTTTAAGTTCCTCTTCTTCCCATGAAGTGTGAAAAGGGAAAGAACCCTGGAGCAGGGCCCTTGTTGTGCCTTCATTACTTGCACATACACTTACTCCTCACAAAGAGCTGGGTAGCAGCTGGGTGGTGCTCTCCCCTGGGTGCGTCTCAGGGACACACCTTCGGAAGCCTGCAGAGGACACAAGAGGTGCAACCAGGCTCACCCTTGAGGTGGCATCCTCCCAGAGGACCCTTCCCTGAGAATCCAAGCTGCATGTCGTCCCTCACCTGGAGGATGTGCTGCAGGTGCCAAGCTGCTGTCCCAGGCCTGGCCCAGTCTACGAGCCCCTCACATGATGCCCACCCAGTACGACTCACAATGCCTCCAGGCCAGATCAGCCCAGAACAGAAGGGGTGCTCCTGCCAAGCCCTGCCAAGTGTTGGGCTCTGCTGGGTTGAGGCACTGTTCTAGGGACATATCCCTCAGGGAGCTGTCATTCCTGGGGCAGGTTTTATGCATAGCCTGAGACAGGAATTTGTTCCAGGGGAGGGAACTCAGTGAAGCTGATGTAAGGTAGCACGGTCGGATGCCCTGGAGGCAGAGCCTTACGTGAGAACTCTTGTTTGATTTATTGGAGGTGCCTTTGGAGGCAGGGAGGGAGGGAAGCAGGGCAGGGCAGGGAAAAGGGCTGAAGGGGAGCAAGAGTGCGGCCTCAAGTGGAGCCAGGCCTCCGCCCAACCCCACAGGGAGCCACCAAAATTGCCCCACTGAGTGTGGCCTCCTTGCCAGGGGTCAGGCCTGGTGCTAGCAGCGCTCACACCACGGGCAGAGCCAGGTGGCTGGGCCATCTCCTGGGAAACTGTTCTAAAACAGTAAACTACCTATACGTATAATGTACAATTTGATCTGTTCTGCTAATGTACGAAATTATCACTCAAGATAATGAAGGCATCCATTAGCTTCAGAATTTTCCTCTGCTCCCATCACTATAGAATCATTTGCCCATCTCGGATTTTATGTATATACAATTCAGTGTGCAATTAAAAAATTTATGTAGTCTTATTTATTCACTTTCAGAGAGAGGGGAAGGAAGGGAGAGAGGGAGAGAAACATCAGCGTTTGAGAGATACATCAGTTGGTTGCCTGTCACGTGCCTCCATCTGGGGGCAACCCAGGCACGTGACCTAACTGGGAACCTGCAATCTCTCGGGTTGCAGGCGGGTGCTCAATCCACTGAGCCACACCAGCCAGGGTCAATTTATTTATTTATTCATTTAAAATATTTTATTTTTAGAGAGAGGGGAAGGGAAGGAGAAAGAGTGGGAGAGAAACATCAATGTGTAGTTGCCTCTCGTGTGTCCCCTACTGGGGACCTGGCCTGCAACCCAGGCATATGGGAATTCCCTGACTGGGAATCGAACCAGCAACCCTTTGCTTCACAGGCCCATGCTCAATCCACTGAGCTACACCAGCCAGGGCAGGGCCAATTTAGTATGTGATTATTTATTTATTTATTTATTTATTTAATTATTTATGTTTAGAGGGGAAGGAGAGAGGGAGAGAAATCAATGTATGGTTGCCTTTTGTGTGTCCCCTGCTGGAGTTAGCCTGCAAGGAACCGGCCTGCAACCCAGGCATGTGCCCTGACTGGGAATCGAACCACGATCGTCTGGTTCACAGGCCCACGCTCAATCCGCTGAGCTACGCCAGCCAGGGCTTAGTATGTGACTTTTTTTGTACTAGCTTCTTACAGCATAATTATTTTGATATTTGTTCATATTGTGCTTATCAACAGTTCAGTCCTTTTATTGATGAGTAGCAGTCTGTTGGTATGGAAATACCACAATTCATTTTTCCATCCAGCATTGATGGGAATTTAGGGTTTCCAGTTTGGAAGTTTTTACAAGCACAGCTGCTGTGAACACCCATGTGCAAGTGTTTGGGTGTCTGTGCACTCTCATTTCTCTGGAAGGAGTGAGTACTCAGGATTAGAATGCCCGGGCCGTGTGGTAGGCATATGTGTACCTCTTTGTGAAGTTACCACACTTTTTCCAGAATGGTTGTACCACATTCCCCACCGCCATTGAAAGAGTTTCTGTTCCTCCACATGCTTGACAATATTTATATGGTACATCTTTTTAATCTTAGTCATTCTAGTGGGTGTGTCTAAACTGTGATTTTTAATTTTGTTTCTCACAGCTAAGAATGTTGGGTGCCATTTTGTAAGAGGGTACAGCCAGGGGGCCCCCCAAAGAAGGATTTGTAATGGGGTCCAGAACTCAGGGTACCCAGGAAATATAAAAAAATATGGGATGTCCTCACCCTTGCAGGTCTGAGCTGGGGGATAGGACATGGAGCAGGGCCATTAAGAGCTGTTTTGCACAGCAACAGTTTTGCACATAACCTCAGGCATGGTCATTTAACATATCTATAAGTTTTAACTGGCCCTGGCTGGTGTAGCTCAGTGGATTGAGCACGGGCCTGTGAACCACACGATTGCGGTTTGATTCCTAGTCAGGGCACATGTCTGGGTTGCAGGCCAGTTCCCAGTAGGGGACACATGAGAGGCAACCATACATTGATCTTTCTCTCCTTCTCTCCTTCCCTTCCCCTCTAAAGATAAATAAATAAAATATTTTTTTAAAGTTTTAACTGGTTTCATGGATTTGTTAAATAGCTGTGGCCATGCTTTGAGCCAGGGGGATGGGAGTGACTTCCACCCAAGAGGTAACTGGGAGGCAACTCCCTCTGTTCCAGCCCCTGCGTGAGAGCTTGGAGATGATTGGCTCCATACCCTGGGGCCACGCCTGCTCGGACTTACTATGGCAGCCAAGAAAAGGCTGGAAAAAAAAAATACAGGAATGCCTGCAGGTGTAGCTGATTGTGGGAGGAGTCGGGCATGGGCATACAGAGGAAGATTGGTGCTGGGATTTAAACCCAGGTACGGCGGCCATGCCAGATGGTTGGGACTGTGCGGCTTTGGGTTCCTCCCTTTTGCCACATGGCTTAGGAAGCAGGAGAAACCTTGCTGGGAAGGAAAGGGGTGAAGGGACTCTTGCTTGTGGGCCGTGAGAAGATGCCACGTGGCTTTGGATTAACTGGAGATCGTGATGGTGACACAGCTGATGGTGCCAGAACCAAGGGGCTGCCTGACCCACGGACTCCTGCTGCTTTTCCTGAGACACCTCGGACTGGGCAGAAGGAGAAGGAAGGACTGTGTGCGTCTGTGGGTATTCTAAAGGGCTTTAGTATTTTAATGAAGACATTAAATCATTACTCTAAGTCTGGATTACATTTTAAATAAATAATTCCTTTCCTTTTTACCAATCTCTGGCATTGAGAGACGTCCTTCCCTGAGGGCGGGCAAGGTGAACCTAGTATGGTAAGGGACCCCCTGGAGCACAAAGGGAGGTTCCATTCACTAACAGTATATCATGCACCCCGGGTCTGTTCTGTAACATTTTCATGTGCTATTTGTCACCTCCCTGGTGATATTGTTCAAGTTTTGCCCATTTTACTGGATTGTCTGTTTTACTGAGCATAAGGAATTCTTTAATGTGATGTATCTGTCAGCCGTGTTTTGCAAATATTTTCTCCCAGTGGATTGCCTTCCTCTTTTTCTTTCTCCCTTCCTTCCTTCCTTCCCCTCCATTCTTTTTTCTTCTTTGAATTTTTATGAACATTTATTTGAACCAAACGTATGACATATGCCAAGGAGCAGGATCTCAAATGCTCCAGAAAATGACAGTTTTTCAGCTTTTTATACATTTGAAATGAAGGAGGGAAAGTAAGGAAGACTATATAGAGTTGGGAGGAAGGAAGGTGGTGATTGTATTCCAGGGTGGTTAACAATATGTGCTCTCCTGAGGGTGGTCACCTGTAGAAGGAAGGGTCTGAAAAGACCCTTTTCCAAAGGTATGTTAACCTGTCCCTTCCTGGTGTGGCTCAGTAGATTGAGTACCGGCCTGCAAACCAAAAGGTTTTCACTGATCCCCAGTCAGGGCACATGCCTGGGTTGTGGGCCAGGTCCCCAGTTGGGAGGGGGTGTGAGAGGCAACTGATCACCATGTCTCATACTTTGACCGATGTTTCTCTCCCTCTCTTTCTCCTTCCCCTCTCTAAAAATAAATAAATAAAATCTTTTACTAAAAAGTGTGTTAACCTAGATATACATAAACAACGAACCGGGCTGACTTAAAGCAAAAAGCAAAGATAAGCCTTCACTAAAAAGTTCTATCCCTGGGGCGTGACCACCCATCAAGACCCACCTATTTAGGAATTTACGATCCCATCATGTAAGGTTGCTTTTTGTAGCACCCCCTTTTTCATCCACAATTCCTCCTCTTAGTCATAAGTCAGTCTGAAGGATTCATTAATGACTAACCGTTCGGTCGGATAGTGTGTCTCACAGCACTAGAAAGGCTTGCTCCTAGAAGTCTCAGCATCCACATGGCCACTGGGGATGGGGCATCACTGCTATCATGCGATCTACCTCAAGGTCAAATTTTTCCCAAAGAATTTATATTATAGAATTACATTCAGTAGTCATAATAGTTGGAATATATAGAAAAACACAAAGAACAAGTAAAACTATTATTATGACCAGTATCATTAGCAGACAGGTAAAGACAAACAAAATGGAGTCCGAGTTCATTATCCATCAGTGGGTACACAGGCCTTGTTGATGTCTTGGGAGAGTTATCCACCTCTGATGTCAGCGGCTTCTCAGCCTGGAGGAGTTGCTGATGACCACAGACAGGAGTAGATGTCCCTTCATGGTTAGTTGCCTGATAAGGTCCCTTTCAGGGAGTCTGGAGAGTGTCTTTTATTGGATGTCCTTTCCAATAAACTAAGATGGCAGTCAATAACCTTTAAAGTCTTTATTTCCTGGGAACTCCCCATGAAAGGAAGTGGTTACCAAGTTGGCATTTTCTTGAAGTGACTCTACCAAACCTTGGCAGTGGTGTATGATGTCACCTTTCAGTAATGTCCCCTCATCAATTCCTTCATCAAGGTCTAGATTAAAATCACTGTGATGCATGGAGGGATGTAAAAAGCAAAAAGTGTGGAGCCAGGGAGCAGGAAGGAACCAAATGGCCATCTTGGGTTTCCCATAGCCCCATTGTTAGTTTCCTTTTTCCAAAAAATATATTTTATTTATTTATGTTCAGAGAAAGGGGAAGGGAAGGAGAGAGGGAGAGAAATATCAATGTGTGGTTGCCTCTCACATGTCCCCCACTGGGAACTGGCCTGCAACCTAGACATGTGCCCTGACTGGGAATCGAACCGCGATCCTTTGCTTCACAGGCCCATGCTCAGTCCACTGAGCTACACCAGCCAAGGCTTAGTTTCCTTTTTTTAATTATATTTTATTGATTATGCTTTTACAGTTGTCCTGACTTTTACCCTTTTGCCCCATCTCCACTCAGCACCCCCCTCTCCCTCAGGCAATTCCCCCACCATTGTTCATGTCCATGGATCATGGGTATAAGTTCTTGGGCTACTCCACTTCCTATGCTGTACTTTACATCCCCATGGCTATTCTGTAACTACCTATTTTTTGCCATTTTATTGTTCATAGTTTTGATCTTTTTCTTAAGTAAGTCTCTTTAATATTTCATATAATAATGGTTTGGTGATGATGAACTCCTTTATTTTTTTCTTGTCTGAGAAACTCTCTAACCTTTGATTCTAAATGATGGCTTTGCTGGATAGAACAATCTTGGCTGTAGGTCCCTGCTTTTCATGACTTTGAATACTTCTTGTCAATCCCTTGTAGCCTGCAAAGTTTCTTTTGAGAAATCAGCTGTTCCCTAAAGGGAACGCCCCTGTAGGTAACTATTTGCCTTTCTCTTGCTGCTTTTAAGATTCTCTCTTTATCTTTAACCTTTGCCATTTTAATTATAATGTGCCTTGGAGTGGGCCTCTTTGCATTCATCTTGTTTGGGACTCTCTGTGCTTCCTGGACTTGCATGTTTATTTCCTTTGCCAAATCAGGGAAGTTTTATTTCACTATTTTTGAAAATAGATTTCCAACTGCTTTTATTTTTTTAATAAAAAAAGACTTTTAAAATTTATTTTTAGAGAGAAGGGAAGGGAGGGAGAAAGAGAGGGAGAGAAGTATCAGTGTGTGGTTGCCTCTTACGTCCCCCTACTGGAGACCTGGCCCACAAGCCAGGCATGTTCCCTGACTGGGAATTGAACCAAAGACCCTTTGGTTTGCAGGCCTACCCTCAATCCACCTAGTTACACCAGCTAGGGAAGATTTTCAATTTTCTGCTCTTTCTCTTCTCCTCCTGACACCCCTATGATGTGGATGTTGGACTTTTTTAAGTTGTCCCATAGGCTGCTCATAATATCCTCATTTTTTAAATTCTTTTTTCATGTTCTGTTGGTTGTTTTTTGCTTCCTTATGTTTCAAATCATTGATTTGATTCTTGGCTTCATCTACTCTACTGTTATTTCCTTGTCAATTGTTCTTTATTTCAATTAGTATATCCTTCGTTTCTGACTGGATCTTTTTTATGCTGTTGAGGTCCTCACTGAGTTTTTTGAGCATCCTTATAACCAGTGTTTTTTTTTTTTAAGATTTTATTTATTTATCTTTAGGGGGGAAGGGAAGGAGAGAGGGAGAGAAACATCAATGTATGGTTGCCTCTTGTACATCCTTGCTGGGAACTGGCCTGCAACCCAGGCATGTGCCCTGACTGGGGATCGAACCTCGATCCTTTGGTTCGCAGGCCCATGCTCAATCCACTGAGCTACACCAGCCAGGGCATAACCAGTGTTTTGAATTCTGCATCTGACAGATTGCTCATCTCCATTTTGTCTAGTTCTTTTTCTTTTTTTTTTAGGTTTTATTTATTTATTTTTAGAGGGGAAGGGAAGGAGAGAGGGAGAGAGAAATTGTCAATGTATGGTTGCTTCTCGTGGGTCCCCTGCTGGGAACTGGCCTGCAACCCAGGCATGTGCCCTGACTGGGAATCGAACCGCAATCGTGTGGTTCGCAGGCCCGTGCTCAATCCACTGAGCTACACCAACCAGGGCTGTCTAGTTCTTTTTCTTGAGCTTTGATCTCTTCTTTTTGGGGGGCCATGTTTCTTTGCCTTGTCATTTTGACAGCCTCCCTGTGTTTGTTTCTATGTATTAGGTAAAGCTTCTTTGACTCCATGTCTTGGTAGTGTGGCCTAGTGTACTAGGTGTCCCGTAGGCTCCAGTGGCACAGCCTTCCCTATCACCCAATCTGGGTACTCGAGGTGCACCCTCTGTGTGGGCTGAGTACACCATTCTCTTGTAGTTGAGCTTTGAATGCTGTTGGCAGGCCAGTGGGAAGGATTTACCCAGGCCAGTCAGCTGCAAGGATTGGCTGTGACCATTTACCACCAACCTCCACCCTCTGTGGAGGATCAGCTGTGCAGGGGCAGGTGGTGGTGCTCTGACATGGTCTGTAGCTGTCAACTGGGTACGCTGGCCCTGGGGTTTCCCCTGGTGATGGCAGGCCAAGGTCAGCCCCCACCTGTATTTTGCCTGGGGCCACCCTGCCTGAGCAGTTAAGCAATCGGGTGGCTGCTACTTGTGCTGGACTTGGAGGTTCCCAGGCGAAACTAGGCTGGCTGCTGGTAGTGCCTGACCTGGAGCTCACGGATCTGGGGCTCACGAGGCCAGCTGCTGCTTGTTTGAGAGTATTTAGGAGGTTGTGCAGCATGAGCCAATACCAGCCATTAAAATGGAAAAGCAGCTTGGCTGAACCGGTGAAGCGGGTGGGGCAGAGTCTCTGGGGCTCTCCAAGGCCAGTCACACAGTGTTAGCCAGGTTGATGGAGTCTCACTATGGCACCAGCTTTCCAACTCTGTTGGTGGAGGGTTTAAAAAAGGGATAATGGCCTCTTCTCGCCTTGATGCCAGACACTGGTGCCTCTGTACCACTGGTGCCTTTCAAGCAGCTACCCCAGTGCCGGAGCTCAGAGGGAGTGAGTCTGTTTAGGTGAGTCTGTGGGTCAGTTCTTTAGGAGGAACTGCTTGGGGCTCCAGAAGTTTCTTCCACCCACTCAATCCCCGTTGGTTTTTGCAGCCAGGAGTTGAGGAGACTTATCTTCCTGGTACTGGAACCCTGGGCTGGGGGTCCTGGTGTGAGGCTGGGACTCCTTGCCCCTGAGAAACCCTTCTTGAGTTTTTACCCACCTCACTTGGGTGAGCGACCAGCCCGCTCATGTCTGCTCCCTCCTACCAGTCGGGATGGATGTGGTTTCTTTGATTATGTAGTTGTTAGACTTCCATTCAAATTCGATTTCTCATGGTTCTGAGTGATGGTTGTTCAATATTTTAGTTGTAATTTTTTAAAGATTTTATTTATTTATTTTTAGAGGGGAAGGGAAGGAGAGAGGGAGAGAGAAATTGTCAATGTATGGTTGCTTCTCGTGGGTCCCCTGCTGGGAACTGGCCTGCAACCCAGGCATGTGCCCTGATGGGGAATCGAACCGCAATCGTGTGGTTCGCAGGCCCGTGCTCAATCCACTGAGCTAAACCAGCCAGGGCTCTAGTTGTAATTTTGATGTGGTTGTGCGGAGGCAAGCCATGTCTGCCCATGCTGACATCTTGACTAGAAGTCTCCCACTATTAGTTTCATTTACAACCATTGTTTACCCACATAATGTATTCTAGACACTTTCTTACATATATTGAGATTTAACCCTTAAAATCTCAATGTCTAGTGAAAACTAAGAAATTATCAATTAGCATTCTTTAGCCTAAACATCTTATAACCTCTAGAAATATTTTTCACAAACTTAAAAGTCAATTAATATTGACTTATTTTTGTAAACCCAGGTAAAATAAAGACAAGTCTGTTTTACTTAAACTAACAAACATAAGTTAGCTTGTTTTCCCCTTTTATTTAGCTTTTATTTACTATGGATTAATCTCAGATCACTTCAACTTGGAAAATATTTGAGTCAGTTTCTATATTTCTAAGAATTTTTCTTTTATGTATTTTTTATTTCCATGTGCAGTTTCCTTTTTAAAATTTTTATTTATTAATTTTAGGGAGAGAGGGAGGGAGAAAGAGGCAGAAACATCAATTTGTTGTTCCACTTACTCATGCACTCATTGGTTAATTGTTATATGTGCCCTGACCGAGGTTTGAACCTGCAGCATTGACATATTGGGACAATGTTCTAACCAGCGGAGCTACCTGGCCAAGGCCTGAAAATTTTAGAATCCCTTATTTTTACAAGCTCTTGCCTTTAAATTGATTTTAATAACACTATCCGGAGGTAGAAAGTTATTTTACATTCACAACATATGTATATGGACTCACACAGACAGACACAGAATAATTGTATCCAAGTTTTGTTCTGGAGCCGTTTTACAGTTTTCTCTGCCCTTGACAAGTCAGTTCCCAGATGACCTTCGCCCTCTGAAACAAGGGCAGCCCTTTCCAGTGCCTCTGAGAAATGGGCCAACCTGAAACAGCTTCATCGGTCAATCCATTTGTCTAAACGCTCTTATGTTGTTTCATTTTAGTTTAGGGGAGAAGTCCTTTGTAAGTTCTGAGACAGTCTCTAATAGTTCTTTTCTCACTCATTCTGCCTCATTTTATACCAGATATTGTGTTGAGAAATTAATTTTGAAGGAACAGAGGACCCTCATCTCGGCCATCCGAGTTCCTCGCTGGCCTGGGAGGCACAATTTCCCACGTCTGCTTTGAGATCTGTAGCGTTCGAGCAAACTTCTGAGGAAAGCCAGCCTGTGCGTGCACATCCGCAGTCAGGCCAGTGTGGTGCATCTCCTGGTGGTACCGCTTCTGGCCGTGGCAGAAACTTTTATCCACAGGCAAACCCACAAAGATTCTAAGGCACCTGCAAGCCCTAGCTGGTGTAGCTCAGTGGATTGAGCACGGGCCTGCGAACCACATGATCGCAGTTGGATTCCCAGCCAGGGCACATGCCTGGGTTGCAGGCCAGTTCCCAGCAGGGGACACACGGGAGGCAACCATACATTGATATTTCTCTCTCTCTCTCTCTCTTCTTCCCTTCCCCTCTAAGATAATCTTTGGGCCCCTCTCTCCGGGTGAACCTGTTCTAGGGCCCCCAGCCCCCCACCCCCCTCTGATGATGGAGCCTCACCAACCTCTCTGGGATCAGCTGCATCACTGCCCTGGGTGACTGCTGGCACCCACCCCCGCCACTCCAGATTGGGAGATCTGAACAAATGTGGTCAGTCCACTGGCCATTCAGGTTCGGGGAGCAAGTGTCCTGTCTCTGTTGCAGCTGAAGAGAGTTCAGTGTGTCATTGGCCCAACAAAGGTTTCATCAGACTATCCGCAAGCAATCCGATTAAAAGACCGAAACTGAAGCAGCTGTCAGTTTTTCCCTTTCCCTGGGTTATCCCACCCACATCCACCTTGAGGATTTTCTAAGAATAGCTCAAATAAAGTCGTGGCCTGCTACTTACAGCCAAGAGGCTGGGAATTTCTAGAGAAAACTCATCCACTTTCACCTGATGCAAAGCGGGAGGGAGGGGCGCACAGCGGGCCGTGCTGGTGCCCAGCAGCAGCAGCAGCAGCAGCAGCAGCAGCTGGGTGCACAGGGTGATCCTAGGTGGGCTGCTTTGGAATCCTGCCACTCTATGCCAAGAAATTGTTGATGCAAGAAACTTCCAAAGCTGTAGAGAATTTTTATGAATTTATTTGAGCCAAACTGACAACATAGCCAGGGAATGAGATCTCAAATGCACCTTGTGGCTTGCCTTTTACTAAAAGTTCTTAATTTTTATAATTTATAAAAATTATAATTTTATAATTTATAAAAATTAAGTTTATGCTTTTTGGGTCCTGTTTAAGAATTCACTGCGAACCCTAGAATTACTAACATTTTCTCTGTTTTCTTCTGGAAGTTCTATGGTTTTTTAGCTTTATGTTACACTTAGGTCTCTGTTCCATTTTGAATTAATTATTGTTTATAGTGCGAGGTAAGAGTCCATTTTTTTTCATACAGCTATCCAGTTAACCCAGTGCCATTTATAGACAAGAGCGGCCTTCACCCCTAGTGAGCGTCGTGTCTGTCCTTCTTTTTTTTTTTTTTTTAATATTTATTTATTTATCTTTAGAGGGGAAGGGAAGGAGAGAGGAAGAGAAACATCAATGTATGGTTGCTTCTCGTGCGTCCCCTGCCAGGAACTGCATCCCCTGCTGGGAACTGGCCTGCAACTCAGGCATGTGCCCCGATTGGGAATCGAACCGCGATCGTCTGGTTCGCAGGCCCGCGTGTCTGTCCTTCTTCATGTGACTGCGACTCTTCCTGGGCTCCCCATTCTCTTCCATCAGTCTGTTCTTGCACCAATACCATTTTTTTCTCTCTCTTTTTTTAAGACTTTATTTATTTTTAGAGGAGAAGGGAAGGAGAGAGGGAGACAAAAATATCAATGTATGGTTGCCTCTCGTGCGTCCCCTGCTGGGAACTGGCCTGCAACCCAGGAATGTACCCTGGCTGGGAATTGAACCGCAATACTCTGGTTCGCAGTCCCATGCTCTATCTACTGAGCCACACCAGCCGGGGAGCATTTTTTTTTTCTTAAAAAAAAAAAACAAAAAAAAACTTTAGCCCCAGCTGGTGTGGCTCAGTGAGCTACCCAGCCAGGGCCGCTTCTTGTTTCTTTGCTACCCATTGTGCCTTAAAGTTAGTTCCATGCAGTTCTTTGGGATCTGCAGTAATCTAAAAAATGTATTTAAACATTCTGTTTGAAGAACAAAATCTGAAAAACACGAATCTGCTCTAGATAACTTCCTTCAGGAAGCACCGCAAAGCCTGGGAATCTGCCCCAGGTTTGAGCGGCAGAGGCTAAGGAGGGAGCAATGGGCAGGTGGGGGGTGCTGAGCTCCTCTCGGAATGGGAGGTTTCACAGTCATCCAGAGAGTGGCTAGGGGCCCTGGCTGCTGTGGCTCAGTGGATTGAGTGCCAGCCTGAAAACCAAGGGGTCCCCAGTTCGATTCCCAGTCAGAGCACATGCCTGGGTTGCAGGCCAAGTCCCCAGTAGAGGGCGTGTAAGAGGCAGCCACACATGGACGTTTTTCTCTCCCTCTTTCTCCCTCCTTTCCCCCTCTCTAATAAGTAAAATTCTTCCCACACAAAAAAGAGAGAGACTAGGGGATAGAAAATGCGTGTCCAGCCCTTGCCTAGCAGTAGTGGGTGTCAGCTGAACTTTGAAACATCGGCCTTGGGGCATGGGTACCAGCACACAGGTTAAAGAGCATTTATTTTAAGCAGAAAAACATTTTTTGTTACCCTATTTAAATGTTAATTCGAATTTTTCTGTTTTATGGTAATTTATATACTTATTATGACTATATTTGTATGAGAGCTGTAAATAAATTAATGTATAATGGGTTTATGTTACAGGCATTTAAACAAGTGTGTGTGGTGAGTTAATGTTGTGATTAACTCATGGCGTAGTTTATCCCAAATAATTCTTTTATTTATTTATTTATTTATTTATTTTTAGAGGGGAAGGAGAGAGGGAGAGAAACATCAATGTATGGTTGCCTTTTGTGCGTCCCCTGCTGGTAGTTAGCCTGCAGGGAACCGGCCTGCAACCCAGGCATGTGCCCTGACTGGGAATCGAATCGCGATCGCCTGGTTCGCAGGCCCGCACTCAATCCACTGAGCCACGCCAGCCAGGGCCCAAATAATTCTTTTTCACACAGGTACCTGTCTCAGGCTTTCTGCAGAAACCAGAATCATTTTCTGGCCTTTTAACTTCCAAAATAAGCTCTAAAGTGAGTCCAGTGGTGTCCAACCCGCAGCAGCCCAGGGGCTGCATGCAGCCCAGGATGGCTATGAAAGCAGCCCAACAGAAAATCACAAATTTACTTAAAAACTTTTTTTTCCGCTCCTCAGTTTTTGTTAGTGTTTGTGTGTTTAGTGTGTAGCCCAAGACAACAACTCTTCTTCCTGTGTGGCCAGAAGGTGGGACACCCATGCTGGGCAGTTGTCCTTTAAATGAGTTCTCATCATTGACCTAAAACTTGTCTGAAATTGTGAGAACCTGTCTTTTTTTGAGTTGTAAACTTTAACTTGTACAGGGAATGCCTTTCATCCAGATCCCCTGCAGGCGGCGCTGTGTGTGGCCCATTCCCTCCGTCATTTCTGATCTATTCACAAACATTGCAGCCCTTCGCCCCTGAACACCTCAGCGTGCACTCTCTCCTTTAAACACAGTAGTTATCAACCTTATGCATTTATATTGGTGCGATACTTAAAGTGATCATCCACACTTCGGTTTAATTATCTGACAACATCCTTCACAACGTTATTGTCCTTCCAGTACAGGATCCGTTCTTGGGACAGGCATTGCATTTGCACATTACAGAGGAGCCTCCGGGCTCTGCTGCAGGCAGACGCAGTCAGGCCACATCTGCGTCCTGTTGTGCGTCACATGCCCTAAGGATTGGCCTCCGTTGGTGCCCTCTGACTGTCCCATGGCCACTGGCATGGCTGCCGACACCGGCGTTCCCTTTGAACTCAGCAGCAGGCACTCAGCACTCCGCCACGAGTGGCAGCCCTTCCTCTGCCCCTGTGGGTGCTGTGAGATAACACGCAGCCTGCGGGTGGGTCTCTGCCCGGGGTCCTTGGCACGGAGCCCCTGAAACTGTCGGAATTTCCTAAGTGATAATAGCACTAGCAGTATCTTGTTCTGATATTTTGTCTTCGACCCCTGTTGCCGAGATCGGAATCGCTGAATTCTTTAGAATTTTGTGGGTCATAGAAATGCTTTTGTTCTACGGAGGTGACTCCAGGTTGGCTCCTGAGTGGGGCTGGTCTCCAGCAAGATCAAGCGGTGATTAGAAGCTTGGAACTTTAAGTCCCACCCCCCTTCTCTGGAGAAGGGAGAGGGGCTAGAAACAGAGGTAAGAACTGACGGAGCCTCCATAAACACCCTCACGGCAGCGGGAGCTCCAGGCTTCCTCCTGTTGGTAAACTGAGCAGATTGGTGGGCTAAGCACAGACTCCACACCGAAGGGTCCCAGGTGGGCCTCCTAGTCCAGGCACATGCCCGGGTTGTGGGCCAGGTGGTTCGCTGGGGGCACCTGAGGGGCCATTTCCCTACCTCTCTTACTCCCTGTCTAAAAATAAATACATATAACTGAAAGGTTTTCTTAGGCTCTACCAAGGAAGAAATGACCATCAACCACAAAGTTAGGCAGTATAGAGTTTTATTGGGGTTTGCGCACCCCCGCAAGATTCCCGGTCAGTAGAGTGGGGGCAGGGAAGTCGTGCCCACGCAGGGAATATGAGGGGGAGGGGGTGTTATTTTGGTTGGCTCTCTTTGTGGGCCCTGGGGATTGGTCCCCTTGAACAAAGTGGCAATATATCATTGGTGGTTCTCCTTGGGCTCAGGTTGCTATGTGGTAAATCCCTCCCTTTCCGCTCTCTGGTTTGATGTCAGCTACCTTTTCCGGTTATAGTTCAGCGGCCATTTGGGGTTATAGTTCAGTCGCCATTTTGGGTTATAGTTTAGCCGCCATTTTGGGTTATAGTTTAGCCGCCATTTTGTCCTACCCCTCCCATCCTGACAATAACCTCTGAAAAAAAGAAAAGCCCTTACCCATGAAACACTGCTGAACGCTGGGTGAGGGCAGTGAAGAGTACCGGGCGTTTGTGCCCTGGGCAGCTGCAGACACCAACGGTGCCGCCGCCAGAGGGCGCTCACTGGCTCGGGACACAGTGAGGTAGCGTCCGAACCCCCGGGGGCACCCGTGAGAAGGGCTCTAATCCGGAGGGCAGGCAAGAGTGAGTGTCAGTGAGTGTCAGTGACGCTGGCGAAAACGACACCCTCCACTCTGCTCTGGGAGTGCGAGATAGAGCCGCCCCTTTGGGAAATAATTCGGCATTTTCTTTAAAAGTCAATGTAAACTTACCATACGAGTCAGTAATTCGACTTCTATGTGTTGCCCCAAAGAAATGGAAACGTGTCCATATGGAGACCTGTGTACAAATGTTCACTGCATCTGACCTATTACAGCTGACAGCTGAGTGCTGTCTGAGTGTCCGTCCACTGTCCAGTGGGCGGACAGAGAGTGGTCTGACCATGCGATGGAGTCTTAGCCAGCCGTAGAAAGGACCGAGGTCCTGTCTGGTGCTACAGCGTGGATGAGCCGCACAAACGTTCTGAGTGAGACAAATCGGATGCATGGACCACAAGGTGCGATTCCGTTTCAATGGAACACCTAGAAAAGGGAGGTCAGTGGTGGGAGGAGGCAGCGCAGTGGCTGCCCCGGTGACTGAGCGGGGCCTGCGGGTGGACCACGGGAACCTTCTGGTGGCGCGGAAGTTCTAAAGTCGGGTTGCCGTAATGGCGCCTAATTCCATAAATGCACCAAAAATTACTGGATCTTTTACTTACAATGGGCAAACTTTATGGTATGTAAGTCATATTTCAATAATGTTTAAGGAAAACTATGTGATGTGTTAAACAGAAGCTTCCATGGGTGAAAGTGTTACAGAAAACAACTGAGCCGCTTTCCAGTGTATGGAGTGGGACTTTATTTTACGCGTACAGACCCAGAGGAGTCCGTCTCCAAATTCTGGGCCCTGAACGGTGGGGGAGCAGTTATTTTTATAGGGTGGGAGGGGGCCGTCCTTCGGACCGTTACTTCTGGTGCAAAAGCAGGAGGCAGCTTACAGAAGCAGGAGAAGCGGAACATTATCTTTGGCATGCAGGCGATAAGTGTTTAGAAGTTAAAACGAGTCAGTGTACTGTAAAAACAACTCCCTAATTGCTGTGCTGTATTCTAAAATAGATATCAATTTCCCCCAGCAAAAGCTTTTCCGAAAGAAAGGTTTTATTGAGCCAAAATGCTAGCCAGGAAAGGAGCAGGTCCTGGGATGTGCAGTGTGAACCAGCAGCAGCAGCGCTGGATGGAGAAGCAAGGTGCCTGCCCTTCTGTGGGGGGTGGGGCCGCTCAGTAGTTCAGCTCTGTCCTGTGCACTGAAAGGTCACTGGTTCAGTTCCTGGTCAGGGCACTGCCTGGCTCAAAACAGCTTGCCCAGAGATGTTTATCTCTCTCCCTGCCCCTCTCCCTAAAAATAAATAAATAAAAGCTACTGTCTTTTTGCATCTAAGATAACACACCTTAGAAACGGCAGAGTAATCTGTCCAGCACTCAGGGCAAAACCTCCCACCAGCACAGGAGACCACCGGGCTCTTCGCTGCTGGTTGTCCCCACCACCCCCACCACTTCTGTGTGGTAAGTGTTAAGTTAACTCTTGCTGGATACTGAATGTTAACTATGCACCTACCTGTGTAAAAGAACTGTGTGCCCTGGCCAGGTAGCTCCGGTAGCCTGGTTAGTTAGAGCATGACCTGGTGCCCCAAGGTTTTGTGGGTTTGATTCCAGTCAGTGCACATACAAGAATCAACCAAAGAATACATGTAATACTTCTCTTTCTCTTCCTTCCTCTTTCTCTAAAATCAATAAATAAAAATTTTAAAAATAAAGAAGTATGTGTCTCTTCCTTCTTTTTATCCAGTCCCATAGATTCCCCCCACGTTGCTCTCCCCAACTCAGTGTATCACCCGTGGATTTCATGTAACTCTCTGTACACCTCCTCTTTGATTCTGATGTATAACATGAACTGCCAAACTGCCGTTCTCCAGAACATCGCATCTAGCAACTAGCAGGGCTCTTCAAGGAGTGGTACAAAGTGGAAGGATTTTACAGGAAGGAGGGTGGGGTGAGGGAGTTATTAAAATAAAAAAAAATGAAAGGATTATTTTGGGACCAAAACACCTTTTCTTCGGGGAAGAGGGGAAGGGTTTTTACCATGCTGAGTGCTTCTTTCCATGGGGACGGTGGTGGGTGTCTGTGTGACAGATTACTGGTTCTCAGCCAGACAATTCCATACTGGTGACTAAAATTATGTTTCCGGGAGAGGTGGAGACTGCAGTTAGAACAGGTATTAAGTGTAAGTTTGGTATCATGGGCTTTTAGCATGAGTGACGCTATTTTGGGCCTGTGGTTTTATTTTCTCTTTAACCATACTGTATGACTCCATTTACCTGAAGCTCCAGAAGAAGATCAATCTTTCCTACGGTAACAGAAAGCAGGTCGGTTTTTGCCTGAGGCTGGTGGTGGGGCGGACTGGGGTCTTTGTCCTTGGTTCCTGGCACAGGATGAACCCTTGGAATTTCCTGAGTGAAAGGAGTGTCTTTTATTAGTCATAATGAACCCCTAATAATCACACTTGTGTCTATGCAAACATGAGCTGATTATTGGTGGGTCCCCAAGTGCCAGCATGTGGGCAGCCCAGGCACCCCATTTGCAGCTGTCATCTGCCATGGGGGCAGTCTTCCGGGGCTGAGTCCTTAAACCTTTGGAATCTGACACTCGCTCTGGGCACTCGGTGTGAAATGACCTACGGGGCCATGTCGGAGTGGAGCTGGAACCACCTTCCAGTGGAAATGCTTTGCACATCTTGCTCCTTGAAACTTTGGGCCATTTGGACTGGGCCAAACCAACAATGTCTTACAAACGCTTGTGTGTAAAACCAGCAGACATCCTGACCACAAGGACTGATGATTCTGGACGCTCTTCCTGAAGATGATCAGTAACACATCAGGCAGAGCCAAGAGCTCAGCCCATCAGGACCTAGAGGAATTCTTTCTCCTTTTCGTGTAATTATTCCTCTTTTCAGAAAATCCTTTTGCCTTTGCCCTATAATCAGGACACTAATTGGGACCCTGCCTGAATTTGTGCTTTCCGAAGTACAATTCTTTTATGCTTGTTGCCACTTATTTTGGCTTCTTAATTTCCGGTTAACATTTGTGTCCGGATTTAACTGACTTGATAGAAGTGGTGTCAGAAGACACGTATTTGGTGTCCAAGGGAAAGAACGAACTTCAGGGGCAACTTCTGGGGGAATGAAAATGTCCCGTATCTCCATCATGTAGCAGTCGCGTGGTTGTGCAGTACGTGTTACCCAAATCCTGGAACTGTGCAAGAGAGGTGAATTTCCAAACTGGGGTGGAGGATGTAGGACATCTAAAACCAGGACGAGCGCAGGGGGGCCCTGTGCCAGTGGCTGAGAAGCAGTCCAGGAGGGCAGACCAGAGCCAGAGGATGGGGCGCTGGGGGGACCTCAACCAGAAGATGCAGCAGATAGGCTGCCAGCTGCCTTCCAGTAGTCAGGGGGAGGTTCTTTTTTGAAGAACTATCTTTTTTGAAAAATAAGCACAAAAGAAGAAACTTAATTGATTCTTTATTGAAAAAATGAAATACACATGTTTAAAAAAAACTTCTTTCTACTTCCAAAGTGTCAGCCCCTTCTTCAGCATCAGCCACTCTTGGCAATTTCTCATGCATCTTTCCAGGAAACTTATTTGTCCAAGTTTTTATTTATGATAATATATCTCTCTTTGCAACATGACAGGAAACATACTTTTTCCACAGAACTCTAAATGTTTTATAACAGCACAAACAGGTGGTTACCACATGCTTTCCAATGGGGCAGAACTGTTACATGGATGACTCCTATTTTATTTAGCCAGTTCTCTCTGATGGTGGTGTAGCCTACCTAGCTGATACCGAAGGGTTAAGAACTAAGAGAAAGCTGTGGTTGGTGTGGCTCAGTGGGCTGTGTGCTGGCCTGTGAACCAAAGGGTCACGGGTTTGATTCCCAGTCAGGGCACATGCCTAGGTTGCAGGCCAGTTCTCAGCAGGGGATGCATGAGAGGCAACCATACATTGATATTTCTCTCCCTCTCTCCTTCCCTTCCCCTCTAAAGATAAATAAAATCTTTAAAAAATAAAAAAGTTTATTTTGAAAACCATTTTGTAGATCATAAGGTCCAAATACATTCCATAAAGTCTCCCACACCTTCTACATCCGAGACCTATGAAATGATTAGTATCTTTTTTATTTTAAAAGATTTTATTTCATTTATTTTCAGAGAGAGGGGGAAGGAGGGAGGGAAACATTGGTGTGAGGGAGAATCATCCATCATTCGCCTCTTGCACGCCCCAGCCAGGGACCTGGCCACAACCCAGGCATGTGTCCTGATAGGTGACCTTTCACTTTGCAGGATGATGCCCAACCCACTGAGTCATGCTAGTTAGGGCATTTTTAAAAAAATGATTTCATTTACTAGCCCTGGCTGGTGTGGCTTAGTGGATTGAACCAAGGGGTCACTGGTTCAATTCCCAGTCAGGTCACATGCCTGAATTTTGGGCCAGATCCCCAGTAAGGGGCGCGTGAAATGCAATCGCACATTGATGTATCTCTCCCTCTCTTCCTCCCTTCCCCTCTGTCTAAAATTAAAAAATAATAAAATATTTTATTTACTTACTTTCAGAGAGAAGAAGGGATGGAGAAAGAGAGGGAGAGACAGACACATCAATGTGCAAGAGAAACATCAGCCATTTGCCTCTTGCACGTGCCCCAACTGAAGACCTGGCCTGTGATCCAGGCACGTACTCTGACGGGGAATCGAACTGGTGACGTTTAGGTTTATAGGTCGACACAGCCAGGGCTGATCAGTACTTTTAGTGAAGTACTCTTAAGACCTCACAGTACCTTTTGTATTAACATGAATGATCTCATGCCTTTTTCAAGCTGGAAAAATGGAAAGTGTAGAAAACAAAAGCAAACCCTTAAGAAAAGGGGGAGGAATTTCACCGAGCTGAAGATCAAGTGCCTGAGATTGAAGTTTGCCCAAAAGATTCTTCAAGAGGCAAGGAGGAAGCTTGTCTCTAAAAAGCTAAGCACTGTCACAGGAATATAGGCACTTGGAATATAGGACAGAGATCGAACTGAAATTCTGATGGTGAGGATGGCAAGAAATGTGGGTATCTTCCATGCAGGACCCCAAAGGGCATTCCTCATCAGGATCACAGGGATCAACAGTGTGAGCCCAGAAGGTCTGAACAATGTCATAGCTTCTGTACCTTCACTGGCTCTTCAATGTTGTGAGCCTGACAAAGCTTCAGGTAACATGCTGAGGATTGTGGAACCATATACTTCAGGGGCTACCCCAACCCAAAGTGAGAAATGAGTGGATGTACAAGGGTGATTAAGGCAAAATCAGCAAGAAGTGAACTGCCCTGGCAGACAGCACTTAGATTGTCCCGCCTCGTGGTGAACGTGGCATCATCTGCACAGAGGATCTGATTCGTGAGATCCACACTGTTGGAAAACCTTGAAATTTCTATTGCTGGCAATTCTCTTCTCCGGAAGGGATTGGATCAACAGGCTTCTGCAGAGGATGAACTGAGTGTCTATTATGATTATTTCCATAATTTGGTCACTTAATAAACAGCTTTCAAATTGTAAAGAAAAAGAAAAAAGAAAGGAAATGTTATTCTTGTCCTTGGGTTTGCCTTGGCTTCCTCCTTTGCAGGACATTATCCTTTACCTGGAAAATCCCCAGCAGGATCTTTGGCAGGTTGTCCAGCCCTGCTCTGTCTCGGGCCCAGACCCAGGACTCCCATGATCAGCCTAACTGGAATTCCCTATGTTGGAGTGCTCTACAGTTCACCCCTAGTCCCCAGGCTCACACGCTCAGCATCGGCTTTGGTTCCTCTTTCCTTAGCCTGAGTCCAAGTGACCACGTTCCGGCATTGACATTCAATACCTTTGTTTCTGTATGTCTGGCATTCCTAATCCTGCCCTTTAATGAGCTGCAAAAAGTGGCTTCCGAATGGGCCTTACAACAGTTATTCTGTCTTTCAGATCCTCTGGAATAATCTTAAAATAATGTTTCATAAACATCTAAATCATGACCCAAATCTAAAATCTAAACTATCACCCTACAAGCTCCTTGTCTTCGAGGCCTGCCCCTAACTCAGCTCTGGAGCTGACCTGCCATCACTTTCATGAACACCCTTCTTCAGCCCAAACACCCCCGTACATGGTGGCCCCAAACACACGCATACTCATTTCACTGTCTTTGCAAATGCTGTTCCCTCATCTAAAGAAGCCTTCCTCCAACTCTCCATCTGTAGAAATCCTGCACATCCTGTTTAGCTCAGGTTTTACTTCTTTTCCTGTCCATTTTGGATGAAAGCAGTTCCTCTCAATTCAAAACTCTGTTAAATTCTGTCAAGCACTACTCCATATTATAGTATATATCTTTATCGCTGGAATAGCTCTTTTGCTCACATATACAGTTCCTGTAGCTACATTTTAAAAAAGATTTTATTTTTAGGGGGGGGGATGGGAGAGAAAGAGAGGGAGAGTAACATCTATGTGCCAGAAATACAAGAATAGGTTGCCTCTTGCCTGCCCCCAACTGGGGACCTGACCCCCAACCCAGTCGTCTGTGCTGACTAAGATTTGGTTGACAGGCTGGCACTCAGTCCACCAAGCCACACCAACCAGGGGTTTTTCATTAAAGATTTTTATTTATTTATTTTTAGAGACGGGGGAGGGAAGGGGAAAGAGAGGGAGAGAAACATTAATATGTGTTTGCCTCTCACATGGTCCCTCCTGGGGACCTGGTTCACAGCCCAGGCATGTGCCTTGACTGGGAATTGAGCTGGAGACCCTTTGGTTCTCAGGCTGGCACTCAATCCACTGAGCTACACCAGCCAGGGCCTGTACCTATGTTTAAAAAAAGGTTTTATTTATTTATTTTTATGGAGATGGGGAGAGAGAGGGAGAGAAACATCGATGTGCAGGACCATGCCTGCAGTCCAGACATGTGCTGCTACAGGGAACCAAACTGGTGACTCCTCCACTTGGGGGATGATGCCCAATCCACTGAGCCCCGCCAACAGGGCTGTAACTACATTTTAAGCACATTGTTTGGAACAGGTGCCATCCAGAATATTACTGTTACGTTAAATAATCCACTTCCCCAGGTAAACAGAAAAGCAAAATTCCTTTACACAAATCATGGGGCTGAGAGTTAGAGAATACTGAACTCATGCAAACACCAAACTCTGACTCCTTTCCCCGCCCTTTCCAGGTGGCAGAAGGGAATAAAGCTGGTCCTCGGATAGGCGATACATTTGTTGATTCTAACTTTTCCACCCCATGAGTCAGCCTTTGGGTGTACAAACAGATGCAAGACGGAGCAGGACCTACAAAGGTCTAAGGAAACCTTAACTGCTTCCATTTTCTGAGGTTCTGGGCACGTTGAAAACTGAAGATGTGCTACAAGTAGGTTTAAAGTAGTGGTATGTTTGCAATCTTTTCCCAAGGCACCATCCTTTTCATATGTCTCTGTGACCTTATGCCTAATCTTACTTCAGGATACATTACAAATTGAAAGTTGAAAAAACCTTGAATTACAGTATTTTAGACTCTAGTTTATATTGGGTAAAGTCGCAGCCGCAGGCTCTTAGGCCCAGAGCGGCGACTATTAGGCAGGAACGGTGACGGGTGGTTGGTTACTCAGGGCTGCGCAGGCGACTCCGGGCTCCGCGGAGGGAACCCGTACCGGTTCCGCCAGCACCCCTTCGGGGACTCGCACTCGCAGCTTGGGGAACTGGCCCTACTCGATGGCACGCCAGACCTCCCACCCTTTCTACCGCTAGCCATTTGCCTTCTCAACGAAGGAACAGTATGCAGGGCCTGGGACGAGGGTTCAAAATCCAAGAGCTCGACAGGACAAGGGCTGGGATAAAATGCCGGGCAGCCCGCCCATTAAGGCACCAGGTCAACGGGGCGCGGAAACCTCTGCCGGGCCAGCCCCGCCCCAAGGCGCGCGCCTGCGGTTCCCTATCCGCTGTGGCCCGCCCCCGCTCCTCCCGCCCAACCAACAGGTACTTCCTGCCTCATTTCTAACCAATCACCACACTCCACGAAGAATAGCCCTAGGGGGCGTATGGGAAGGTGATTAGAGCGATGACCACGTTGACCAACCGCATTTTGGGACAACCGCGGGAGGCGGGATTTTGCGCTGGCTGGAGCTACTCAGGATCAAGGGGCGGAGGAAGGGCAGGACTTCGTGCGGCGGCGCTCGATCGCTCGCGGCAGCAGCGGTCGCCTAGGCCTCTTCGTTCAGTAGCACGTGACGGTCGGGCCTCTTGTGCGGCTGTCTCCCCTGCAGCGCGGCGCCAGGTGTGCGGTAGAGGGGAGACGCGGGCGTCGCCGGCGGGCCCCGGAAGGTTCGAGGTGAGACGGGGGAGGCCTGCCTTTCTCTTCGGGCCTGTGAGGACCCCAGGGGCCTGGGTGCATGGCGCCGCGGCCGAGGAGTAGGACGGGTCCGGGACCGAGGGGGTAGGGCTGGGTTTCGAGAGCTCAGGCTGTGGCCCACGCGCCGGTCGTGAGGCGCTAGGCCGGAGCCTGGACTGTCTCGGTTAGAGATCCAAGCCCAGGCCTCTCCGCTGGGGTCGGGAGGCGTGGCAGGTGCCCTGGAGCCTCGCTCCCGTGACCTCAGGTTAAGCCAATTTCTGCCTGTGGCTTTGCTTCTCGAGGTTTCTTAGGCCTTTTGCTGGCTGCTTGGACAGCCGAGAGGTGGCCTGGAGTAAACCGGGTAAAGGTCTGGGGTGGAATCGGCCTAGTCGATAACCCCAGTAGTGGGGAAAGGGGATACCGGATCGAGAGAATATTTAAGATTAATATTACGGGTCCGAACCCGTACTTGAAAACAGCCGCGAAGCGAGAACTGACGGAAACCCAGCACCCCGAAGAGTATGCGGAATGTACTAGAATACGCGGTGATTGGAAAACTTAAGTCTGAACATTTTCACCTGTTCTGAGGTGGGGAGTAATCCAGTCGGAAATTCACCAGACACGAAAAGCAGGAAAGCACTCGAGCTCGCCGCGGGCTGGTCGTTCCACAGTGAGGAACTGGCCCAAGGTCACGCGATGGGTTTTATGGTCAGGTTGGGACTGTAGTTGAGGGCTAGGCATTTTCGGCGTTAAGGTTAAGTTTGGTTAAGATCGAGGCCGTGGTTCAGCTGGTCGGTCGTTCATCCGCATTTGTTGCTCTGTGAACTGTGAACTTGGGCAATTTCCTTACCTTTTGTACCGCGGTAATGGGTATAACACCCGGTGGAGTTGCTGGAATTGGATGGAGGTGTGTATTAAAACAGGACGGTGAAACCCGATGCCCCTTAATGGCACGGTGAGAAAGGACTGCAGTGAATTGCAGCCTGAGTGTGGGTGGTGCACCACACGGACTGGCACCCCGCGCTCGTGGCTCGTAGGGTCCCGTTTCTGGGAGCAGGGGTGATGCGGAGCGGGACACAAGTGGACGCCGGCTGAAGGAAGTTCAACTGAGCTGAAGGGCGGGGAGGACCGGTGAGCCACAGTTCAGTCTCTTTACAACGGCGTGAGGAATGAAACGTTGGCTTGATTTTTGAGTGAGGATTTTGTTTTTTAGTTTTAAGGGCGAGTTGTATTGATCTTTAAAGGTGCTCTGTACCCTAGTCTTTTTTTCCCAGCAGTGTGCGAGGACCGTGAGCAGCATCCCCGCCTCATTGTCCATTTGCTGTCCTGACGTTAGAGCAGAGGTGGAGAGCTCTGGGGAGCTCTCCCGTGTGCAGCGGAGCCTCCGCCGCGGGAGCAGCGCAAGTCCAGGGAGAACCGTGGAAGGCAGTGCACGCGCCCTACCTACCTCTCAGGCAGATGGGTGTTGGCATCCCTTCACACCGTGCTATCTTAACTTAGCAGTTTCGACTCACACACTATCTCGCAAGGACCACGATGGGTGAACGTTTTGACAAAAGACAGTTGCTGCAAGTTTTGGCAGTCAGGCTATTGTGTCCTTTTGGAGTTCACTTTGCCCTGCAGGTAGTTGAGGGGGCTGAAGGGACGTTTGGTAAGCACCAGTGCAGGCCTAGCGCGGGCAACCAGCTTTGCTTTCCACATCTTCTCCTGTATACCTTATCTGGGAGGCTGTTGGAAGGGACAACTAGGGTGGCAAACTACTTTACTGGTGCAGTGAACAGTGTGGATAAAATCGACAGCTCATAACAACAACTGGGGAACAACAAAACTGAATATGGTTGTGACCTGTGTGGTTTAAGTAGAACTCTGTCAGGGAAGGGCTGGGGGAATGCTTTTGAATGGTACCACGTGTACTTTTAAATTAAGCTTAACTGTGAACTGTGAAAATGATTTGGAAATTATTTATTTTTAAAGTTTTATTTTAGAGAGGGGAAAGGGAGGAAGAAAGAGAGGGAGAGAAACATCAATGTGTGGGAGATACACGCAAGGATTTGTTGCTTTTCATTGGCCCCCAACTGGGCATCGAACCAGAGACCTCTCTTGGTTCACAGGCCAGCGCTCAGTGACCTGAGTAATTCACCCAGTATGCCAAGTTATGAAATAGTTGAAGAGAGATTATGACTTCTGAGTTCCTGCTCATAAACACTACTGTATATGTCTAACTGTGACCTTGGACAGTTTAACTTCTCTTAGTCTTAAAGCCCTACTGTGTCAAACGGGAATGATAGAACATCCTGGGGTTCTTGTGAGGATTAAATTAGACAACCTACCATTATCTAAACCCAGTACGATTTAAAGTTTAAATGGAAAGATGAATGGATAGCCTAAATGAAAGACTGCCTCGGCTGTTATTACACACTAACTTTTTAAAAATCGTCTTTTTAAAGCCCTGACTGGTGTGGCTCAGTTGGTTGGACATCGTCCCACAAAGCGAAAGAGCGCTGGTTCGATTCCTGGTCAGGGCACGTGCCTTGGTTGTGGGTTTGGTCTCCCGTCCAGGCACGAGCATGTTCGGGAAGCCACAGAGCAATCTTTTTCTTTCTTTCTCCTTCCCTTCTGCTATCTCAAAAATTGAAAAAAATCACCTTTTTTTAAAACAATAATATTAGCAAGGTAATTTCTTCTCCTTTTTCTAATTTCTCACAGACTAAAGAAATTCCAGTTGGACTTTACTAATTGCATTTAAGAGACTAAGTCCCATAAACAAAGGCCTAGAAGCAAATGGCTTCACTGGTGAATTCTACAAAATACTTACTTCATGAGAGAATTAACATAATTTCTTCACAAACTCTTCCAAACAAATGGAAGAGGAGAGAACACTTGTCAGCTCATTCTGTGGAACCCTGATACCGAAATCAGGCAAACAGTACATGTATGCTCGCTTCAGCGGCACATGCACTAACAATGGAATGATACAGAGAAGATGAGCAGGTACCCGTGCAAGGATGATACACAAATATGTGAAGTGTCCCATATTTTTTGAAGTAAAAAAGTGTACAAGAAATGGAAACCACAGAACACTATGTCCTATGAAAACATGCAAACATACTCAGTACTAGCAGACAGAATCCAGCAATATATAAATAGGATTTACTCACCAGGACGAACTGGGATTTTTCCCTTGAATGCAAGCTTGGTTCAACATACAATGATAAATGTCATTGATAAGGACAAAAACCACTTAAGCATCTCGATAGACAGAATTTAACAAAATGCAGTACCTTTCATGGTAGAAACACTCAACAAACCAGGAATCGAAAGGAACTTCCTCAGTCTGATTAAGGGACAGAGAAATCCCTTACCTGGGATTTGTGATCCTCTTTTTAATTTCTTGTGGATTAAAGGAATTAGGGTTGAAATTCCCTGCTTTATTTTGAGAAACAAGTCCCACAAAGAAAAGCCCAGAACCAAATGGCTTCACTGTGATTCTGCCAAATACTGAGGAAGGAAAACACCAATTCCTCACAAATGCTTTTCCCGAACAGAAGAGGGAGGACACTGCCCAGCTCATTCTTTGAGGCCAGCGTTACCCTGGTGGCCAAGCCAGGCAAAAACTTCACAAGAAACCACAGACCAGTATCTCTTAGGAAAATAGATACAAAAGTAGATTTGACTTGAAAAGATAAAATATAAAAACTTAAATTTAATAAACTCCAATAATTTGAGTTTCCATTTGTTTTAAAGATTTTTCTTTTTAAAAGTTTTCTAAAAACCATTTTATTTATTATTTATTTTTATAGAGAGGAAGGCGGGGAGAGAGAGAGGAAAACATTAATGTGAGCGAGAAACATTGAATGGTTGCCTTTTGTATGACTTGGCCCACAACCCAGGCGGGTGGGGAATCGAACCAGTGACCTCTTGGTTCACAGGCCACCGCTCAATTCACTGAGTCACACCAGCCAGGTCTAAAGATTTCTCGTTTAATAGAATTCTTGTTTTTCTTCAATAGGTCCCTTCAATAAGGAACCCTTATGGAGGATAAGGTTTCTGCCTTTGAAAGGTGGCAAATATAATATTTCTTTAGCGTTTGCCCAGTCCTAAAGTTGATCTAAATGGTTGTCTGAATTTGTTAAAATTTGATGCAGAATGTGTTTGTTTCTGTTAACTAGAATCTTTTATGTTCAAAGTCTCATGCAATAGTTAAATGTGTATAGTAAAATAATAAGGACTTTTTAAACAATGTATGCTGAGAATAGAATTATCATTAAAGAAAAACAGTGATAGCAGGGAAAGAAATCATAGATAAATGTAGACATTTGCATATCTAAATGTTAACATTGTATATGTGCAGCATTGCAAGGAAGTGTTATATTAGAAGGTGTTAAAGAAGAGGTCATATTAATATAATGGGAGGAAAGCAAGTCTTTCTTGTTGTGTCCCATCATTCAGCTTTGCAGAAGTATGCTGGAGGAGTAGGCAGGCATATTAGACCTTTCGGTCCAGTATGAAAATTGAAAATGTATTAACTGTAGTTGTACTTGGTGTATCAAAGAACAAACCGTTTGAGTATACCTATGAAGTACTAGACTCTGATAGACTTTGTATTACCTTTTTATATTTTCACAGCAGGCCTTTGAGTTAGTAGAACTATCACTCACATCTGTCACGTAGAGATAGAAGATTCCCTGGAAGCTCAACAGGCCAAGCAAGGCCAGAGAAGAGCAAGAGGGTCTAGAACCCAGATTCTCTGATTGGACAAGTTACACCACACACACTGCACTGCATGTGTATGAGAAGTTTTAACTCTGTGAATCTTCTGTTTTAAAATAGGAAACTTCCATCTCTAGAATTCAGGATAAATTCACTCTTTAAGAGTTAAGGGTGGCTCAAAATAATAACAGTGAGTATATTAGATGCTCTTGAGGAACCCTCCCAACCCCGAGATCCTCCCTCAGGATCCCTGAGGTCCTGAGAGCTGGGCTTTTGCTCTGTCCTTGGGAAATTGGGAATCAAGCCAGAAAGCATTTATATTATAAATGCCTGGGTTGCAGGCCAGTTCCTGGCAGGGGACACACCAGAAGCAACCATACATTGATATTTCTCTCCTTCCCTTCCCCTCTAAAGATAAATAAATAAAATCTTAAAAAAAATAAAAAAATAAATGCATGCACATTTGGTTCCTGTTTCTTGGTTTTGTGTACATTTTCCCACGTGATCCCAGAGGGTAGAGATTCTCTGACTTGGATATAGGTAGATAATTATATTTGAGTAAAAACAAAGCCCTAATTAACTGAAAGGAAAAGAGAAGGACTTTACCTGAAGTTCAAATCTCTAATCCAGTTCACGTTTCTGAGTCTTTTGTAGTGTTGTGCTTTTTAGAAGATCAGGTCAATTTAAAGCTAGTTTCTAGACAACTTTGATTAAGTTTAAAGAACCACCTTCAACAGTATAATTGTGTGTGTGTGTACACACACACATGCATATTTAAAAAGCTGTTAATTTGGAAATAATTACAAACCCACAAGAAGTTGCAAAAATAGTCTGGAGAGGTCTCTGTGACCCTCACACAGCTTCCCCCAAAGGTGGCATCTTGCATAACTATGGTACAATAACAAAAGCAGGAAGCCGGCATTGGTACAATCTATAGACTACTCGGATTTTACCAGGTATCCCATGCCATTGTTCGTACATAGTTTTGTGTGGTTTTATCTATGTCAGTAGTTAATTTTTTTTTAAGTTTTACTTTTTTGGCATTTTTTTACAGAAGGAAAATACTAGCAGGAGTTTAAATAGTACTACCTAACTTATGTGTATTTTCTTGTAAGTTAGGTAGCTAAAAAGTAGGTTATGATGAGTTTATTTTGATACTAACCATAATCCCCCCCAAAAAGAAACCTTGACTTATAAACTAATAATACAGTATATGCGTAAAGTTTGAAAACAGAGGCAAATAAATAACAGCCATCAAGGTCACCTTTAACCTATAAAATTTTTTCCCCATACCTTATATAGATTAAGCTTCTGGATGTTAAGGACCCATTTTTAGGAAAATGATTGATTTCTTGTTGGTGCTCATTGAACTGTCAGTTAACGCTATGGGGCATCAGATGGATTTTCTCCTTTTACTCCAGAAAACAGTCTTGAACTCTGCCACCCAGCTTTTATCAAAAGCCCAGTTGTAAGACTTATGGATGAGTATTTGAAGGACATGCAGACTGTTCATTTCTTTGAAACCTGGATGTTGTAAGTGTTGTCTTTAGGTCAAGTTCTAGATCAGTGGCGATTAGAACCTGAGCCATATAGCATTGGCCCCATAGTGTTGGCTTTGTTGACTTAGTCTTTGCTTACAGAAGGGACATAAGACAAACTCAAACAAGACTCACATTGGCATATGACTCTAGAGTAGTTTTGAGAACGGTTGTCCACCTCAGTAAACTCATGGATGTTAAAAGATTTTCATGCTTGTAGTTTGTTTTTTTAATACATTAAAGAGCTTTTTTATTTTAGAGTTCTAATGTACAGGAAAACTACGAAGATAATATGCAGAATTCCTGTATACTGCCATAACATGGCAGTTTCCTCTGTATTAAGGTCTCATATTATGATCCATTTCCTACAATCGATGAACCAGTATTGAAACATTATTAACTAATGTCCATGTTTTATTCAAATATAATTAGTTTTTTTAAGTTATATTTATTTGGGTAACACCGGTTAATAACATTACATAATTTTCAGGTATACAATACTGTAATTCCGTGTGACTGTATTGCATGCTTGGTATTGACTGTCAATTCCTGGCGCTCCTGGAGGTCCATGCCTGTGTACAGCAATTTGTGATTTGGCCAAGACAGCTTGCGATTACATGGGCCCATCATAAAGCATTGAGTTGGCTAGTTATGACTTTCACATCCACCCAGCCTTTGCCTCCTAGCTCGAAGGGGCTCTGCTGTAGAGGTTCAGGTACCTTGCAATCTTAAAAATTATGAGAGAAAGAGATAATTACTCCAAAAGAAAACCATAAAATGATGTGCTTCATTTTCTGCTTTCAAACAGAAAATAAAGTCTGAGGGAGAGTGCTATAGTATTCAGGGATGCAAGAGGCTTTGCCTGTAGAGAAGCCAATTTGTTTTAGTGAGTGTGGGCTGTGAGGTAGAAAAGACGGGGAATGTGGCAAATGGAAAGTGCCCTTCAGTCTAAAGGTCGTGTTTTGTTTTTTTTTAAAGATTTTATTTATTTATTTTTAGAGAGGGGGGAGGGAGGAAGAAAGAGAGAGAGAAGTGTCCACAGGTTGCCTCTTGCATACTGACTGCAGCCCAGGCTTGTGCTCTGACCAGGAATTGAACCAGTCACCTCTCGGTTCACAAGCCGACACTCAGTCCACTGAGCCACACAAGCGAGGGCTAAAGGTCATCTCTTTATTCGCTTTTATTCCTCACCATTCCTGATCTAGAGACCACCTGCTCTGTGGTTTGGGGGAAATTGGGAGGAAATTATGCTGTTTGTTTTTTAAAAGCATCACTACCTTATTCTTGAGTTACTTGATGTATATTTCTTACTGATGATTTTAGAAGCAGTGTGACAACAGATAAGTATGTTTTCTGCTTATGATTCTGTAAATGTAAAGACAAATGAAGACTTAGAAAGGGACAGACTTATGAAGTCCTCCTAAACATTAAAATATGTGGAAAGTCATTTCGTGTCTTTAAGACAAAAGCAGTATAGAATGACCAAGTAGGGTATTTTGGGTGGGGGTGGGGGGGGTAGGAACCTTGACTTCTGAACCTAGGCCAATAACTAATTTTTTTCAGGACAGTTTCTGGACCTCAGTTTCTTTTCAGAAAGGAAAGTTAAGGCTAGCTTTCAATATTTCAGTCTCAGGATTTTTTTTTTATTAAACCAATTTTTAGAACAGTGTTAAGTGTACAGAAAAATTATAAAGATAGTACAGAGGACTCCCATATAATCTACTCCCAGTTCCCCTATTAATAACTTAGCATAGTACATTTATTACAGTTAATGAACCAACATTGGTACGTGATTACTAACTAAAGTCCATATTTAATTCAGATTCCCTTTGCTTTTGCCCATGGTCTTGTTCCAGGACCCACGTGACCTTCAGTCATCACGTCTCCTCAGGCTCCTCTCGGCCACAACACGTTTTTAGGCTTTCCTTGTTTTTGATGACCTTGACATTTTTGAGTGCTGCTGGTCAGGTTATTTTGTAGAATGGCCCTCTGTTGGGACTCGCCTTATGTTTTTCTTGTGACTAGACTGGGGATATGGATTTTGGGGGAGGAAGACCACACAGGTTACAGTGCTGTTTTCACATATCTTGTCGAGCGCACCTAACCACCAACATGGCCTCTGGCTGTTCCTGCTGACCCTGGTCACCTGGCTGAGGTGTGTCTGCCAGGTTTCTTCAGTGTAAAGTTGGTCTCCTTCCCCCTTCCCACATATATGGCCTCTCTGGTAGGAAGTCACAGTGTGCAGCCCACACTTAAGGAGAGGGGAGTTAGCTCCACCTCCTCTAGGACGGCATTACCCACACAGATCACTTGGGGTATTTCTGCATGGGAAGTTGGTCTCTCCTGACCCATTGATCTATTTTCCAGTCTGTTTTCATCAGTATAGGTTCATGGGCACTCACCGTGGCTTTGGATCCACCTCACAGCACTCAGTCTGCTGCTGCTGCTGCTGCTGCTGCGCAGCTTTGGCTCTGGGGGCCTGTGTCCTGCCCCTTTCAAACATCCCCGGCCCTGTGGGCGGTTTGTTTGTTGTTTTCTCTTTGAACACTTCTTTCCCTTCTGGCTACAAATGCTCCCTGCTTGTCTAGTATGTTTTCTGCTCAAACACTAGAACCAGTCATTGCTTCACAGAGCCGTTTCCTCTTCTTGGAGATGACAGTAGAAACCGTGATTAGTACTAGGTGTATTTGTTGCTACCAGAGTGTGGTTTCATTAGGCCCTCTCAGCTGACACAACCAGGGAATATATGTGCGTAGAGTAAGTGGTGCATTTATACATAACTATAAGTATCTATATGTCACCTCTGTCTGTTAAGCTAAACATGAGATCATACTGGTGCTTCCTACTCCTGCCAGTTACCATGTGGATTATTCTGGTCTCTTTCCTTTGCTTCTCTGTAAATTTCCACACCCAGCATGACAGTGGCTCCCACCCTCCACCACCCCCCACCCCTTTACTTCATTGCGCAGTCCCGGTGTACAGACACCGGGGCCGGGCCGCAGGATTGTCCATCTGCATGCCCGTGAGAAACAACTTGCCAACAAAGAGCAGTGCTGTTTCAGGGTCTAGTTTCACAGACTGCAGTCCCTTCCAGAGTGACTTTGCTCAGCGTCTTTCCCCTCCACCCCTGGAATGAAGTTGTGGCACGTGTCTGTAATACATTAGATTGTTTCATTACACCCTGCAGGCTATCCCTGGGTCCCTGAGCCTCCTAGATGATCTCTTACATTGTTCATATATTAAGATGACTTTTTCTACTGTACAGTTCTATGGGTTTTGACAAATGCATAGTCTCGTGTATCTGTATGTGACATACAGTACTGTTTCACTGTGCTTACCTAGTCACTTTCCCCTCTCCCTGCAAACCTCTGGCAGCCGCTCCAGAGCCATCTTTTTACTGTATGTAAAACTCACCTTTTTCAGAATGTCATGTCATTGGAATTATACAGCATGTCGCCTTAGCAGATTTGCTTCTTCCACTTAGCAGTATGCATTCAAAATTTATGTAAGTCTTTTTGTGGCTTGATAGCACATTTCTTTTCATTGCTGAACAATATTCCATTGTGTGGGTGTTCTAGTTTGTTTATTCATTGACCTACTGAAGAATGTTTGAGTTTATTCAAGTTTTGAGTGATTATAGATAAAACTGCTATAAACATTTACAGACAAGTTTTTGTGCATTTGTAAGCTTTCAGATCAGTTAGGTAAATACGTAAGAGCATGATTGCTGAATCATATGGTAAGACTAGGTTTGGCTTTGTAAGAAAGAAATTGCCAAACTATCTTCCAAAGTGGCTGTACTATGTTGCATTTTCACCAGCAATGAAATAAGAGTTTCTCTTCACATCCTTGCCATTTTTTTTATTTTTTTAAGGTTTTATTTATTTATCTTTAGAGGGAAAGGGAAGGAGAGAGGGAGAGAAATATCAATGTATGGTTGCCTCTCATGCGTCCCCTGCTGGGAACTGGCCCGCAACCCAGGCATGTGCCCTGACTGGGAATCGAACTGCGATCCTTTGGTTTGCAAGCCCGCGCTCAATCCACTGAGCTACACCAGCCAGGGCGCCATTTTTTAAAAAGTTTACCTATTCTAGCAAGTATATGGTGGTGTCTCGTTTTAATTTGCAGTTACGGAGTGGCAAGTTATGTTCAGTGTTTTTTCACTTGCTTATTTGCTACCTGAATATCTTCTTTGGTGAGGTCTCTGTTCAGATCCTTTGTCCATTTTTTAAAGGTTTTATTTACTAACTTTCAGGGAGAGGGGAAGGGAGGGAGAAAGAGAAAGAGGAAGAGAAACATGGGCATTTGGTTGCCTCTCATGTGCCCCCAGCTGGGGACCTGGCCCACAACCCAGGCATATACCCTGACTGGGAATCAAACCTAAAACCGTTTGATTCAGTTTGCCAGTGAGCACTCAATCCACTGAGCCACACCAGTGAGGGTGTTTGCTATTTTTTAATTGAATGCTTTGTTTTCTTATTTTATCAGGTATTTTGCAAATGTTTTCTCCTGGTCTGATTTGTCTTGTAATTTTCCTATGTGTCTTTCACAGAATTGAGGTTTTTAATTTTAATAGAGTGTAACTTACTAATTTTTTCTTTCTTGTATCTTACTTTTGATGTATTAAAAACTTGATTGCCAAACCCAAGATCAGCTAAATTTTCTGTGTTTTCTTCTAGTAGCTTAATACTGCAGCATCCTTTTTATTTACCTACTTAATAATTGCCACCTTATAAAAGGGTTTTTCTTAAAGATTTTTGTTTATTTTTTAGAGAGAAGGAAAGGGAGGGAGAAAGAGAGAGAAACATTAATATGTGGTTGCTTCTCGTGCATCCCCTACTGGGGACCCAGCCTTCAACCCAGGCATGTGCCCTGAGTGGGAATTGAACCAGCAACCCTTTGGCTTGCAGGCCAGTGCTCAATCCACTGAGCCACACCAGCCAGAGCTGAAAACTGGTTTCCTTTAAAATGAGGCCATTCTGGCTCCCTCACGTCGATGCCTTCTTTCTCTAAGGTTTCTTTCTTTTCTTTTTTTTTTTTTTTAAAGATTTTATTCATTTGTCTTAGAGGGAAAGGGAAGGAGAGAGAGAGAGAAATATCAATGTATGGTTGCCTCTCGTGTGTCCCCTGCCGGGAACCAGGAACTGGCTTGTAACCCAGGCATGTGCCCTGACTGGGAATCGAACTGCGATTGTGTGGTTTGCAGGCCCGCGCTCAATCCACTGAGCTACACCAGCCAGGTCTCTAAGGTTTCTTGGTCCACAAAGCTGGGTGAGGTGGTGTACAGTTGTACCTCCTGTCACTAAACCCTCCTGGACCCCCTATTCCAGATCACCGGTTAGTGCTCCCCGTCTTTTGACTGTATCACACCACATCATTATTAAGCTACCTACTAGTGGCATTCAGTCTAATGTGATAGTAATGCAGGATTTGAAATCTTTGATCTCGGCTATTAGTTGTGATAAGGAATAGGATATTTTAATTTCACTAAGTTTTTTTTAAAGATTATACTTATTTATTTTTAGAGAGAAAGGAAGGGAGAGAGAGTGGGAGAGAAACATCAGTGTTTGGTTGCCTTTCACGTGCCCCCTACTGGGAACCTGGCCTGCAACCCAGGCATGTGCCCTGACTGGGAATTGAACCCGTGACCCTTTGGTTCAATCCATGCTCAATCCATTGAGGTACACCAGCCAGGGCAGGACAGTTTTTTTTGTTGTTGTTGTTTTTAAGGACAGTTGTTTATAGTTGAGTTTTATTTTGAAATTTTCTTGAAATTGAGCCTTCTAACCTGATTTTAGGAAAACCCTTGATTCTCTGGGCTTTATCTATAAAATGAAATGCAGTACTGTTCCTTTTAGTTCTGCTCTGAAAGCCATAATTTTCAGTGAGAGGAGTTGGTGGTCTTTATGAAAGTTTTTGAACGAGGTGATACACTTAACTCACCTCACTGGTTTTCTATGCAGATCATGGAAGAGAGGTGGTTGTTCTGCGTGCTGCTGGTCCTTGGTGCTGCTGTCGTTGGGGCTCACGAGGGCCATGACGAGGACACGGTCGATATTGAGGATGACCTCGATGACGTCATTGAAGAGGTAGAAGACTCAAAATCAAAGCCAGACACCAGCACGCCTCCATCTCCAAAGGTCTGAAGTGGTCTATGAATCTTATTTGTTATACTTCTTGAGGTAATCAAAAGATGAAGGTAAATTTGGATGCTTTTCAAAGGGAAAGCCAGTCTGTTGAAACACGTATTGATGCCTCTGGCAGCTGTTGTTACATCTTGCTAAAGATAAATTACAATATATGAATTGAATTCAAGGGCCAGCAAGGAAAATTTTGTGGTAATTGAAAGCAAATCAAGAGAATAAATCCTATTAAAAAGGAATGTTGTTGGAAATTTCAGTTCTTAGTTCATTTTTATGTTTGACACAGGTCACCTACAAAGCTCCGGTTCCAACAGGGGAAGTATATTTTGCTGATTCCTTTGACAGAGGAACTCTGTCAGGGTAAGTGCTTCTTGGGGGAAAACTTAGAGGCAAATGTGCATAGGGAAATAGTGGGTTCCTTTTAGGAGCATCTTATATAGTGAAACGGCGATGATGATTTTATATCCCCAGTGTCCACGCCCATTTAGGAAAACAGTCTTCTAGAACCTGCGATCCTCACTTCCAGTCACTGTCTTCCACCCTATATTTTGTTACTTGAGGAAAAATTTTTTCTCTTCAGTCTTAAAAAAAGTGGCATTATTTCATGGGTTTGGTACTTTTTTCTTATAGGTTTGTGAACTGAATATTGACATGATCATTACTTATGTGACTTTTAAAAGTAGAGTGGTTAAGTAGACAAGGAAGAGCTGGATAGATCCTGCTTTTATTAGTATTTACATTGTTTTTTTCCACAGGTCAACTATTATTTGGACCTTAATTTTGGGGTTTGTCTTAATTACAGGTGGATTTTGTCCAAAGCCAAGAAAGATGACACTGATGATGAAATTGCCAAATACGATGGTGAGAGTGCGTTTGATTTAAGTAGAACAGCAGGCTGAGGTTTCAAGTGTGGTTTCCATGGCATTTCCTAAGACTAGTTTAAAGGGAGTATGTATGCATTTAAACATTTTTTTTTTCCTTAGAAGTTTTGCTGTCTTTGTGTGTTCCATTGTATTTTATACAGTTATACCTGTTTGTTTTACACCATGAAACGGAAAGGTAATTTATCACCTATTGTGTTGTATGTTGGAAGTGGAAGGTCCTTTGAAAGCTTTGGGAAAGTGAATATGCTACAGGTTAAAAAAAAACGTATCCTACTATTTGTCAAATACGTGTGTGTGATATTCATAGGCCAGCTCCGGAGTATGGAGTAGGTTAAAATATGTCAGCATGGCAGACTTGTACTCCTCGGAGTCGAGTGCACCATGTGAAGGACCCCTGAAGGTGTAGTTAGGGTGTGGGGCTTTGTGTGTCTTGCAGGAAAATGGGAAGTAGATGAAATGAAGGAAACTAAGCTTCCAGGCGACAAAGGACTTGTACTGATGTCTCGGGCCAAGCATCATGCCATCTCCGCTAAACTGAACAGGCCCTTCCTGTTTGATACCAAGCCTCTCATTGTTCAGTAAGTGACGTGTTTCTTTGATGGAAACTTTCTAGGAAGGGTAATATCAGAAGACGTATTATGAAACTGTTACTCTACATAAAACAATTAGGAGAATTATTGTGTATTACAAGAAGGATTTTTGAGGGTATCTAAGCATCCTGTAATCCAATGTTATTTTCCTTCTGAATAAATTATTTCAAAAGAAACTGGCTATTCTTTCTCCTTATAGCAAATGAACTTCTGGATTTTGCAAAAAGTATTGGGTTGCCCAAAAAGTCTGTATATCTTTTTTCTGTAAAATAAAAGTCACATTTTTCATTTTTACCAATAACTTAATTGATTTGGATATTTTGAGTGTGTGGGCTGTCTCCCACTATTGGCTTCTAGTGGGTAGAGACCAGGGTGGCTGCTGAATGAACATCTTCCAACACACAAGGCAGCCCCACAGCAGAGATCTGGCCAAAATGTCAGTAGCGCCAAGAAACTTTGCAAAGCACTGTCCACACGTTTGTTCAGTCAGTCACAGCACCTTCTCCACACACTGCACACGTCGTCTTTGTGTGTTTCAGTTGTGTTTCACCTTCCTTAAAATAATAAAGCATAATATGCTGAAAATATTGCATATCTTCCATCTTTGATATTAAAATGGCTGTATAAAAATTCACCAATTTTGATGTTTTTTTTAACCCACACTAATAATGACAGCTGTCAATAATCTAACAAAATCTTTTGAATGAATTTAGAGACAACTAAGCACTACTAGAGCCGTCATATGGAAAAAACTAATCTTTTTTCGGCTAACCCAATACTTGGAATCTGTATTAAGCTTTGAATTTATTTTACTTATTTACTCTGGGGGGATTTTGAAGTCACTCAGAAGCAATTACAAGATGGAATCTTTTCTAAGGATAAGCATGCGATCTATGCTAAACTGTGAGAACAAGATAAGGAAAGAGGTAATAAGTAAGAAATTTGATCTTTTAGAGTGCCATATGGTTTTCTGCTTTTCTCTCTGAAATTAGGTATGAGGTTAATTTCCAAAATGGAATAGAATGTGGCGGTGCCTACGTGAAACTGCTTTCCAAAACCCCGGAACTCAACTTGGTAGGTAACTTCCCTTTGACAGTGGGGTTATTTTATGCAGCCACCTGTGAAAGAAGATCTTGTAAGATCCGTATAAATAAAGGCCTGTTCTGCCATTGAATCATTTTGGAGGGTTGGGAATATGGTGACTTTGACATTTCTGTGCTTTCTATTTGAGATGCAAGTTCAAAGCTGCTTGTCTACCCCTGGTTTCTGCTCAGTGCATTTTTAGTTGTAGCTTGTTTCTTTGTTTTGTGACAGAATCGGTAATTGTCTGGATATATGCATTCCTTTGTTTTTTAAGCATTTCCATAATCTCCTGAAAAAATTTCCTGATAATTTCTGTTTATTCCTTTTCACTGTTATCTGTATGAACCTCATAAACTAATTAGCTTTGCTCTTAAAAGATTTCGATTACAGTTGACATTCAGTGTTTTATTAGTTTCAGGTGTATAGCACAGTGGTTAGACATTTACGTAATATATGAAGTGAATCCCCTGATAAGTCTAGTACCGACCTGACACCAAACAGTTATTACATTCCCTGTGCTGTACTTTACATCTCTGTGACTGTTCTGTGACCTGCCGGCTTGTACTTCTTAATCTCTTCATCCTTTTCACCCAGCTCCCCGACCCCCTCCCATCTGGCAACCCTCAGTTTGTTCTCTGAATCCAGGAGTCTGTTTCTATTTACTTCCTTTTTGTTCTTTAGCGCCCACATGTAAGTGGAATGATACGATACATCTTTGTTCGTCTGACTTAATTTCACTTAGCATGATACCCTCTAGGTTCATCTGTACTTGAGATGTTATTATTTTTAGAGAGGAAGGGAGAAAGAGAGGGAGAGAAACATGGATGTTCAAGAGATAGATACATCGATTGGTTGCCTCTTGCATGCCCTAAACTGGGGACCTGGTCTGCAACCCAGGCGTGTGCCCTGACTGGGAATCCAACCGGCGCTCAGTTCATGGAGCCACACCAGCCAGGGCTCAGCTTTCCAATAGTTTTTATTTGGGATTTTATGAGAGGGAATAATACACTTTGAAAAAGTTGCTTCTGAATTTACTTAATGTAACCCCTTTTGTTTCTGAAGGACCAGTTCCATGACAAGACTCCTTACACAATAATGTTTGGTCCAGATAAATGTGGAGAGGACTATAAATTGCACTTCATCTTCCGCCATAAAAACCCCAAAACAGGCGTATACGAGGAGAAGCATGCGAAGAGGCCAGACGCAGATCTGAAGACCTATTTTACTGATAAGAAAACACATCTTTATACATTAAGTAAGAAAAACCATTAATTTGGGGGGTTTTATGGCATACAGATTTATTGTTCACTTATTGTAATGATTAAAGATCTAAGCCTACAGATCAGAGTCTTTGTTAACCTAATGTCTTAGTGGTGAAATGAAAATGTCTCAGCACAGAAAGAAGCTTCTCTTTCATAGTTTGAGTTGAGAATTTTGGCTTGGGCAATTTTGAGAATAAGCTTTGGTCCCATAAAGAGATTCTTGGCTGAGGCCCTCATTTCCACCCTTTGTTTTCTTGTTGAAAAACGTTAAGTAATAGAAATATGTACATAGTGTTTATTAAATTATCTTTTAGTTGAAGTTTCCTCGGACGCTCCAACACCTGGACAATTGAATTTATCATTGGACATTCAAATGGGATTTTTATTTTATTAAAGCTTTTCCTGCCAATTTGAGATTACATATACACACACCTTTTTTAAAAAAAATCTTTGCTAGAGGATATGTTTATTGATTTTAGAGAGGAAGGGGGAGAAGGAGAAAGAGAGGAAAACATTGATGTGAGAGAGAAACATTGATCAGTTGCTGCCTTCCACATGTGCCCTGACCAGGGATCGAACCTGCAACCTTTTTTCTTGGTGTACAGGACAACGCTCTTAACCAAATGAGCCACCTGGCCAGGGCCACATGCCTCTTTAAAGCATACAGTAATCTGTTTTTTTTTTTTTATAGCAAAAGTAATATGTGTTCAGTATAGAAATTCAGAAGATAGAAATAAACATGGAGACATTCAAAATTATCTGAAATAACATTGCGATATGTATTTGATTGTTTGTGAATAGACACACATCTGTAAAATGAGCACGGAAGGATGTAAATTTTTTTTCCCCCTGGGGCTTCCCCATCCCACACCCACCCCTTCCCTTGTCCTGATTTTTTGTTGAAAGTTAAATATCTTGTGCACTTGCTCTTCAACTTCACGTAAGTGCGGGGATCTTTTCATGGGTGTATGTGTCGCTGGCCACACTGCCGACTGAATCCTGTGTCACCGAGAACAGTGGCCTAGCACTGTGCGGTCTTCTGGACGTGCAGCCGCAGTCAGCCACCAGATAGACATGCAAGTGTGGGGCCCAGGCTTCAGCACAGTCACACTTGAGATACTTCTATGGATTTAAATTGTAGGTGTGTGTGTTTTTTTGTTTTTTTTTTAAATTCTCCATTGGACTCCCAAATTACAACCATTAGTGGACATGGTTTACTTTTTGGAAATTTTTTAAAATACTCATAAGTGAAGTCTTTTGTTGTTTGAAATTTCATCCATCGTCTGTTTTAATTCCTAAAATTCTGAGGAACTAGCTTTAGGATTTACAGATAAGGAAACTAAGATTGACTTGCCCAGAGCTCCAAGACTGTGTTCTGACTTTATTGCCTGAGGTCTTTTCTTTATGCTTCTGCTTTCTGTTAGAAATAGTCTTTTGTGTAAAGAGAGCTTGGGAATGAGCAGTTAATTAACTTCTTAAATTTTCCTTTACTTTTTTTCAGTCTTGAATCCAGATAACAGTTTTGAAATACTAGTGGATCAGTCTCTAGTAAACAGTGGAAATCTGCTCAATGACATGACTCCTCCTGTAAACCCTTCACGGGAAATCGAGGACCCAGAGGACCAGAAGCCGGAGGACTGGGATGAAAGACCAAAAATACCAGATCCTGATGCTGTCAAACCAGATGACTGGTGAGTCTTTCAGTGCAGTCGAACAAACACTTGTTGGTCTGGATGTGGTGTGGTGCACGTGGGAGGGACAGTGTGGGCTCCTGCAGTTGAAGCGGGGTCACGCAGACCATCTGGATGGCCTCTTGGCCTGGCCTTTCACATGCTTCTGTGAATTCACATCGAAAGCTGAGTCCTGAGAAATTTTAAAAAAGATTTTAGTTATTTATTTTTAGAGAGAGAGGGAGGGAGGGAGAAAGGGAGAGAAAAATCAGTGTGTGGTTGCCTCTTGCACACCCGCTATTGGGAACCTGGCCTGCAACCCAGCCATGCACCCTGACTGGGAAGCCAACTGGCGTCCCTTTGGTTCATAAGCTGTCACTCAGTCCACTGAGCCACACCAGCCAGGGCTGAGTCCTGAGATTTTAAATTCTAATTTGAAAAATAATTTTTATCCTATTTAAATAAAACTCAAGAGATCTCTGTTCCATTTCGGGTGGGGGGATACTTAGTTACCCACAAGGACATGAGCTGCCCATGCAGCTCCAGTTCAGCAGGTGAATGAAGTTGCATGCGTGTGGTGAGTGGCCTAATAGCAGGTGTCACTCAGTGACCAGAGCACCGGGTGCACCTCATCCAGGGGTGGTTTCCTGGAGCCGCGCCAGTCTCGGTGAGACTTGACCGTGGGGTAGGAGTAAACTGAAGGGTGACGAGAAGTGGCCGTGCTGGTCCAAGCGGCAGGTCACGTGCAGAGGTGGAGGAGCAGGAGTGCGCGCAGCGCTCAGTAAGGGAGGGGAGCGAGTGTGCGCGCCTTCCGTGCGGCTGCACACCGGAGTGTGATGAGAGATGAAACTGGCTTGCAGAAAGACCAGGAAGTGAGCAAGGAGGAGTCATACAACTGATCTCCCATTCATAAGTGTCTCCTTAGGTTCAGCAGTGAAACCGTGGTTGGTGTTTTTCCTCCCTTAAATTAAGGTGTGGATTCCCTGACTGGTGTGGTGCACTAGTGTGAATGCTGAGTTTGTTTGTGTATTTGGTGAACATTAGATCTGAACTCTGACTTTCTCAGCATCATATTCCCTAACCAGTTGTTTCATTTCGTGGATGTGGGGGTGAGTGTTCTGTTCCAGAGGGTCAGTTGAGTGTAATGCAAGTTCAGGTTCTTGCACAGGTCATTTGAAATGAGCATAGTTCAGAAGTAAGCACCTGGCCAAGGATGTGTGATGTCTTTACTTACCAGCTGAAGTGGCACCTCTTTTAGGTACTGCATGAAACTCGGAGAGGTGCTTCTTGACGAACTTCTATTTTCGCAGTAACTGTTTGAGTTCTAACAAACATGCTAAAATTGGCCCTTTTACATGGTGCAGCCGAACAGCCCCTGGAGGTGTTGCAGAAGTGGCTGCCATGTTGTTTGTGTCACGAGGTGGCAGAGAGAAGAGAGGCTTGTCTGTGCTGAGTGAACATCCGGATGATTGATAGTCTGACACTTGGCCAAAAAAACCCCAGTACATTTTAGTGGTGTTGTGCACTCCCCAGTGTTGTACAGCCACCCCCATTGTCAGGCTCCAGAGGGTCTTCCTCCCCCCTCAAAAGCCCTTCACGTTCAGCAGTTCCTCCCTATTTCTACATTCCCGACTTCTTGTCTCTATGGCTTTGCTCATTCTGGACATGGAATGAGTATGTGACCTCTTGTGCCTGGCTTCTCTTATGAGCTACATGCCGTCACGGTTCCTCCACGTCGATGCCGTGTTGGTGCTTCGTTTTCTTTTTATATGAACACTGTTCCATCGTGTGGCCAATGCCAGTTTTATGTCTCCATCCCTTAGCTGATTGGCATTTAGGTCCTTTCACCCTCTTGGCTGGGATTACAACTGATGCATCTATGAACGTTCTGGTATAGGTTTGTGGGTGGGTACACATTTTTGTTTCTCTTGGATATATACTGAGGAGTGCAATTGCCGGGCCATATGGTAACCCCGTGTTTAACTTTTTGAGGAATTGCCAAACTGTTCTCCAAAGCGCTGCACCATTTTGCTTTCCCACTGGCAGTGTATGAGAGTTTCATTTTCCCCACATTCTCGCATCAACACTTGTTTTTGTCATTCTTTTATTATTAGCCATCCTAGTAGTTGTGAAGTGGTATCTTACTTCGGTTTTGGTTTGCATTTCCCTGATGGCTAATGGTGATGAACATCTTTCCATATACTTATTGGCCATTTACATATCTGTTCAAATTCTTTACTGATTTTTTAATGGGGTTGTCTTTTTATTACTAAGTCATAAGAGGTTTTGTGGGGGGGTTGTGTTTAAAGATTTTTATTTCTATTTTTTTGGAGGAAGGGAGAAAGGCAAAAAAGAAACATGGATCGATTGCCTCTCTCATGCCTCCAGCTGTGGGACCCAGCCCGTACGTAGCCCAGGCATGTGCCCTGCCCAGGAATCAAACCAGCGAGACCTTTTGGTTCACAGTCTGGAGCTCAACCCACTGGGCTGCACCAGTCAGCAACAGTTCTTTCTGTGTTCTGGATACTGGGCCCTTATCAGATACATGACTTGCAAATAATTTCTAGGAAGGATTTTAAGTGTTGAGATTAAGAACTAAATATTTTTAGATTGCCGTTTCAGATTCACAAAGCAGGTCTGCATTGTGATTCTCTGACCATTGTTGTCATCACTGCCTTTTCCTTTTGCATTTAAGGGATGAAGATGCTCCTGCTAAGATTGCTGATGAAGAAGCCACAAAGCCTGAAGGCTGGTTAGATGATGAGCCCGAATATGTAGCTGATCCAGATGCAGAAAAGCCAGAGGATTGGTAAGAGCTCTAGTTAACTTGTTAAATTGCTTGCTTTTTTATTGAAGTAAAAGTTTATACTTAAAAGATAGCCAGGTCCCCAAACTTAGAGCATAGGGCTCAACAAATTTAATTATTTTTGTGTGTCCTTCTACTAGAAATGCAGAAAGAACACAGTGCTCTGTAGAATGACCCTGTGAAAGCATTCCTACAGAATGTCAGGGCAGCCCTGCAGTGGCAGTTCCTAGTCCTTTGTCACAGAACCCGTTTGTAATTTGTTTTTCCATAGGGATGAAGATATGGATGGAGAATGGGAGGCGCCTCAGATTGCAAACCCTAAGTGTGAGTCAGCCCCTGGCTGTGGTGTCTGGCAGCGACCTATGATTGACAATCCTAATTATAAGGGCAAATGGAAGCCACCCATGATTGACAACCCTAACTACCAGGTGTGTGCCTCCCGACGACGCAGGTCATTGTTCAGGGAGGGGCGGGATCTATAGAGGCTGCCAGGCTGATCACTGTGTTCAGGTTATGGAATTACGAAGTAAACGTCATAAACCGGGAGAGCTTGTGTGTTCAGCGTGAAAAAGAAAAGCCTAAACTGGAAAGAAGAGCTTTCATAGCTGCTTTGTGACTTTTGTTAAAAAACGAAAGACAAGTGGAAAACTTGAGTTTGGGTGTCCTGCTCACACGTGGCAGAGGGGGGCTGCAGCTACGGGACGCAGGCCAGGCATCTGCAAGGCCGGGTGGAGGCAGGACTGGGGTGGGAGGTGGCTCCCAACCACACTCAGCTCCTTGCTTGGTGTCAGTGTCCTCAACCAGGAGAAGACTGTGAGGCTCAGAAGAAAGAGTGAGAGTGCAGGTAGTGATGTTAAAGCCACATGTCTGTGATGGAACTGTAATCAGTCAGATCCTGTCCTGCTTCTGTTTTTGTCCTAGTCACATTATTTGTAACTGTTAATTTCCTTTTGTCACACTTGGGGTCTGTTTCTTGGCATACACTGTGGCTGTATGTATTCTTTTATGTTTTTCTTTTTTTACGATTTTATTTTGAGATAGGGGAAGGGAGGGAGAAATGAGGTTGTCTCTTGTACGCCCCCTGCTGGGGACCTGGCCAGTAACCCAGCCATGTGCCCTGACTGGTAATGAACTGGCATCCCTTTGGTTCACTGGACAGCACTCAATCCACTGAGCCACACACCAGCCAGTACTACTTTTCTGTTTTTAAATGTATTTTTGATTGTGCAAACATTAAGATGAGTTAAAAATTATCCTTTAAAAAACTGTACTTTAGCTGTTGGGTTGATGGCCTTTTAGGTGCATTGCTGTTTTTTTGTTTTTTGAATCCTCGATGCAGTCATCATTCTTGTGCAGTGTACGTGGTACCTGTTTCTGTAGGCAGTTACTTAGAAGTGACATTGCTGGTTGGAGATCATTTACACTTTATTTTAATTTTATTTTTAGAAAGAGGGAGATGGGGAGAGAAGCATCAGTGTGTGAGAGATGTTGCCTCTTGCACACCCCCAACTGGGGACCTGGTCCCAATGCAGGCATGTGCCCTGACCAAGACTCAAACCAGTGGCCTTTTGGTTAATAGGCCAGCACTTAGTCCACTGAGCCACATCAGCCAGGGCAAAAATCATTTACATTTTAAATCACCACTAAAGAGCCCTGGCTAGCGTGGGTCAGTGGATTGAGTGCTAGCCTGCAAACCAAAGGGTTACAGTTTTAATTACCAATCAGGGCACATGCCTGGGTTTTGGGCCAGGTTCCCCTTGGGGGGGGGGGGGCATGTGAGAAGCAACCACATGTTCATGTTTCTCTCCCTCTCTTTCTCTTTTCCCCCCTCTCCCTTCCCCTAAAAATAAATAAATAAATTTTATTTATTTAAAATAAAATAAAATCTTTAAAAAAAAAAGTCACCACTAAAGAAGTTGGTACCATATAGGCTCCACTCCTGCTAACAGACTAGATGGTGAGAGTGGAGGCCTTTAGAATGTTACAGGCACAGTGAGATGCTGGTTTGAATCAAGATCATGGATGCATGGATATTAGAAACCGGAAGTAGTTGGAGGTCAGACATCTTCCACGCAGTGTGTAAAACATCAGTAGCATTTATTATTTGCTTCCTGTTACTTAGTTAAGTTTCACAAAGTCAGCACTTAAATTCATCTGTCGTGTACAATTCATTTTAACTATTATTTAGGTTCAGCATAAATTTATGTTGATCTTTATCTGAAATGATGTTTAAAATATTTTTCTTTAGGGAATCTGGAAACCCCAGAAAATACCAAATCCAGATTTCTTTGAAGATTTGGAACCTTTCAAAATGACCCCTTTTAGTGCGGTTGGTTTGGAACTGTGGTCCATGACCTCGGACATTTTCTTCGACAACTTCATCATTTGCAGCGATCGAAGAGTAGTCGACGACTGGGCCAACGATGGGTGGGGTCTGAAGAAAGCCGCCGATGGGGCAGCTGAGGTCTGTGCCCGCTTGTTTCGTGTGCACTTGGATTTGCAATGACAGGTCACCCATCTGCAAAAACCTGTTGTCTCTGGATTGCCTTTTCCCTTATCTGGGAACATTGGCTTAAAAAGTGGTGTTATTTATGCCTGCTAAAGACAATATTGGGGTTTTGGGCTGGATTGCATTAGTTGAATGCAGTGACTTTAGGATCTGTGTTATGTGTAGGGTTTTTAAAAATTGTTATTGTGTTGAAAATATTTAACATTTGCCGTTTGGGGTGTATTTGAATTCACTCTTAAAAATTGAATTTTGGTTTACCCAATATGAACAATTTCCAAACAGTTGGCTATATGGCCGAGTTGCGAATTGGAGAGCCAGAGACATTAAGAGCAAGAAATTTTTCATTCACTGATTCCTGAAATTAAGTCTTTTGCTGGTGATTAATAAGCCAACTTTTACACCTGTGAAAGGGGAATCGCCTTGTTGATATGGGGAACAGGAAAATTGGAGATTTTTTCCTATTTCCTGTATTTTTCCTCTGTGTGAACATTTTGGCTCGAACCCTTTGGAAAAGGTAGACCCCGAGTAGCACCGTGTGGTCACTGAGTAGTGGAACGGTGCCGCCTGTGTTTGCTGTCTGCACCAGAACGGGGGGTCAGTCGTGTCTTGTTTTTCAGCCAGGTGTGGTGGGGCAGATGCTGGAGGCGGCTGAGGAGCGCCCGTGGCTCTGGGTGGTCTACGTTTTGACTGTAGCGCTGCCTGTGTTCCTCGTAATCCTCTTCTGCTGTTCTGGAAAGGTATGAGGATTGGTTTGTTGTTTTGAGTCACTTTTAGAACTCTGATGATGTTAAAATACCATATCTATTACCTGAGGTTTTCTTTGCAGCAGCTCAGCAGTGACTGGGCCATTTAGTGCTGACCTCTGAACCCTCACTCACTCCTCTAAGTTGCTGTGTATTTGGCCCACAGGGAAGTAGCGTTTGCAGCCCCTTTCATTCTGGCGGTATATAAGCCACTGTCTTCAATGTTTGGCAGTAGCTTTTTGGAGCAGGGAGGAAAAAGAACAACAGAAAACAGATATAAATCTGGACATCTAGCCTAAACCAGCTTTTCCTCTTGGCACATATGTTTTTGGGCATACACTTTATAATTCAGTTTTTGATTTCTCGTTGCCATTCCTCCCAGCACCCCTACTCCACCCCACCGCTAATGCATGTGGGGCAGCACGACCTTATTTGAGGGACACTGTCCCACGTGCAAGTTTTCCCTGTTCAGCCTTTGTTACATGCAATCACAAAGAGGAGAAATTCTGTTTAGGCTCTCTGCTCACGTTAAGTAAGGGTCATGCTTTAGCTTGCAGTCATGATGTTCTGTGACATGACCCCCAGAGCACCCTTCCAACCCTGCCTCCGCCCGCCCCTGGTCTGCCACCGTGCCCAGGCGCCGTGACACAGCTCTGCCTGACACCTTTGTTGGTGCTGCTCCTTCTGTCTCTAACCCTGCACACTCACCCCCAGGGCAGGAGTGTGTCTCGCCCACTTCCGAGTATCTGCCCCAGTGTCCAGCTGGCACAGAACTCGGCCTCGGGCATTTAGTAAGTGTGTGGTGGCACACTGTGTGACATGGGGACAAACAGCTGCACTGTGGGGGATATTTCAGAAGCAGTCCAGTCCTGTGGAGTACAAGAAGACTGATGCTCCTCAGCCAGATGTGAAGGAGGAGGAAGAAGAGAAGGAAGAAGAAAGGGACAAGGGAGATGAGGAAGAGGAGGGTGAAGAGAAACTTGGTAAGAAGTAGATTCCAAAATGTCTGCTTTCAGCCAAAACCGTTAGATGTTCAAACCCTTATAAGCAAGTTACTATAAAGATTGTTTTAGACTCTCAAGATGTGGTCTGATGCTAGTTATCTAATATGCAGTACAAGTGTGAGGTTTGCTGAGTTTTAATTTGACTTCTGTCTCAGAAGAGAAGCAGAAAAGCGACGCTGAAGAAGACGGCGATGCTGTCGGGCAGGAGGACGAGGAGAGGAGGTCCAAAGCAGAGGTAACAGAACGGGGGTGCGCTTTGCGTTTGAAGCACTTACATTGAAAAGTACCTTTAGGCAGAGGGAATATTTTCACAGGATAACTTTCAATGGCTGTCGCTATAAAAATTCTGCTAAAACCAATTTTTGAAAAGATTTTATTTATCTTTAGAAGGGAAGGGAAGGAGAGAGGGAGAGAAATATCAATGTGTGGTTGCCTCTCGTGAGTCCCCTGCTGGGAACTGGCCTGCAACCCAGGCATGTGCCCTGTCTGGGAATGGAACCGTGATCCTTTGGTTCGCAGGCCTACGTTCAATCCACTGAGCTACACCAGTCAGGGCTAAAGCCAATTTTATAAAAGTGAAATTCTTAGAAATTCTTAGTGACCTTTTAACAGGTCAGCATGTTAAAACTTGAAATTACACCGGAATCTCAAAAGTATTTTTCTGTGACGAACTTGGTTTTGGGAATAAGCAGAAGAGATTATAGGGGGAAACTAATGAAATGCTTTCTAAGATGGCAACTGCACGTTATTGTTTCACAGTTCTCTCTCTTCGTCCTCCTCTTTTCACTGTGCCTGTAAAAAGGATTTCTTACACAAATCACCATGTTTTAAAATTTTTGTCCCTGTTCCTCATGGATTCATTTATTTATTCAATAGACATTTGTTGGGTGTCCGTTATACGACAGGGATTGTCAGTGAGCAAGACAAAGACATAACCTGCCTTCAGTGAGCTTAATTTCTAGTGGAAAGAAACGGACAGTAAGCAGCAGACATTATAAGGAAGTAAATGGATGGATGTTAGAAAGCAATAGGCCATGAAAAATAAAAGTAGACTAGGAAAAGGGTATCAAAAGTGCTGGGGTGGGGTGGGTTGCAGTGTTTAAAGAAGGGAGGTAGCATCGGAGAAGTGACATTTGGGCTAAGTCTTGGAAGAGATGATGGACTTTTCCATGGAGAAATCCACGGGAAGATCATTCTGGCAGAGAACAGCCAGTTCAGGGGCCTGTTTTCAGACCACAGTCTGAAATGCCAGTAGAGCAAACAAATGGAGAGAAGGAGGGTACAGAGAGGCTCTGGATGAGGTGGGATTGCCTAGGCTGTTGTATGGGCTTGGCTTTTCCTCCTAGTGACATGGGCAGGCTATTGCAGGCTTTGGGGCAAAGTAGTGACCCATTCTGATTACTTCAGCTGCTGCATTTTGTACAGACTAGGGAGAATCCAGGAGACTGGTTAGGAGGCTGCTGTGATGACCCAGGCGAGCTAAGGTGGTCCTGAAGAGGGTGATGGGAAGGAAGGATGTGAGTTTTTGCACTGGGTTTGCTGGTGGATTGGACGTGAAGTATGAGGGAAAGAGAACAGCCCACACCTTTCCTACCAAGGGCCTCTTTCCATGGTCTTCTCTGATTTACTGTTTCTTTCTGGAACACTCTACCTAGTGTCCATTTCCAGCTACAACTGCTTTGCCCTCCTATTGATAAAGACCAATGCTGCTTATATTTTCAATGGTTGTATTCTTTCTCAACTCAGATGTAGAGTTCTTTCAGGTAGGGACCATCTCACATACTTTTTATATTCCCCAGGCTTCCTCATATAGTTAGAAGGCCCCGAGTAGAACAGGAAGAGAACCAGACTTGTCATCCTGAGTGTCATATTGGGACTGGGGCTGGATTGTCTTCAGTCCCTGTGAAACGCAGCTCTCTCGGCCTCAAAGTGAGGCTAATGTCTGTAAGCCAGTAGGTTGTTCAGGACTGAGCAAGATGACACGTGAAAGCATGGTGTATGGTCCTTGTAAAAGAAGTGGTCTATGGGTTAGATTGAGAGAAGTGCATTTTACAGAAAGAAAACAAACAAAAACTACCATATTTTGCCATGTTTAATGTGCACTTTTTTTCTCAAATTTTTGAGGGAAAAAGAAGGATGTGTGTTAAACATGGATAGTACTAATTCCGTATCTATAAATGTTTTTGATTCTTATGTTTATGTTAAAAGTGTAATTCTAGAAAGCAATAATGATATTGTATTCAAAATAATACCCTGGAATATGATAATCAATTATATATATAAATAAAAATTGAATTAAAAATTAAAACACCTGGCTGGTGTAGCTCAGTGAATTGAGCACAGGCCTGCGAACCAGAGGATCTTGGTTCGATTCCCAGTCAGGGCACATTCCCGGGTTGGAGGCCAGTTCCCTGCAGGCCAGTTCCCTGCAGGCCAGTTCCCAGCAGGGGACGCATGAAAGGCAACCATACATTGATGTTTCTCTCCCTCTCTCCTTCCCCTCTAAAGATAAATAAATAAAAAAATCTTTTTTAAAAAAAAATTAAAACAAAAGATTTTTTTTCTGTATGTTTGGGCCAAAAACATGGGTGCACATTATACACAGGACCGCACTGTACGTGGTAAAATAGGGTATCTTAAAACACATGATCCCACCACTCCAGTGGGATGGTTTTTGGCGCATTTTTCTCCTCATCTTTTTTCTTTTTTTAAAATTTATTTTAAGATTTTATTTATTTATTTATCTTTGGAGGGGAAGGAGAGAGGGAGAGAAACATCAGTGTATGGTTGCCTTTCCTGTGTCCCCTGCTGGGAGTTGGCCTGCAACCCAGGCATGTGCCCTAACTGGGAATCGAACCGCGATCCTCTGGTTCTCAGGCCTGTGCTCAATCCACTGAGCTACGCCAGCCAGGGCTCCTCATCATTTTTCTTTTCTCGTTTTTCCCTCAGATGGGTTATCCTCAGCCTGGTAGACCTTGAAAACTTGGTGAACTTTTACTTTTCTTAATACGCTAATTATAATGAATTTCTTGTTTTTTCAACCAATAGGAGGATGAAATTTTGAACAGATCACCAAGAAACAGAAAGCCTCAAAGAGAGTGAAATTATCTTAAGAACTTGATCTGTGATTTCCTCTCCCTCCCCTTCTCCTGCAAGCGGGGTCCCAGGAGAGGACCTGGCACACCTTCCGTGGAAACTCAGAAACCCTCCAGATGTCACCTTCCGCAGTTTCCGTCGAACACTAGCCCGTGTCACGTCAAACACCCAGCAGTAAATAATTGCAGTTGTGACAAAAAGGACCCTCTTTATGTAGAAAGAAAGCATTTAACACAATGGTCAAGAAATGTAACATGAAGCAACTAACTTGTATTTTTTTGTTGTTAAACATCTTTTTTTAAAAATAGAGTGATAGAACTTTGCCAATCTTTAAAAATCTTGGCTTAATTTAATATATTAATGTGTCCATGCAGAAATAACACCAACTTTTAGAAATGCTAGAGGGATGAACTGCAGTTTGTACAACCAGTTTTGCTTTAAGTTGGTATTACAAAACATTCAAGTGTCTGTCCCTTAAAAGTGATGATCATGTTTCATGTGCAGTTGTTTGTGGTTATAATAATCTTGTTACTTGCTTCCACTGCTCAATTCCTCCTAAGGAAATTGAGGAGAGGGATTGATGGGAGCCCAAATTTAGATAAAGGTTCTGTTTAAATTGTATTAAAATGCACATGTAAAAAGAGAAAAACTTCTCACTTGATGTTGGTTGACCATAAAGAGTGTGCATTCTTATGCCCTTGGAACAGCTCAGTTCCCAGACAGCTTTGTAGTTAGTGGAGGAGGTGGCATAAGGTGGCATCTTGGCCTTGGTAGCCACACACCAGTGGTGTCTGGGCTGCGGCCCTCTTGAGCAGGTGACTAAGGACCGCTACCAGAGGACATGCGAGCTTGAGGGTAGAGGCAGGTGTTTTCATCCCAGTTCCCACCCCCCACCGTGTTGACACTGTTTCCGCTCTGTTTCCCCAGGTCCCTTGCATTTTCCTCTGCTCTATATTCTCTTCACAGCGCAGCTTGCTGCTCATTGCTGGAAATGATGATAAGCTCTGCATAGTGCTAAGCTTTATTGTGATTGTGTGTGTTTCTTTTTTAAGCAGACCCACACCTTTCCAGGGTCAAAGTACAGGATAGAATGCTATCTTTTTGTTTTTTTAATCCATTTGTTTTACTCTGTGTAAAGACTAGAAGTCTAATCCAGAGGTGAGCCAATTCAGAATTGACTGTGTAACTGAACACAGGCTAAAAGTATTGATGGGAGGAGTGGCATAGAGCATGAGTTACCTGATTTTTGTAGCTGCTAAACCTTTTGTTTTCATTTGAAGTTCATGTAACAGTTGCGTCTTTAATTACATGATAAAGCAGCTCTGTTAAAAATGAATTTTTTTTTAGTGTGTGACTGCTAGAATTTTTTAAAAAGCGATGGTAGGTTTGTTTTTTCAGACAGAATGCAGATGGGTGCTACCAGAGCCTCTCCCCCAGCACAGTGGCGTGATCTCATTACTACACCACACTGAAATGTATTCAGAATTAGACATTCTTTCAGCGTTCTGCTTTCTTCAGAGATATTTCCAATGTACTGATGATACTGTTTCTTGCACTGAATATATAAACACTCCAGAGTGTTTATATTGAGTAGATATTGGGGAGGAAGTATATTTGTAAAAGATGAAGGTTGTATCTGTTTATTTTATCTTCATTTTTTTTTTTTTGCTGGTTCACTTAAATTCCTATGAGGGTGGGATGCATTTTTCTTGCTGTTCAATGCTTTATTCTTTTCATCTGTTGTTCTGTGGTCACAGTGACCTTAGCTATGTAGCAGACTTTCCCAAATGTATTGAGTGCGAATAAACAGTTACTTAGCAAGACTTGAAAATACGTGTGCAGGTTTCTCCTTGAAGCAAATGTGTGGGATCATTGCATGCCACAAATCGGGCCTCCTTCACTCTCCATTGCCTGTCATGCCGCACAGCTTCTCTCCACTGAGCTGTGGAATGACCAGTGTAAATCGGTAGAGTGTCCATTTGCCTTTGCAGGGATATTTAGCAAAGTTCATCCAAAACAAAACAAGTCTTTTTTTGTCTATTTTTCACTTTTTGTTCAAGTTGCAACCTCTTGATTAAATGTCTGATTTATGAGTGAACGACCAGCTGCAGCTCTCACCTCTGTAACAGGCACTCGCGTGGACTTTGCGTGCTGGCTGCCTTCTGCTGTTGCAGAACGCCCGCTCCGTCAGATGTGCTCCTCGGTTTCTCTCGTCCACAGACTCCTTTCCACTTTTCTCAGATTGTCACATTACTAAATGGTATTACATTAAAGCCCTGTGTTAAGCATCTGCTTTTTGACTGAGCTTCTTCATGGTAACCTTTAATTTAATTTGTATGTTTAACAGTTTCACGGTGGGTTAATCTTCCTTTAATTGGTCACTACATGAGAGTTTGCTAATAGGCAGAAACCACTTTGAATGGTGGAATAATTATAGTTGTCCCTTGAAATCCATAGGAATTACTGGTTCCAGGATCCCCAAAGATACCAAAATTCGATGATGTTCAGATCCCTCAGAGAAAATAGTGCATAGTATTGGCATATAATGTACAACATGTTTTCTAATACACTTTTATCTCTATACTTTTATACTTTTATCTCTAGATTACTTACACCTAATACAATGTAAATGCTATTTAAACAGTTGAACTGTACTGTTTGGGAATAATGATGACAGAAAAACCTGTACATGTTCAGTACAGATGCAACCTGACCATCCTGGGCCTAACTCAGAGATTTTTGGCGTTTTTCATCTCATGGCACACATAAACGAATTACTAAATTTCTGCAGCACACCAAAAGCTATGACCAACTTGACCAAAAAAACTAAATATAATTTCGATTCATTCACATCTGATGACTATTATGGTGTTGGCCGTTTTGGGGAGGGGGGTGTTTGACAGTCTAAAGGAAAACAGGCCAGTGTCCCTGACCAGATAGTCATATATTGTATGTTTTAAAAATTCCTGCAGCACACTGGTTTGAAAACTGCTGGCCGATGTACATAGCACATGTCAGCAATGAGGGAACTTTTTTCCAAATATTTTCCATCCTTGGTGATTGGTTGAATTTGACAGTAGGGACCCCTCTGATACTGAAGGCCAGCTGTACTTTCATCATGTGGATTTGGTCCAGTTCCGCTGGACTTGGATTTGTTGGGGTTCAGTATTTTTTGTTGTATCAGAGGAATAACAGTTCAGAAAGAGGGGGGTAATTTGTAGATACGTTTATTTAAGATTTATGGGAATCATTGAATTTTCAATGACTTTTCAACAAATTTTCAGAATCAGACTTCATGTTTACATGTTCATATTTCAGGGAGGTTTTTGAAAGTTAAGGCAAAACTTTAATATTTAAGACTTTTTTGGATTGCTTCCTGAAGAGAAATAGACAAAATGTAGTGTTTCTATTTCTATTCTTTTTTCTATCAGAAAATAAATGTTTAGCCCTGGCTGGTGTAGCTCAGTGGATTGAGCACAGGCTTGCGAACCAGAGGATCGCGGTTTGATTCCCAGTCAGGGCACATACCTGGGTTACAGGCCGGTTCTCTGCAGGCCAACTTCCAGCAGGGGACACAGGAAAGGCAACCATACATTGATGTTTCTCTCCCTCTCTCCTTCCCCTCTAAAGATAATTAATTAATTAATTAAAAATAAATAAATAAATGTTTAATTGTGGTGTAAAATTTGTATGTTGGAAGACTCCTAAAAAGCAGGACCATATTATGGCATTTGCGAGCTCTAAGTACTTTTGCCTTGGTAGGCCACTTGTAAATTTTTACTGCATTTGTATAAAAATAGTATTTGAATAAGGCCTCTTTTTAATTTTCAAATGAAACATTATGGGTCCTAGTAAAAAGTTACTGGAACATCTATTTGAGCTGCACTGATGGCGCCTAGCAACGTGCAGCTTCCTGGCACCTCCTAATTTAACTTTTTAGCAATGAAGGTAGTAGATCTCTTGGCCCAACACAGACTAACCAGTTTCATTATTAACTCATCCCTCCTGTATTTGACTACTAGTTATAGCATTAGAGGGTAATTGTCTTCGGTTGGATTGAGTGGCCCGGTTTTGCCTAACAAGAAAGACCACCTTTTATACCCTGGCTGGTGTGGCTCTGGATTGAGCTCAAGCTGCAAAACAAAGGGTCGCTGGTTAAGATTACTGTCCAGGGCACATGCTTGGGTTGCGGCCGGGTTCCCAGTGGGGGGCGCACTAGAGGCGTCCATACATTTATGTTTCTCTCCCTCTTTTCCCCTCTCCAAAAGTACATAAAATCTTTAGGGGGGGGAAAAGACCACCTTTTAAAGGTGAGGCTTGCAGGCCAAGCTCCCCGGTTTGACCAAAGCGTCTTCCTTTGCCGTTCCCGTCCCCACTCACAGCTAGACTTTTACCCAGATCCTCCGCGTCACATGTGCGGAGGCCTTTATTTTTATTTTTTTCTAAGCAGTAACAACTTTTGAGATTTGTTCCAGTTTTTTTTAATAAAAAAGTGGAAGTTGACAGCCCCAATGATTCAGAATGGTGCGGGAAGGAATCTTTTTCCAGTTCACTCGTGAACTTCTGACCAATGGAGAAGCTGGAAGTAAGGAAAGAGGTCGAAGACAAACAGCTGACTGAAAGACCGTGGTCACTTTTGAGTTTATCTGAGCCAACTTCGGAAATGCTGCCGCTGAGCAAAATGATGACGCGCAAGGGGGCCAGGGAACGCCCGGCTCTGGCCAGCCGCACCGCGCCCACTGCCCAGAGTTCCACCGCAGACCCGGAAGAGCCTGCCCACAGGGGGCGGTGATCGGGGCGGGATCCCGTGCGTCACACTTGGCGGCGTGCCCAGGCTTGGAGGCCCGCCCCTCACTTCAGAGTTCCTTTTAAACTCCGCACGGGAGCCCCGGTGCGCCTCCGGCGCGCTTGCCCCCGCCCCTCGGATGGCCCTCAGTTTCTATTCTGATTGGTCGCAGTCCCTGCTCGTCAGCGGTGACGTCGGGGTCGCCTGCAGGGGTCCCGCCCTCTTTCGAGAGCCCTGAAAACAATTTTAAGATGGCGGCGACGGCGGCGCGGAAAACAATGGACCCGGGGCGGCGGGGCCAGGCCGAGGTCTGAGGTGGGCAGCGAGCGCCGGCCGGGGTCGGGCCGAGCGGGGCCGCAGGAAGGCCCGCCGCCGCGCGCAAGCCCGCTCCGCAGCTCGCGGGGCCATGGCGCGGCCGTGAGGCGGCCGGCCCCCGGCGGGGAGCGCAGCCCGCAGTTCCAGCCGGCCCGAGAGGCTCGCCCCGGGCCCGGCCCGTGCTGCCCGCGGCCCATGGTGCTGCCCACCTGCCCCATGGCGGAGTTCGCGCTGCCGCGGCACAGTGCGGTAATGGAGCGCCTCCGTCGGCGCATTGAGCTGTGCCGGCGCCACCACAGTACCTGCGAGGCCCGCTACGAGGCCGTGTCGCCCGAGCGCCTGGAGCTCGAGCGCCAGCACACCTTCGCCCTGCACCAACGCTGTATCCAGGCCAAGGCCAAGCGCGCCGGCAAGCACCGACAGCCACCCGCCCCGGCCGCCGTCCCGCCGCCAGCCCCGGCCCCGCGCCTCGACGCCGCCGACGGACCGGAGCACGGCCGCCCCGTCGCGGTGAGTAGGGCGCGGGGCCGCTGCGAGACCGTCGGGTGCCTGTGGCTCCCGGAGCTTGGCTCCGGGCGGGCGAGCCTGGCAGGGGCCGAGCCGTTGTCACCTGCGGCAAACGGCACAGTGGCATTAGTTTAGGAAACCATGACCGTGAAGATAATTACGTTACGGCTCCGGTTGGGAAGGCTAGTGAACAGCAGTTGAAAGGTTTTCCTCCCAGACTTGATTCCGAAATTTTGAGAACTTCTTTTAAATACACTGGTCTTAGAAAGTCCGTGACAGTTCCCTCCCTTACTCCACAGATGTTTATTGGGTGCTCGCTGTTTGCCGGTTCGTGGCTCGCGTATGAAGTCGGTCAGCCTTCATTGGGTGAAATCAAACTGTTCTGAATGGAGACATCCAAAGTCTTCGGAAACCTTTGAATTGCATAGGCAACCCTGAAATGTGTGAATTTGCGATTGCAGCAATACTGTAGACAATTCCTCTCTTATGAGACTATTTAAAATTTCTGATGATACTAGAGAGTTCGTTGATAAATGATTATGTCCTATGGGTTGTCAGTAGCTATTTGAGGGATTTTTTGGTTAGAGGTTTTCTTTCCTGAAACGGAGAGGGAACTAAGAGGAAGAGAACAAAGGGTTTGCTGGTGGAGGTGGTGGTGATTTAAAGTTTAAAGCAACTGTTACCAATCTAATTTTTTCCGTGCATTTTTCAGTTCCTGTCTTCACCTGGGCTGTGGCAGTGCCCGTCTCTAACTGGCCTTTAAGCATTCGGTCCCTGTTTCCATCTCTAAATGCTGTGTCCCCCACAGGTTCTGTAATCTGATTGAATTATTTTCCATATTCTCTCCCACATCAGTCGGGGCTGCTGGACATTTCATTGATTATTACTCATGGACGAGTCAGGTCTTCTTGTCCTCACTTTTCTCATCTGGAAACTGCAGATACGTTTAGCTTCTTATCCTCTCGGATTCTTACAAGGTTCCAAAGAAAAGATTGTGGAAGTGAATACATTTTCACCAGAGGAAAGGACCCTCTCCAACCTGGGAGAACCCCCGCCATCCTTCAGCTCTAGCTCATCTTCCTCTCCTCGAAGCGAGTTTCTGACTACATTGGCCCACAGCAGTCAGAACCCACTTTGTCAGAACTTTTAGGAAACTCATCTGTGCTGTTTATTTTTAGCACATGGTCGCATACTGCTTTGGCCATGTCTTTCCAACTGGACTGGAAACCCTGGGAGGCAGGTCAGGGTTGGACTCGACATTCCTTACACGACTTAGGCTCCAGCACAGGTTTGTTGAGTGTTGGATCTTAAACTTGTTAATATTTAGTAATTACCCTCCTCTGTGCTAACCTCAAAAAAAGCAAAATGACTTGATTTCATGATGCCTTTACTCATAACTCTTGTTTTAAGCAAAGACTTGAAGGGGAATGGGGCTCATTCCAATTTGAGTAATTCATGAAAGCTCCTAAAAGTCTTAGTTTACATACAGATAGTTGCCTTAAACACTCCCTAGAAAGTATATTAGTGATGATTCAGTTTGTTTAAAGAGAGTGAGAGTTTAGACGCTACATGATATTTTTAGTCCTGAATTACTGGATTGGAGAGAAATTTGGCATGTTGTTTGAAGATAAATTGATTCTCAGTGTGTTAGAACTTGAATCTGGCTTGTCAGCTGTTTCTTTGGGTGTCAGAGCCTGATCAGATGTGCTGTGCTGGGTTGGTGTTTCACCGCGTTCACCCCTTGAGCCATGGGTTTCATGAGTTTAAACTTTAAAGTGGAAGGGTCCTTCTCTTCCTACTAGAAAGAGGGCTCCTTTCTTATCAGTGTGCAAGTGGGTCTGGCAGAGCGCTAGGTCTTGGAAGGGGGTAGGGAGAATGACAGTGATGGGAGGATCACTGTCCCTGAGACAGCAGCGGTGGTTTCTGTTTTAGTGGCTCCTTCCGAGGGTGAGAGTCCTGACCTGGGCAGGATTTGGGCTTGGAGAGAGGTGAAGGTGCCTCTGTTGGTTATTTTTGATAGCTGAAAAGTGTATTTAATCTAATTAATATTCCTTGCATAAGGAATGTTACTTCTTCTTTTCCAGTTATACTGAAGCACTTGTAGGCAGCTGCTTCTTAGCTCCAGTTACCATCCACAGACCGTTTGTACAGCTGCAGAGGAATCAGATTTACCAACAGAGTTCACCTCTAGGTGTTTTCTTCTCCTCAGCTGTCCCCCCACAGCAAGGCCTTTTCCACACGGTCTGCTCGCTCTGTTAAAGAGGGATCTGAAACAGGGCTTCCCCTCTACCCTGGTGCCAGGTGTGTGTCCCACTGGGTGTGCCTTCTCACAGTGGGGCAGCGAGGGCAGACTTCTTGTGAGAAATGCTAGATTATAGTTACCTGCCTACTTTATAGGAATATTCGTTTTGTAGTGAAAATAGTCTTACAATAGCTTGCACATTTTCATTTAGTAAAACACTTTAAGGGTTTATGCCTTGTCCCTTCATCCACCATTGTTATCCCTTTGCTGCCGACTCCTTCAGTTGTTGAAATAATCTACGTGGAAATTTGACAGTTGCATGCCACATTTTTGGTTTCCTGGAAGCTGCTTTCCTTTCTTAACTTAGGTGTGCAAACTTTTTATTTGTACATAATTTAAAACAGCAAACCTTCACAAATATTACAAAGAACATCTACATGTCCTTTACTTACATTCTACCCACTGTTACCAGTGTGCCCCATTTGCTTTCCATTTGCTTGTGTCCTAGCCTTGTCTCTTCTCTGTACTTCTCACCCTTTTACTCCCTTTTCTTCCCCGTCTCCCCCCACCTTTGTTCTCCCTCACTCCTCTTTCCCCCTCCCTTCTCCTCTAACTTCCTCTCTCCCCCCTCCCCTTTCTCTCCCCCCCTTTCTCTCCCCCTGCCCTCTCTCCTCTTCCCCTTCCCTCCCTCTCCCCCTTTCTCTTCTCCCCTTCCTTCTCACCACCTCTCTCCATCTCTCCCCTCCCCCAACTGCCCCTACCCCTCTCTAAAACTTGTTCTCTGAACCACCTGAGAGGACACTGCACACCTCATAGCTCTCTACCCACAAACAGGTCACACCCCGGTGGGTACCTATACCTTCTAAGAATTAGGAAAGATATGCAGATTTTAATAATGGTTTTATAGACTAAAATTATATAAGAATTATGCAAATAACAAATTATTTCCAGGGAGTAGATATTTCTGAACATAAAACAGACATGGTACTTTAGTCCTGTGGGATGGTTTCAAAGGAAAGATGACTGATGTGGCTCTAGGAGCTCACCTTTTCCCATAACATCTGGGGCCTCGTCCTCACACCCTCTTTCCTTCTCTGCCTTTGGTACTCCCCTTTCCACTACATCCTTCCCTTCAGCTCAAAAGCCCAAGCAACTATTCTTTCTTTTGTCTTTCTCACCCTCAGAATAGTGTTCCATCTTCTTCCTTCCCTTTGCCCTTTCCACTGAACTTCCCCCTTACTCATGAGCCCATTGTGATTTGCCTTCTACCTCTTCTACTTTTCTGAAGTCGCCTCTTTAAAGGACACCAAAGATGGAGTTGCCAAATTTATGGCTTCTTAGTCATCATTCTTCTTGACTTCCTCCTTCTCAAGACTCTTCTCTTAGCTTCCACCCTCTTCTGATTTTCCTTCCAGCTTTCTGTTTTTTCTCAAGTCTCCTTCCTGCTTTCCGTTATAAATCATGTGGCAATATTTAAGTGCCTACTGTGGTCCAGAGCATATTTTAGGCACTAGGAATACAGCAGTGGGCAGGATAAATTAAAACTCTGTTCACATACAGAAGGAAGTCAGTAATTTTAAAACTTAATTTTTAATTGTAATAAATGCTAGGAAAAATGAGAAGAGTGATAGTGATTTACAGTGCCAGTTTAGATAAGACGCTTTGTCTTAATTTGGGCCTGAATAACAGGAGGCTGTCAGTCAGCAGAGTCTGAGAACATTCCATTTGGACCCACCAGCTTAGTCTCTGAGGCATGAAGAACCAGAAGGAGGTCAGTATGGCCAGTAGGCAGCTGGTGTGAGAGGTGGGGAGGAGAAGATCAGGTCAAGTGCAGTGGGGATCAAAACGGCAGGATGTAAGCAGAAACTTGACATAATATTTAATTTTGAAAGGTTGTTCTGCTGCTTGATGGGGCTGGTGGCAGACGGGCTCCAGACAGCTCCTGAGGGCAGGGGTGCTGTGCTTGTCAGAACTAGCCAGAGTGGAGGGGGAAGAGAGGGCCAGAGCTGAGGGGCATTCCCAATTCATGTTCCCCAGCAACTACGTACTCCTTCATACACACTTCTTTCACTCAGGCTTCTTTTCCTGGGTAATGTCATTGATTCCCTTCATGGCCTCAGCTGTCATCGGTAGTAAGATTCTCCAGAGCCATCTTCGAAGGTTCAGGTCTGCACTTCCAGCTGTCTCCTGGACATTCCCACTTTGATTTCCCACATGTCCAAAATAGGCTCTCCTTTTTTCCTGCCAACCTTATCTTCCTTTGGAGTGTTTTCCCTAACCCAGTCATCCAAAAGATCTGGGAATTGCCTAGTCGAGGGGTGTCAAAATCATTGTTACCGGGGCCCATGTCACTTTGAGGTTACTTTCAAAGGGCTGAAATAATTTTAGGACTGTGTAAATGTAACTACTTCATAACTGTTAAGGAGTTGAAATTACATTCAGTCCTTTGAAGGCAACTGTGAGGTTGATGTGGCCCCCAGTGACAGTGAGTTTGACACCCCTGGCTTAGACCTTCCCTGAACTTCCAGCTTTTAGTTGGTCACATGTTCAACCACTATGGAGCTCCTGTGGGTGGGCGGGGGGGGGGGGGTGTCCAGGAGTCAGGGCAGTACAGGGACTGTGTCAGCAGCCTAGTGGGAAGTAGGTAGAAACTGGGTTATTGCAGAGCCACATCGAGGGCTTCAAAGCCTGTGGGAGTATTGAGTGGGGGATGCCTCTTTGGGTGAAGTTTGGCTTTTAGCCCTGGCTGATGTGGCTGTGTGGAATGAGTCCTGGCCTGCTAACAGAAAAGTCGCTGGTTGATTCCCAGTCAGGGCACATGCCTGGGTTGTGAGCCACATCCCCAGTGGGGGGTGCTTGAGAGGCAACCACACATTGATGTTTCTTTCCTTCTCTTTCTCTCTCCCTTCATCTCTCTAAAAATAAATAAAATATTTTTTAAAAAGATTTGGCTTTTAAAATGGGTCTTAATATTTTGCCAGATGCTTTTCCCAAAGGGTGTTCCAGGGAACTCTAGTTTTAGGGGCTATATTAAGAGTTCTAGAGTTGAATAAATTTAGGAGGCACAAACTTTAACAGTTTCTTTTATTTAGGACATTTCCAAGCCTTTAATATGCTACTATGCATGGAGACCTTAGCCCTTAACAAGGGACATATAATAGGACTCTGATCCCTTTGGGAAACAAAGCAAAAGCAGAAAATTGTGATGTGAATTCTTTGAATTTGGGGCTTCAAGTGCCAGAGGCTAGATGATATAGCTGAAAATGTGGGAGTCAAATCATGAAAAGCCATATATTTGCCTTTGGGTGTTTGGACTAAACAATCTTTTTTTTAATCTTTTTTTTAAAGATTTCATTTATTTATCCTTAGAGGGGAAGGGAAGGAGAGAGGGAGAGAAATATCAATGTATGGTTGCCTCTGGTGTGGCCTCTGCCGAGAACTGGCCTGCAACCCAGGCATGTGCCCTGACTGGGAATCGAACCGTGATCTTGTGGTTCTCAGGCCCGTGCTCATCCACTGAGCTACACCAGCCAGGGCTCTTAAATCTTTTTTTTTTTAAATATTTTATTGAATATGTCATTACAGTTGTCCCATTCCCCCTCTTCACACCCCTTCACCTTGCACACCCCTCCCCCACCATTCCCCCCCTTTCATTCATGTCCATGTGTCACAAGTTCTTTAGACTCTGTATTTCCCATAGTATTCCTGCCCTACCCCCTGTCTGTTTTCTACCTACCATCTATGCTACTTATTCTCTGTACCTTCTCCCCCCTCTCCTCCTCCCACTCCCCTGTTGCTAACCCTCCATGTGATCTCCATTTCTATGGTTCTGCTTCCAATCTAGCTGTCCTCTTAGTTTGCTTTTGTTTTAGGTGTGGTTGTTAATTGTGAGTTTGCTGTCCTTTCACTGTTCATATTTTTTATCTTCTTTTTCTTAGATAAGTCCCTTTAACATTTCATATAATAAGGGCTTGGTGATGATGAACTCCTTGAATTTGATCTTATCTGAGAAGCACTTTATCTGCCCTTCCATTCTAAATGAAAGCTTTGCTGGATAGAGCTGTCTTGGATATAGGTCTTTGGATTTCATGACTTGGAAATACTTCCTTCCAGCCCCTTCTTGCCTGTAAAGTCTCTTTTGAGAAATCTGCTGACAGTCTGATGGGCACTCCTTTGTAGGTGACTGTCCCCTTATCTCTTGCTGCTTCTAGAATTCTCTCCTTCATTTTAATCTTGGCTAATGTAATTATGATGTGTCTTGGTGTTCCTTCTTGGGTCCAAGTTCTTTGGGACTCTTTGAGCTTCCTGGATTTCCTGGAAGTCTATATCCTTTGCCAGACTGGGGAAGTTCTCCTTTATTGTTTGTTCAAATAAGTTTTCCACTTGTTGCTCTTCCTCTTCCCCTTCTGATACCCCTATAATTCGGATGTTGGAACGTTTAAAGATGTCTGGAGGTTCCTAAGCCTCTCCTCATTTTTTGAATTCTTGTTTCTTCTTTTTGGTTGTTTCTTCCTTCTGGCCCACTCCCTTGATTTGAGTTCCAGTTTCCTTTTCATCACTATTGGTTTCCTGTGCATTTCCCTTCATTTCAATCAGTTTAGCCTTTATATGTTTCTCCAATTTGTGGCCAAAATCAACCAGTTCTCTGAGCATCCTGATCACCAGTGTTTTGAACTGTGCATCCAAAAAGTTGGCTATTTCTTGGTCACTTAGAATTATAGGCTCTGGGGCTTTGAGCTGTTCTTGAGTCATAATGTTTGGTCTGTTCGCACCTGTTATGTTTGAGGGACAGAACCTTAGGTGTTCACCAGGGCAGGGTGACCCAGTCACTGGGTTGTGACCCTGTACGTGGGGGCAGGGTCAGAGAGGGAAAAAATGGTGCTTTGCTCCGCTCTGCTCTCTCTCTCTCAGATTTCTGTCCCCTCTGCAGCTTCCCACAAGCAAATTGGGCCCCTGTGGTGCTGATTCCTGGGTGTGTGGGCCTGTATACTCTCCAGGACCCTGTGGGTCTCTCCAATGAACTCTCTGTGGGCCTGGGAGCCTCTCCCTGCCCCTCAGCCCTGAGAAAGTCTTTCCAGTTGGTGCTTTCAGGCTCTAATTCCCGCTGGGCCCTAGCCTGAGCCGTCTGTCTCACTGTTCACTCCTTCCCTTGGTTTATCTATGCGCGAATGTGTGGCCGCAGTCAGCCAGCAGCCCTACGCCCTCACTGGATCCACCTATCGCCACCCGACGCCTGAGATCCTCCAACCGCCTCCGCCTCCATTCCTGAGTCGGTGGGCCAAGCAGTCTTTCCAGCCCGACCCCACTCGCTGCCGACTCCACCCCTCTTACTGGTCTGGCTGAGTGGTTTGTTGTTGTGGGACTTCCGTACAGTTCAGTTTTCACTGTTTTGGCTGTGTTTTTGTTTCTAAAACTTACCTGTCTTTAAATTTAGTTGTGGGAGGGGGCACAGTGTTTCCACCTATGCCTCCATCTTGGTCGGAAGTCAGACTAAACAATCTTGAAGCGTTTTGAACCCCCTCACACATTTTTATGTTGACATCCAAAGCTTATCATCCTAAGTTTTTAAGCTTATTAAAAATTATAATGTACTTATTGTGTTGCACAATTATATGCCAAACCACCAGAACTGAATTTATTAAATGAAATATATGAAATAAGAAATTTATGTAACATAGAGCCTTATAAAATGCTACACATATTAATTTAATATGAATCAACTATTTTAAAAAGAAAGTAAAACAGGGAAAATGTAAAATGCTGTTTATAGTTATAAGGGATGTAACTTTCAAAGAATTATAAATATTAACATTTAAAAATAAATTACATCACTTTTTAAAATCTAGCCAGTGAACTCTGAATACCATAATGATATGCTTTCATTAGTCATTTAAAGAATGTTTTTCTTTAACAGAATTCTAAAATAATTTTTATTCTCCTGGAAGTTGCATTTCTTTTGCATGTGCCCCACATAGTTTTATTTTAACGTACTGAATTCTACCATATTTTTCTAAACAAAAAAGGTATACAAAGTGAAATTAAACAATTCAAATTATTTTGACCATAAAGCTTTATGCAAACTTCAAAAAAAATTTTTTTTAGAGAGGAAAACATCAATTGTTTGCCCCCCACAAGTATTTATAAGATTTTGTGTGTTGTGAATGTTTCTTATTTCCATAAGTTTAGTTATAAGTAGTACACAACAAAACAGATGCATTATAAATTTTTATAAATAATTATTAAGCAGCCCTGGCTGGTATAGCTCAGTGGATTGAGTGCGGGCCTGTGAACCAAAGTGTTGCTGGTTCCATTTCCGGTCAGGGCACATGCCCGTGTTGCAGGCCAGGTCCCCAATAAGGGGCTGTGTGAGAGGCAGCCACACATTGATGTTTCACTCACCCGTTTTCTCCCTCTCTTCCCCTCTCCCTAAAAATAAATAAAATCTTTAAAAAAATAATTATTAAGCAAAAAAAGTACAGGTTAATTAGAAGTGTCTTCCACCCTGGCTGGTGCAGCTCAGTTGGTTGGAACATGGTCTTGTAAACCAAAAGGTCACAAGCTGGATTCGTCAGGGCACATGCCTAGATTGTGAGTTGGTTCCCGGCATACCGAGAGGCAACTGATCGAGGCAGCTGATCAGTGTTTCTCACATCGATGTTTCACTCCTCTGTCTTTACCTCCCTTCCCTCTCTTTAAAATCAATTAATGTCTTCAAATGAGGATAAAAAGACAAAAACAAAGAAAGAACTTCCTTCCTTAATAAGATGAATGAAGCTTCCCCTTCCTCATTTTGGTCACCTGAGCATGGATATTACTTCTTAATGAAATAATAGTTCTCAATTCTATTTCTATTTTTTTAATAAATTTAAGCCCCATAAATCATTGTTTACATAAATAAATACATATAGAGGAAAGGAAGGAATTTATAGCAATTTTATTTAATTTTTTGAAACTTGAATTGTATTCCACGAATTACATATTGTCATATCATAAAAAGTTTAGTAATAAGATGACAACTTGGTTAGGTGTACTTTTAGTTTTTTTTTTTTTTTAAGATTTTTTTTTATTTATTTATCTTTAGAGGGGAAGGAGAGAGGGAGAGAAACATCAATGTATGGTTGCCTTTTGTGCATCCCCTGCTGGGAGTTGGCCTGCAGGGAACTGGACTACAACCCAGGCATGTGCCCTGACTGGGAATCGAACTGTGATCCTCTGGTTCGCAGGCCCGTGCTCAATTGTACTTTTAGTTTTATTGAAAGCAAAGAATTAGAAACCATGTGACTTACAGAAGGATTAATCTAGTCATTAGTCATTCACTTTTCTCAGTTAAGAAATATAGTATAAGTGTTTATCAAGTCTTGTGAATTGATCTTTTTTAATTGAATTTTTATCAGTTGATTATACCTATTCTTTCATACAGTGGTACCTTGTTTAACCTAATATACCCAAAATTGGTTGGGAAAATCAAAATACTGTTTATTTCCATACATATTTGCCAATATGACAGTTTTTGATGAAATACTTCTGTTTGTTTTCATCAAAACCTTGGAGCTGATACTATAGCATGTTGTGTGTGGAAATATGTAGTATACGTCCTAATGGGCACACCCAGTCTTGTCTTCATCATCAAATCAGTGAGCCGAATCAGACCTAGCTTGCTGTCAGAAAAGGTTTGAACGTCATTTTCTAACTGTGCGTGATAACACACCCCACGACAGCCAGCACCCTTTCTGGGGAAAGTGCTTGCGAGGATGGGGCTTGTCCAGGACATCAGTGCCTGGTGGGCAGGGTGCCTCGCCTTTCTGCCCCTTTCCCATGTCCTCTGCTCTCTCGTGGAGTGGTCCTTTGGAGCGCCATACCTTGTTTCATTAGTAGGAGGTGGAGGAGAGGTTCATTATTTATTTGTTTGTTTATTATTTTTGAAGATTTAATTATTTAATTTTAGAGAGAGGGGAAGAAAGGGAGAGAAACATCATGTGAGAGGGGACCATCGATTGATTGCCTCTTGCATGCCCCCCATGGGGACTGATCCCACAACCCAGGCATGTGCCCTGACTGGGAATGGAACTGGTGACCTTTTACTTTGTGGGATGAGACCCAACTAACTGAGCCCCAGTGGTCAGGACAAGAAGAGAGATGTTTTTAACTGAAAAATGCCGTAACTCCTGCTGCCCACTCTGGTATATCTGGATTCAGAGCACTGTAACTCACAAGCTAAGGTTAGGCAACCGGAGTGTGCTCAAGGCCTGTAAAGGCAGTGGGGAACTCTTCTGCCCAGCATAGCAGCAGGAGAGACTCGTCCAGGAAGAGCATTTGGAGGAGCTTGTCACTGGTGGCACCTGGCATCATGCAAGTGAAGCCTGTGTGCAATAGGTCCCCAAAGCACTTTGCATGTGGTCCTTTGAACATGGCCTGATTTTCTTAGTGTCTTCACATGTATGCCCTTCCCCATCTCACAATGTCTGACATCTCCCCATTCAGAGCTCAGCTAATGGAGTGTCATCTCCCCTAGGACCCCTTCTCTGAGCCCATCTTATGCTGGGCTTGGTGCTTAAACTCTGTCAGAACAACCACATTGAGCTTTCATTAGCGTGCTTGCCTGCTTTCCATTAGCCTGTGCGCAACCTGAGAGCAAGACCAGAAGTCTAGCACCCTACCTGCCACGTATCTGGCAGTCAATAAGGGTGTGTTGAGTGAATGTTAGTGATACTGTGGAAGGAGCTCTGAATTGGGAATCCAAAGCTCTCTGTTTTTAGGCCAAGATCATTTCAAAAATAGTTTTGGTAGAGGTAAGACAGTAGGCCCAGAGTTGTACCCCTGTGTTCATTGCAGCCTTGTTCGTATCACCGAGAGGTAGACACAGTCCTGAGTTTCCATAGACAGATGAATGAATGGATAAAGAAAATGTATATGCACACAGTGGAATATTATTCATCCTTAAAAAGGAAGGCATCATGTTACATGCTAAAGCATGGATAAAACCTTGAGAAGAGTGTGCTAAGTAAAACAAGCCAGTTGCACAAAGATAAGTACTGAATGGTTCCACTTACAGGAGATGTCTAAAACAGTCAAACTCTTAGAAACCAAGAGGAATGCTAGTTGTCGGCACTGGAGGGAAGGGGAAAGGGGAAATTGTTTAATGGGTATAGAACTTAAGGTTTTTTTTAAAGATTTTATTTACTTTTTAGAGGGAGGGGAAGAGAGGGAGAAAGAGGGAGAGACACATCAATCAGTTGCCTCTTGTGAGTCCCCAACTGGGGATCTGGCCCATAACCCAGGCATGTGCCCAACTAGGAATTGAATCAACAATGCTTTAGCTCACAGACTGGCACTCAACCCACTGAGCCACACCCTCCAGGGCCAGCTTCAGTTTTGCAAAATGAAGAAGTTCTGGAAATTCGTTGCACAATGGTGTGTATATAGTTTGCACTGTTGTACTGTACATATAAGAAAGGTTAAGATGGTAAATTTTTATGATACAGGTTTTGACCACAATTTTTTTAAATTTAAAAATTTAAAAAAGATAAAAACTATGATTTTACAAACCACATGCTCTGAAAATTTTCTAGCAGTGATAAGAGTTTTTTAAGATTTAAAAAAATTTTCAGTTACAGCTGGTATACAGTTTTGTATTTGTTCTGGGTGTACAACACATAAGCTACGAGTTACGTAGTTACTGCAGTAGCACTGCCTTTATTCCCTGTGCTGCACTTCACTCCCTGTGATTGTTTTGTGACCACCAATGTGTACTTCTCAATCCCTTCTCCTTTTCACCCATTCTTTGTCCCCTCTCCCATCTGGCAACTAACAATTTGTTCTCTATATATGAGTTTGTTTATGTTTGTTTGTTTATCTTATTGTTTTAGATTTCAAATATAAGTGAAATCATGTGTATTTGTCTCTGTCTGACTTATTTTGCTTAGCATAATACTGTCTGGGACCTAAGTCTGTCCACATTGTCACAAATGGCAAGATTTCTTTTTTACAGCTGAGTAACCAACATTCTGTTGTGTGTGTGTACACACCACATCTTCTTCATCCATTTGCATAGACAGACATATAGCTGCTTCCACATCTTCGCCACTATAGGTAATGCTGCAGTGAGCATAGGATGCCCGTGTCTTTCCAATTGGTGTTTGGGTTTCTTCAGATAAACACCCAGAAGTGGTCCTGCTGGGGGCTTCTTTGTGTCTTGTTACAGCCTTTGTTTTAATGTCTATTTTGTCTGATACAGGTATTGCTACTCCAGCTTTAAAAAAGTTGTATTTGCACAAAATACCTTTTTTCATTCATTTACATTCAGTTCGGGTGTGTCTTTTGATCTGAAGGGAGTCTCTCACAGGCATCATATGTATAGGTTTTGTTTTCTTATGCATTCAGCTACCCTAAGGGTTTCTTAATAAAGGCAATGAAATTAGACAGACTAGAGTTGTTTTAAAGTCAAAGAAAGAGGTGATAAGAGTCTGTGATTCTTTGCCTAAATACGTATATAAGGCAAGAAAAACTTTTAAATGTATGTATCTCTGTTGCTACATAGTACCTTTATTGTTGTATAGTTAAGGATAAAGTCTGTTCCTCTAAACAAAAATGGAAGGACAGTGGGTCCTGTGTCTCAGGGAAGGAGGGTGCTGGTAATGAGCAGAAGGAAATTAGTTCAGTATTCTCATGCAGACAGGATAAAGCTAATTATGGGCCAGGAGTCAAAAACCTAACATAGTGATAGTTTTGACCTAAAGTAATTGTATGACTTTAAGCTTAACACTTACTCTCTTTGCTCCAACCTCCTCATCTTTAAAAGGTGTCCAGGGAAAAAATTTCTGAGAGACCAAAGATTGTAAACTAAGTGGAAAAATTTTACCTCCAAGCAGGTAACCCAGTGTAGGCACAGTGTAGGCTCTGAGAGTTGTGGTTCATGGGGGGAAAAATAGGGTGGGGTAGTTCTTCTAAAGCCAGGAGACCACAAAACATCTCTTCCCTTGTCGGAAAGCAAAGTCTCTGAGTGTTGCTGATTGGCTAATGGGGTCAAGACCTTTCCATTAAGGAATCCCCAAGCTGGCTGGAGGTGATCTACTGTGTGATGGGGCAGCTGCCTTGGGATTCTGTCTTCATCTGCCTCTGCTACTTATATAACCCTTTCCTCTTTGTCCACGTTTGTTACTGTGGTTTTGCTTTCTAGGGTTTCAGTTACCCACAGTCAACTGTGGTCTGAAAATATTAAGTGGAAAAATTCCAGAAATAAACAGTTCGTAAGTTTTAATTAAAATTCAACCATTGACATCGTCATGGCTCGATGATATGGAATCATCCAGAGCAGATGATCCTCCTGATATATCCTCAGAATATAAATAGTTGCCTTCCTTCAGCTCACTTCATCTCCTCACGGAGGCATTGTATCAGCTCACCTCATCACAAGAAGAGTGAGTGTAGTACAATAAAATACTTAGAGACTACCTCCCCGTAACTTTTCAGTGTATTGTTATACTTGTTGTATATCATTATTATTAATCACTTACTATGCCTAATTTACAAGTTAAACTTCCCCATAGATACGTATTTGTAGGATAAAAAAACTAGTATGTATAGGGCTTCGCACTATCCCTGGTTTCAGACATCCTCTGGGGGTTTTTAACTGTGTGCCCATGGGTAAGGGGGGACCTACCGTATGTGATGCACCTGTCTTGGGATCATGGCATCCAGTCAGTTCTGCTTTGATACAAGTAACTTGGCTGGTCAGGTCGCAATAACTTTTTTAAAGGATCATACTCTTTAAAGGACCATACTCTATATTGTCATTTAGTCCTGACAGTATTATTATATGATAGATATGATTATGTCCAATTTTACATGTAAGGAAACTAAGACTCATAGGTTAACTTGCCACAGTTGACAACTCAGTGGTGGGGCCAGAATTCAAATCACAGTGTAGCACCAAAGCTTTTTATCTTTTAACTGTAACATTTAGCTTCTGTAGATGAGATCTTACATGAAGAACTTTATAAAAATTAGAAGTTTTTTATAAACAAATTGCTGGTTAATGTATTATTTTCACTGAGACACTCTCTGTGGCAGAAGGGCATATATATCAGAATTAATGGAGCACTTTTTTTTTTTAATTTTTATTCATTTATTTATCTTTAGAGGGGAAGGAGAGAGAGAGAGAAACATCAATGTATGGTTGCCTTTTGTGCGTCTCCTGCTGGGAGTTGGCCTGCAGGGAACCAGCCTGCAACCCAGGCATGTGCCCTGACTGGGAATTGAACCGCGATCCTCTGGTTCACAGGCCCGCGCTCAATCCACTGAGCTACACCAGCCAGGGCTGGAGCACTTTTTTAAAAAGATTTTATTTAGAGGGAGGGGAAGGGAGGAAGAAAGAGAGAAATATAAAGGTGTGGTTGCCTCTTGCACGCCCTACACTGGGAACCTGGCCTGCGACCCAGGCATGTGCCCTGATTGGGAATCAACCACTTGGTTCACAAGCTGGCACTCAGTTCACTGAGCCGCACCGGCCAGGGCTGCATGGAACATTTTTTAACTATATATCTCCTTGCCTCTTTCCTGTTCCACCTCTTCCCTGACTTTTATCACTGCTAACATGAATTACTGTTACTGATGGGGGTGTTATATCTGTTAGTTGTGCGGGGTTATGTTAAATGGTAGCTCTTAGTTCTTCCCTCTCTAGGTCGTATTGTACACCAATGCCTTTGTCATGGTTTCAGAGCAGGTGGACTATACACTTCCCCATCCCTTAATGTGGGGCTTGGACTTACGACTTGCTTCAGCCAGTTAGGTGTTAATGGAAGAGATAAGAGGATGTATTGTGTATATGGAACAAGTTTTTTAAAATTCTGAAAGCAAATTTTGGAAATATTTTTTAAAATATTTTATTTATTTATTTTTAGAGAGAGGGGAAGGAAAGGAGAAAGTGGGAGATAAACATCAATGTGTGGTTGCCTCTCACATGCCCCGCACTGGGGACCTGTTCTGCAACCCAGGCATGTGTCCTGACTGGGAATCGAACCGGCAACCGTTTGCTTCACAGGCCCGCGCTCAATCCACTGAGCTACACCAGCCAGGGTGGAAATATTTTTAAAATAAGAACTGTATGTATGAACTATACGTATGAAATACAAGTAATTTTCCAAAAAGTAAAGAAAAAAATACAAAATGGATGAAAAATAGAAAAGAAAATTAGAGGACCAGTGTAGGAGGTCCAACATCTGAATGGTAGAGATTATGGGAAGAGAGAAAACAGGGAGAAATGAGCTGCCAAATGAAAAGGGCATGCTATGCCTGTCACTGGGGAAGAAGATGGACTCAAGCTAGTCACACAATTCCCAGGACATGGGGTTTAAAAGCTTTTATGAGCTTCCAGGATGGGGAGTGTACTAGGTCACATATTGAGAATCAGAATTTCTTCGGACTTCACAGAAGCAACACAGGAAGTAGTAAGAAGGTGGTAGTACAATCCCTTAAAAATTCTGAAGGAAAATGATTACAAACCTATAATTCTATACCTAGCCAAAGTACACAGGAATGAGTTACAGTTTTTGAGATTAAGATTTTAAAAATTTTAACTGCCACATGCCCTTTCTCAAGGAGCTATTATAAGAAGTATCCCCACCAAAATAGAAAGAATGAATCAAGAAAGAATAAGACATGAGAGACAGGAAGCAGGAGACCCCACGAGATATGACAAGAGATCCCTTGGTGGATGGTGGGGGGGGGGTCCCAGGATGGCAGCCCTGCACTGTCACCTCAGAGACAGACTGGCACCAAGACCCCCACTTCCATCGGGCCATCTTCTTAACCTGAGGACGGATGCCCAGGAGAACCTGGCCCAGATCCTCATGAGGACGCTCACAGCAGTCCTCAGTCTCCCTGAGGACTGGAGGGGGGCCACATGGGCTCAGGGGCAGGGAGCACCGAGCAGCCCCCGCCCTCTGACCACCCCGCTACTGCACATTCAGTACCTGGCCCACACAGCAGTCCTGCCAGGTGCCCCCAGTGCCCAAAGGGGGCAAACCCTGTTCCCCAAGACTCACTGGTGACCTTGCTCACTGCTTCCACAGAAGGGGCCTCACCACCTCCCAGAGAAGCGGAAGTCAGACCACGCCCCCAAGACTGGTCCACTCGCCCCCTCCTGGAGCCTCCATCTGATGGGTGCGGGGCTGTCCTCTCCCTTCGAGGCTGGCAGGTTCCATGAGGGTTAGTTGTTTTAAAGATTTTATTTATAGAGAGAGGGGGTAGGAAGAGAGGAGAGATATATCATCCATCTCTTTCTGCTCATATGCCCCAAACTGGGGACCTGGCCCACAACCCAGGCATGTGCCATGACTGGGAACAAACTGGTGTCCTTTCAGTTCGAAGGACAATGCCCAACCCACTGAGCCACACCAGTCAGGAGACAACAAAAAAATTTGTAATTGCAAAGGAAAATTATAATTATGAAAAGGGTGGGTTGAGCCTAGAGACATAAACATGTTAAATCATGAAAGCCTTGCATACTGGACTGGGCAGCATTCTCCAAAGAAACAAAACCATTAGGAGGTGGCTGTGTGGAGAGGCTGGTGGGTTGGAGCCATGGGGACCCGAGCGCAGCTGATGTCTCAGTTTGGTTCTGAAGGCGGGAGAAGACTGAGGCCGGGGGTTGGGGGGGCGGGGGTTACTCCCCCTCCCAGTCTTCTTCTGTTCAGGTCCCCCTGACTAGGTGAGGCCCACTCACACCAGTCTGCCAGCTCTCGAGTGAGTTTCGTCCAGAAGCACCCTCACACACACCCACGTCCCAGCCAGCTTGGTGCACACGGTCTCTGCACACACCATGGCAAGGAGCCTGTGCCTAATTCTTTTTAAATGGCTCTCTGGAGAGCCAATTAAAGGATTTAAATAATGGCAAATCACATGCACATTTGTGCCTTTGGTAATCTTTGCAGTGGTGCAGGGGTAGGAGAGGGTGAGCACAGGTGGTAAAGGGGGTTGGCAGCAGAGGGACCAGTTAGAATGCTATTTTATTGGGCTCAGCAAGAAATGATTAGGAGGAGCTAGAAAGTGGCAGTGTGGGAACAGAGGAGAAGGCCAGATTCCAGAGATATGAGATGATAAAATGGATAGGATTTGGTGATTGATAGAGAGTTGGTGGGGAGGAGGAATTAGGGATGAGTTAAGAGTTTCTGGTTTTTGACATTCCATCTCCTGAACTGGATCAGGGGTGTCCCTGCAGGATAGGTGTTGCTGGGAAATTATATTTAGCTATGGGGGTCTTGTTGGACTTTTTCTTTTTAAATTTTACTTATTTATAGTTAGAGAGGAGGAAAAAGGGGGAGAAAGAGAGAGAAACATCAGTATGTGGTTGCCTCTCATGCATCCCCTACTGGGGACCTGGTTCACAGCCCAGGCATATGTCCTGACTGGGAATCAAGCTGGAGACCCTTTGGTTATCAGGCCAGCAGCCACACCAGCCAGGGCCTTGTTGGTGACTTTTTCTGGGAGACACAAGATGTGGATCTACCTTAGCTGCAAGTCTGAGGAGGTCGTGAGCCACAGTCCAGTTCGGGCTTTGTGTAAGGTGCACTGCTGATGTCACACTGGTCCGTTGGTAGCTAGCTTCCCCTGTAGATCATCCATTTCATGTGAAGAGAATGTAAAGTTTTTAGACTTCTTTCCTAAATGTCTTTATTAGAGAAAGCTTAGAATCTGTGTCAGAAGCTGGGTTTTGTAGTACAGTTTGAGCACATGAGTGCAGCCTGGATAAGTTACATGGAGAGTTAAGAATTCACATATTTCTGTCTACTGTACCAGCCTTTGGTGTGGCAGGTGGCTGGCTACCCCTGGGGGCCATGAAACTGCAGGTGAGTGTTTGCAGCTCACGCCCCACCCCACCCTCTACTCTTCTTCGAGGGTTGTTAAGATGTGAGCAGCCGTCTCTCCTGTGCTCACTACACACACACACACACACACATACTCTCTCTCTCTCTCTCTCTCTCTCACACACACACACACACACTCTCTCTCTCTTAAGCATTACCTCTGAGCTGGTTACTACTCTTCACTGTGCTCTCGCCAGGCTTACATTTCCCTCCCTGTGGGATGATTACACCTGCTTGGCAGAGTTGCTCTGCCTAGCACAGAGTAGGTGCCTAATGGAACTCTTACTGGTTTAGGAGATTTCTCTTTGTTGTTGGTTTTGATGTCTTGTTTACCGCTGTCAGTTAGGCATGAGCCTTTGCTGGAAGACCTGGTCAGCCGTGGCATGTTCTTGTCTGGCACATGAGCCGGTCCCAGCCAAATGGCAGGATGCTCAGGGTCTGTTTACTGAGCAGTGATCACGAGTCAGGTCTCACCGAGGTACTGAGAAGATGGAGGTGAGTGAGGGAGTAACCCTGCTCCAGAGCTGACCCAGACAGATAAGGGCACTGACACTGCTGTGCTGTTACCTGTGGCACACCAGAGGGTGGCCCAGAAAGCCAGCGGTAGACTCTGCAGTCACCTTTGGGAATAGGGAGTCCAAGTGGGCACTGCACGTGCTCTGCCCACCTCTGTCCTTGGCCCACACACAGCCCTCCCACGTGGGCTCTCAGTGGCCATCTGCCATCACCCACTGCACTCCACCCACACACCAGCTGCCAGGGACGTTCTTCTCTCAGGTACCTTCAGGCCAGAACCCATCGGCAAATTTCAGCAGCCTGTTCCTCAGCACACATCCAGAACTGCCGCTTTTTGACGCACCTGTGTCACTGCTGCTATGGTCTCAGTCATCGTTTTTTTTTCACCTGTATCGTTGCTTCCTGATCTGTCTCCCTGCCTGCGCTCGCTCTTCTGCAGTCTGCTGCTCTCCGCCTGGTGCCAGAGTGCTCTTGTCCTCTGCGCCAACCCCATCACAGACTCCCCATCTCACATAGGGGACGCGACGCCAACCCTTTCCCTGGGCCCCCAGGTCCTGTGCACTTGAGTACTCCCACCCCTCTGACACCTTCTCTTCATGCTCCCCAGCACCTCCCTGCTCCCCCCACCCTGGGACACTCCCACTTGCCTCTGCACTGCTCTCCCCTCTGCCTGGACCCTGTGCCCCAGATGCCAGCGCAGCTCACTCTCGGGTCCTGCCTACCGCACTCACACTTTTCTCTCCATGAAGCCTTTCCTGAGCACTGTATTTAAAATCATAAGTCCACAAACTACTTATGTTCTCAGGAACAAAACCCAGCTAAAATGTGGGCTCTCGGGGAGCTAGGGGTTTGTTCCCTGCTCTGCCCCGAGGGCCCAGGTAAGATTGGCTAGCTCAGTGATCACATGGCAGAGTCTTCTTGAACACACTGAGAAAGAGTGTGAGAAGGATGTGGGAGAAAAAGAAGGGAGGAGCAGGGCCGAGGACTTCAGGGGAGGAAGGTCCAGCACAGAAGGGCCTGGTGTACTGCAGGTCAGTGTTGCTGGTGCGTGAGGTCGGGCTCTGAAAGGGGAGCCTCTTGCTGAGCAGCCTGCTGATGGCACCAGGCAGCCTGTGCAGGTCATTGTCCTGGAAACTTAACTCCAAGGCAGGTTTCTGTAGCTGTCTGTAGCCACCAACAGCAGGGTCTGTACACATTTGAAATGTGCCTAACTCAAATTGAATTGTACCAAAGGTGTTAACTATGCATGAAAGAGTGTGAGGAGTACTTTGAAAACTTGGTACCAGGAAAGAATGCACATACAATACCTCTGTTTTTTACATCAGTTACATTTGAAATGATACTATATCAAGTAAAGTAAAACATGTTATTAAAATTAGCTTCACTTGTTTATTTATTTTCAGTGTGACTACTTGTTAAAACTGTCTTCTGGGCCTGCTGCAAGTTCCAGAAAGCAAGCCCTTGTGGGCTGTGGTACTGCCTGAGCACATGCGTTTCTAAAAGACTCCTGGGCGATGCTGGCACTCCTGGTCTGGGGCCACGCTGAGAACCACTGCTTGCTCTGGAACAAAACAGATCGAAGTGATTTTTGAGGTAGGGAGAGGAGAATGTGAAGTCTTGGATAAGGCAGGTCCGCAGGGAGTAAGAAGGTGAAGCTGAAGGGAATTAATTAATCTTTGCAAAGACAAAAGCAGATGTTTCCCTCCCGAACAAGAGAGAAAGAAAAGTAAATCCACTAGGAAATTTTGAGGTGACAAGGTGGCACATTTGAAGGAGTCACAGAAGTTGGACTTTTAGAAATGACTTTGAAAGAAATAGACCTGCGTTCAAACCATGGTTTGTGCTCACTTTCCAAGTCATTTAGCTTCTCTCAGCCCCAGCGTCTTGATTCTGAAATTGGGGAGATAGCAGCACAGCACTAACTCTGTAGGCGATCCTGAAGGTGAAGGGAACCAGGCCTGCCCCCTTTACTGGCACAGAGCCAGCCTGTGGAACTGAAGAACAGTGTCCTTGAGGCTGGAGAACAGTAGAATGGCCAGGAAGGGAGCGATGAGGAAGATGGGAGAGTTTGTTCTGGAGCTGGTCTCGGGGTGCCTCTAGCCTGCTGAGCATAGGGCCTGGCACTGGGGTGAGAATGGCAAGGCATTTGTCCTCTGCAGGGTGGAAATGCAGAGAGACAGGCCTGGAGTGTTTCGAGCGTGACTCCAGTGCTTCACCATGAGTGTTATGTGCCATGTTTTGATGGAGCACTTGGGGATGCAGTGAGAAGTTGGACTAGGTGTGGGTTAAGTGGTCGGGGGGAAATGTTATAGAGGAGTTGATGTTTAAGCTGAATCTTAAAGGATTAGTGCGGGATTGCCAGGCTAGAGGCATATTGGCAATTCTGAAAGGGGTTCAGTTTACGTTTGGGGCCTTAAGGGAAAACTAGGGTATGAAGCAGGAAAGTTGGTTGGGATCAGATCAAACAGGCCCTTATGTGCCCAGTGAAGGAATTTGAACTTCACCACTAAGTGACAGAGGAGTAAGAAGGGACTTGAAATGGTTCAGACATGCGTTTCATAGACACCACTCTGATAACATCGTGACTGGTGGGTTAGAGCAGAGAGAAAATAAACAGGTCAGCGTGAAGTCATTTCAGTAATCTAGGTAGAAATGAACAAACAATGAGGAGTTGAACTAAGATGTGGCTTGGAGGGAGCTGTAGAAGGTAGAATCAGTGGAACTCAGTGACTGGTCACCTGAAAGGACAAGGACTGAGCCACTCACCACGTCAGCGAGCATGAGAGAAAGGAAGGAAGGGGAAGAGCCAAGGTTGGAGGCCACCCTGTTTGGCAGCCATGTGGAGACTCTAGTTACAGTCTTATATGCAAGCCTAGGGCACCAGAGAGAGGGCTGGTCACAAAGAAGACAGTCTGGGAAGTGTTCACACAACCGTGCACGTTCATTCGGGTGCCTGCTCAGTGCCAGGCTGTCCGGCTGTGTCTCTGGCCTGAGTATAGACAGCAGTGAGCAGGGGGAAGGCCTGCAGGCGTCCTCCTTGAAGACGCAGGCAGAAGGGACAGTAGCAGGTCCAGAGAGCAGTGGAGTTGGCCTCGAGGAAGGAGATACTGTGTAGAACAGAGAGGCTGGTCATTAGAGTCCAGTGTCTCAGAAGGGTCAGTATAGGGCTGGCCAAAAAGTCCATTTAGCTTTTTCCAGAGGGTGGCGCTAGTTGTGCTTAGTTGTCTTTAACTTCATTTGAAAAAGTTTTGTTAGTGTATTGTGACAGCTGTCATACCAGCATGCATTTTATTGTATTTTTTAAAAGATTTTAGCCCTGGCTGGTGTAGCTCAGTGGATTGAGCACGGGCCTGCGAACCACACGATCGCGGTTCGATTCCCAGTCAGGGCACATGCCTGGGTTGCAGGCCAGTTCCCAGCAGGGGACACACGGGAGGCAACCATACATTGATATTTCTCTCCCTCTCTCCTTCCCTTCCCCTCTAAAAATAAATAAGTACAATCTTTTTTAAAAATTTATCAAAATTGGTGATTTTGTGCAGCCATTTTAATATTGATGATGGAAGAAGATAAGCAACATTTTTGCATATTATACTTTTATTATTTCAAGAAAGGTAAAAGCAACTGAAACACACACAGAAATTTTGTGCAGTGTATGGAGAAGGTGCTATGACTGATCAAATGTATCAAAAGTGGTTTGGGAAGTTTCCTTGCACTTTGGACATTTTGGCCAAATAATCCTTTGTTGTGGGGCTGTCTTAGGCATTCAAAGGTGTTTGGCCCCTGTCTACCTACAAGAAGCCAATAATGAGAAATAACTGACATACTCAAAATATCCAAATCAATTAAGTTATTGGTGAAACTGAAAAATGTGTCTTTTACTTTATGGAAAAAAACTAAATGGACTTTTTGGCCAACTCAGTAGATAGAGTTTGATATGTGTCCCTTGGATTTAAGAACCAGAAAGTCGCCTTGGTAAGTGTGACAACGCAGAGATCTGTTTTTGATGATGCCATGAGGTGGAGGGAGAGGATTTCCTAACAGTAGGAATGTTTTAGGGGTGCCTCACAGCCACCCAGGAAGTGGCTCTACTCCCCTCCCCGCTTCCTTTTTTAGATGAGGAACCAAAGCTTCTCAAGATGTTTAGTCATTGGTCTGTGAGCACACAGCAATTAACAACTGAACCAGGATGCGGACCCCCACTGGCTGTGCTGTTTATTAACACTGCAGAACACCATGCAGAGGAGGAGGGAGCTGAAAAGGTGGGAGGTGCTGAGCATTTGTGAGAGCTGAGCAGAGGAGAGAACCAGGGCAGAGGGAGGTGAAGAAAAGCGGAGGAAGAGGTGGTGAGGGAACAGACAGGACTTTGAAAGGCTGCCACGACAGGGGGCGGGGCTGGGGAAGCCCAGTGAGAGCCTGCTGTGCAGAGCCTACTGCCCCCAGGACGGGCAGCCTCCTGGGCAGAGCCCCCAGTGGAGTCCCAGCATCCCCTGACCAGGAAGGTGCTGGCTGGAGGCTTCAGCAGTTGTCGTGCGCCTGCCCTTCATGTCCATGTGTGGACGCCACACTGAACTCGTGGGATGACAGTCGCAGAGGCTTTCCCAGGGGACTGGGCTGACCCACAGGAGGCTGTCTGCTGCCCGGTGAGCTCCCTTCTCCTTTGACCCTCTCTGGCTAACGTCAGTGTCTCCCACACACACTTTGTTTTGAGGGATAAGAAGGGCAGGCTTTTATTTTCAGACTGAGGTTCAGAATACAGCTGTTTCCAGAGCACGCTCCTTTGGAGGGAACCATGCACTGTGGTCACACTCCCCTGGTGGGACCCAAGGCCAAGTCATATAGTTCAAGCCCCTCAGGCCCTTCCCTCCCCCTTTGTTCTTTTACTTAGCGGTGAAGTAAAAGAACTTTTACTTACTTTACTTACTTTACTTTTACTTACTTTACTTTTACTTTGTGTTCTAAGTACACAGACCCTGTACAAAGTACTTGAATTTGGGGAGAGAAAGTATATATGTTGGTTTCTGCCTCAAGGAACATGCAGTGGAGTTCATGGCCTCTTTCCCCTTAGCCTCCTCTCCCTCTCTGTCGTTCCTTCAGCAAGTATGTCTTCCTAGGTACCCGCCGTGTACCTGGAAATTTTTACTTCTCTGCCTTTTTCTACCTGATTCTTCTATCTCAGAGTCCTTCCATTTCTCAATCTCTCTCAAAAAAACAAAACAAAATAAGACAAAAAGGCAACAAATTTGGGGAATCAGAAAGAAGAAAGAGACTTTAAGGGAAAATATATGCCTATGATTCTGATGTTGGAATGTTTAAAGATGTCCTGGAGGTTCCAAAGCTTCTCCTCATTGTTTTGAATTCTTTTTTCTTCATTGTGTTGTGGTTGAATGTTTCTTTCTTCCTTCTGCTCCCAAATATTAATTTCAGTCCCAGTTTCCTTCCTGTCACTGTTGGTTCCCTGTGCATTTTCCTTTATTTCAATTTTCATAGCCTTCACTTTTCCCTCTAATTTGTGACCATATTCAGCCAATTCTGATTGGCTGAGCATCCTGATTACCAGTGTTTTGAACTGTGCATCTGATAGGTTAGCTATCTCTTTGTTGCTTCATTGTATTTTTTCTGAAGCTTTAATCTGTTCTTTCATCTGGGCCATTTTTTATTTTTGTCTCAGCGCATCTCTTAGGTAGTAAGGGGCAGAGCCTTAGGTGTTCACCAGGGCGGGGCAACCCACATAGCTGCGTTGTGGTACTGTATGTGGGCAAGGGGTCGGAGAGGGAACAGTGCCACTTGCTGCACTCTCTGCCAGCTTACTAAAATATTTGTGGATTAAATGATATACATAAGATTTATATGTATATGTGTATGTATTTATATCCTCGCCCAAGCCATTTTTTCATTGCTTTAGAGAGAGGAAGGGAGAGAGGGAAACATCAATGTGAGAGAAACCTTGATTGGCTGCCTTGCCTCCTGTACATGGTTGGACTGCAGATCAAACCTGCAACCTAGGTTTGTGCCCTGACCAAGAATTGAACCCACAATCTTGTGGTGTATGGAAATATGCTTCAACCAACTGAACCATGCTGGCCAGGGCTAGGATTTATTTTTTAAATAATATAGTTTTGAGCCCTGCCTGGTGTAGCTCAGTGGATTGAGCACGGGCCTGCAAACCAGAGGATCGCAGTTTGATTCCCAGTCAGGGCACATGCCTGGGTTGCAGGCCAGGTCCCAGCAGGGGACACATGAGAAGCACCCATGCATTAATATTTCCCTCTCTCCTTCCTTTCCCCTCTAAAGATAAGTAAATAAAATTAAAAAATATATATAGTTTTGGGGACAGGGGGATAGGATGGTGGAAATGAGACAAAATGGTGAAATACTAATAGTTGTTTAAATTGGGTAATGGGCAGGCCCTGGCCAGGTAGCTCAGTTGGTCAGAGCATTGTTCCAGTAAAGCAAGGTTACAAATTCACTCTCAGGTCAGGTCACTCTCGAGAACAAGCAGTGAGTGGTCCTTAAATGAGTGGGACAGCAAAGCAATGGTGCCTTCGCTCTCTCGTTTGCCCTCTGTGTCTCCTCCCCCTCTCTGAAATCAGTAAGTTTAAAAAAATGTTTTTAATTTAAAAAATTAATTGGATGATGGTCATGAAGGTTCAGTATATTGTTCTCTTTAGTTTTGTGTGTTTTTTGAAATTTTCCACTAAATCACAACCTATTCCCATCCTTGCTCTCTGTCCATACTCCCTGTGGCACTCTTTGCTCTTCAGAAACACTCAGCATTTTCTCCGCTGGATTCCCTCCGTCCACTCCCACTCAGTGCTCCTGTGTGTGTTCTTCTTGCCTTTGCCTCTCCGTCTGGACTGCCCTTCCCGCTTCTGAATGTCCTCTCTGCTCCTTTAATACCCAATCCTTGTGCCTGTCTTTCCTGGCTTCCATTCGTATTCTGGCCTGCCTTCATAGCTTCTTCATCACATCCCAGCTCCTGGGAGCAGAACTGTCTTATTTATCTTTTTATCCCCAGTGCCTACTGCCCAGCTTAGGGCACAGTAAAAACCTAGTGCATAGCTTAATTCACTATTATGTTATGCATAGTCTCTATTGGGCATTGTCTGGCACGTAGTAGGACTTGGGTAATGAGTACTGCATGAACCCCCACGGGTATCTCCCAGTGTAGGGCAGTCATCCATATTAGCAGGATGGTGTCACAGCACTGAAAGCTAAGTGGAGCTTAGGTTTGGCCCAGGATCGTCGCCATGCAGGTCTAGAAAGCAGGTCCTGGGAGGAGTGTGTCTTACGCCACAGCTGGTTTATTGGTAGCCTCCTTTGTGTTCCTGTACATCACAACTGTCTGAACCTCATGTGGCTTCCCAGTTGGTTTTTCTATAGCAAAGAAGCAACCTATTTAACAAGTTTGTTTCTCACTGTAAAGCGTAAATTTTACCTTCCTGCTTTATAGTCATACAGGAAGAGAATACATTGTGTAAAACACATAAGCCTTCTATCCAGAGTGGTGATGTCACGTGCTCAATGACACACACGGTCATCCTGGGTGGGGATGTGCTGCAGTTGCGTGACACAGCACCGCTGGGGGAAACTGTGTGAGGGGGCCGGAGCTTTCTGTACTCGCTTTGCAGCTTCTCGTGAATCTGTAATTCTTTAAAAACAGAAAGTTTAAAAAGGTGATGATAAGGTGTCTAGACACCAAACACAGTTTTCTGGAAAATGCACTTCTCAGATTCTGCAGTTTTCATTGTGTTCCTAAGGCAGGGACCATGGGCAGGGAGTGGTGCTCCCAGGTCTCTTAGGTGCCTCTGTGCTCCCAAGTCTGCGAGACGCCCAGCTGTTATGGTGAATAATGTCTTAACATTGGGCCTCTTTAGTAGCAGATTATACATGGTTCTGTGACAGGTTCTCTCTTTCTTTTCTTTTTTAATAAAGATTTTATTTATTTATAGAGAGGGAGCAAGAAAGAGGGAGAGAAACATCAATCTGAGAAGGGCAGATCGGTTGCCTCTCACACATGCCCAAACCTTCAACCCAGGCATGTGCCCTGACTGGGAATCGAACAGGTAACCTTTTAGTTTGTGGGACAGCACCCAACCAACTGAGCCTCACTGGTGAGGGCAAAGTTACCTTTTTCTTTAAATATCTTACAAAGAACATTTGTGGCATTGGTATGGGGGTTTTCTCATAGCACAGTCCATTTTTCTGATAAGATCACCTTTATGGGGCTCTTTGTGCTTGACCTAGGGCAGGTGCTTTTTTCCTTAGAGTTTGAAATACTGACTCATTTCCTGCAGCTTGTGTCTCATGCCAGACTCCTCTTCCAGCCTCCCAGGTGGAAGTGGGATTCGTTGGAGCCTCACCTCCATCTGTCTGGGGGAGAGCAGGTCCCTCCCAGGGCCTCTTGAGTGCTCAGAGCTCAGGCAGCCTCATGGAGTCCCTGCCTGCCTGCCTGCCTTCCACATGCCGTGGAGCAGGAGCAGTGGCACCCTCCTTTCGGGGCCTGGGAGGGTTGCACCACGGTTGTGAAACACAACTGGGAGCAGGAAGTCCAGGTGCCAAGCGCTCTGTGAGGCACTCTGAGAAGTCATGGCTTGCCCCTGTCACACTTGGCTCAAATCTGTGCCTTAATCAAAGTTGCTATTTGATTTGGGTTTCTAGGATTTTTCCTCAAGTCACTGAAACCCTGCGTGTTACACGAAAGTGGATCCACGTTACTGAAGACACTGGGTTCCTGGGGGGCCCAAGTGTTGGTGCAGGGCGCCAGAGGAGCTCAGGGGAAAAGAAGAACCAGCGTGGTGTTCGACTGAAATTGCCTGCACTTAACCAGTGCCACTACCTTACTTAAAGAGTTATGATTTTATGTGTTCCAGCCTATGCTTGGAGGGGGGGGGGGTTCCAGTGAGACACACTGCAGTATGCAGCCTGGGTGTGATGGAGAGTTGTTAGGGAGCCATGCGTGTGCTAGGGCCAGAAGGATGGCAGCGAAGTGCCCTGGAGGAGTAGTTGGGAAGAGAAGGACAGGGTCCAATTTGCCCTTCTGCAGGAGCACCCTGACCACAGGGTGGAGCATGGACGAGGGCGGGGCTGTTACAAGGCTAGCTTTAGACACGGTTAGAATAATTCAGGCCAGGTGGTTGGTGCTAGTGAAAGGAGAAAAGCAAGTGGATTCAAGAAATGCTAAGGAGGTGCACTCATTCGGAGAAGGGCGCTGGTGGGTGCAGGGGCTAGAGGAGGAGGAGGGAGAGTGGCTCCCTGGCTTCTGGTTTGTGTGCCCAGGTGGTCAGACATTGTGTCCTCTGAGGCAGGAGCAGAGGAAAGGCCAACAGAGCTGTGGGGGCGCTGCCTCAGGTTCAGACAGATTCAGTCTCAGGTGTCTGTGCCCCTCGTAGAGCACGCCAGGTAAGGCAGTTGGACAGACAGGAGTCTGGAGCTCTTAGACATGGGTAGGTTAGAGACAGCCCATTCAGACACAAACACTTATGGAGTGCTAGGCACTGCTCTAGGTCCTGGGGTTCCTGTTTTTCATTGTAATGGGGGAAGCCGTGCCCATTCAAATGACTGCCTCCACTGGGGGTATTAACAAGACGTAGGGTAGAGAGTGACTGTAGGGGAGGAGCAGGTGATGGGAGAATGACTTTGAGAATGACTTTATCTTCCCAGGAGCCAAGCCACCCTGGGAAGATAAAGGGGAAGTGTTCTGGGCAAAGAGAAGAGCAAGTGAAAAGGCCTCAAGGTGAAATGAGCCCAACACCTTTGAGGACCTGAACAAGGAAGGAAGGCTGGTGTGACTCAAGCACCGGACAAGATAGGGAGGGCCTGTGAAAGGGGGGGGTGAGTATCGGGATTATTCTGGGTGTGGTGTTTAGGCGCAGGAGTTAGAGTGGATGAGATCACCGGGATTGTGTGCAGAGGGAAGAGAGGAGAGGACTCTGATCCTTGTTTGAAGGGGAGACCTACCTCAAAGGAGACTAAGAAGAAGCAACCAGGAAAGCAGAAGAGAAAGAGAATGTAGGAAAGAAATATGAGGACAGGGCTTTAAAGATGCAGAGAGTTATTAAGTGGCAGGTGATGAACAGAGAAAGAGAAGGAAAGTTTGAAAGCGTGGATTGCATTTATCAGCACGAAGGTCATTGTTTGTTGCTGGCCTCAGAGAAAGAACCTTCCCAAGCCCTCCCTTTCTTTTACTCCCACATTCAGTGTCCAGTCATCCATTCAGTTCTGGAGGGTGGAAGCCACCTTGTGGTGGACCAACCTGCTGGCTCTGGGGGCAGGGGGACATGTTGGGCTGATAGGAGGATGACAGAAGAGGGGGGGGAGGGGAAATGAATGCCCATTCATTCATTTGAGGGAGAAGGGGTGGGAAGCACTGGTTGGTGCTCCAGGTGGCTGACCACAGGCAAGGAGCATTGATGAGAGAGCCCTCTGTCTTTAACCAGCTGCCTCTAAAAGAGGAGGACACGGAGGGGCTGTCATGTAAGCCTAGCAGGTCAAGTGGGGTGTCAGGATGCTGCTGGAGTGTCCAAAAGGTGTGGTAACCCTGGCTTGACTGGGAGCAGCTTCAATATCCTGGGGCCTCTCTTCCAGAAAGAAGGTGGTGGGCAGCACAGGCTAGGGTGGGAGCCAGGCCTATGGTGCAAGACTGAGTGGGTGAGCATGGGGGGCCTCCAGCTTGCCAGCAGGCATGCATGCAGTGTTCCTCAGCAAAACCCCCTTGTGAAGGAAGCTAGCACCAGGTTGTGTGATTCCCAGAACTCGACCCTCGTAGAACCCTGTGCACTGTGAGACCACTTGGCAGTTGAGACAGGAGCCTCTGAGCCGAGTGCCCAGAAGTACATTGTGCTGACAGCAAGCTTGTGCATTTATACAGGGCAGCTTGTGTTTGTTCTTATGTTACCTGCTCAGGCCATTTTCCCATCTCTTGAGAATCCCTGGAGATTAGGCTTTAGTTTACTCACAGTGCTTCTTTCCTCCGTGCTGCATGTAGCAGGCACTCCTGTAAACGCCCAGGACTTAAAAATCTGCCACGACCACCACATCACATGGCCCCACCCCCCACCCCCAGGTCATTCCAGTTTGATGTCTCCTTTGGCTACACAACTGGTATTACAAAAATAAGCTGTTACTTTAGAATTTACCTGCATCTGGCTGGTTCCCTGCAGGCTAACTCCCAGCAGGGGACACATGAAAGGCAACCATACATTGATATTTCTCTCCCTCTCTCCTTCCTCTCTGAAGATAAATAAATAAAATCTTAAAAAAAAAAAAAAGAATTTACCTGCATCTGTTTGCTCATGAATGTTGAAGAAGGAGTGGTAGCTTTTACAAGTGGTAGGGCAAAGTAGGATTCTGTTTCTAATCCCGGATGATCAGCTGACTCATCAAGTCCCTTGACCTTGTAGGTGTCTGTCTTCCTCCATAGGAAGATGGACAACTGAGCAAGTTTACAGTCCGCCCAGACCTGACACCAAGGAACAAATGATTTTCTAAAAAGGATATAATAGGAAGAATAAAAATCCAAGAAAACTAGCAACTCATTTTGATTTCCTTCTGACAGATTACGTGGGTATGAATTCCCTGTCTTTTATATAAGGGACCCATTTTAGGAGCATGGTTTCTTTTCCCCCTCTCACCCCCAGGTGGCAGCAGGAAACACAGAACAGAGGAACCTACAGAGAAAGCAAAGTAAAAAGATGTTGTTGAGTTGTGTCCTAGGATTGTGTTTTTCTTATACTTCTTCCCTACAGTTTCATTTATCAAACATTCCTAAGTTTTTCTGAGCTAACTTAGGTTCCCAGATACTAATTTAAAGAAATACTGTGTCCTCCTTCATCCTAAGGGCTATTAAGAGTGGGGGTTTTGAGGGGTGGGTGTGCCAGGGGAGAATGTCAGTACAACAGCCATCAGTGTTCAGGTGTGTCCTTTCAGGGTCATCATCTCCACTGACTGGTTGGTGCCAGGGCAGGGAGGGGGTCCTGGGTCAGTGCAGCTGGTCCCGAGGTCTGCCATGGCCTCACTGTGTCTGGTTTCAGCCAGGAGCTGCAACGCAGCTGAGGCTTAGGAGTTATCTCTGTGGGTTAACACTTCAGGGAGTGGTCATGCCAGGGCCCATGTGGAAGTCACACAAGGCCATTCATCAGTTCCTTGTTCCTCCACTGAGGGTGTCTTACTGCCAGCGTGGCCAGAGACATGCCAGGGGCATGTCAAGGGGAAAGGTCACCCTAGGAGCCAGGTCCTGGGTTTTCCGGTTCTGCCTGCTGCTAGGTACCCCACATTTTCCACCTTGGTGACCTCTGCACCTGGCCCACCATCCCTGCTCTGTCACGCCTAACCGCCCACATATAACAAGAGTAAACATGGGAAAGGAGCAGCCAGGGACAGAAGCTGAGTGTGGGCACCTCTGTTAGTAGAGGACCCTTGTCCTGACGGCTGGAAACGAGGCTGGGGAAACAGCAGGAAGACACTACCTTCTCTCCTCCTCGCCTCCTCACCCCTGCCCCGTATTCTCAGGATGCTTACTGCTCTGCCTCTTGCATAAGCCATTCGTCTTATTCTGTAGCCATGTCCCTGTGTGTCACATGTCCTAGGAAACTGGGAGCCCATGAAGCAAAGGGAGCACCTTATTCGTCTTAATAGTCCACAGCATTTGTCCCTGGCACAAAGCAGACTCTTTGTATAAGGGCTGTTGAACAGATCTGGTTGAGGACAAGTGGAAGCAAGAGTATTGGTGCAGACATACCTCGCTGTGTGGTCCAATGGCCTGGGTCAGAAGAGGGGTTCGGGAAGGTTGGTGACAATGGGCAGGTGATTAGAAGATGCTCACAGTTGGCAGCTGAGTGGGACAAAAGCAGGAGGGAAAGGGTGGGGCAACAAGATGGAGCCTGATGCTGGTGACTACTCCCTCCTAGCCAACCCCCCCCCCCCCACACACACACACACACACAAGGCTGAGAAAGAACCTGTATTGCCAGGGCTACTTCAGCTGAAAGCAGCAGCAATCCCAGTTAAACTGGCTGAAACAGAAGAAGGTAAAAAGGTGGGCGGGGGCGGGGGAGTAGCTGGTCTCAGGTACAACTAGATCCAGGATTCACACGATGTCTCAGAATGTGTGTGTCCTCTGTCTCTTTCTCCTTGGCTCCCCTCTTGGGCATACCCTTACACTGAATGACAGGACAGGCTTGTGTCCTGCAAAAGTGCAGGACTGACCCATCCACTATAACTGGGTTGCTTTCCCACAGCTGGGCCCTTGGTCCTGACTCAGGCGAGGCCACAGGACCTGGGCGGGGTGGCAGAGAGGCCACCCTGGAGGGGAAGTGGGAGTGTTCCCAGAGTGGGAGTGTGGACTAAGGAGGCGGAATCATCAGGAGAGCACTGCAGGGTGGCAGGCCTCTGGTTTAAGTCACCACGAGAAGTCGAGAGGCCTCTTACACGGTGCTGTGCACACAAGTCACTCTTCTCCATGTTTTTCAGCATCTCCACGACACTGTGAAGAGGAGTCTTGATAGCACTGCCTCCCCACAGAATGGTGACCAACAGAATGGCTATGGAGACCTCTTTTCTGGGCATAAGAAGACCCGCCGGGAGGCCCCCATGGGAGTAGGAGTCTCTTCCAACGGCCTGCCTCCAGCCTCCCCCCTCAGTCAGCCTGAGGAGCCCGGTGCAGAGGCCCTGCAAGCCAGCGGGAAGCACGCCCTGGGGCTGGACTCCATGAACAAGAAGTGTCTGGCAGACTCAAGCCTCCACCTGAATGGAGGCAGCAACCCCGGCGAGTCGTTTCCTCTGGGCCTGAGTAAAGAGCTGAAGCAGGAGCCTGTGGATGACCTGCCTTGCATGATCGCAGGGGCCGGAGGCTCCATATCCCAAAGCAACCTCATGCCTGACCTCAACCTTAACGAGCAGGAGTGGAAGGAGCTCATCGAGGAGCTGAACAGGTCAGTGCCTGATGAAGACATGAAGGATCTGTTCACTGAGGACTTCGAAGAAAAGAAGGACCCAGAGTCTTCCAGTTCTGCCGCACAGCCTCCCTTGGCACAGGACATCAGCATTAAGACAGAATTCTCTCCAGCAGCCTTGGAACAAGAACAGTCAGGCTCTCCACAAGTGAGGGCTGATTCTGTAGGACCTCCATCCTATAGAATGGGGCCTTCCTCCGGGCCTGTGAGCACAGACTCACCCAGCCTCGGGGGCTCTCAGCCTCTGTTCCACACCTCTGGTCAGCCCGGGGCAGACAACCCCGGTCCCAGCCTGATGCCGGCACCTGCCCAGGCCCAGAATGCACAAAGAGCCATCTCCAGTGTGGTGTTGCCAAGCCAGGGTCCAGGAGGGGCCTCAAAGCTGTCTTCTGCCCACCAGCTCCAGCAAATCGCTGCCAAGCAGAAGCGCCAGCAGATGCTCCAGAATTCACAGCAGGCTGCTCAGGCACCAGCTCCAGGCCAGATGTCCACCTGGCAACAGACAGGCCCGTCCCACAGCCCCTTAAATGTACCTTATACCATGGAGAAGCCTGCCAGCCCTCCTGGCTACAAGCAAGACTTCACCAACTCCAAACTGCTCATGATGCCCAGTGTGAATAAGAGCTCCCCTCATCCTGGAGGCCCCTACCTCCCGCCCAGCCATGTAAACCTGCTGAGTCACCAGGTGCCACCAAGCAGCTTGAGCCAGAGCACCGTGACCAACCAAGGATCTGTGCTAGACTACGGCAACACCAAGCCCCTTTCTCATTACAAAGCAGACTGCGGGCAAGGTGGCCCTGGGGCCGGCCCAGGCAAGGCGGCCCTGATGACCTACCTTCCCCAGCAGCTGCCTCACCTGAGCAACGAGCAGAATTCCTTGTTTCTGATGAAACCAAAGCCAGGAAATATGCCCTTCCCGTCGCTGGTCCCACCTAGCCAGGTGAGCCTGTGGCTTTGCGCTCTTACTCTGCATCCCTGTGGTTACTGGGTCCCACATGGTTGGGAAACAAAGGGAAGGAGGGAGGGAGCTGTGATTGTTCTTTGATTTTTGGGGAGAGAAAAATTGATCAAGCAAACCTAGGTTGAGTCTTAGACAGAGATAGGGTAAAATTCCTTTGGTTTTAACTATCTACACTTATGAGGATTCACCTGTACTTTTTGTGTCTTGTTCATGCCACACAAGTAGTTTGTTGCTGGATTTTGCAGGTAAAGATCAGATTTACTGTGCTTCTTAAAAGTTTTGCTTTTGTTTTTTAAACTACCTTTCAGATATCTATGCCCAAAATACCTTAAGTTTTAGGCCCTGGCCAGGTAGCTCGGTTGATTACAGCATTGTTCCAATATGCGAAGTTGGCGGGTTCCATCTTGGGTCAGGGCACATAGAAGGATCAACCAGTGAGTGCACAAGCATGTGGAGCAACAAATCAGTGTCTCTCTCTTCCCCACCCTCCCCTTCCTCTCAAAAATCATTAAAAAATATTCCTTAAGTTTTAGTAAGCTTTGGTAAGCTTGTAACCTTTTAGGTGAGTGCTGCTTCCAACACGTCTGCACTGGTGATGAACAGGCCTGGAAGAATCACGTGGCTCTGCAGGGCCGGTGCTGTCACTGTCAAGATTTTCCCTGCACTTTGCTCAGCTCTGTTCTAAGATGCCTCCTCCCTGGGTGACCTCCGGTGGCTGGGCCTCGGGCAGCAGCAGAGTGTGTTCCGCAGAGAAGGGGACAGCACACTTGCTTTGCTTACTCCAGACTGTGTCCTGGACCTCTTTCTTTTTTGATCCCCTAAAACTTGCCTCCTGCTCTTCACTACCATGAGTAAGCCTCCGGTGAATACCTTTGTATATTTGTAGCTGGTAATAGCATGAAGAAGTTGACATATTCATAGTGATGAGGGTGTATAAATGGGCACAGTGCTTTTGGAAAGTAATTTGGCATTGTGTGTTTTTTGTAAGCCATAAAAATATTCATAAGCATTGATACATTATACCCCTGCAAGAAATAATGCCCCCAACAGAGAAAGTTACATACAAGATATTTATTGCATGGTTGTAGCTAATAGCTCCAAACTGGAAGCAGTTTAAGCATCTCGAGATGGGAGCAAACCTGCATGTGTCAATGTTGAGACTTTTGCTTATGTCAACCCTTAAACTGCTGCACGGCCACTAAAAGCCACCTTAAGAGCCGCCCAGTGATGAAATAGCAGTGCCGTCTTAGTGACTTTGCACTTCACAGAGTGCTCTGTAGCCCATGAGCTGCTGCTGATCGGGGTGAGGAATTAAGGTCAGAATCTGTCTGCTCTGAGATTAGACTCCTGTAAAGATTAAACACAAATGAATAAGGACTGGAAAGGAGCTCAAGAAGTTGAATTTATTTAAACGATCACTGCTTTTTCCCTTTTTCCTGTGTTGAGTTAAATTTTCCTTCAAATGTAAGTAATGACATTGACATAACACCGTGGTGACCTTTGACATGACTCTCTCTTTGGTCCATGTGTTACTAGAAAATATGGGCATGAGCATCTGACAGAAGCCAAGCAGTTTCTCCCAGGAAAATGCTGCACACACGTGGGTAAACACAGCAATTGCAGGATGTTCAGAGACAGGCCGCCACCAGGGACCCAAGGTTTGCACACTCGAGTGTGGCGAGTCTCCATCACCCAGAGCCCCCCAAGTGCTCCTTGGAGTTCCCCTGCACTCACACATTCCAGTGAGCAAGGGTATATGAGCTCCAGTTGCCTACAGAAGCTCTTGGGTGCAAATCTGTGAACTTAAGTGTAAAATCACACCCTTGCCACTGGCAAGTTGCAGGAAGCAAAGCTATCATGCTGCTTGTGACTCTGCATTGCTGCACCTGGACCCACAAGCCCTCGTTCCCTTGGTGTCCACCTGGTCCCGTAGAGCAGCTGCACTGGAGTCCTCTGCAGGGAGCCAGGCTCTCACTAGGTGGCGCTCATGTGCTCTGGTCAGGGCTCGAAGACTTTGCTGAGTCCCACCCAACTCCAGACCCCTTATCTGTGTTGACAGGAGCAGAACCCTCCCAACGTCCCTGTGCAAGCCCAGGCATCCAGCGTGGGGACTCAGCCACCCACTGCGTCTGTGGCCAGCACTCACAGCAGCGCCCCCTATCTGAGCGGCCAACAGCAGGCAGCTGTCATGAAGCAGCACCAGTTGCTTTTGGATCAGCAGAAACAGAGGGAGCAGCAGCAGAAGCATTTGCAGCAACAGCAGTTCTTGCAAAGGCAGCAGCACCTTCTGGCAGAGCAGGTAAAGAGACAGGCGGAACACACCCCCACCCCGCCGTGTGCCTCCAGGTCACTGCAGGGCACATGCTCCCAAGGGTGTGAGGTGACTGTGCTCATTGCGTGTTTGTATGTGTTAGAGCGCTCTGCCGTTTCAAATGCTTTTCTGGGATGTGGCATTTCTCACAGTGGTGGCCTGTGTTGGAGGCAGCTTTGTGTCACTTAGTGAGGATTAATGAAAGCAGAATCTGGCTGAAACCATACGTGTTAGGGACGTTTCTCCATGTCCAAGACCCCAGTTCATCGGCACACATGGGGCCCAGCGAGTTTGTGACAGGCCGGCTATGGGGCTGGGGGCCTGCAGTTTGTAGGGTCAGGGCTAACAAGTGCTGCCGTTCACCCACTTGGTCACCAGGTATAGTGTGCAGGTGTTGAGTTTACAAGAGTTCTCAGGTTTTCAATTACATCCCTAGGACATAAGAGAAGAACTAGCCATCTAGTAGTTTAGGTTGATTAAGGAATAACAGTTGTACATATGACATTGGAGTTGTTTTACCCATTTAAAGTGACACCTAAAAGGAGCCATGTATCCAGGAAAAGTTGTTTCCCTCATCTGCTCAGGCCTAGCCACCCACCCACCTACTTTTTGTGCACATTTTATGGGAGTGGATTAAAGGTTCAGCTGTGCTACAGCGTGTATCAGTACTGCCCCACTTTTTATGGCTGAATACTATTCTGTCGTATGAGTATGTCACATTTTAATTGTCCATTTATCTGTTGGTAGATAGGCTCTTCCCTCAACTTTTTGTGGACATAGCTTTTTGATTCTCTGAAAGTATATTTAGGGGTGGAATTACTGGGTGAAATGCTGACTCCTACGTTTAACCTTATGAAGAACTGCCGGACTGTTTTACAAAACAGCTGCACCAGTTTACACGGCCGCAGCAGTGTGTGACAGTCCCGGTTTCTCCGCATCTGCGCTGCACTGGTCTTTCTTCCAGCCCTCCTAGTGCATTTGACATGGCACATCATGGTGGCTTTGGTTTACACCTTCCTGATCTGCCCCCCATTTTTAAAAACTGAAATACCACTTTTCTTTTCTTAATTATTGCTCCTGAGCTCTGACTCATCCTTCTGCTTCATAGTGTTTATTAAGAATCCCCAAAAAGAGACCATGGGCATGATGTCTACAGGAGTCCATCTATGAGTAATGAGCTTGGAAAGTTTTCTGTCTTCAGCTCTGACACTGTGTGTTTGTGGGTTTGTTTGATGTGGATCTTTTGTTTGTTCTTGGCATTTTTAGGAGAAGCAGCAGTTTCAGCGCCATCTGACCCGCCCACCACCCCAGTACCAAGACCCAACACAGAGCACCTTCCCACAGCAAGTCGGACAATTCCCAGGTAAGGGGCATCTGCCGTGATGGCGGGGGCAGGTACAGGGGCCGGCGGGCCTTGCTCAGAGCAGGCAGGCTGCTCCGTGTGTGCTGAGTGCCTGTGTGGCCTTGGTCTGGCACTCTGGGGGTTCACTTCCTCTTAGAGACCTCAGTCTACCTAAGGGGCTGTGTCCAAGTCACCCACTCAGCCAGGGGAAGAGGGTCATAGAGGCAGACTGCTTTGGCTGAGTACTTTGGCCAGGTCCCTGGCTCTACAATCTTATCAGCAGGAAATGGCTTCTGTAATTCTTTGCTTCAGCAAAATGACCTCTCCCGGTTCCCAGATAAGGAGAGACTTAATGCAGTTGTGTGGCCTTTGCTTCTTTGTTTTTTCTTCCTGTCTGCTTACTTTCAAGTGTCACAGGTGGCTGCACCAGCCATGAACAACTGGCCAGGAAGGGGGCACTCCAAGGGGTCTCAGATGTCATGTGTCAGACACGCAAGGGAGTCTGGCTGCCACTACTCAGGCTGTCACTCCAAAAATACTGAAAGATGCCTGCCAACTGGCAGGTTCAGGAAAATGTAGTCTACTCTTCTTGGAGTGTCTTCGGAACCTGTCCTTTCCTTGGTCAGTGACTCTCACTGTAAAGTATCCCAGAGGAGCTGACCACAGCTGTGCATTCTGGAAGAGACCAGTGGAGTTCTGTGTGCATGCTGATCAGGGCTGAGGAGCCGAAGTTGGGGGGCATCTCAGAAGCCTGGGTCTTAGCCATCTTTGCTGCCTTCGTGCCATCTGTCATTGCTCTGGGCTCTCGGTGGGAGTGAGAGAGATTCTCCCCTTTCCTCCGCCGAGTTATTAGTTAAATGCCAGTGGGGAGTGTAAGAGGAGGAGCAAAGTGCACCTCTAAGGCCGGCCCCTGGACAGTGGCTGTCCTGCCTGCAAAAACTTGCCTCAGTGCTTCTGCCCTGTAGCCATCGCTTAAGGCAGAGCCCCTCCATCCAATTCCTCAGTGTCACCTTCCCAGTGCGGCTCCTGTCACAAGGAAGGCGCTCGCCAGAGCCTGCAGGGCACAGTCGGGCCGCTCCCTCCTGAGGGCCTCATCTGCAAGGTGTGAGCAGCTGCCACCCAGCAGGCTCAGAACCACAGCCACAGTGCCATCTCCCTCTGGTCGGGCGGGGACAGCTCTTCAGTGCTATCTTTAACTGTTGATGCTTTCCCCACACCTAGCCACAGAGTCCCCCCACACAGGCCACCTTTTATGACTTTGCACATACCCTTCTCTCAGTCAGAGTACTGTTTCTCCAAGCTGTTAAATCACTTGGCTCCTACCCATTCAAATCCCAGTGGGTTTGCCAGCTTTCCCCGAAGCCTCCCCAAGTCGTCCCAGGCACCGAGCCATCGCCCCCTGTGCTCCCACGGCCTGCTGCCCAGGCTGTGCTGCAACCCTGCCGCAGCACATGGCGTCAGTGCCCCCCAGAGGTGTGCCCTGAGTGGGCTCCATGGAGCCCAGGGCCCTGTGTTGGGCCTATACAAGGCAGTTGGTGGGCCTTGGAAGGAGAACGAGCCAAGGCCACTGGCTGCCCTCCCCTCGGGCTTGCCCGTCCCTCTGCCTTTGTCTTAACCTCAGGTGCCCCTGGGCCCCAGGGCTCTCTGAGGTCCCACTGGCTGTTCGTGCCCATAGAATGGCAGCTGCACCTTGGCTCTGGGAGGCATCCCCACAGTGGTGGCCAAGAAATACCACCTTGATTGACAGAATCTTCTCTGTTTTCTAGGGTCTTCCGCTGCTGTGCCTGGAATGAACACCTTGGGTCCATCTAACTCCAGCTGTCCTCGAGGGTTCCCTCAGGCTGGGAATCTGATGCCACTAGGTCCTGGACACACTTCCGTTTCCTCTCTCTCCTCAAACTCGGGCCAGCAGGACCGCACTGTGGTTCAGTTCACTGGCTCCCAGAGCATGCCACAGAGCAGCCTCTACGGCATGGCCGCCAGCATCACCCAGATAGTCACCCAGCCCCCATCACAGGCCACCAACGGACATGCCCACATGCCTCGGCAGGCCGGCATGGGCCAGAACACCTCAGTGTCAGCTGCCTACGGACAGAACTCTCTGGGGAGCTCTGGCCTCTCCCAACAGCACAGTAAGGGGACCCTGAACTCTGGTTTAACTAAGCCACAGGTCCCAAGGGTGTCAGCGGCCATGGGAGGCCAGAATCCGTCTTGGCAGCACCAGGGAGTGCCGACCCTGAGCAGTCCGGCCCCGGGCAGCACCACTGTCAGCCCCTTCACTGCAGCATCCAGCTTCCACATGCAGCAGGCCCGCCTGCAGGTGTCCAGCCCACGGTTCCCCCAGGCGGTGCCCAGTAGGCCCATGGCCCCCATGAGCTCGGCGGCTTCTGCTGGGCCCATGTTGCCTCCTGTGAGTGCACAGCAGAGGACCAGTGCCCCCGCTCCGGCGCCTCCCCAGGCAGCCCCGCAACAGGGCTTGCCAGGCCTGAGCCCTGGGGGGCCTGAGCTGGGGGCCTTCAGCCAGAGCCCTGCCCCACCCATGGGTGGCCGGGCGGGGCTGCACTGTGCCCAAGCCTACCCTGTGCGGACTTCGGGCCAGGAGCTGCCCTTTGCCTACAGTGGGCAGCCAGGGGGCAGTGGGCTGGCCAGCATGGCAGGAGATGCCGACCTGATTGACTCCTTGCTGAAGAACAGGACTTCGGAAGAGTGGATGAACGATCTGGATGACCTTCTGGGTCCTCAGTAATGGCTGGGTTTGTGGTGTTTTCAGTGTTCCTACAGCTTGTTTTCATATTTTTGTTCTCATATTCAACGATGAGCAACTATTTAGACCAAAAGCCCACAGCCCGGGTGCTGGGTGGGTGCAGCAGAGCCCAGGGCTGAGGTCCCCCCTGGCTGGAATCTGTGGAGCCCCCTGTTCCATCCCAGTGTCATGGTCTGTCGGGCTGGCCCCAGACCATCTGCTGGCATCATTACCTATTGTCGGGACAGCAGGACAGGGTTCCACAGGTGGTTTTCTGTCCAAATGACCAAAAGCAAACAGATAAAACAGTGAAATCATGATGTCAGGCGTTTAAAAACCTGTGCCATCGTGTTGGCTTAACCCAAGATTTCTTCACTCGCATCATTGTTGGGGGGAAGTATTTGTTGAGACTCCATATAGCAGAACTATTTGCAATTTGTAGCATAGAAAAGATTAAAATTTTAAAAGGGTTTAAAGCAGGATAGGTAGTGGGTTAAGCTGATTCCGTGGCATTGGAAACCTAGGGCTTCCTTTAAGGGCTTTTTGTGTTCGGCCCCGTCCACCTTCAGGAGAAAGGGGGCATCACGGGAAAGCCTTTCCATCAGTACAGGCTGTGGCCGATGCACATGTAAGAAAGGCACAGGATGCCACGAGGCAGCAGAGCTGGTTGGTGACAGGTGTGGTCTGCCCGGCAGCCCTCCTTCCAGAATGCTGTTCTTCGGTGGGCATTTCTGAGGACCTTGGTGGAGAGATCCCTCCTTCCACTCTGATAGGAGGTCCCCAGGTCACCCCCAAGCTAAATGCTGAAGTGGAGTATTCACTTCACTTGGGGTTCATTTGGGGTTCCCAGGTCCCCTTTGGTTGTAAGTCCCCACCCTCTGTAGTTGGTGGTCTGACAGCGTGTATTTAATGTATTAGAAGGCGGGCATCAGGCAGTCATGCTCAGAGGTCTTTTTTCACCATGTCTTCCCTTCTGATGCCCTTTTTTCTGCCTCCCCATTTTTCTCTCTGTAGCCCAACTGGAAAATCTCTTTGAGGCCATGATTTACTAGATTGGTGGGGGAAAGAATCATTACAGTTCCTTAGGGAGACCTCACATGGTAGGGTGGAGGGCACCCCTCCCAGAAAGGAAAGCTTTGGGGAAGGAGGAGGGGCTGCGGGCCTGTTTGGCAGGGCAGCCCCACCCAGCGCTGGGCAGAGGGAGCGGTTCTCTGTGTTACTCTCGCCACTCCTATGTCAGGTAACTTGCACTTTTTAAAGAGAATTGCTTTATAACACTAATACATCCTTTTTAAAGATTCAAGTGGGTTTCTCTTTTAAGGTCTATGAATTAATGGACTTGACTAAGCTAAGAGTCCACAAAACAAAGTATTACCTGTGGGCTGTTTGTGGAAGAGGAAGATGGAGCGAGCATTCGGTGTAAAGGAAAGCGGACTGGAGCACAGGGTGAGCCCCGCTCCCACGGAGTAGGGGAGGAAGGGCCGCTGACAGGCGTGGTCTCAGGAGAGACCACCACGGTCGTTCACGGAGTGTCCTATAGAAAGAACTGAGCTGAGGACAAGGTTCCCGCAAGGAGCCTGGGCGCAGGGACGGGAGGCTGGACACCCGTTGGTGATGCTCTGCACCTGCAGTGCCTTTGTGGGGGCTCAGCCCTCACCCCTCTTCTCTTAGAGCCATTTCCCCTGCCCCACCTTCCCTGCCTTTCCGGGTGCTGGGTTTAGCTCTGAAAAAGGGAGTGAATCATAGAGCCCGTGACACCACCCTCTCGAGTGCGCCTCCGCGGTGTGGAGGGGAGGGGGTGACTGCAGCAGGTTTTCTACCAAAAAGGGGTGGGCAGATGGCCAGTGATGGACCCTCATTCCTCTCTGGTCTCTCTCTGGTTGTCACTCACCTCTGTCCCCAGGGCACTCTTCCTCCCTCCTGGGGAGGCCGCCCCTGCCTTAGTCCCCCTAGTCCTGGGCCACCTAGACAGACAGCAGGCTCCTTGCCTGCTGCAGTGTCAGAGCAATAAAATGTGATGCTCGGGGCCCCCCAGGGAGCTGCCCGTGGCTTTATTTATGAACCTGGTGTTTGGGTAGTCAGGGAGGAAGGGGTACCACTTCGGTGTAACCCCCACCCCCCATTTACCAGGAGCCATGACTCAAAAGGGTGCTGGGACTTTTGTTATACACATTTGCTTTGTGTAAATAAATGTTTACAATTTTATATTAAAGATGGAATAAGTGATAGAGCTTCTGACTGTATATTTTTTACTTTTATAGATTTTAAAACTGATCCTTTATATATGTGTTTTGGGGAGCTATGATAAGTTTTATGGCAAACAGTTGGTATTGTTAACTTTTTATTGTCATCAAAGTACATAAAAATCCTATTAATCCCCTTATTCTTCTACTTCCCTTAACTCTGGTATACACCAAAAAGAAACCCTGACCTTCCTTTTCTATCATTATAAAACAATAAAAATATTTTGCTAGTAGAGAAACTGCCCATGGATTGACTTCACAAGGCTGGGCTGCAGGGTGGGAGTGGGTCATGGCTGCTTGGTTTGGTCATTGATTTTCCTTTGAGATTTGTCACTGGGGGTGACAGGAGACTGGAGCTGATGCCACTCAGGGCCATCTGGCTCCCTCTCGGGCTTGTCCATGTCCCCAGGTCTAACGTGAGGGAAGCTGGACCCGAGAAGTCAAGTGTCTTACAGTCACACCTTCTAGACCGCGCATACTCACAGCAAAGTGTTTTCAGAAAGTGAGTCACATTTGGTCTCCTGGTGTGTATAAAAGTTACGTTTATAACACTAGTCTTTCTAAGTGTGCAGTCACATTGTGTCTAACACTATGTACGTACCTCAATTTAAAAATATTGCACCAGAAAATTGTAAATACTAGATTGCTAAAAAATGCTATTCATCTGAGCTTCGGCATGTTTTTGCTAGTGATGGTTTTGCCTCAATGCAGATGGACCACATGCTGGGTGGCAAGTCCTTAAAATGAGACAACAGTGAAGTCTGCCGTGCTGAGTGCCTCTTCCTCTCTGAGTGATGACTGTAGCGTGTGATGCTGTTTGAAAGCAACTTACTCAGAGACTTACAGCCAAGATGGAGGCGTAGGTGGAGGTGTATTGTGCCTCCTTGCACAACCAAAGTGTAAAGACAACAAAGTTTTAGTAACAGAAGCGTAACCAAAACACAGAAAATTGAACTATACGGAAGTCCGACAACAACGAACTGTTCAGCCAGACCAGTAAGGAGGGTGGAGCCAGTGGTGGAGCGGGGTCAGACAGAAAGATCCCCCGGACTGATCCAGGCACACAGGCAGCCGTTGGCAGATCCCAGGTGTTGGGTAGCAACAGGTGGATCCAGTGAGGGCACAAGGCAGCTAGCTGACTGAGGTTACACATTCAAGCGCAGATAAACCAGGCGAAGGAGCGAGCAGTGAGACAAACCTTGCAGGCCACAGCAGAGGAGACCGCCATTACCCCTCTCTGACCCCGTCCCCACGTACAGCATCACGACCCAGCAACTGAGTTGCCCCACCCTGGTGAACACCTAGGGCTCCGCCCCTCATACGTAACGGGTTTGAACAGACCAAAACATTATGGCTCAAGAAGAACTCAAAGCCCCAGAGCTGATAACTCTAAGTGACCAAGAAATAGCCAACCTATCACATGCACAGTTCAAAACACTGGTGGTCAGGATGCTCACAGAACTGGTTGATTTTAGTCACAAATTAGAGGAACAAATGAAGGCTAAACTAACTGAAATGAAGGGACATGCACAGGAAACCAATAGTGATGGAAAGGAAACTGGGACTCAAATCAAGGGAGTGGACCAGAAGGAAGAAAAAAATGACCAAACAGAAAAATATGAAGAAACAAGAATTCCAAAAAATGAGGAGAGGCTTGGGAACCTTCAGGACATCTTTAAACATTCCAACATCTGAATTATAGGGGTACCAGAAGGGGAAGAGGAAGAGCAACAAGTGGAAAACTTATTTGAACAAATAATGAAGGAGAACTTCCCCAATCTGGCAAAGGAAATAGACTTCCAGGAAATCCAGGAAGTTCAGAGAGTCCCAAAGAAGTTAGACCCAAGAAGGAACACACCAAGGCACATCATAATTACATTAGCCAAGATTGAAATGAAGGAGAGAATCCTAGAAGCAGCAAGAGATAAGGGGACAGTCACCTACAAAGGAGCTCCCATCAGACTGTCAGCTGATTTCTCAAAAGAGACCTTCCAGGCAAGAAGGGGCTGGAAAGAAGTATTCCAAGTCATGAAATCCAAAGACCTACATCCAAGATTACTCTATCCAGCAAAGCTTTCATTTAGAATGGAAGGGCAGATAAAGTGCTTCTCAGATAAGATCAAATTCAAGTTCATCATCACCAAGCCCTTATTATATGAAATGTTAAAGGGACTTATCTAAGAAAAAGAAGATAAAAATATGAACAATAAAATGACAACAAACTCACAACTATTAACAAATGAACCTAAAAGAAAAGAAAAACAACAAAAACAAAAACTAAGCAAAGAACTAGAACAGGCCCTGGCTGGTGTGGTTCAGTGGATTGAGCACGGGCCTGCGAACCAGAGGACCGAGGTTCGATTCCCAGTCAGGGCACATGCCTGGGTTGCAGGCCAGTTCCCAGCAGGGGACACACGATACATTGTGTGTCCTTGGCAGAGGCAACCATACATTGATATTTCTCTCCCTCTCTCCTTCCCTTCCCCTCTAAAGATAAATAAATAAAATATTTTTTTTTTAGAAAAGAACTAGAACAGGCCCTGGCTGGTGTAGCTCAGTGGATTGAGTGCAGGCCTGCGAACCAGACGATCGCGGTTCGATTCCCAGTCAGGGCACATGCTTGGGTTGCAGGCCAGTTTCCGGCAGGGGCCAGTTCCCTGCAGGGGGATGCACGAGAAGCAACCATACATTGATGTTTCCTTTCTCTCTCCTTCCCTTCCCCTCTAAAGATAAATAAATAAAATATTTAAAAAAATAAAAAATAAATAAAAAAGAACTAGAACAGAAACAATCACAGAAATGGAAATGACATGGAGGGTTATCAGTGGGGAGGGGGAAGGGAGGAGGAGAGGGGAAAAGATAAAGGGAATAAGAAGCATCAATGGTAGGTACAAAACAAGGAAGTTAAGAATAGTATGGGAAATGTAGAAACCAAAGAACTTATCTGTACAACGCATGGACATGAACTAAGGGAGGGAATGCTGGTGGGAGGGGGATGGAGGGTGGAGGGGGATAAAGAGAAAAATGGGACAACTGTAATAGCATAATCAATAAAGTTATACTTTAAAAAAAAGTTCATGCCATATGTCCCACCCCAGCATTGCAGCTCTGAAAAGCCATCCTTGCAGAGAGAAGTCCCTCTGGCTGCGAGGTGGGTTCCCGAATGGTGGCATCACAGCAGTGCTCTGACTGCGGAAAGCGGGACAGCCTCTGCCCACAGGGACTTGGTCAAGTGCTCCGCTTGATGAGATACGATACACTTATTTTAAGCATTTATGAAGGTTTGGAACATAGCAACTTAGAATGATGGTTTTCTTGGGCTTCTTATATTGCAAGCCAATAGAAAAGAAATTTGGCTAATAAAGTCCCCTAAATCCCCTTCCCTGGCACTTCTTATTTTTAAAGATTGTATTTATTTATTTATTTATTTATTTAAACATTTTATTTCTTTATCTTTAGAGGGGAAGGGAAGTGGAGAGGGAGAGAGAGAATCATTGTATGGTTGCCTCTCATGTGCCCCCAAATAGGGACCTGGCCTGCAACCCAGGCATGTGCCCTGACTGGGAATCGAACCCGTGACCCTTTGGTTCACAGGCAGGCACTCAATTCCCTAAGCCAACCAGTCAGGGCCTGGCTCACTCTTAATGTTACCATGTAACTCCCATAATCAGGAGGCACTGAGCAGCCTGGCCCCAGAGTGGCAAGAGCCAAGCAGTTCCCAACCTCGAAGCTCTGCCGCTATCCTGTGTCTGTCATGGGTCACCAGCCAAGCTTTGGGAGCAAGGGAGGTGTGTTCTGTCAGGACTGTTTATGGAGCAGCTGCTGCACCCAGGCAGCACTCTCAGAGCAGGGACAGAGCAGCAATACACAGGCAAGGTCCTCCCTGAAGGACCCTCACAAGTAGGTTAGCAAGATGACTTCGGAGTGGTGAGTCCTGCAAAGAAAAGAACACAGAGGAATAAGAGAGCACTGGGGCCACAAGGGTGAGGGTCGTCAGGGCAGGAGCCTTGAAGAAGGAGACATTTCACTGGGGTGAGTGCTGGGAAGGAGCAGCTGGAGCCCTGGGGGAAGAGCAGTCAACCAGCCGCATGGACGACGGAAGTTCCCCAAAGGAAGGGCAGCTGTTATTGGGAGGAGGAATGCCGAGACAGAGAAGTTAGCAGCTGCTGATGCCAGTATGAAACACGTACTGCTGCTCCGAGTAGGGGGGTGGGCCCTTGCCACTCCCCCACCCTCCGCTATCCTCCACAGGGGGGGGGGGGGGGCGGCTCACAGGTGGCACTGCAGTGGGAGGGGCCCATGTCCACCTCTGCCATCGCTGGCACCATTGTCAGTGGGGCAGCCTGAACACAGGGCAGCTGCACACTGGGAAGTGATAGAAAATCGTACTGAATGCCAACTGTCATCGGCACATTGAAAACCAAAAGGGCAGCCCGAAGGCCAGCCCTCTGGTGAGCCCCTGGACGTGGTGAAGTGGCTGCAAAGCCGTGAAAACATGCGACGTGGCAGCTGCCTGCGAACTCGGTCCAGCAGGTGGCCAGACTCAGCCGGCACCAGGCAGGGCGGGCAGTGTCAGAGCAGCTGCTCTTCCGCCCGTGGAGAGAATTTGCCTGCCTGGCCCTTTCCTCTTCCGTCTCCAAGCTGGCGATGCGCCTGCCTGCTGTGAAGATTGGCGGTGCTAACGCAACAGTTCGAAGATACCTTGCTCTCCAGGTGGCTGCAATTGTGTGGGCCGCAGACTCCAGTTGGTGCACGCAGGCCACTTTGTGAAGTTTAGAAAAAACTACCTAGACCCACCCCCATGGGGAAACCTGCGTGGCAAGGAGAGCACCTACAGGTTAACCTCCTCAGTGTCCTGGGATGCGGTCTCTGACGGGGTAACGGGCCTGCTGCAAAGACACGAGACAGTAAATGCAGCAGCTGCCCTTGGGGGCCAAAGGGCTGGATTCTCTGTTCCACCCAGTGTGGCAGCAGAGTCTGCAGACCTCCCTGCCCCGGGCCACACTGAGCGCATCCTTCCGGAATCCTGGTGAGGAGTAGGGACAGCTGTGTGAACACCCGGGAGCTGTTGGGTCGCTCATGGGGGCTGTGCAGGAGGCTCCATCCATCACTAGACCTGGAGAGCCGAACTGCCCAATGTTACAGGAAGAGAACCCCCACCCCCAACTACACCTGTCGAGTCAGGAAGGCTCTCACAGCACCGGGTGTGTGGCCTCCTCGCTCCTGACGCAGGGCTGCCCCTCATCTGCAGTGCTTGGGGCCTAGGTTGGTTCTGTGTTTCCGTAAGTACCCAGGTCCCTTCCTGCCCTGCAGGGCAGGGCCCTCCAGTTGGTGCCCGCAGTCCCTGCCACACACAGTCACCTTCCAAGTCCAGAGCTGCAGAAATCACCGTCCTGCCCGCTGCGGCACGAGCTGGAGGCACAGGGGGCTCTGCCTCCTGTGCAGTCAGACTTTGGTTCTCGAATGTCTCCCACCGCGAACAATTTGGTTCTCGACCAAGGCATTTGTGGAAAAATGGTCGCTGTTGTTGAACAACACCTTGGTTCTTGACCTGAGTACCCTTTCTTTTCTTTTCAAGATTTTAATGTTAGAGAGAGAGAGAGGAAGGGAGGGAGAGAAACATCAGTGTGTGGTTGCCTCTTGCACACCCCCAACTGGGGACCTGGCTCACAACCTAGGCATGTGCCCTGACTGGAAATCAAACCTCACAATCCAGGCGTATGCCCTGACTGGGAATCGAACTGGCAACCTTTCAGTTCACAGGCCGGCACTCAACCCACTGAACCATACCGGCCAGGGTGATCCGCCAACCCTTTCTTTCATACCGCTCTGTGGGAAAACACGATTCAGTTTTCCAATGAGATTGGGTGCATTCAGGGTGGTATGGCCATAGACAAAATGATTCCATTTTCAAAGCATTTCTCGAACAGCCTGCCAGAACAAATTAAGTTTGAGAACCCAGGTTCCACTGTAGTGAGGAAATCCAAATCTGCCTCATGAGTCCCCTCCCCTGGGCCGGTGCTTCTTCCTGACCCCCGTTCCTGCAGTAGAGGAAGCTTTTCTCGAACCACAGCTGCCACCCACCCCTCCCTTTGAAGCCGTCCTGTCCTAGTCTGTCAGCACTGGCTTCGCCGCCCCGCCCAGTGCTATTCATGGCACTGGGCGATGATTAGAGCTTACTTTGTCTGATACAAGTATTGGTACCCCAGCTTCTTTTGTTTTGTTTTGTTTCCATTGTAATGAAATATCTTTTCCTTCTTTTAACTTTCAGTCCCTGCGTGCCTTTCAATCTGGAGTCTCTTGTAGACAGTGTATGTAAGGGATCTTGTTTTGTTATTCATTCACTCACTGTATGTTTTTTCAGAACATTTAATTCATTTCCATTCAAAGCCATTGTTGATAGATTACGGTTTTATTATTCATGTTTTTTCTTCTTCTTAAACAAGACCCTTAACATTTCTTGCAATGCTGGGTTGGTGGTGATGAACTCCTTTAACTTGACTTTATCTGGGAAGCACTTTATCTGCCCTTCCATTCTAAATGATAGCTTTGCTGGATAGAGCAATCTTGGATGGAGGTTTCTTGCCTTTTGTGACTTGAAATACTTCTTTCCAGCCCCTTCTGACCTCTAATGTTTCTTTTGAGAAATCAGCTGATGGCCTTAGGGGAACTCCTTTGTAGGTAACTCTCTCCTTTTCACTTGCTGCTCTTAAAATTCTCTCCTTCTCTTTAATCTTGGGAAATGTAATTATGATGTGCCTTGGTGTGTGCTTCCTTGGGTCCAACTTCTTTGGGACTCTCTGAGCTTCCTGGACTTCCTGGAAGTCTATTTCCTTTGCCAGATTGGGGAAGTTCTCCTTCGTTATTTGTTCATATAAGGTTTCCATTTCTTGCTCTTCCTCTTCTCCTTCTGGTACCCCTACAATTCAGATGTTGGAACGTTTAAAGATGTCCTGGAGGTTCCAAAGCCTCTCCTCATTTTTTGAATTCTTGTTTGTTCATTCTGTTCTGGTCAAATGTTTATTCTTTCTGATCCAAACTGTTGATTTGAGTCCTAGTTTCCTTCTCGTCACTGTTGGCTCCCTGTGTATTTTCCTGTATTTCACTTTTCATAGCCTTCATTTTTTCCTCTAATTTGTGACCATATTCAGCCAATTCTATGAGCATCTTGATTACCAGAGTTTTGAACTGTGCATTTGATAGGTTGGTTATCTCTTCGTTGCTTAGCTGTATTTTTTCTGGAGCTTTGATCTATTCTTTAGTTTGGGCCATTTTTGTTTTGTCTCAGCACGTCTGTGAGGGGGAGGGCCTTAGCTGTTCACCAGGGCAGGGCAACCCACTTCTCTGCGTTGTGACGCTGTATGTTGGGGAGGGTCTGAGAGGGAACAATGGCGCTTGCTCCACTCTGCCAGATTCCAATCTCTTCCCCCACTACCCACAAGCAAAGTGGGCCCTTCTGGTGCTGGTTCCCGGGTGGGTGGGCTTGTATATGTTCTAGGACCCTGAGGCTCTCTCCAATGGACTCTCCTGTGAGGCTGGGAGTCTCTCCTATTGCCGCCTCAACCCCCACAGGTGTTTGCAGTCAGAGGTTTGAGGCTTTATTTCCCTGCTGGGACCCTGGGTTGTGGGTCTGTCTAACTCCCCAGTTGTTCCTCCCAGTTTATCTGCACTCAAATGTGGGACCACCTAGTCCTCCAGCTGCTGCCTCGCCGGGAGTCCTCTCTGCCTGGCTGCCCGTCTCCGCCCCTCCTACTGTCTGGGTGAGTGTTTCTTCTTAAACTCCTTGGTTGTCGGACTTCTATACAGTTCGATTTTTTGCCAGTTTTTTGTTTTTGTCCTTCTGGTTGTTTTGTTGTGTTTTGTTGTTGTCCTTCTTTTGTTGTGCGAGGAGGCCCCGTGTGTGTACCTATACCTCCTTCTTGGCTGGAAGTCATTCATTGGTTGATTCTTGTATGAGCCCTGACCAGGGATCAAACCTGCAACCTTGGTGTATCGGGACAACGCTCTAACCAACTGAACTGCCTGGCCAGGGCCTGGAGTCTTTTATTTTTGCTGTTCTTATTGGGTGTTTTCTACTTCCTCACAGTCCATATCACTGATATCATTCTCTGCTTCACCTACTGTATCGTTGATTCCCTGTAATTTATTCTTCATTTCAGGTACTGTATCCTTCATTTCTTTTATTTATTTATTTATTTATTTATTTATTTATTTATTTACCTTTAGAGGGGAAGGGGAGAGGGAGAGAAACATCAATGTATGGTTGCCTTTTGTGCATCCCCTGCTGGGAGTTGGCCTGCAGGGAACCGGCCTGCAACCCAGGCATGTGCCCTGACTGGGAATTGATCTGCGATCCTCTGGTTCTCAGGCCTGTGCTCAATCCACTGAGCTACACCAGCCAGGGCCTTGTATCCTTCATTTCTGAGTGGTCCTTTTTGTATGGTTTCCATGTCCTTTTTCATGTTGTTGAAGTTCCCCACTATGTTCCTTGAGCATCCTTCTAACCAGTGTTTTGAACTCTGTATCTGGTAGTTTGCTTTCTTCCATTTCATTTTGTTTTTTTTTCTGAAGATTTCTTCTGTTCTTTCATTTGAGCCATGTTTCTCTGTCTCTTCATTTTGGCAGCCTCGCTGTGTTTGTTTCTACAGATTATGTAGAGCCAGGTTTGACAGAGTGGTCTTTTGTAGTAGGTGTCCTGTAGGGCCCGGTGGCACAGCCTCCCCAGTCACCAGAGCCGGGCACTCCAGGTGCGCCCCCTGTGTGGGCTGTGCGCATTGTCCTGTTGCAGTGGAACCTTAGTCGCTGTTGGCACGTCACTAGGAGGGACTGACCCGAGGCCAACCGGCTGCGAGGATGGGCTGTGACACAGTAGAGGAGCTGCTGGGCAGGGGCCAACACCATGGGGCAGGACTTGCTTTAGGGGCTTTGGCGCCTACTGAGTCCACTCCCTGAGCATGTCACTTGTGGAGGTGGTTGGGCTATAACCCTGCATGGTCTGAAGCTAGTCTGCTGGGTGCACTGGCTCTGGGGCCTCCTAGAGGTGCAAGGGCAGTCCCTACCGCTGCCTGGTCTGGGGCCACCTGGCACAGAGCTATCTGTAGGTGGCTGCTACTTGTGCTGGCCTTGAAGTTGCCCAGGAGAGGCCAAGCTGTGAGTCAAGGCTGGATGACATTAAAGCCAGGCCTGAGATCACTTAGCAAGAAATGCAGGGACCAGAGGGGCCAAATGCTGCTTGTTTGAGAGATTTTAGAAAAGTCCAAAGCATAAGCCAAGAGAGGCCATTTATATGGAAAAGCCACTGGAAATTTGGGCCAGCCTGAGGGTGAGGAAACAGGGTGAGCCAGGTTAGTGGAGACTCAGACAGGGAGCCTGCCTGCTGGCTCTGTGGGGAGGGCTCAGCAAAGGATCAGTGGCCTCTGCCAGGATCTCATATGGCAGAGAGCTGCCCGTCCATCCCTTGCCCTGAAACCAGACGATTCAGTTCCTCCCGTTGCATCCCTGGCATCTTTCGAGCTGCTGCTTTAGTGCTGGAGCTCAGAGCAACTGAGTCGGAGAAAGGCTATACACGAGCCCTTTAAGAGGAGCACCTGAGACTCCAGCGAACATGCGTCTCACCCAGCCACAATCCCTGCTGGTTTTCACAGCCAGAAGTTGTCGGGACTTCTCTTCCCACCACTAGAACCCTGAGCTGGGGGTTCTGATGTGGGGGTGGGAGCCCTCCCTCCTTAGGGAGGATCCTCTGGACCCGAGACGCCCCTGCCAATTTCTAACCGCCACACGTGGGTATGGAACCAGCCCCTTCCCTGTCTCCACCCCATCCCCCAGTTTCCGTGTGGTTACAGGACTTCTGTTCAGCAGGTTTCAGGCTCCCGAATGCAGGTTGTTCTGTAATTTAGTCTGATGTGGTTGTGGGTCACTCTGGGTACTGCATTTGCCTGCACCTCCATCTTCATAGGCCGTCTTAAGATTTCCCTAATAACATTTTCTTTTCTTCAAATTACTTCATTGTAAAAATATAGTATATAATACCTATGACAAAACATGTGTAAATCAACTATGTTTATGTCATCAGTCAGGCCTCTGATAAACAGAAGGCTATTATTAGTGGTTAAATTTGGGGGGAGTCAAAAATTATACATATGGGCCCTGGCTGGTGTAGCTCAGTGGATTGAACACAGGCCTGCGAACCAGATGATCACAGTTCAATTCCCAGTCAGGGCACATGCCTGGGTTGCAGGCCGGTTCCCTGCAGGCCAACTCCCAGCAGGGGACACACCAAAGGCAACCATACATTGATGTTTCTCTCCCTCTCTCCTTTCCCCTCTAAAGATAAATAAATAAATAAAATATTTTAAAAAATTATACATATGGATTTTTTTTAATTGTGTAGGGAGTTCGCACACTTTGCCCCTGAGCTGTTCACAGGTCCGTTGTATTGACTTCTGGGAGAATGTCTAACATGCCACTGACTAGTGACCTCACTAGGGGGACAAGCCCCCGACCCCGCGGAGGTGTGTGTCTCGCCAAGTCCTCTGCTGTGCTGGGCACTTCCTGCTCAGCAGGTTAGGTCACGTGACCTCGTCAATGCAGTGGACCAGTATGATGCTGGGGGCCAGAGTCAAGTCTCCCCTAAACCATGCACGGCAGGGTGGAACGAGTGAAGTGGTCCTGAGACAACACCGGATTTGTAATGGTGTCCATCCTGCGTGAGAACAAACCACTCTGACCCCCTTTTCAGATGGAATCATAAAGGACATACTCTACCGCTGTACCTATTTTTGAGCTCATGTTATCTGCTCAAATAACATACACATCTGGTAGAGCTGGAGGAGGAGCAGGAGCTGGAGGAGAAGAAGAACCAGAAGGACAGAGGAATCAGGGGCAGGAAAAGGAGGAGCAGGAAAAGAGCAGGAACAGGAGGAGGAGAAGGAAGAGGAGCAGGAGGAGAAGGAGTAAGGGAGCAGGAGCTGGTGGAGGTGGAGGAGAAGGAGCAGGAAGAGTAGGAGCTGGTGGAGGAGGAGCAGGGGCAGGAGGGGCAGGGGAAGCAGGAGCAGGGGGAGCAGGAGCCAGCAGCAGCACAAGAGGAGCAGAAGGAGACGCAGGAGGAAAAGGAGCAGGAGCAGGAGCAGGTCAACAAAAGCAGCTCCCTATGGTGGGCATCTGTGTCTACTGTTGTTGCCCAGTACATATGAGAGGTTCAGCCCAGAAAAGATATATTGTCATAGTTAAGAGCATGAGCTATGGTGCTCACTGGTTCTTGACTCATTCTCAGGGCACCAGGTACCTACTCAGTGCTGAGGGCATGCGGCACTGAGCCTGGTAGACTTAGCCCCAGCTTTTGGGAGTGGCCAGGTAGTGGAAGTCCCTCTGCCCCGGCTCTCAGTCCCTGTGACCTTGGGCACAAACTTTCTACCTCTGAGCCTCAGCTACTCCCTCTGCAGAGCAGGACCCCTGGGTGGGGGGTGTCCCACAGGGGAGCAGGAAGCTCACGTGAGTCCACAACACAGCACGTTGTTGCCAGTGATGTCTTCATAACTGTACTGGACCACATGCTGGAATCATCCCGGCTTTCCTGTGCCCTCTCACTTCCAGCACGCAGGAAGTGCCTTCCACAACACAAGGCAGAGGTGGGGCTTCTGCTGCACCTGGAGGCGAGGTAACAATCTAAGGCAGCATAACCTGTGCGTGTTCAACATCAGAAAAGCTCAGCTTGAGGAGAAGGCCAGGTGCGAAAAGCCTGTCCCCTCCCACGTAAAGTTCCCTTTCAACTGGCCACTGTGGATATCAGTAGCCATTCATCATTTAGATCTGTGACGCCATCACAGCCTCACTCGTACTTCACATATTAACTGGAATTCATCTGTAAAGAAAAAAATGTCCCCACGTCTACGATTCAGTTACCCTGATATTCAGTGTGAACAAGCAAAGCTGGGTAAATGCTGTAGTGTATGTATACGTATTTTAAATATACTTGTGTGTATATGTATATATTTTAAATTTATGTTTATTATGATGCTTTGACATCTTAAACACCCTGTCTGCCTGGGGGCAGACTTTCCCCACTAGGGCTCGCCCCAGAGAGAGCAAGTTGAGCTGAGAGCAGACCTTTGATCATACGAACTAACCAGTCCAGAGCCAGACCACTTCCGTCTGCCCTGTACACCAGAGGAAGTACATCCCTCTGATGTAATCACCCCGGGCCAGGTGCCAGGAAGCTAGAGACCCCCCCTATCTTTAGAGCCCACGGAAACTGGTGCTGGTGCACTAGCCAGTCCTAAGCTGCTGGCCCTGCCCTGTGACTGATCGATGTATCTCTCACACATTGATGTTTTTTCCCCTCTTTTTCTTCCTCCGTTCCCTTCTCTCTAAAAGTAAATGTTAAAATATCTAAAAAATAAAAAAGAGGATCTTGCCAGAATTTAATTATGTTGTCTTGTTTTCTATTTATGAAAACCAGATATTGACTTAATTTTAATGGTGGTGACAAAAAGTTTATTTAAAAATATATTAATAATCCTCAATATTTACTAAAAACCCAAATCCAGCAACATTAAAAAAGATTGGGTACCACGACCAAGTGGAAATTACGATAGCAATGCAAGGTTGCTTTAACACTAACAAATCCGTTGATATGCCCTGACCAGTGTGGCTCCGTTGGTGGGAGTATTGTGCTGCATATAAAAAAAAAAAAAAGTTGGGGATGCTAAAATTGTCAACAACATATTAGCAAACCAAAACAGCAATATAGTAAAAAGATCATAATACACCATGATCAAAGTGGGCTTTATTCCAGGAATGCAAAGTTGGTACAATATCTGCAAATCAATAAATGTGATTCACCACAAAATGAATGATAAAACCACATGCCCATATCAATAAATGCAGAAAAAGCCTTTGATAAAACCCAGCACCCGCGATAAAAGCTCTCAGCAAAGTGGGAATAGAGGAAGCATACTTAAACATAATAAAGGCCATGTATGACAAACCCACTGTCAACATCAGATGCAGTGGGCAAAGCTACACACGTTCCCCTTCAGACCGGGAACGAGACAGGGATGTCCGGTCTCACCATTCTCATTCAACACAGGACTGGATGTTCTAGCCACAGCAATCAGACAAGAAGAAACAAAGGCATCCAAATTGGAAAGGAGGAAGTAAAACTGTCTTTATTTGCAGATGATGTGATACTGTACATAGAGAGCCCTAAAGATTCCATGAAGAAACTCCTAGAACTGATAAGTGAATTCAGCAAAGTAGTAGGATACAAGGTGAATATCCAGCAATCAGTTGCATTTTTATATGCCATAAAGAACTATCAGGAGGGGAATGAAGAAAACAATTCATTCACAATTGCTTCAAAAAGAACAAAATGCCTAGGAATGAACTTAACCAAGGATATAAAAGACCTATACTCAGAAAATTGTAAGACACTGAAGAAAGAACTTGAAGAAGTTTGAAGAAGATACAAATAAGTGGAAGCACATACCATGTACATGCATAGGAAGAATTAACATCATTAAAACGTCCATGCTGATCAAAGCAATTCCATTCAATGCAATTCCTATCAAGTTTCAAATGATGCGTTTCCCAGAACTAGAGCCAATATTTCAAAAATTTATACAAAATCACAAAGGCCTGCATAGCAACAGCAATTCTGAGAAAGAAGAACAAAGTTAGAGGAAACACACTACCTAATATCAAAGTATACCATGAAGCCACAGTAATAAATCACATGGGCTGGTATAATAACAGACACATAGATCAATGGAACAGAAAAGAGAGCCCAGAAATAAACCCACACCTTTCTAGTCAATTAATATCTGACAGAGGAAGCAGGCACACACAACGGGCTAAAGATAGTTTGTTCAATAAGTGTTGTTGAGAAAGCTGGACAGACACATGCAGAAAAATGAAACTGAACCACCTTCTTACACCATGCACAACAATAGATTTGAAATGGATTAAAGACTTAAATATTAGACCCTAGACTATAAAAATTCTAGAAAAAAACATAGGAAGTAAAATCTTGAACATTGCTTGTAGCAAAATTTTATCTGATATATTTCTCCTCAGGCAAGGGAAACAAAAGAAAAAAATAAGCATATAGGACTATATCAAACTAAAAAGTTTTTGCACAGCAGAGGAAACCATCAACAAAATAAAAAGACAAGCCACAGGATGGGAGAATGTATGTGACAATACGTCTGATAAGAGGTTACTATCTAAAAGTTATAAAGAACTTACAAATTCAACACCAAAAAATAAACAATCCAATTAAAACTTGGGCAAAGAGGAGTATGAGTGCCGGCCGAGATGGAGGCGTAGGTAGACACTCTGTGCCTCTTCTTACAACCAAAAGAAGGACAACAACAATTTAAAAACAAAAACTAAACAGAACTAACAGAAAATCAAACTGTATGGAAGTCCGACAAAATGGAGTTAAAGAAGAAACACTCACCAGACGGTAGGAGGGGCAGAGATGTGCGGCCAGGCGGAGAAGACTCCTGGCAAGGCTTCAGCTGGAAGACCAGGCAGTCCCACATTTGGGTGCAGATAAACCAAGAGGAACAATTGGGGAGTGAGACAGACTGCACAGCCCAGGGTTCCAGCGGGGAAATAAAGTCTTACAACCTCTGACTGAAAAAAATCTGTGGGTGTCATGGTGGTGGGAGACATTGAAAACCATCCGGCAGAGTTCATTGGAGAGATCCACAGAGTCCTATAATGTACACAAGCCCACTACCTGGGAATCAGCACCAGAAGGGCCCAGTTCACTTGTGGGTAGCTGGGGAAGTGAATGAAAGCCAGCAGAGAGCTGAGCAAGCAGCACTGTTCCCTCCTGGACCCCTACACTACCTGCAGTGATGTGGGTTGCCTTTCCCTGGTGAATGACTAATGCTCTGCCCCTTACTACACAATTTTTTTGTCATGTGCTCAGACAAAAAAATATGGCCCAAATGAAAGAACAGATCAAAGCTCCAGAGAAAGTACAACTAAGCAATGAAGAGATAGCCAACCTATCAGATGCACAGTTCAAATACTGGTAATTAGGATGCTCACAGAATTGGTTGAGTATGGTAACAAAATAGAGGGAAAAGTGAAACCTACAAAATGTGAAATAAAGGAAAGTGCACAGGAAGCAACAAGGATGGGAAGGAAAAAGGGACTCAAATCAACAGTTTGAAATAAACATTCAACCAGAACAGAATAAAGAAACAAGAATTAAAAACAATGAGGAGAGGCTTAGGAACCTCTGGGATGACTTGAAATGTTCCAACATCAGAATCCTAGGGGTGCCAGGAGGAAAGGAAGAACAAGAAATGAAAAACTTACTTAACAAAATAATGAACAACTTCCCCAATCTGGCAATGGAAATGGACTTCCAGGAAGTCCAGGAAGCTCAGAAAGTCCCAAAGAAGTTGGACCCAAGGAGGAACACACCAAGGCACATCATAGTTAAATTACCCAAGATTCAAGATGAGGAGAGAATGTTAAAAGAAGCAAGAGAAAAGGAGACAGTTACCTACAAAGGAGTTTCCTTAAGACCATCAGCTGATTTCTCAAAAGACAACTCAGAGGTCAGAAGAGGTCAGAAGAAGTATTTCAAGTTACAAAAGGCAAGGACCTCCATCCAAGATTGCTCTATCCAGCAAAGCTTTCATTTAGAATGGAAGGGCAGATAAAGTGCTTCTCAGACAAGGTCAAGTTCAAGGAGCTCATCATCACCAAGCCTTTATTATATGAAATGTTAAAGCGACTTATCTAAGAAAAAGAAGATGAAAAATATGAACAGTAAAATGACAACAAACTCAAAGCTATTAACAACTGTACCTAAAAAACACAAAACAAAAACAAACTTAGCAAACAACTAGAACAGGAACAGAACTGCAGAAATGGAGATGGAGGGTTATCAGTGGAGAGAGGGAGGAGGAACAAGAGGTAAAAGGTACAGAGAATAAGCATAGATGGTAGGTAGAAAATAGACAGGGGGAGGTTAAGAATAGTGTAGGAAATGAAGAACCAGCGAACGTATATGTACAATCTATGGACATGAACTAAAGGCGGGGGATGTGGGTGGGAGGTGGGGTGCAGGGTGGAGGGGAATAAAGGGGGGAAATGGGACACCTGAATAGCAAAGTCAATAAAATATATTTAAAACAATAAATAAATATAAATAAAATCTTTTAAAACGCCCTCTATACCAACAAAAAAACCCAATCCAATTAGAAAATGGGCAAAGGGCCTGAATAGACACTCCCAGAGGACATACATCTGGCCAATAGACACATGAAAAGATGCTCATTGTCACTAATCATCAGAGAAAATGCTAATTAAAATCATAATAAGATATCACCTCACACACATCAGAACGGCTGTCATCAATAAATCAACAAACAGCCCTGGCTGGTGTGGCTCAGTGGATTGAGTGCCATCCTGTGAACCAAAGGGTCGCTGGTTGGATTCCCATTCAGGGCACCTGCCTGGGTTGCAGGCCAGTTCCCAGCAGCGGACACATGATACATTGTGTGTCCTTGGCAGAGGCAACCATACATTGATATTTCTCTCCCTCTCTCCTTCTCTTCCCCTCTAAAGATAAATAACTAAAATCTTTATTAAAAACATATATATATATATATATAATTTTTAAAAAATAAATCAACAAACAACAAGTGTTGGTGAGGATGTGAAGAAAAGGGAACCCTTTTGAACTGCTGGTGGGAATGCAGACTGGTGCAGTCACTGTGGAAAGCAGTATGGAAATGCCTCAAAAAATTAAAAATGGGCCCTTGCTGGTGTGGCTCAGCGGATTGAGAGCGGGCCTGCGAACCACGCAATCGCGGTTCGATTCCCAGTCGGGGAGCGTGCCTGGGTTGCGGGCCAGTTCCCAGAGGGGGACTCATGACAGGCGGCCATGCATTGATATTTCTCTCCTTCTCTCCTTCCCTTCCCCTCTAAGGATAAATAAAATCTTTAAAAAAAATGGTTCTGTCTTTTGACCCAGTGATTCCAATTCCAGGAATTTATCTGAAGAAACTCAAAACCCTAGTTTGAAAGAACATAGGCAGCCCTGTGTTTACTGCAGTGTCACTTATAACTGCCGCCCGTGCCCATCAGTAGATGAGAGGGTAACACAGCTGTGGGACATTTACACAGCGGAGTACCACTCAGTCATAAAAAAGAAGAAAAGTTTACCCACTGCGAGAGTAAGGATGGACCTGGAGCACATTATGCTGAGTGAAATAAGCCTGTCAGAGAAAGACAAGTACCATACGACCTCACTCATATGTGGGATCTAATGAACAAACTGAACGAACAGGCACAAAAGAGGCAGACTCATAGATGGAGAGTGGGCTGACAGCTGTTGGTAGGGAGGTGGAGGGACTGAGCAAAAGAGAAAAAGAGAGCTGTGTGTTTTCATCGCCCCAGTCAGATTCCTCCCCCTTGCAGCCCCAGGCTGCTCCTGATCTGTTCTCCATCTCTATCGCTTCACCTTTTCTGGCCATTTTATATAACAGAAATCATACTCTATGTGGTCTTTTGTGTCTGGCACACTTAGCATGTTTTTGAGGCCTTTGTAGTATTTTACCAGACAGTTGGTGATAGCTGAATAAGATATTTAAAATGGCTGATAATGTTGCATCAATGTTAATTTCTTAGTTTATATAATGGAAAAATGGTTATATAAAATTTCAATATCAGAGGAAACTGGGTGAAGGGTATGTGGGAACTGTGCTATTTTTGCAACTTTTTTTTGTTTCTTTTCTTTTTAAAAGATTTTATTTATTTGCCCTGGCTGGTGTGGCTCAATGAATTGAGTGCCAGCCTGTCAACCAAAGGGTTGTGGGCCAGGTCGCCAGGTGAGGGCGCACGAGAGGCAACCACACACTGATGTTTCTCTCCCTCTCTATTTCCCTCCCTTTCCCTCTCTCTAACAATAAATAAATAAATAATATTTTTTAAAAAGGCTTTTATTTATCTGTTTTCAGAGAGAGGTAGGGAGGGAGAAAGAAAGGGAGAGAATCAGATTCTCACATACCCCCTACTGGGGACCTGGCCCATAACCCAGGCAGGTGCCCTGATTGGGAATCGGACCTGCAACCCTTCGGTTCATAGACCGGCACACAACCCACTGAGCCACAACAGCTGGGGCTGTTTTTGCAACTTTCTGTAAGTAAAATAATTTCAAAATAAATCTTTTCTTTTTCTTTTTTTTCTTCTTCTTTTTTTAGCTTAAGCTTATGGTCTGAGTTGTGCGCTCCTTATGATGGTCTATCGTACCAAAGTTGTGATTTCTTTTCAACATAGTGCTTCTGATGACCTTTCCACTCCCCAGAGGTCCTTGTTGTGCTCAGCTTCTAGAATGTTCTCCAGGGTCATGTTGGGGCTGTAGTGCAGAGGGCATGGATCCTGAGTCACAGAGGCCAATTCTGCCCGGGTTCAGGGGGGATTTCTCTCACTTCCCTCCTGATGACTTGGGGCTGCTCAGTAGGGGGATGGGGTTGGAAAGCGGGGTAGGAGCTGATGCCTGGAGGGCCTTAGGCTGCCCCTCTGTTGCCAGAGTGGACTTTGCCCAGGCTGGGATCTGAGAGGCCAGGCCAGCGCAGAGGGAAGGAGGTGCCGATGGAGGGCCTTGGGGAGGGCTGCAGGGCTGCGACCCGGGACTTCCTCAGAACTGCTCTTTGTTCTTGGCCAGCTTCCTGTTGCCAAAGCGAAAGCATGTGATCTGGGAGGGAGGATGTTGAGGCCTCAGAGCAAACGAGAGCTTGGCAGAGAAGAGGGTCTGAACACATACAGGAACCCACGGACACACATGCAGGCCACGGACAGACTGCAGTTCACTTCCAAGCACTGGGACCCTGAGAGGGACACACGAACATGGCACATGCTGACCGACAGGCACTGGCCCCCCTCCAGCATGTGTCCCACCCTTCAGGAGACTCTGGGCTGCAGGGGCAGCCAGGGCAGGGGCTGTGGCCAGGGCAGGTCTCAGGGAAGAAGGCAGAAGGCCGAGTGGGTAGTCAGTGGGCGGCAGGACGCACCTGGTGTGTATTCCCTGCTGCTCCCGTCCACCTCTAAGCATCTGTCAGTGTCCGGTCATTCAGCTCCTACTGGTCAGACCTGGAACCCCTGCCCTGCCCTTGAGGAGCCTGCAGTGCCCATGGGGGGTGGGGAGCAGCTGGTTGGGGTGGGGGCAGGGGGACCAGAATGGCCACTCACTGGCACTGGCCAGGTGAGGAGAGTAAAAGGGGTACTCAGCCTTCAGACTGGAACCTGACCTTGGGGCAGCAGGAAAGGAGGCGGGGGTGGGGTGCAAAGGCATGGAGGTGAGGGGAGCCAGGCCACCATGGTGACCCAGGCCTGCTGCAGACCCAGCCGCTCTGTGCCTGCCCCTGTACTGCACAGCTGGTGTTTTCCTGTGGCCCTGCTTCTCCTGCTGGTGCTCGTGTGCGGGTCTGCACTCTGCTGCCACTCACCAAACCCACTTCGAAGGAGCGTGAACAGAAAGGAGAAGTTGGCTTGCGGTGCAGACAGGCTAGACGGCTGGCCCAGGTGGCTGGCCCAGGTGACACTGCCTCCTTCCTGTCACAGAGGCTCCAGCCCCCCTCGGGCTGGTGTGTGCCTCCAGCTGTCTTCAGCAATCTCCCTCTTCACCCTGAACTCCCTTTTCTGAAGTTCTAAGGAAGTTTCCAGAACTGCGTCTTACTGCCTTGGGTCAGCCTTGGCTCCACGGTCAGTTTTGGCTCCAATGTCCTTCCCACAATCCTGGAGGAGGCAGGGGCAGCTCTGTCCAGAACACAGGACCTGCGTACGGGGAGGGTCAGGGCCTTGGGAAGCAGGGCTGTAGGCAGGCAGAAACAGCAGAGGACTGGCCCAGGGTCAGAGGCTGGGAGAGGATGAGTTCAGCTGTCCTGACTGGGCTCGTCCACACGTCAGGCTGCCTGCAGGACCACCCAGGTACACAGAGCCTGGATGGCTGTGAGGCGGGTGGGCAGCAGGCTTCCTGGCAGAAAGCGAGCCCTTGGCTGTGCCCAGTGTGCGCTGGTGGCTTGGGTGGCCTGCAGTCAGAGTTGCAAGTTACAAAGCAGCCTTGTTTGGGGGCTGGGGAAAGAAATAAGTGGGTGTGAATGAGTAGGTGGCAGGTCCGGGCTGGAAACCAAAAGCAGCCTTTGACCTGTGCCTGGGTGAGATATGACTGGGACAGGGTGGGGCTCGGAAGGGGGCACTTGGGAGTGGGTGTGAGAATGAGTGGGACTTGGTGGTGGACGGGAGGCAGCGGTCCTGGGCACTCAGATAGGAGACTCTGGTGTCCTGAAACCAGACCTAGGACAAGGGGTGGTCTGGAGGGCCAGCTGGGATCTGCTGAGGGTGCAGGGCCTGGGGAACACAAGGATGACATGGTGGCTGGACACACCTGAGCTGGAGCATGGCTGGGTGGACTTCTGGAGTTCTGTCAGCATAGGCTTGGCACAGGAGCTGAAAGACTGGGAGGAAGTGGCCAGGCAGTCTCAGCCAGCTGCTCTCTCCCGCCCAGATTCCTCTGACCCTAGTTTCCGCCTGTTCGGTCTGACCAGGCTCCCTGCCTCTCTCTGGCCATGGTCAGGCCCTGCCCCTCAACCCCCTCCATCTTGAGGGGGCGGGAGAACAGGCCGCTTCTCCTCTCCTGGGCTAGCGTCTGAGCGGCAGCTAGGCCGGGGCTGATAAGAGCTTGCAGCTACCCCCTTCCACACCTGCTGGCCCAACAGAGCCACCAGCACCACCATGAAGGACGAAGTGGCTCTTCTGGCCACTGTCACCCTCCTGGGAGTCCTGTTGCAAGGTGAGCTGGCTCCTATTTGGGAGGTGGATGGGCCTCACACCCTGCAACCTGCCCTCTGCCCTCTGTCCTGCTGGTCCTGGGAGGTACTGGTTGGCCTGGGGCACAGGTAAGGGGCAGAAGTGGGGCCTCCGGCCCAGACTCTTCTAACCCCACTGATTCCACTACTGGAGGAGAGGATGCCCTCGGGCTGAGGGGAAGGGGTTAGTCCTGAAGGAATGTCCGCAAGACAAACTGTGAAACCCTGGGCGGGGACCAAGGCTCACAGGGCAGCCAGATAGAAACAGGCCCCTGAGGGGTGGCTGAAGTGCACGCTAGACACTGAGCAGTTGAAGTGACGACACTTCAACCAGCATAAAAAACCCTCAAGGAGACCAGGGGCTTGCAGGGAGCAGAGGTGTGCCAGGAGGAATGGGCGGCCTGGTGCCAGGGGGGGCCCAAATGGGACGGACACAGGCTGATGCAGCCCTGCTACGGCCAGGCCCCGCCCTCTCCAGCTGTCCCTGCTCCGGGTATCCTGGCAGGAAAGGCCCATTCCTGGGCCTTGCCTTCAAAGGTGCCCTCTCCATGGTGGGACCCTGTGAAGCTAGACAGGGTTGAGACTTGCCAGGCCCCAAAAGATGCCAGCCTGGTACCCTTCTTAGGGCCGTAGAGGACACACTCCTGAGTCAGATGTCCCCACTGCTTGGGATACCACAGTATATGGGCTAGGACAAGACACAGCCTCGGGGGGGTGGGGGGGGACAGGCCTGAAGAGGCCCTGCAGACTCATCAGAAACCTTGGCCCTCAGCTCCTGGTCCTGCAGCCACAGGGCCTCCTCCAGATCCCACGCTGTGTGGGCCTGGCCATCCTTGGCACCCACAGTGCACCAAGGGCTCCAGAGCCACAGGACTTGCAGGAAGATAGCTGGGGATACCCAGCATGGGGCTGGGCGTGATGAGGGCCTGGCCTGGGGTTAAAAGAAGGGCCCCTGCAACACAGATCGCGTAGGGCAAGCCCACCCGTGCTGGCAGGAAGGTGCCAGAGCCCTTGGGGGCCTGTGGTTGCACAAGAACATCCCGGCTGCAACACGAAGTTGGGGAGGGCAGGGGAAAGTGTGTCTGTTAGATTTAGGCCCAAGTACCTGCACAGAGAAACTGAGGAGGCCACACACCCATGGGAAGTACAGGAACCCCGGCTAAGCGCTGTATCTAGAGGAGGGACAGGAGGAGCTGGGCATTTGCTTGTATTTTGCAAGTCAAACAGTTTCCAAGGAAAGTCTGAACGGCCTGCCCGTGGCAGGTGTCCCTGTGACTGGCATCCCCTTCCCCTACACTCCCAGGGTGCCCCAGGATGCACCCTGCCCTTCCCGCTGAGCGCCACGGACACAGGGCAAGCCCCGAGCAAAGCAGAGCAGGGACTGGAGGTCCCCTGGAGAGTGTACTCCGAGGAGTTCAGTGTGGAGGCAGGAGTAGAAGGTGGGAGGCCAGATAGGAGGCAGGGTCCAGGGGAGGCTGCGGGCGGCAGGTGGCCAGACCTGACGCCAACCCGCTTCGCCCCCAGCCTACTTCTCGCTGCAGGTAATCTCGGCGCGCAGGGCCTTCCGCGTGTCACCGCCGCTGACCACCGGCCCACCAGAGTTCGAGCGCATATACCGAGCCCAGTGAGACACAGTGGGACGGGGCGAGGCGGGGCGTGGAGCGAGGGAGTCCTGGGCCGCAGGGTCCAAGGCCCAGGTGGATACCCTCACACTGCCCCACCCCCACCGCAGAGTGAACTGCAGCGAGTACTTCCCGCTGTTCCTCGCCACGCTCTGGGTGGCCGGCGTCTTCTTCCATGAAGGTCTGGGAGCAGGGTAGGGGCGCACGCACCGGGGCTCCAAGGGTCCCTGCGCCAGTGAGCTCACGCCACCCCGTCCCGCCCTCCCGCAGGTGCTGCGGCGCTGTGCGGCCTAGCCTACTTGTTCGCGCGCCTCCGCTACTTTCAGGGCTACGCACGCTCGTCGCAGGAAAGGTGAGAACCAGGGCAGGGAAAGGCGAGAACCAGGGCAGGGAAAGGCGGCTATTGCGCTGGGTCATGACAGCCGGGCCGATGGCTGACAGCACCAGGGAGCTGGCCTGATTTGGGACCATTTTGGGCGATAGGGGAGAGGGCTGGGGTGGAAGTCCTGGTGGGGCTGATAAGCCGGGTGGGCGGGGTCACGAGCTGGGGAGGGGCTGTCACATGCCCCGCCCCACCCCGTTCCCGCTGAGCTCTGCCCACAGGCTATCTCCGTTGTACGCAAGTGCGCACGCGCTCTGGCTGCTGGTGGCGCTGGCGGCGCTTGGTCTGCTAGTCCACTTCCTCCCGGCCTCCTTGCGCTCCGCACTCCTGGACAACATCGGGACACTGCTGCCCAGCGTCTGAGGCCGAGGACGCGGAGTCCGCGGGGCTGGAGGGGAGCCGGGCTGACTGGAGGACTGGGGGGTGGGGGGTGGGGGGTGGCGGTGCTTGCCCTTATCCCAGGCTCTAATTAAAGTGCTCCTGACCGGATCCCGAAGGCTCTCTCTGGGTCAGACGAGGTGGAGCCTGGCGGGGCCCAGGCCCGGGCCGCAGCAGTCGGGTGGGCTTCCTGGGGGCAGCGGGAACCAGGCTGAGAAAGGAAGGGTCGATGCCGTCCCAGATCCGTCCGCTTCTGCCCTGCTCCTGGCCTGCAGACGTTCGCTCTTGCCAAGGCCCACCCACGGCCCCTACTCACCGCGATCAACGGTCTCTTCGCCTGCCCACTTCCTCTTAGGCCTGCCCCTATTCCTCGCCCCCTGGTCTTCATAGCTGACCTCAGGAACCTTTTCTTGTCAGCACTCGGTCCCCGCCATCTAGAATAGCGGAGGTGGTCGGGGCATGCTACCATGAAGCCGTGAGGACCATGGACGTGGGCAGTGTCCTCGTGATAGCGCTTTCAAAAGTCCGGGTGCTTTGAGGGACCAGACTTGGGGAGGCCTGCTGGCCGGAAATAACGTCCGAAAAGAAAAAAGGTGACTTTCTAGCCAAGTCGGCAGGGGAGAAGCTTTCCAAGCAGGCCAACAATGTGGGCAATGGCCCCGAAGTGGACAAGAGTCCCTAAAATGTGTCAGAAACGGTGTAGGGGTGAGCGGGGCCTTGGGGGCCGGACAAGGGCAAGGCTGAGACCAGTGAAGGAGGAATGAGGAGGTGGGGAGATGTCTTGGGTTTGAGAGGCCCCACCTCAGGCAGTTGGGGTGGGGAATGGAAGGTAGCAGCGCTTGAGGGTCCTTGGGGAGCCTGTGGGGGCCCCAGATTCCGAACGGCTCCACCCACGAGCATGCAGATCCTCCGAGGTGCCCCAGAACCTAGACCGAACTGTCCTGGGAAAATGGGCTTGATGTTGTAAGGAGCTGTTCAGAGGCTGCAGCAGGGTGATGTCACCTGGCTGCTGCCCCGCGCCCACCCCCCCAGCTGGGGCTCAGAGCACCAGGCAGGAGGCACGTACTTTGTTAACCCTTTATTACAAGTCACGTTCTTATAGAAGTATATGTGGACTTAAGTGAAAAAATCAAATGTATCCAAGAATAAAAAACACAGCACATAAAGTAGCATATGCATTCCAGTGTTCGCGCCGGAGACAGCGGGCGCCCAGCAAAACGCTCTTCCAAAACGGCCTGGCTCAAGCCAGCCGGCTGCGAACGGTTCAGGGCGGCACAGGCCAGCCTCAGGCACAGTGTGGGGGCCACCGCTTCCTCCCGCAGCCAGGCGGGTGGGCAGCACCGGCTCCTGGGGCATCCGGGCCAGCGGCAGCCCCAGGCTGCTGAGAGGTATCAGGAACAACCCCTCAGGCTGGGTGGACCACCTCTGGCCCTCTGGGGACAGCAGCGAAGACATCCCTGGCGTCCTGGGCTTCAGGGCCAGTCCTCAGAAGCCCTCCCTTAGTCGGCCTTTTTCAGGAAGATCTGAAAGAGCCAGCCAGGGTCAGCAGGGGCCACAGAGCTGGCCAGTAGCCCCTGGGAGCAGCCCCCAGTTCCCTGTGCCCTGCCTCACCTCACTCAGAATGACCCACACCGGTGAGTCTGTCTGGATGGAGAGGCGCAGTGCTTCCAGGGGACCGAAGGCTGGGTCCACCTCACCCTCAGCCACACCTTTGTAGAAGGAGCCTGGGGGGGGACAGCACTGAGAGCTTGCCCCCCGACTCTGCTTGGGCCAGGCTCTCCACCACCACCACCCCCCCCCGGCCCCCCACCTGCCAGACCCCACTCACCTATCTGGAGGTAGCCATCAGGGCTCCGCGGGTACCGGAGAGTGGCTGAGCGGCCCTCCTGCAGGGCCTCTTTGTCCGCCTGTGGACTCTGGGGGCAAAACCAAGGACAAGGGGCTGCAGCCAGGGGCTGTGGGAGAGGCCGGGCCTCAGGGCGCAGCCACCCCTGCCACACTCACATCAAAGGGCAGCACCTCCACAGAGGTATTGAAGAGCTTGTCCTCCGGGTGCTCGATGTTCCCGCTGCGGAAGAAGAACCTGCAGCCAGGCAGGCCCGTGAGCTGCTGCAGGGTGGGCACTACCCAGGAATGCTGCCCAGCGGAGCAGAGGCCGGGCCAGGCTCGGGTAGTGGGCCGGATTGGCCACCAGGGCCAGGTGAGGTTACCGAGGCTGTGCAGGGTAACCAGGGACTTCCTCATAGGGACGAGGGTGATGGGCAATGTTGCTGAGCTCCTCCTGCGTCCTGTCTGACGCAGTCTTTACAGAGTAGCTGCCGTTACCCACCCTACTCTTCAGACAAGGAAGCTGAGGCATGGCAGGGAGCATTGAGGAATTTGCAGGGGTCAGAGAAATGTGCAGCAAGGCCCAGACTCTGGCAGCCACCCGCCCCTCCTCCCAGGGGGCCCATGGGTGCTGTCACTGACCGCTCAAGACGCAGTGGCTGGAAGAAGCGGAAGCGGATGAAGTCCCCTGCAGCAGGCGTGAAGGCCCAGAAGAAGTCCTCGCGCAGGTAGGCCTTCTCCAGGGTGAAGTGCTGGTATGTCTTGAGGCTAGTGCTCACTTCCGCCGGGGGGTTCACGTGTTCCTTCCGCAGTGCCTGCTTTCCAAAATCCTTGTCCTGTGGTGCCAGAGGGACAGTGGCACTGGAGTGTGGCCTGGCCTGGCCCTGCCGGCCCCTCACCCCACGCCTGCCGAGTCTCTGCCCACACTCAGCCAGGCTCACTTGGGGCCCAGCCCACCTTCAGCTTCTGAATCTTGCCCGCCAGGGAGGAGTGCGTGCCCACGTGCTGGAAGAGGGACGGCTTGAAGCGGATGCGGAGGTTGGCCTTTTGCCGGTCACAGTGCTTCTGCGGAGGGAGGGCGACACTCCAGGCCTGAGCTCGTGCCCCGCCTGGGAGAACAGGGCCTCATTTTCTAGAGTCAGGAGTGTGCCCCACTGCCCAGCCTGTCTCTGTCAGTCCCTGCTCACCGCATCCTTCTCAGGGTTGCAGACCTTCACCCACAGGATATGGTCCAGGAGCCAGTCGATGGGCTTGTCCCGGTAGAACATGAGGATGAACTCCACTATCAGGCTTAGGTCCAGTGACTTGAACATCTTCCCTGAAGGGGGGGGAGAGGGGAGGGGTGCTGAGTGGGCAGCTTTGCCCTGCCCTGCTTCCTTACAGTCCCTGTGGGAGCCACTGGGGGGGCCCACAGCAAACCCTGTGGCCAGCTGCAGGCAGGTGTGCCTGAGGGCGGGTGGGAACAGGCCATATGCGCTGCAGTGGCCACTCTGGGCAGAGGTCCCTAACATGACATTGCCAGGTACGGGGTTTGGGGCCTGGGCAAGGTGGGGGGATCGCGATAGAGAAGCAGAGGAAGGTGGGACAGGAGCTCTGTTTGGGTCAGCAGGGCAGGGGTAGGAAACCGACCAATGAAGCCCAGCTGGGAGAATTCCAGGATCATCCAGTCCTCCGAAGGCTGCTGGAGTGCAAAGTTCTTCATGGTGCTCAGGTAGTTGGGCTTGGCCACTATGTCGTCCTCCAGCTGCACAGGGAGGGGCAGAGGAGGCTTAAGACAGCACAGCACAGGACAGCCCACAGCCCCAGCCAGGATCTGGGGGCAGGGGGCAGGGCAGGGGTCGGTGCTGACCTGCACATAGTAGATGCCTTTGGACTGCGCGTACATCATAAGGAAGCAGTAATCGAGGTTCTGTTTGGTCCTCCACCTGCGGACCAGGGGCAGGGGCCTCAGGAGCTCAGACCCTCCCCCTTGTGTGTGGGAGGAACACCCCACCCCTGTGCAGGGACCTCCCAAGGAGAAGCAAGGCCCTGCGGGCCAACAGCCCGGCTCTGGCCGTTGCTGGAAGTGCTAGAAGGGAGTGGTGCTAATACCTGACTCTCTCCTTGGGATCCCCAAAGGACTCTCGGAGTCGGGAGAAGTCAGGGTAGAAGTGGGGGGAAGGGGAGATGACCTCTAGGAGCCCGGAATGGATCTCCATGGGGAACCTGGGAGACAGAAAGGCCCAGTGATGTGCAGCCTCCAGGGCCTGGGGCAGGGGCAGAGTGGGGCCAGCCAGCCCCTGCCCCTTTCTTAAGGCCCACTAGGCAGACATCGCCTGAATCACAACCAGCCTCCCGAGGCAATGGGGCTTGGAGGGGTCTGGCCGCCTCTGCACACCCACTGCCTTTTGGACAGGGGAAGTCCCCACCCCCTGGAGGGCACTGTCCTGTGCCCAGAGTGGGAGGCAGGAGTCTGCCTCTTCACACCCCGCAGAGGGCCCTCCTTCCCCCAGCTGGGCCGGCCACCAGCACTCACAAGGCCTTGATGCTTTCCGTCACCGCCGAAGTGTACTGTGGGTCAGTCTGTGGGGACACCAAGCACCCTCCCTAAGTGGACTGCCAGCGCAAAAGGCCTGGAAGAAGGGGCTCAGGGGCGGGCCTGGGCTTCAGATGACCCCTCACAGGGAGGGAGTGGGTTCCCTATCCTGAGGAGGAGTATGGCTGGGCCTGGTGGCCACAGGGGTCTCAGGAAGAGCCCTTTGGGGAGGTACCTGGGGCGACGGAGTCAGGGCACCCTAGGTAAATGGCATCTCCACAAGGGGGCACTAAAGCGTTTCTTTCCTTTAAACATTTTTAAAAAGATTTTATTTATTTTTAGAGAGAGAGGAAGGGAGGGAGAAAAAGGGAAAGAAACATCGGTGTGCCAGAGACACTTTGCTAGGTTGCCTCTTGCCTGCCCCCTATTGGGGAGCTGGCCCAAAACCCAGGCATGTGGCCTGAGTGGGAATCAAACAAGCAACCTTTTGGTCCACAGGCCAGCAGGCAATTCACTGAACCACACCAGCCAGGGCTCTTCCCTTTTTTTATTTTGACAAATTTGAGTGGCAGTGACCCTCTACTCGCTTTCCCCTCTGGAATGTCGCCTGTTTCCCTCTCTGCCCCCTGTTATCTGGTGTGTGTGCCTCCTCTGATTTGCACCCCCACCCACCCCATGCACTGCCCACTCGCCTCGGCAATCAGCACCACGATGACCGAGTCTTCCTTCTCCTGCGGACTCAGCTCGGAGATGAGCGAGTGCAGCGTGTCCGTCAGGTAGGAGTGCACCTCGCGCCGCACGCTGGGGATGCCCATCACCACCGACACTGCCGGGACCACAAGTGGGTCAGGCCTGACAGCGGACTGCTGCCCCGTCCCTGGCCACACCCAGCCCTGCCCCTACCTCCAGTGCGGCCCTGGCCCACGCGCACGGCCGGCTGCAGGCTGCTTTCCTTGGCCAGCAGGTGTGGCAGGTGGTGGAAGACAGTGGGCAGGTGCAGCACGTGCTTGTGCGAGACGTTCCAGGGTTTCAGGCGCGGGTCCTCTGCGTGGGTCAGGGAAGGACGGGTGAGACAGCGGGGCGCCACAAGCTCCACCTCCCTTGCGCCCGGCCTGGGCCCGCCCTCACCGGTTAGGCGGCCCCAGGTGCGGTTGCTGTCTCTGTCCCGCAGCGCCTGCCTCTCCGACACGGCCCTCTTGATCTCGTCCAGCACCAGGTTGAGCTCCTTGGAGCGCTTGAGGCTCTCTTGCTCAGCGGCGTGCAACCGGTCCCGCAGCGCCAGGAACTCGCGCTGGTACACGTCCACCACATCGCCTGTGGGTGGTACCGCATGCTGTCACCAGGGGACGCCCCAGAGCGGACCCACGGTCCCCTTGAGGGTGCTGGCGCACACATCTTCGGGCGCATCAGTGCTATAGACCAGGGGTCCCCAACCCCAGGGCCAGGGACTGCTACTGGCTCGTGGCCTATTAGGGACCAGGCCACACAGCAGAAGGTGAGCGGCGGGCAGGCAGGCAAGCTAGCGGCGTTTCATCTGCATTTACAGATGCCCCCATCGCTGGCATCACGGCCTGAGCCCCGCCTGCTGTCAGATCACTGGTGGCATTAGAGTCTCACAGGAGTGAGAACCCTGTTGTGAGCTGCGCCTGCTGTGAGCTGTGCCTGCTGTGAGCTGTGCTCTCAAGAGATCTAGGTCTCGGCTCCAGGAATGAGAGTCCACCTCCTGAGGACCTGCAGTGGAGATGAGGCAGGGATACGAGGGAGTTGGGGGCTGCAAGCACAGATCCTCATTAGCAGACAGGTCTGACTGCACACAGGCCAGGAATCAACGGCTTGTGGACTCGTATCAAAGCCCTATCCATGAGCGGCAAGTGACAATTATGCTGCACCTGATGGCAGGCTATAAAGCCATCCCCCTCCCCTGGTCTGTGGAAAAACTGTCTTTCATGAAAACCATCCCCGGTGCCAAAACAGCGGGGGACCGTTGCTACAGACTAACTGCGCCTGTCCTCACACCTGCCACATCCCAGTGCTCTGAAGGCTCACTGGCCCCCTGGGGGAGAAAAGCCTCCCCTGGGAGGACCAGCACTCTCCGGTCCTCTCCCAACCCCCCATTCTCCTTCCCTCTGAGGTGGAAGGGCTGCAGGGCCACTTCAGGCCCCGGGTGGGGCACTCCTAAGCAGAGGCTGGAATAGCCTCAGACTAAAGCTTTTCCATACAGTGGCTTCAAAAGGCCCTTCTGGCTTCTCCTTGCAGCATCTGCCCCTCCAGGGGCCAGTACGCCCAAAGGTCCCATCCAGGAAGGCCCAGCCCTTCCTCAGGAGCTTCTTAGCGCCCAGCCTTGCCCCCTCCCGGCTTCACAAAGATGCCCAAGGCCCTCTGGGGACAACCTCTCTGAGCCTAGACACAGGGTCTGTGACCAGTGCCCCGGTGCCCCTTCGTCATTGTCCTCATGGTCATCATTGGTTGCTCAACTCTGCACTAGCCACCACCTCTGGATTCCTTCAGTCTCATGCCAGCCCCAGGGGTGGCTGCTCCTGTTCTAGCTCCCAGCACTTGAATGAGCAAATGAAGCTGAGACACTAGTCCAGGCTCACTCAGTGAGTCAGCAGCGGAGAGGGACCAGCTCCGAAGGCCCGAGGCCTGCTCCAAAGGAGACCTGTGTCAGAACCTCCAGCTGCGCCCCAGTTCCACGCATTGGGGTGCTGGGGGAGGAGCAGCACAGAGATGGGGCTACCTGACAGGTAAGAGGACTCCCCAGGGTGCCCACACCTGGCCCCACTGGTCAGGCAGGCAGGGACCAGTGAGCGAGATGAGATAAGCAACACGCCCCCGAGGCCTTGCTGGCCATCTCGCCTCCTGTTGTATAAAGGAGGCGGTCTTTCCGGGCCTGGTTTCCATCTCCCAGCCCTGGCAGTTCTCTACCCCTCAGTCCCTGGTGAGGTCGCAGCCCCCAGAATGCCCTAGACAGTGTCATGGGCACTGGGGGGGTCACAGCCAAGGCAAGTCACCTCAGGACACAGCTACTTCCACAGCACTTCATACCCAGCTTGCCCCAACCTCCATCCCCACACCCAACCTATTGGGGACAGGCCTGTGGCGGGGGAGGTGCAGGAGGAACTCAGGTTACCGAATCTTCTGGGTCCTTGCTGAGTTCCAAGGCCAGGTTACCCTGGAAATCTGAACCCATGAACAGGAGCTGGCCATCCCCGATGCTGGTGGGGGAGGTGCTGAGACCTGGCAGGAGGCAGTTCAGAGCTACTTTGGACACCGGGACATGGCAAGTGGCCTCCCTTCTGCCTAAGTCCCCAGCCATCCACCCATTGGTCTCTGCCACCTCCCCATGCAGTGGAGCCACTAAGCCCTGCCCAAGGCAGCCCCTGGCAGCGGGCCCTTTGTGAAGCAGGGGGAACGTGAGGAGGCTTCCCCTACCCTGACTGCGCCTCACCCTGTCCTCCCTGTCTCTGATCTTCAAGTAGGATGAGCTTAGCCCAACCTTGGTCAGCCCCAGGTGGACAGGTCAAGTGGGTGCAGTACCCACGACAGCCTTGCATCACCCTGACCACCAAGGCCTGGACACAGCCTGCTCTGGACCCCGGCTGCCTTCCCCAGGGACTGCCCTCTGCCCAGGTCCTGAGCTTCCCCCATTTACTAAGAATTGGTGATAGGCACTGGGATTCCCGGGCCTGGCTTCTGTGCCCCTGCCCCCTGCCCCAGGGCCTTCTGTCATTTCCCTGAACATTGAGGCCCTGTCCCTCAGCACCCTGCCCCTGCTCTGCCTGCTGCCTGCAAAGTTCCCAGCCTGACCCTCATCCCTGGCTTCTCACTTGTGGATCCAATCTTTCCTTGCCTGTCAAAGCCAGAACCTCAAGCTCCGTGCATGCCTACCAAGGCGCTGAGCCCAGGCCAGAGCTCTGCCAGGCCCTTGTGGCTCTTCATGACCTTCCTGCACCGGGTGGTTGGACTGAAGTGGGGAGTGGGCTGGGAGAGCAGTTTGAGTGATGGGAAGGGCGAAGGTCTGGGAGCCCCTGGTTCCTGGCGGCCAGGCAGGAGTTCCTGGATGCTGGGGCTAAGGGGACCTGGCTTCTCCTTCCAGCTACACCTTCCTGCCCCAGGGAAGTGGTGTGGGGGGCCTGGCCCTCAGTGCAGCTGGCTCCAGAGGAGGACTGCAGCTGTGGCCACCGTGAGAGATTTTCTCAACCGAAGGCAGAGTAACCAGGATGCCTGAGGCTCATGGACCAGAACCTTCCCTCTGGTCCCCTGAAGAAAGCAGCCTTGAGCCCCTTACTCAGGGAAGGGGAAACAGGCGCAGAGGGGCACAGGTTGGAACCGAGCCCAGGGAAGGTCTGCTGTCAACCGGCAGGCAGGGCAGGAGGTGGAGAGGGGGCAGGTGTTCACCTCCTCTCCAGGACTTGCACCGTCCTCCCAGTGGTCAAGAACGGTGCCCCAGCTCTGGCAGGGCAGCTCAGCTGGTTAGAGCATCCTCCCCACATGCCAAGGCTATGGGTTCAGTTCCCAGTCAGGGCACATTTGAGAAGCAACCAATGAGTAAGTAAGTGGAATGATAAGGCAAGGTTTCTGTCAGTCTCTTGCTCTCTCTCCCCCTTCCCCTTCCTTTCTCTCTTTAAAATCAATTAAATAAAACAAACAGAAGAGTGTCGATTCCTGCTGAAGTACAGGATGTTGGGGTGCTAAGGGGTGCTGTGTGGCTGAAGCTGGCCCTCTGAGGGATCTGCTGTCCTCTGTGGGGACAGGCCTTCAGCAGACCCTTGGCTGAGGGCCCCAGTGTGAGGGCTGGCAGAGCTGTTGCAGAGACGGGGCCCAGCCTAGCTGTGAACCCTCACCTGGGGCCTGTCTCACCAAGGCCTACACATCCTTCCTGGCCCCGGGCTTCCCGGATGTCACCTTCTCCTGCTGCTTCCTTCCACTCTGGCCACCTGCCCACCTTCTCCCTTTCCCACAGGCTCAGGCTTCTCTGCCCTTACCCCAAGTATGGGGGCCTGGGCTCCCCACCTGCTGCCCCCTGGAAGCCAGGATGCAGTCTGACCTCAGCCGGGTTTAGTCTGGCTTCCCCACAGGCTTCATACAGCTGTCTACATGTGAGAATGAGCGGAGTCGCATAAAAGCCCAGATTCAGGCTTTCTCTCAAGGCCACCAGAGATCTGGCCATTCTAGGCCTCCTGAAACAGTGGCACCCCTCCCCACACCTCAGGCTCCTGGGCCTGCCCAGGGACAATGAACCATGCACCTGGGTTCATCCCTGCCTCACCCCACAACTCTTTGGCCGAGGGTGCTCCTGTACTCCGCAGGCCCTCAGAGTACCGGTCTGCTGGATGCCCCCTTCAGGGATAGTGGGCCCCAAATGGAGCCCCTGGAGTCCCCTCACTCTACTGCTCTGGGCACTGGCCCCCTGTGCCACCCAGGCTTCTAAAGAAGGGGTCCTGGTGGGGCTTGTGCTGCAGTCCTGACCTCAGGCAGAGGGCCTGTGGCTGCTGCAGGAGGCCCATGGAAACTGCACCCTGGCCAAGGACGGGGTGCAGGGGCTCATCACCTCACTCACTGTCAGATGCAGCCCTACCTGGGCCCCCCCCACCCCCGCCACTCTGCTTGCACAGTCATTCCTCCAAGGATTCAAAGTGCCTCCTCCAGGTGACACCCCTACCTAGAGACCCACAGAGAACTCTGCCCCAGGCAAGGCCTCCCTGTGCCAAGCCCTGGCCTCCGCCCAAACAGGAGGGCTGTGCTAGGTTAGGCTGGGCCGGCAGGAGCAGGTGGGGGCTGTTGGGGCTTGGAGGGTCAGGAAGGCTCTAGCCTCCCATAGGGGACAGGGAAGCAGGAGGTAGGAGGTAGGCAGAGGGTCCACTGGCCTCAGCCTGACCTTGCTTGGGCCTTCTGCAGGGAGGCCAGGAGGCAGGAGGGAAGCAGCTTTTCCCCAGGCTTCCAGAGCGGCCCCAACCACCCCAGCCAACACCAAGTGACTACAGCCTGTCTCCCCCACCTGCTTCCCCCGAGTGTGCTGGCCAGAATCAGAGGGCCTGGACGGTGGGCTGGCCAGCTTGACCAAGCCATGACACCGCACCAAGTGAGTTAACAGGCAGCAGGGGCTGAGCTGGCTGCTCCTGAGGCCCTCCATGCACCTCTGGGCCGTCTGGCCCATCACCCAGGAGGGCCCTGTGGGGCAGTTCTGGACAGCGGATGTCATGGAAGGCTGCGGATACCCCAGGGAGTGCCCGGCATGGGCTGGAGTGAAGGGTGGTGTGGAGTGGGGTAGAGGGCCACTGCCTGGATGTCTGGCTGTCCCCTGACACCTGTCTCAGGAACACAATATCTACTCCTACCCAGGTGCCTGGAGCTGGTACCTTGGGAACCACCTGGCACAGCCACCGCTGCGACCTTGTATCTCTGTCCCTCTCTGAGAATTCCTAGGTCCCCTCAGCTACTCAGTGAGAGCGACCACCGTAGCATGGGCGTAACTGTACTCATGGAGGCGGGCCCCAGCGCCTCATGGGGGCCCCTGCGATGCCCCGGCCCCGCGGCCCAACGCGGGCCAGAAGAGAATTTCGTTATTCCGACAGCAAACAAGTGGGGGCGAGGAGGGGAGGGGCGTCCTCCCGCGCCGCCGGGCGGGGTAGGGCGCCCGCGTCGGCTTCCGGCCGCCTCCCGCGGCCACTGCCTGGACCCGCTCGGCCGCGGGCGCCCAGGTGCGCCCAGGTGCGGGCTGAGTCGCGGGGTGCCGAGAGCTCACCTTTCTGGCCGCCCAGGGCAGCGTACCAGGAGAGCGAGAGGAAGGCGCACAAGCAGAGCAGCAGCAGCGTCAGGAAGGTGCCATTGCGGAGCCTCATCTCCTCCAGTGCGCGGCGGGCGCCGGCGGGGCCGAGGCCGCATGGCCCGGGAAGCCGGGGCCGGGGCGCGGGGCTGGGGAGGGGGCGGCCCGGCCCCGGGGCGGGGCAGGGCGGGGCCCGGGGCCGGGCGGGGCCGGGAACGGCTCCTCCGGGGCGCGGGGCGCGGGTGCGGGCCTTCCTCAGCCGCTGGGCCAGGCCGGCCTGAGCTGGGCTGGGCTGGGCGGCGAAAGCCGCGGCCCGGCCTGGATCCGGGGCCGCCGCGGAGTCGGCGGCGCAGGGCGGGGCGGCCCGGATTTAAAGGGGCCGCAGCACCCGCCACCGCCGCCAGCCCTGCGAGGAGGCGGGGTGCGGAGCAGCGCCCGGCTCGCGACAGCGGCCGCCGCGAGAGCTAGCCGAGCCGCTCTCGGTCTGGCCTCCGGTGGGACCGGACGGTGCCTTCGCGAGTGCGGCGGACCGCTGAGGGGCAGGTAGCGCGCCCTCGTCCCGGCAACCGGAACCCCACCGCACCCCACCCGATCAGAACCGACTCCCGGTTACTCGGGGATCCCCAGGCCTCTCCCCCAGGTCTGAGAAGGGTCTGGACGGTGGGAGGGGGAAGGTATGGCTGGAGCTGGTGCGGCCTCCAGCTAGGGGACTCGGCGGAGTGGCCTGCCTGCACCGACACCCACGGCTACTTCCCTTTCCCAGGACCTTTTTCAAGTCGGCGGGATAAAGGCATGTTGGGCACAGAAGATGCTCCTCCTTCGTAAAATAGGGACAGTGGGATGTTTTCAAGAGTAAAAAGGCTGATCTATGTAGGCAGTGGGCACAGAATCTGGCCCAGATCTGGGCTGGCCTCCCAGGTGTCAGGCGCAGGGGGCTGGAAGCTGGCACAACCGCGCAGGTGCTTCGCTCCGGGGCCCCCAGCCGCCCAGCTCCTCCTCTCCCTTTACGGCATGGCGCTCACTTGCACTTTCATTCGGGTGCCAACCCAGGCTTTCCCCATCCTCTGTGGAACTGGGAAGGGGACAAACAATAAAGGGATTAGTTCAACACAGGCTCAGGGCGGGCACTGGGGGCCTCGGCGCCATTGCTCGTAGTCCTGAGTCCTGGCCCTGGCTTGCAGTGGCCCTGAGAGCACTGTGGTGGGGGGAGGCTTTTGGGGACGGGTTCAGACTGGAAGATGCTGGGCATTTGTCTTCTGCTTTCAGCCCAGGCCCATACCTGGGGCAAGATGGAAGCCTGGGAACAGGTAGGGCCGTGCAGACATTTTGCCCAACAGTAAGGCAGGGCCAGTGGCTGAGCGGGCTGGTGCTGGGGCCTGATTCAGTAACCCGCCTCCTTTTCCCGCAGGCGGGGTGCCAGTGCTGGGGGAAGAGCGCTGCTCCCCCCACTTGCTGATGAACTGGAGGATGGGCTGAGCCTGGCCTTGCGGAACCTTCTAGAGGAAACTGGCTTGTTCCTAGTGCCTCTGTTTTTGCAGGCACCTTGTGTTTGTAGCGAGGGATAAGAATTTTCATTTGGGCTGTGATACAAAGGGCTTATTTATTTTTTTTAACTGTGTATTGAACTTTAAAATGAGTTGATTTAAGGAAATTGAATCAGTAAAAATTAAGGACATGGCCTGTCAGTAACTAAAGTTTGGGAAGCTCACCTCTTCCCCTCCACACTTTGGCTCTGGCTCAGGAGGAGCAGGGAGTGGGGCTGGGGGGATGACTCTGGAGGGGGGTGGCATTCTGCCCTGACCCCTAGAGAGGGCAAGGCCTCTATCAGGAATGGGACTGCTGTGGGCCAGGGTGGGGGAGGGGGGTGGTCCGGTCGGGGAGTTATGGGGGAGGGGCTGGGGTGAGTCGACTTGGAGGTCACGCACCACAACTGGTGGCTAAGTTTGGGCAACCATGGGATCCAGGTGGTGGAGACAGAAGGTGGTCTTTCTGACCCCCCCCCCCCCGCCCTGCTGTTTCCTCCCCACTGCCCCAGCAGAATCTCGGGAGGGGGTCCTCTGGGCCACATACCCACTTAGGGGCAGGTGCTCACCACTGGGCCGAGAATGGGTCAGCACCAGGCTCGCCTGTCCGCCAGGACTGTACACTGAGGGCAAGGACAGTGTGGTGCTGCCACCAGGTGGGGCTGGAGATCATGGTCGTGGAGTGAGCAGAAGCCTAGGGGACTCTGGCCCCCAGGGCCTGCAGAAATGGCGAGGCCCCGCTGCAGGCGCGCTTCAGGCCCTGTGGGTCACCTCCCCACAGCCTGCACTCCCAGCTGTAGCCTTTGAAATGGCAACAGTTGGCTGGCTCCTGGCCAGTTTTCCAGGGCTCTCCCTGCCCTTACTGCAATGCATTCCTCAGGGTCTGGTTGCACCCCAACTCCCTCTGGCACTTCTAGGCAGGTGAGCTCTGCTTGCCCTCCTGCCACCAAGGATGGGGCACCCCCTCACCCAAGGGTTCACCTTCTTTACTGAGGACAGTGACACTGGCCAGATGGGCGCAGAAAGTCCTGCTTTCTCTCCCGACCGGGCTGTGGGCCTGCCCCATTTGTTCTTGCTTCCCACGAAGTGAAAATGCCTTTGAGTTGGGATTCCAAGCCAGCCCTTGGCCCACACTGGAGATTTCCTGGGAGAGCCTCCCAGAAAATCGTTCCATCCTTCCTCTTGGGGCTTCTTAACCAATGGCCTCAGGATCTAGGGTTGGGGAGGTATAAGAGCTGAGGTGAGAAAAACAAAATTGATCTTTATTTTTCCTAACCTCTAACTAGAACTTGGCATTTCCTCGAGTTGTGAGTGGAGGCAGCAAAGTCCAGCAGAATCCGCAGCTTGGGGTTGTCACATAGCAGCCTCCGGGGCAGAAGCCCGTTCAGGCAGCTTCCGCCGCTCCCTCCTGTCACCGGTGCTGATCCGTCCTGCCTCTACGTCTTGTAATGTGATGAGTTAATAAAGAACCACAGCTATTTCTGCATCATAACTTGGTGTGTGTTTTTGTAATCTGGCATTTGCATTGCAATATTAGCAGTCCTTTTGTAATGCACTGTATTTTATGCATTTTAAAATATGGTTCTGTCCTGGCTGGTGTGACTCAGTGGATTGAGTGCCAGCCTGCAAACCAAAGGGTTGTAGGTTCAGTTCTCAGTCAGGGCACATGCCTGGGTTGCTATCCAGGCCCCCAGTAGGGGGTGCATGAGAGACAACTACATATTGATGTTTCTCTCCCTTCCTTTCTCCCTCCTTTCCTCTCTCTAAAAAAATGTTTTTTAAATCTGTAAAAAAAAAAAAACCCCACCAAAAAACATGTTTCTAAGCAGGGGTCTTTCATCTCCTCCCCACACTGAGGTGACTGGCACAGAGAGTCTGGGAGTCCTGCCTGGGCCTCGCCTCAGCCCTCTGCTGGCCCTTCTTTCCTTGGATGCCTCCTTCTCCTGTTCACTCATAACAAGGTCCATGCGGCTCAGAGAGCTCCCCCTGGAGGAAGGGACCCTGCCTGGAGGACACAGGCCTCCCTGAGAAAATGAAGTTAGCAGTCCTACCCAGTTAGGAGAGGGGTGGGGTTGCCTGGAGGAGCTGGCGGATGTCTCTGTTGAAGGAACCCCAGGCCACCAGGGCACAGCTCAGGGAGGGGTACCAGCGTCCGAGGGACAGGGCAGAGCACCAATGCCTCGCACACCTTGTCGGTGCGGTGGGTTCTTACCCTTGGGGCTGTGGGTAAAAGCGGGGAGAGGAGTGGGGGTGCCCTGGGGTCGATACAGCCAACCTGCATTTGGAAATGATTACTTGGGCTTAGAGAAGGGACTAGAGGGAGGAGGAGAGGAAGCGGGGAGACCAGCTAGGAGCTCTCGTAGGGAAAGGGGTCCAGAATAAACCTCTGTGGCAGGGAAATTTTTTTTGAGTGGAAGGCATTTGAAAATAGGCTTTTTTCCCTAACGGTTCAATTATTCCAAACCCTCCCCAGGAGCAACCAGGGGAGATTGATCTAGTCACCCAATAAACTCAGGGTCACACAGTGCTGTCAACCCTGTCTCCCCTCCGTCCCTAAGGGCCCCTTACTTTCCTAGTCACTTGACCCCTGTAAGTGCCTTTCTCCCCCCACCCCTGCGTCCCCTAGTAAGTTGGCATTTAAGCCCCCAAATTTTAACCACCTAGTCCTTGAATAAAAATCTTTTTTCATTCTTGTTAATCTGTCTTATGTCAGTTGGAATCACAACTGAACACAAGAGGGCAGAGAAAACCTCTTTCGGCCTTCACACAGGCATCTAGGCAGGGGGTGGCCTGGAATGGGGAGCGAGGTTAGAGATGAAAAGGGGTTCAGGACGATCCTTAGGAGACTGTATATCACTGAGGTCAAGGGCATGGACTAAGCCCTGACTGGTGTGGCTCAGTGGGCTGGGCCAGCTCGGAGAAGTTAGAAGTCACACGGGTGGACTCCCTTGTCAGGGAGGGCACTTGCCTAGTCGCAGATTTGGTTCCTGGTCAGGTTGTGTTCAAGAGGCAACCAACCAGTCGATGTTTCTCTCTCACAATGGTGTTTCTCTCCCTCTCTTCCTCCCTCCCTCCCTTCGCCTCTCTAAAATTAAATCAAATCTTAAAAAAAAAAAAAGGCGCAACCGGAAAGACAGCCTGCCCTGGCTTACAGTTGCGGCTCCGCCCCCGTGTGACCGGCCTGTGACTTTGCACTAGTTAGTTCGTTCCAGCCCCTTCCCCAGGGGGTAAGGTGGGGAGAGTTATCCATCAGAACAGGCTCATTAGACTGCCATAGCTACCTCAACTTCTATGGTCTTTCTCACAGCTGTGCAGCTCTCAAGGGTCCCCTGGGCTCCACTCCTGGGCCCAGCCTGGTGGTGGGATTAGCCACCCGAACGTGTGAAGCTTCCCTGGCAAAGGGAGGGAGGGCGCCAGCAGCTCTGGCCTGGGCCAGTGAATAGTGCTCAGGCCTCTTGGTGACAGGCGGCTCTTCTGTCTCCAGTCCTTGGCTGGAACTAATCACATGGTCTCACCTCAAGGAAGCAAGTGGGTTAACATACATAAAATATTCAGAAGGCTTCCTGGCATAAAGGAAGCACTACTTGAACATTATTGCTGTTATATACTGGGGTGTGCAACCAACTGAAACTGGGGGACATGGTGTGGCCATGGCTGACCCCACACTTCTGGCCTGCGTTCTGGTAGCCAGCACCGCCCATGGGACCCTGGGGTAGGCATGGCAGGTGGGTAAGCACTGGTTCAGTACTCTTGGGTTTAACTGACCTAGACCCACAGCAGCTGGCTAACGCCCTCTCACGATGCAGCCCCAGGCTTGCCAGGACCCAGGAGCTCAGATGCTGAGGTCGGGCCCGGGTCTCCAGCTCCTAGGTGGCCCCAGTGGGCATTTCATCTGCCAGCTTGGGTTGCAGGTGAGGTGCATCCCTGACTCAGTGGGCTGCAAGGCTCTGGTTGGCCAAACTGGTGTCATGTGCTCCCCTACCCTACCCACAATGGGAGGGGACAAATGTATCCCCAAAGGAAATTTTCCATCCAGAAAAGAGATGGAAATTGAGCAGGGTGATGGGAACGGGGAATGTGTAGCAAATCTGGGAGCTGCAGCCAGAGAGCCTTTAAACCCCTTCCCTCATAGAACTGTCTCGGGGAAGCGCAGAGCAGAGGGTGGTGGTTGGGGCTTGGAGAGCTGTGCCCTTCTTGGTGGCTGCCAGCTTCCCTGGCACGTCCCTTTAACAAGGTTACAGTGGTGGCCACCCTGCCAACTTTTGGGTCTGGCCTCCAGCCCTATTTTCTCTCAGCTCGGGGCCTGCCAGACAGTAACTGCTGGGCACAACCCTGGGTGCCAGGCAGAGCAGAGTGCTGAGGACCCAGCCTCAGCTGCCAGGGCCTCCCCAGACCGCCTTTCAGCCTGGCTGCACCCCTAGTCCCACAGTCAAGCGCCTGGAAGCCCACAACCCCACGAGGCAGCCCTGCAGAGCCTTGGCGGTTTGGTAGCCTGGCACCGCAGGGGGCTTATTCGAGCAAGGGCCCTTGCTGTCCTGCCCCAGTGTCAGGATTACGGGGTAGGGGACACGCAGTAGATCCAACATGTGCATGACCCCCAAGCCCCACTGCTGCCTGAACATGCTCCCTGAGCTCCGCATGCTCCAGGTGAGGGAGCTCAGCCTGAGCAAAGGGGGTGCCCACAGCCCAGGGTGCACAGGGATGTGCCGGAGTCGAGACCAGGCCATAGGGCCAAGTGAGAGAAGGGGAGGTGGGCCGGCCCGGGAGACAGCTCGAAGCAAGCCAGGGCTTAGATCTGAAAGCCACACGACTTTTCCAGAAGGTTTTCGATGGGAGCGGGAGGAGAGGAGGGACAGAACCCTGAGCCTGACCCTCAGCGGCTCCATGTGACCCCAAACTTTGAGGGAGGGAGAGCTGGGGTGTGGGGAGAGCCGCCCTCTTGCTGCTCAGCCTGGGACACGTGCTCCCAGGGCAGTGTCACACTGACCTCTCTGCTGTCCTGGCCAGTTTGGGAGCCTGCCCCATGGGTGCCACCTCCCCCGCACCCCCACCCCCCCCACCTTCTCCCACCCCTCCTCTCCCCCATCGCCTGGAGCTGCTGTCGCCCAGGCTGCCAGGCCCAGGTGCCTAGCTCTGCCCTGGGTCGCCGAGTGGTCTCCCAGGGCCCCTACCCTTACGCTTCATGAGGGACCCCCTTCACTTTGACCTGAGCCCCGGCCACTTCTTCCGGGGCTGCAGGCATTTTGCAGGCGGGGCCAGCAGGGCTGGGGACTGGGGCATGGATCATTGCGCGGTCTGAGTGTCCCTGGGCACCTTGTGCGCAGGGCTTTGTGACACAAGTTTACAGACAGGGCCCGGCACCTGGCCCCACCTGTTTCCTTTCCGCCCCTGGGCGTTGCGGTTGCCACCGCCTGGGGCACAGGCTGTGAATGTTCCACTTCGAGGACCCGCCCTGAGCACTCTCAGGGGGACGCGGGGCTTAGTGCGGACAGTGGAGCTCGGAAGGGAGCTCCCAGCCTCCGCCGCCACCAGGGAGGCCTCACAACTTGGTATTACCCGACTCTCTATCCGAGTCTCTTCCTGGCTTTCATTCCCGGATGACTGGAACCACTTTTCTTTAAAAACGCCCCACCCTGCCCCAGAGCCCTGACACCATAGGCTGTAGGCATTTGCAGGAAGGGCTTAAAGGTGATAGACGGTTTTCCCGAGGGGTTGTGGTGGGAGGGGGTCGCCACGGGAAAAGGCTCCTGGCAGGAGGAGGAGCCCGGAGAAACAAACCAGCTGGAATGTTTAGGAAGTGAGCAGAGGGCACACCCCTCCGAGGTGAGGGGGTGGAATCTGGGTTCCCCTCAGTGTGACCTGGAGGCCACTCCACCCACGACCCTGAGCCCCCGGGCAGAACAAATATCCCTTGGGCCTGGGGTCTGAGGAGCTTGATCCCTGTGATCCTCAGTACAGTGGCTGGTCAATGGCCGGTCTCCTGCCGGCCCAGTACCCACCTCTAGGCTTGACTCCACACACCAAGCACGGATCTTCAGTAAATCATTATCCAGGGATGGGATTACTTTTTGAAGAGAGGAAGGGGAAGGGAGGAGGTGGTTGCAATGCCCTGACAGCAATAAACCGAATCATGTGACCTCCTGCTGATCCTGCTCCCCAGTACCCTGGAAACTCTCCCCTTGGGTCTCTTCCTGGCCCCCCACTCTTTCACCTTCACCTTGGCTGCAGTCTCCTTTCTGACATTCCCATCCCCCAAGCTGATACCCCAAAAGGCATTGAAACAACAATCAGCACACCTACGGAGTGTAACTTGGGAGGGGGCACTCAAGGTCATTCTGAAACCGCTGAGCCTGTCACTCCCTGAATCAGTAAGCAGAGACGGGAATGGGATCTTTATGGGCGCTTTATTCAGATGGCCGGTGATCTGAGAAGACGGTGGCTTATGTGTTCTAACAGACTGTCTTCCCTTGAACTTTTAAAAGCAAGTGTATATAGGGGAAAGGTGGGAATTTGGGAGGGGAAGGAAATTCCTGGGGAGAGTGCAGATATGCAGACCAGCTGGTTCTAGTGGGAGGGGGAGCTGACGGGAGTCACGCAGCTTCTTCCCAAACTGGCTCCCTTTGTTCCTGTCTCATCTCTCTGTTTGCTCTGGCATTCCTCTTCCTGGGACACCTGCGGTTCTGGGGCAGGGAGGCCTTCCTTCTCTGGTCCAGGAGGAGAGGTATAAAGCGTTTGCTCTCAAGTGTCCTTGGTCAGAGGAGATAAGGTCTTGCGATTCACCAGCTGGCTGTGCGTTGCTCAAACTGGCCTTGTTTAATTTTCTTGTCTCAGTTATTTTTGTGTCAGGTTTTGTTTTGTTGTTTATTTGGTCTTAGTTTCCCATTCCACTTGTCTAGGAATTTTCCTAGCTCCTTACTGTCCAGTTCTACTCCAGCCCCACTCAAAAGACGAGGAAACTGAAGCTGGTCATTTGCCCAAAGATGGCAGGGCGGTGGGTAGTTGACCTGATTCAGGTACCAAGTTTCCCGCCCCCATCCCCCACCCCCTAAGTGTGCATGCCAGGCCCTGGAAGGTGAGGAGGGGGCCCAGTGGGCCCAGGGGAGGTTGGGGGAACTCCCTGCAGCCCAGGGAGGGGAAGGACAGCAGATGTCAGAAGGGGACCGGGTCTAGTTGAGTCTGGCATCCACGATGCCAGCTCCCTGCCACTCTGGTGTCTGCTGGCTCTTCCGGCGCCCCAGGCCCTCAGAGACCCACAGCTGCACCCCATCCCTGCTGCCTGGCTGCCTGGTGAGATGTTATCAGGTTGGCAGCATAGGGGCCGGGAAATCCCCCTGTGGTGACAGCTAGTCATGGGACGCTGACTCACTGCGGGCCTGACCACCTGACCAGGCCTAGGCTGACGGAGAGGGCCCCGCCAGGGGGTTCCCCTGCAGCAGGCTTGTTTACCTCTCCTGGCCATGGGGGAGGGCAAGGGAAGGACCTGTACTCCCAGCTGGGCATGCTGGGAAGGCCACAGCTGGGGATGGGGGGACGGGGAAGGGTCTCCAGGCCTGCTTCCCAGCAGCAGCCTTTCCTGCCGTTCTGTTTCTCCCTGAGTTCCCCTTCCCTCTCTGCAACCCCCACCGTCCCAGTAAGCGCCAAATCCAGCCCGTCCTGCGGGCAGCCTGTTTGTCAAATGTTTGCATGGGCAGCTCCTCGAGCCCTTCCTGAAACTGGGTGCCATGGATCACAGAGCTTTCCTTGTGTTCCCTCTGCCCACTCAGCCCGGGACACTGGAGTACTGGGAGTGGGAAGCCAGGCTCCGGCCCAGTCCGCAGGAGCTCCAGACTCCCCTATGCTGCTGAGTCACACCCTCAGGCACTTGTGGGCAGATTGGCCCAATAGGCCCCTTCTCTGTCCCTGGCCGGTCTGCACAGCCGTGGGTGGAAGGTCACTTTCCTGGGCTCACAGTAGGGCAGCAGGGAGGGCCTGCCTCCGCAGGAATGCCCAGAGCAGGGACAATGCACAGCGTGGCCTGTCTGGAACGCACGCTCTGGGAAGCAGCCACAACAGTGGACAGGCCCCAGATGGCCTCCCCCGGGCAGTCCCTGCGAACCTGACTCAGGGGGTTTCCGCTTCCACCTGACTCTGACTCAGCAGGCCTGGGCTTCTGCTCAAAAGGAGGAGACTTGAGCAGAAAGTCTTCTCCCCCGCCCCCGCCCCCCTAGGCTTCACGGAGTGACTACTCTCCCCGCTCCTCTCCTTTCAGGCCCCTTTCCTCCAGGTCTGGTGAACAGGTCACTTTTGTCACGTAAAGCCCGCTTCTTGGATCCCAACTGTAAGGCGGTTGGTCTGACCGGTGGGCTGCCCACAAAGCCAACAGGCCTGAGATCGCCCCCAGGTCCTTGGACACCAACTGCTGAGTGGAACCCTCTTGCTGACGCGCGGAATCCCACGGGGAGGGTCTTCGGCCACCGTACACACTTGGTGGCGACTGAGGCCTCAACAGGCCTCCCGCTGGGTGGGGGTGGGGTACCCATGCATTTTCAGCCCCTGCAAGCCCGATCTCCTAGGAAACGGGGACCTCCCGGGGAGCGGATCTGCGGCGGGGCGCGCCCCTCAGCGTCCCGGAGAAGGCGGGGCATTGGGTGGGCAGCCGCTGGGGCGTGGACTTCGGGAGCAAGTTTGTAGGGTCGGCGGTGCCCGCCGGACGCGTAGGAGCCTTTTGGCTGCGAGCCTCTGCTGCCCCCCTCCCTCCTGCGTGGGGAACCCTGCGGTTCTGCCCCGAGGAGTCAGGCCAGGCCCGGGCCTGTGGCGGGACCCCTGAGCGTCCTTTCCCCCAGGGGCAGAGGCCCAAGTCCGGATCTAGGTGTCGCAGTGTGGGGCGGCCTCTTGGGGTCTCCGGTGCACGGGAGGCAGTGAGGAGCGAGGTCGGAAACCAGGGGGCTGGGGAGACCAGGCGAAAAGGGCGTGGGTGACGGCTTGGAGTGGGTAGTTCGCGCAGGGCCGTGGCAGGGAGGCTCGCGCATGGCTGGACAATTGTTGGGGGCGTGGCCATACGCGAGACCCCGCCCCAGGAGGCGGGGCCTGGCTTCCGGCGTCCCTTACAAAAGCCGTTCGCCGGAAGGCCGCAGCTATCCGGCGCGACTGCTGCTCCACGACCTCAGGCGATGGCGTCGCTCACCGTGAAGGCGTACCTTCTGGGCAAGGAGGACGCGGCCCGCGAGATCCGCCGCTTCAGCTTCTGCTTCAGCGCTGAGCCCGAGATGGAGGCCGAGGCCGCAGCGGGTCCCGGACCCTGCGAGCGGTTGTTGACCCGGGTGGCCGCTCTGTTCCCCGTACTACGTCCGGGCAGCTTCCAGGCGTACTACCGCGGTGAGCGTTTCGGGCACTCTTGGGAGCGGCGCGGGGCCCGGAAGCGGGCCTGCCCGCGGGCAGGTGGCTGCCCGTTCCTTCTGGACGGGCTTGGTGACGTCTGCGGGGACCTGCCTTGGCTGCAGTCTGGGTGGGCGGGGGCCCTCGCGGGTCCCCAGTGCAACCTCAGGTGCCAGCCTAGTGACCAAGAGTGGTGGCCAAGGCTGACTTTTGCGGGACCAGGCACTGCCAAGCTCTCCCGGCGGGTCTCAGGCCTGGGGCGGAAGAGGCCTCCCCTCCCCCCGCCATGATGTTGCAGATCTTGGCGAGGGAGCCCTGGGACGTCTTGCCGGCTGGCAGCGGGCGCTGGGTGGGTGGTCAGGCAGGCACTCACTCAGGTTACACTGGCATCTTGCTGCTGTCGAGTCTGGGCCTGCTAGTGCCGGGGGCGGGGGGTTCAGACCGTGACCCGGAGAACCTGGGCCAGCTGGAAGGAGCGGTGACGCGGGTAAACAAGGGCGGGGGTGCGGGGGACTCCGGGCCGTGCAGCCCCGAGCGGCTGAGGGAGGAGCGGTCGGGGACAGACCGCAGCGCTCCCAAGCCAAGCTGAGTCCAGACGTGATTGCGCCGGTTGTGGTCAGAGGAACAAGATCAGAACCTTCCGAAGCGTCGGTGTGGGCCAGCAGTCCAGGAACTAGCCCAGTGTCTTGACTGGTGGCTGCAAGGGGAGGGGCGGGGAGGCAGAGGCAAGGGAGGCCCCTGGGCGGGGTAGAGTCGGGACGTCCCTCTCGAGCACCTCCTGCTCCTGGTTGTTATTTTTGTTAACGACTTTGCTGAGCTGTAGTTCACATGCCATACAGTTCACCCGTTTGAAGTGCACAGCTTTAGCATAGTTGTAAGTTCAGGCTGCCGCCTTAAAAAGGAACTCTGCGCTTCAGCCGTCCACCCCACCCCACCCCCGACCCTGGGCAACCAATAAGCGACTCCTTTCCTCCCTGGGTGTCCCTGTTCTGGAGGGAACCATGAAACCATGTAAATACACAGCCTGTAGTCTCCTGTAACTGGCTTTTTATACCGAACGTGCTGTTCTAGCTACATCCCTGTCACAGCAGGTGTTGGTGCATCCTTTTTTAAGGACGCTAATAATTTAACCTAAGTTTTTAGTGCTTCATCCTTTTTTTTTGTGGCTGAATTATATTCAGTTGTATGGACACACCATGTCCTGTTTATCTGTTCATTAGCTGATGGTTGTTTTCGCCTTTTGATACTGTCCCTATTCTGGGCCGGGCAGCATCTGGTGGCTCTCACATTTGGCCCAGCCTGTAGAGGAGCCTGCAGATGAGCCTGAGGTGCTCCAGAATCACTTGGGTCAACATCAAACTGGAGGCAGCTTGCAAATCCATGGTCAAGCCTCGTGCAGGAGGAAGCAAGCAGATGTATCCATCCTGTCTACCCTCCTAAACCATGAGAGGCCTTTCGAGGGGCTTGGTTTCCCAGGGCAGATCGCAGGTCGGAATCGCTCCCAGTTCCAGATGGGCCTGGGCCTGTGAGCAGAGGCAGCACCTGCATGAAGGGGCAGCTGGCCTAGAGGCAGAGCCGCAGGGATCCATGGCCCTGCAGAGGTAGAGAAGGCACCTTCCAGGCAGCAGCACAGTGAAGGGGCAGTCTGGCCTTGGCCCTGTTCAGCAGTCATGTCCGGGGAGAGGCCCCAGGTGCTCACCTGCTGTCTTAAACACCCTAGACGAGGACGGGGACCTGGTTGCCTTCTCCAGTGATGAGGAACTGACGATGGCGATGGCCTACGTGAAGGATGATATCTTCCGCATTTACATTAAAGGTAAGGGGCTATCCTGGGGTTCTGCTGATCAGTAAAACCGGCAAGCTCGAGGTTATGGGGAAACGCCGCCGGCAGAAAGGAGGCACCGTGAGCTACGTGGACAGTGGCAGGATCATTGCTGGGCTTGGCCCAAGAGCAGTCCATGCCCACCATGGTGGGTGGGGCAGAGGGTCTCTGGGTTTCCTCTTGATTGCTTTCTAACCAAGTGTACGGACGTGTACTGAACAGGCTTGGGGGCAGCTTTAGGAGTGCCTTGGGGTTCATTTTATTTATTTAAGATGTTATTTATTTTTAGAGAGAGGAGACAGAGGGAGAAAGAGGGAAAGAAATGTCAATCATTTGCCTTTTGCACGCCGCAAACCAGGTACTGATTCCACAACCCAGGCATGTGCCCTGAATGGTCAGCCCACTGGGCCCTGCTGGGCAGGGCTGTGGAGTTCCTTTGAATGTAGGGCGAGACCAAAGCTATGTAGACAGCTCCCTGCTGCTTCTCTCCTGCTGGGCCCTGCCTGCCCAGGTCATGCGCAGGGGCTAGGAACCTTCCAGCAGGCTCTCGGGCTGCTTCGTTGCTGTCACTTGAACAGCCGAAGTCCACACGGACTCGGGGTCTGGAGAACAGGACCAGGGGCCTGCTAACTGACAGTGGTGACAGCCCCACAGCAGTGACAAAGGGGAGACTTTGTGGGACCCCACCTCGTGTCTCTCCCACAGAGAGGAAGGAGTGTCGGCGGGACCACCGCCCGCCGTGTGCACAAGAGGCGCCCCGAAGCATGGTGCACCCCAATGTGATATGCGACGGCTGCAACGGTCCGGTGGTGGGGACCCGGTATAAGTGCAGTGTCTGCCCTGATTACGACCTGTGTGCCAGCTGCGAGGGGAAGGGCATGCACCGAGAGCACAGCAAGCTTGCCTTCCCCAGCCCTGTGGGGTTTCTCTCTGAGGTGACCAGGCCTCCCTGCTGGCTGGAGTGGGTGTGGGTGGTAGGAGCCCCCTGACCCAGCACCACCTGCCTCTCTGCCTTCTTCTCCCTAGGGCTTCTCTCATAGCCGCTGGCTCCGGAAGCTGAAGCACGGGCACTTTGGATGGCCTGGCTGGGAAATGGGCCTCCCTGGGAACTGGAGCCCTCGTCCTCCTCGGGCAGGGGAAGCCAGCTGCGGCCCCACGGTGGACTCTGGTGAGCCTGGGTCTGCTGGCTTCCGCAGGGCGCAGGGGGAGGGCCTCGGAGCTGGAGAGCCTTCCCCAGGTGGAAATCCCGCTGTGCCCAAGCTGCGCTGGGTGCTTCTCCACCTTCCAGGTTATTTAACCCTCACCAAACCCTGCAGAGAGGGGTGCTGTCTTTGTCTTACAAAGGGCACGTAAGTGCCCAAGGCTGCTAATTTCACCTGCACTGAATCTAGACTTGGCCCCAGCACCTGCGTCTCTGTCATGTGCTGCGTTCTCTTGTGGTAGCTGTTTGGAAAGTCAAGGCCAGGTTAGGTCAGGTCTTTAAAACCACAGTCACAAAGTTTAGAACTACACATAGCTCACATTCTAGATTTTTGGATTCTGGGTTTATTACTACTCCTAGTGTGTCCTTTGATTTGCCTCATCCTTTGGGACGCAGGTGGGGATATTTCTTTGAGTTTGAGAGAATAATGTATCTAGGATGTAGCTGACATTTTATACTGCGTGTACAGAGCCGCTTGTGGGGTTCTGATCACTGGGATCACGGGTGAGAGAGGGACGAGGAGGCCCAGGAGGTGGCCTGGAGTGGGAGGGAGAGGAAGGCACTGGGGTGTGGCTGCCAGGAAAGGCCCCAGGATGGAGGGCACTCGGGGTGAAGGTCATTGGGAGACGTGCTCTGAGTTAAACATCATTGTTTTTTGGTTTTTAATTCAAAGCCTCCGGTCCATCGGAGGATCCCAGTGTGAACTTCCTCAAGAACGTGGGGGAAAGTGTGGCAGCTGCCCTCAGCCCCCTGGGTAAGTGCTTTTCTGTCTGTCCTCTGAGGCCAGCGAGGCCGTTTGGTAACTCGGGGTTTGAGTGGCTGCTTGTGGCTTTCCCCCAAGACGCTCAGAGGAATGGGGATACCCTTGGGACTGGTAAGGATTGGTAGCCTCAACCTTTGCCAGGTGCGGTACTGCAGGTCACTCGAGGCCGGATTCTCCGACAGACTTGCCACACACGTGCAGGAAAGGGAGCCAACCTTCGGTTGGAATGGTCCCAGGAGGGCGGCTGGCCTGTCAGCTTCTGCCGGTCTGGTCTCTGGGGGAAGAACAGTGCATTTTCCGCTCCCGTGAGTGGGCAGTTAGTTGGAATGCCTTTTCCTTTTCCCTCCCTCTTCTTTGCAACCCTCAGCCAGTCCTGGGGCTGTCTAAGTGCCCAGCATGTGCCAGAGCCAGGGAGCTGGGAGCGGTGGGGGAGGGGACCCCTGCATGATGCCCTGTTGCTAGTGCGCAGGTTCAGGGGAGGTCTCCGGGTGCGGGACCTGCGGCAGGTGTGACAGGCATGACTTGAGGCTTTTGAAAGCACCCACTGTGCTTACCGGTCTGGGAGCTGGTGCTCAGCTGGGGAGGGTCGTGTGGCAGTGAGAATCAGTTTTAAAAGGTGACTTCTGGCTGCAGACCACCGCAGACCTGTGACCTCAGACTTGAAGGGACTCGTCTTTGTGGTGGCAGTGGCAGGTGGTGTCCGCGCAGTCTGTCCTGAAGCCGTCCCCAGCGTCTGAAAGACGCTGTCAGGAGGGCGCTCCACCATGCCCATGCCCTGCCCTATGGCTGCTGTGTGGTGAGCAGCAGTGGCGTCTTGGTATTGCTCCTCCGTGAACCAGCTCAGACCACCGTGGGTTGTTTTCTTATTTTTATAGATTTCATTATTTATTTATATTTTTTATTATTTAAAAAATATTTTATTTACTTTTAGAGAAAGGGAAAGGGAAGGAGAAAGAGAGGGAGAGAAACATCATGTGGTTACCTGGCTTGCAACCCAGGCATGTGCCCTGCCTGGGAATTGAACTGGCAACCCTTTGCTTCAAAGGCTGGCACTCAATCCACTGAGCCACACCAGCTAGGGCCACCCACGGTTTCTATATTAGAGTTGTAAGGCTTCTCAGAGTATGGGAAAAAACAAGTGATATTCTTAATGCTCTTCAAGGAGCATAAAACAATGGTCAGGTAATAATCGGGAGATTAGCTGATTACACTCGGCCTGCCACCCATGTAAGACCCGGTGAAGGTGAGTGAGTGGGACTTTGAGAGCTGGTCCTCGCAGCAAGTCGACAGTGGTTCTCAAGCTGGCCTGGCATCAGAATCACCAACAACGGCTGTTTTTTTAGACAGAGACACGCATCCAGGCTGATTTGTTGTTCCACTTACTCTTTTTTTTTTTTAAAGATTTTATTTATTTATCTTTAGAGGGGAAGGGAAGGAGAGAGGGAAAGAAATATCAATGTATGGTTGCCTCTCATGTGTCCCCTGCTGGGAACTGGCCTGCAACCCAGGCATGTGCCCTGACTGGGAATCAAACCGCGGTCATCTGGTTCGCAGGCCTGAGCTCAATCCACTGAGCTACACCAGCCAGGGCTGTTGTTCCACTTACTCTTGCCTCCATTGGTTGACTACTGTCTGTGCCCTTGACCAGGGGCTGAGTCCTCAATCCTGGCGTCCGGGGAAGGCGCCCCCGACACCCCCCCCGACTGAGCACCAGCCAGAGCCAGCACCAGCCAGCCTTTCTTTGTTTTTAAATCTGTATCTAATTGAACGGAGACTCTGTTAAAGTGACTCACTCCGAAGGGCAGCCCTTCACTGAAAGAACAAGACCGCCTGGGCAGTCCTGAAAGCAGGTCTGGGTTCAGGGAGGGAACACGACAACAGTGTGGGTGCCCTGTCCACCTTCTGGGTGCTGGCATGTGGGTCTTGGGGAGGGCCTGGGAGCTGTGTTCTGAAGGCGTCCCAGGTGACTCTGGGTCCCGCTTGCTGTCCATCCTGACACTGTCTGAACTTACAGTGGGTTTCAGAACCTGACCAGGCTTCCCCACTCAGGACACGTGGGCAGCATTTTGGAAGTGCCCAGAGGGCTTTTGGGGGAAGGCTAAAGGCCTTCCCCTATCTTTCAAAGTGGGTGGGGTAGCTTTCTGCCAACTAGGGAGGAGCCTACAAAAGGAGGAACGTTTGAGGAAAACACGCCTTTGAGTAGCTTCAGCTGAGAGGAAGAGATCACATTCTGCCTGCTGTTGGAGTTGCGGGTGTTTTCTCATGAGGAACTCGTGCGAGGGTGACTCACATTAGTGTTTATATGCGTGGTTTTCGCCTCGGTCAGCCCTGCACACAGCATGGCCCTGCCTGTGCAGCCTCAGCGCCCTGATGGGGGCATTCTGGCCACATGAGGTATTCAGCCACCAGTTGGTTCCTAGGGCTAGGCCTCTTTCTGGATCTAGTGGCTCTGAGACGGACCTGGGGTGTCAGCTGCGATTAATGTAAAAGCTGGAGGAAGACAGAGGTGCAGTGTTTTTCTAGAAGCTAAGATGATTTGAGGCCAGGATTTTGGGAGTTTAGCCTAAGGATCCTGAAGGTCACAGAGGACCATCCCACCTGCCTTCTGGCTGGCAGGCTCCATCCTGGCCACCTGTATGGTGCTTCGACCCTGAGTAGTGGACGCCAACATCCCCACTCTCCACGCTTAGGGCCTGATGGGCAAGTGCTCAGTAACCGGGCAGGGTCACCCCCTGAGGACTGTGGGTTCTTGTTTCCTCCTCGGCTTCTAGGCATCGAAGTGGATATTGATGTGGAACATGGAGGGAAGAGAAGCCGCCTCGCACCCGCGTCTGCCGGCAGCGCCAGTGCAGAGGGCAGGCGCAGCTCTCCTGGCCCCAGCACACCTGGCCCCAGCACACCGGACGGGGGCGTGGAGGGGCCCGTGGAGGGGCCCGTGCGGTCTCTGGCCGAGCAAATGGACAAGATAGCTCTGCAGCCTGGTGCACAGCCTGAGGCAAGCCCTACCCACACCACATCTTCCAGCGGCCCTGCCCGAACTCGTGTAGCCAGCCCGGGCAGGGTCCTGGCACAGAGGGGAGTCTGGCATTTGTCACACTGTGGCCCCTCCGGCTCCATGCCAGCCAGTGTGAGCTCTCCCAGGGGCGGAGGCCGGGTTGCGGGGGCCTGGGTGCTAACGGGCTTTGTTCCAGGAGCAGATGGAGTCAGATAACTGCTCGGGAGGAGACGAGGACTGGACCCACTTGTCTTCCAAAGAGGTGGACCCGTCCACAGGGGAACTTCAGTCCCTGCAGATGCCTGGCTCTGAGGGGCCTGGCTCTCTGGACCCTTCCCAGGAAGGACCCACAGGGCTGAAGGAGGCCGCCGTGTACCCACACCTGCCGCCAGGCAAGTGATTCCAAGCAGTTACGGTGTTCTTCACAGTGGGGCTTGTCTGCTGACATGAGAAGGAATTAAGAGTTGGTTTTGTCCTTGTGTGCATATGCTGAGCCCTTGTGAGCACAGCTGGTTTGATTTCTACAGCTGAACCCGCAATTCTGAAGGCAGATGGGATGTGGTGGCTGCACTGGCTTTGGCACTCCAGTCCACCATCACTGTTTCCTTGTGGAGAGTGCCGACCTGACAGGGCCCAGCCGAGGCTCCTGGGGGAGCCTGCAGGAAGCCGCCTTGGGGAGCAGGTGGTGTGGGAGGCAACAGGGCCAGGTGGGGACTGTGGCAGCCAGAGAGCATGCACTGAATAGGAGAGGCAGCAGGTCTTCTGCTCAATTCATTGCTTTCACCTCACAATATTGTTGAAGACCGTATCGAACAGAACCCATCTGTGGCCACATGTAGCCCTTGGGACCCCAGTGTCTCTCTTCTCTGCCTCAGACCACAGAAGACCAGGGATAGCCAATAGCCGAGAACCGTTTTTCTTACTGTTATAATGGCTGTATAAAAAGTTAAGGCCTATGACAACAGATGAAATCCAAATATCAGTGTCAACAAATACACGTTTTTTGGGGAATACAGCTCATTTGCCTATGTGTTGTCTGGCTGCTTTTACGATGTCACAGCAGAATGGAGTGGCTGTGACAGACCGATAGCCTGCAAAGCAGTTTAAAAGCTTTATTCCCTGGCCTTTTGCAGAGAAAGCTGGCCAGGCCCTGCAGGCACCAGGTACTTGCTAGCTGGCCAGGATGTGCTGCCTGCAGGTTGCACTTGGGCTCAGCGACCCCTGCTCATGGCTTTCGTTTCTCTCTCTGGCAGAAGCTGACCCCCGGCTCATCGAGTCACTCTCCCAGATGCTGTCCATGGGCTTCTCTGACGAGGGAGGCTGGCTCACCAGGCTCCTGCAGACCAAGAATTACGACATTGGGGCTGCCCTGGACACCATCCAGTATTCGAAGCACCCACCACCCTTGTGACACTCTGTGCCTGCCTGTTATCCGTCCCCTTTCTGGTCATATTTGTGTGCGCATAGAGCCCAGGCCTCAGCAAGGGCCAGTGTCTCTTCTTTCAGAATCGGGGGTGGGGCTGCATGAAGCCTTGTTAGGGCAGTAGGACAAGTGTCATGAGGAGGAAGTTCCAAATGTGCTCATGTCTGAAGAGCATTTCCCAGCGTCCCCTGGGTGCCTGGGGTGGACCCTGGGGCAGAGCGGGGCTCCTCGGCCTCCTGCAGCTGCTCTCCGCCAGCCCGAGTCACACCAGCCGTCCAGAGCACATCTTGCCTGATGGCCCTTCTGCTTTTTAAAATGACTGACAGTACGCTGACCCGTAGCTGATTTTCTGCTAGAAACCTGATGTACTTGGCTCACCAGAACACAGCCACCCTCCTGTTAGGAAGGCAGCTGTCCTGGCTCGAGTCCTGTGGGGAGGATGGCCCGGGATGGGCTTCAGGTCCAGGAACAGGAAGGGCTGATGGGAACCGATGGTGGTTGCAGTTCTCTTTTCCAAATGTGTCACCTGCTTTTAAAGGAAGAATATCCCTTTGTAGCCATTCTGTTAGCATATTTGTAACCCACCTGTAATTAAATGGTATAAGCACTTTACTCAAAGATGTTGCAATGAGAGATGATCTGTTCGAAAGGCGTGTTTATTGTCAATTCTCAGCAGTTGCCATAGATCCTCAGTCCCACTCACTAGAGGCAGCGATGCCGACAGGTCCGGGGGGTGGGGGTGGGGGTGGGGGTAGGGTGGGGGGTGGAGAAGGCTCAGGTAGCAACACACCAGTCGGTTCACAGGACTTCATCAAAGTCCTCCCCAGTGTTAAAGAGGTCGTGTAGCCGCACAAGTTGGGACTCCCATGTCCCTCTGACCAAGGGCCCGCCCTCTTCTTGAGGGCCTATACCCCGCAACTGCTCAGGGGTCACCCCAAAGAGCCTCTTGGGCCCACACGGAGTGTGTGTCCAAGGGAGCTGGAATGCACCGGCGGTCCTGGACCCTTGTCCCTTGAGGTTTGAGTGCTGGGGGGCCTCCTGCCCGGCCTGAGCAGCCCCAGCTGGCACAGGGTCCCTCTGCAGTGGTGTTGAGGACTCTGTGTCCGCCGGTACGCTGTCCCCAGGTGGTGGAAGGAATTGTGCCCATTTAGAAGGGGTTGCCCTCACCTGCTGGGCAGCACACTGTGGTGCCGCCCCAGGTCCAGGGCTCCCCACAGTGTCCTCATGACTGCTCCCTCTGGCCTTCCTGGCCAGGCCAGTGTGACCCTGCAGTGGAGACAAAAGCAAATGGCCACATCCTTGGTTCAGACACCAGCTGTTGGGCAGTACCAGTTGCTGCCCCCTTGTCTCTCCCTCTGGACTCTGGCTTTCCTTGTGCTGTGCTGTCCACTAGCTAGTCCTCAGGTTGCAGGCCAGGGACCTGCTGGGATTCTGAAAGTTCACCCAGAGTGGAGAGTAACTGCCCCTGACCTCACCCTAAACCCTCTGCCAAGCCCCAGGACTAGGCTATCCCCAGAGGGAAGGTATGAAGTGACCAGTCATCTCGTAGGGATGTCAGACTCAGGTCAGGGAGGGCTGAGCTGGTGGAGACCTAGAGGTCTTTGGCAAAGGGGTGCAGGCCCCTTCCTGCCTGCCTGGTTACTGCCAGGCCAGCGGGGAGGTCCAGGACCAGGCTCAAGCCTGACCTGGGGAGGTGGCCCCCCTGAGCACGGCCGTGGTGCTGGGGCCTGGCCGCTCCCACCCCAGGAACGAGAAGCACCGGAAATGGCATCATTTGAAAGCAATAGTGGGTGGGACCCTGCCTCACCAGCGCCAGGTAGCCTGCAGGGGGCGCTGGTCTGCAGTACTGGCTTAGCTCTGCCCTCACGGAGCCTTTGCTGCCCTTGTTCCTCACCTTCCAGACAACAGGCTCGTGGTGAGCACAGAACCCAAACAATTGTGGGGCTGAACCCGGGGACTGGCACCTCGCGAACCGTCATTAGTGTTATTCTCTAATTTGGAGGGTCAGGGCCACATCCTTATCTGCATCCCACAGCCAGTGAGCAGCAGCACCAAAGTCCGGCCTCTGCCTCTCAGCTTGGAGCAGGCCAGGCCAGCCTTGGTCTGTGTGTGGGGTGTCTGCCCAGGCACCTGGGGCTCTTCTGACCATGCAGGGAAAAGCCTGTGTTGGGCCCTGAGAGTGGCAGGGTCTGCTAGGGTTGAGGCATCAAGAACATGGGCAGGTCCTGGGCGAAGAGGGAGCCTGTGTGCACAAGACACCTGCGTCCATGATGCTAAGGTGGACGTGGTGCCTCAGAGACCAGGGTGGGGCCCATGCAGACACGCAGAGTCCAGTGGTGGGGCCAGGTTGGGGCCCATGCAGACCCATCCCAGCTCCAAAAAGCCCTACCGCGGTTGCCTCCAAGGTATCCAAAGGCACTCTGACCAGGTGATGGTGAGAGGCTGAGCGTGGCAGGGCGCAGGTGTGCCAGAGAGAGAAGGAGCGGGCTTCAGACAAACACAGGGTGGAGGGTGTCGGGGAGGTGCACTTGTCTGGGCCAGTAAGTCTCCCACTTCAGCTGTCCACAAAACATGATAACTAAAAGGTCCTGTGGGCACTCAGCAGTCAGGGGGACCAGAAGAGAAACGCTGTCCTCAATCACCGACCTTTTGCATCTCCGAGGTGACCTCAGGGTCCCCCGAGTCCTGGAGGGCAGGGCTGTGTGGAGGCTGGGCCGCACTCTGGCTCCACCTCCTGGCAGAGGAGAGGTGCTGTCAGAACCCAGTCCCATCACCACGGAGCCCCATGCTCATCTGCGCCAAAGCCTGGGGCCCCAGCCCAGCTCCGACCCCCTGCCAGGAACTGCCGCCCTGGAACATCCAAGGCAGTCAGTCCACTTCTCTGCTCCTGGCTGAGTCGCTAGAAATTTATTTGAACCAAAATCACCTCCCAATACTCCTGCCCTGTGACAGCCACCTGGATCCAGGTGAGGCTGAACCTCAGAAAACTTCACTGCACCTGGAGAAGAAACCCATACAAATTGGGTCTTTCCTGCTCTCGGCCAAGTGTCCAGAGCTGTAGGCTACTATGGCCTCACTTCACTTCCTCAACCCTCCTGTAAAATAAACTCTTCTCTGAGGTCAATGCAGTCCAGACGCTCAGAATTTAGGGACGCTGCCCATGTGGCGCCCCGCCGGGCCTTTGCTGGGGCACCGGCAGCGCCGGGCGCCCATCCTGGCCAAGTAGCGCCGGGCAGCAAGGAGCCGGCCGGCTGGTGAGGCCAGCTAGTGAGGCCAGCTAGTGAGGCCAGCCTCCACCAGCCATCCCTCAGCCCCCATCCTGGGGCCCGGTGGGCACATGCCACTCGGAGACTCACCTTGTTCTAGACAGGCTGGTCCCAGAGGGAGCATCCGGCCTCCCCGCTGTGGACGAGGACCAGCTGCTGAACCGCAGGGCTCCAAGCAGCCCCTGCTCTCCGGAGCCCCTTTCCGGGTACTTCCGCCAGCAGTTCCTGGACGGCTGGGGTTCTTCCTGCCGAATTAGGAAGTGGATTTACTTTCCCAGCTGGAGAGCAGGCACAGGCAATGCAGGTACCCAGATCCAAGGCCCGAAGATCTCAGGGCCCTGCCTCCAGGGGAGGCATGTGGCAGGGCGCAGCACCCCACAGCCCAAGGGCCTGGACGCATCGATGGCGCCACCCTGCTCCCCCCTCACGCTCCTACACACACCACCCAACCACACTGTGCGAGCACCTCCATGACCAGGCACCTGGGTAGAACGTCGCGTGAGACCCGCTGTCAGGCTCTGCCAGAGAGAGGGCACACGGAGACTCCAGGTCTCCACAGCTACATCCCTCCACCAGGGGGCATCCCTCCACGAGGGGTGTGCCCAGAGCATGGAGGGGAGGTAGGAAGCAGGAGGTGAGGTTCATTCTAGGTTCAGAGGAGCTCTCCAAGCAGACAGAGCACCGGAGTTGTGTGCACACACAGTGGCTTCCACCCTTCCAGAAGGGACAGGTCTGTCCATTCGTGTTCCTTGGAGCTTCAACCCCAGGGCCTACCATTCAGTAGCATCAGCAGGCCTTTACTGAACAAATGATTGAAGAATGACTAAATGGAGCCCTGGGGCCCGAGCCCTTGGGCTGGAGCCCACCCAGGGGACTGGGCTGACGGTGCTGCTGGCTCACCTGCTGGCTCACCTGTGCACTCACCAGTTCAGCTGGGCCAGGACCTGCATTTCTCTCTCTGCTGGCACACGTAGGCTCTTCAGGAGACCTTCGGGAAAGATTGCACACGCCCTTTGTAAAATGATCAGGAGGCTGAAGGCCAGGAGGAGGAGAAAGCAGGATGCAAGGACTAGCCAGGGACTACCAAAGACTTCTCGGGGAGCTCCCCACCTCAGCTCTGCGGCTCTGCTGTGGGGAGGTGATCTCCTGGCCGTTCGGAGGCCTGACCCCAAGCCCCATTTCTTCCTGGAGTCAGGCTGGCTGAGCCCCCCACTAACAGGAAGAGACGCAGATACCAGAGCAGACGCTTCACCCAGAGAGACAGCAGCTTGGGTCCTGGCTTTGCCAACAACTGGCTGTCACCGTGACAGTGTGACTTCGGGGTCTGTGCCATTTGCTCATGCACAGATGGGGACAGGCCTGAGTGGGTGGCTGGCGGGGTAAACGAGGTGTGTGCCCATGGGACAACATGCCTGCCTGGGGCCTGGACACAGCGACTAACGTCCTCTGGACCCCTGCAGTGCCTAGAGTCCTCTCATCGGCAGGGGACAGGTCCCCATTGCACGGGCCACACAGGAGCCTTCACAGTTGTGTTGTGCCTCCACCACTACGAGAGGAGAGGCGTGTTCCTGAGCCTGATGTGTCATGATGAAGGCCTCGGGGACAGCAGGGCTCTCCTGCCCCTCGAAGAAGAGTGAGGGGCCTGGACGCCCAGTGGAAAGGTGCAAAGGCCGGAGGTGAGAGCCAAAGCCACCCCAGCCACACCAGACAGGGCTGTTACATCACATGATCCAACTGGAACCCCCTCCAGTGAACTCTGAGAACCCCAAACTCCCCAAACTCTGGTAAACGTGGGCACCTTGAGTTCTGTTTGTTCGTCTGTGAGAAGTCAGTGACCCTCCCAGGGCAGTTACAGCAAAGTGAGACTGGGCACACAGCGACTATCCCCCCTGCAGCGCCATGGGGCTGTGGCCCTGTGGCTGTTACTTAGAACCCCACTCTCAGCATCTGGGGGCTCCACTAGGTCTTCCTGCTTCTGACGTCACCCCTGAGAACTGGGGTGTCTGTCGTCCCGTTAGAGGTGACCTTGCTTCTTTCCAGCTGCTTTCCAGCTCTCACTTGTGCCTTCTGTGCTATCCGGTTTCACTGCGCCACATCTAAGGGCAGATGGTCTTAACTTTCAAAGTTACCTTATGGATGGGGGTGGTGGGGGGCATGGAGGGATATTGATGGAAAAATAAAGTCACCTTATTGAGATATAATTAAATATAAGGTCAATCTGGAAAAAGTCCTTCATTGTTAATATAAGGGGAATGGTCTGTGAGACATCGATGTCATCTGGCAGCCAAGGCAAGCAGACTGGAATATGCATGTGTGAACAATGACACCTTCACTGCAATTAGTCCGTGGGGGTGGTAGACACAGCTGAGTGCGCATGTGCACTGTGTCACCGTTGCATTCAAAATGCCTAAGCGAGTAGAGCAATGAATCTGCATCACATTTTGTGTTAAACTTGAACACCCCTCTGCAGAAACTGTTCGGATGGTAGTTTCAGAGGCCGAAGCTGTGGGCAGCTGGTGATTGGCAGCTTTATCATGACAATGAGCCTGCTCATGCATCACGTCTCGTGCAGGGTGTTTTTGGCAAAACATCAAATCACCCAGGTGACTTAGCTCACCTACAGCCCAGACTTGGCTCCCTGTGACTTCTGGCTTTTCCACAAACTAAAATCACCTTTGAGAGGGAAGAGATTTCAGACCATCAATGAGATTCAGGAAAATACAACAGGGCAGCTGATGGCGATTGGGAGAACTGTGTGAGGTCACAAGGTGCCTACTCTGAAGGGGACTGAGGCATCACTGTGCTATGCACGATGTTTCTAGTATCTTCTTCAATAAATAGATTTTTCATATTACATACCTTCTGGACAGACCTGGTACACTAAAATACAGCCATTTATGTGTATAGTTAATACATACTGGTAAATTATACCTTTGAAACTATCATCCCAATCAAGATATAGGAATTTTTTAAATTGAGATATAATGGACAAGACATAGAAAATCTCATCACCCCCCAATTTGGAATCCCCCCTCCCCAGAAAACGGCTGACCCTGTGCTGCATGGTCTTTTGTGTCTGGCTTCTGTCACTTCGCCTTCTTGCTGCTGAGTAGCGTCCCACTGAAGGAGTGCGCTGCGGCGTGCCCGCTCACTCACGGTGGACACCACTGCGCCTCTCCCTGTCGCCGGCATCACCCTGCCTGACTACAGCCGCGTCAGATAAGTCTCGAAACCGGGCTATGGAGGTCCTCCGACTCAGTTCTTTTTACATTTGTCTCAGCAATTCTAGGTCTTTCACATTTGTATATGAATTTTAGGATCAGTTTGTCAATTCCTAGAACCCCAGGCTGCTGGAATCTCGACTGGGACTGGGCTGGTTCTGAGACCCGTTCAGGACGAGTTGTCACCCGGACGACACTGGGTCCCCCGGCCCCTGATCGTGTCCTCTCCCCTCGCCAATCAATTCACACTTTCTTTATTTCTCATTGTGATCCGTTACTGTTTTTACTGAACCAATCTTACACAAGCTCAGTATATTTATGCCTAAGAATTTAGTTTTTGATGCTATTGTTAATAATCCTTGATTTAAACAATCATTTTCCAATGGTTTCCTGCATTTATGTAAAAGTAAAATTTAATGTTGCACAGTATGTCAATGTGGTGTCCTTGTGATCTTGCTAAATTAACTTACTAGCTCTGGTCACTTCGTGTAGGTTCATCAGGATTTCTCACACTCATGGTGTCCTTGTCCAGTTTGAGATTTACTGTGTTTCCTGAATCGAAGAACGTAAATCTTTGATTCTGGAAAATGCTCCACTCTTTCTCTGCAAATATTGCCTTGGCCGATTCTTTTTATTCTTGTTGGGTCCCTTCTTCGTACCTGCCATGCCTCTCAACTCCTATTTTCCACCTCCTTGTCTGCACCGTGAGCAATTTCTTCAGGCTCATCCGCTTCACCAACCTGGACCTCTGCTGCACCAAGCCCAGTTAGCCTGTCTACTGCAGTTTTATTTGCGATGAGTGTTCTTTGCATTTCTACACTCCTTTTGGTTCTTTTTTCGGAACTACTCCATTATTTCTTAAAGGCTCTTGCTCCTATTGCCAGCCTTCTTATTTCATGAACTAGTGAACACACAGTATTATGATTCCGAGGTCTCTGTGGGCCCGCCTTTCCAGCCTGTCCATTTGCAGTTTTGCTCATGGGGCGTGACTCCCTGAGTGTCTCACTGTTAACTCTGAGTGCTCGCTCCTCGGAACTCCATCTGCAGGGCTGCTCTCCAGCCTGGGCTGGCGATGCTGCTTCAGAGGCGCGGTGCTGACCTCTGCTTCCTGGCACTGTCTGGAAATAAATTCTCAGCTTAAAGCTTTCACACAGTGCTTAGAATAGGCTGAAAAGATACGTGGCAGCTCCCTTGTGAGTATAAAATCCCAGACTAGTATTTCCCCTCTTCAGCCAATGCCAAGGACACCCAGGCTGCCTCCCTGTGGCAGAATGGGGTGCATTTCCTGAGGGACTCAGCTTTCTGTGGCGCCTCCTGCAGACCTTCTGCCCCGAGTGAGTGCCAGGCTTTGCTGTCCCCACTCCCTGCCCGCCTCCCACAGGGACACTCCCAGCTCCACTGCCCTCATAGCCCACGCACTTATTCCCTGGAACATGCCTTTTGCTTCGTCTTCGACCCCTGGTAGTGATTTATTTCCTTGTCACCTTGTCAGTGCATTTAACACAGCGTAGCTGGCATTTTAAGTGATTCTAGCCAACGCCAGCACAGTAGGCCGTCCATCCGGAAGACGCCTGGTCTCCACAGCTCACTTACTCTCAGTGGGAAGACCGTGCAGGGCGTCTACTCCCCACTCAGGAAGAGCTGGACCTCTGGAACAGGGGTCCCCAACCCTCGCCACGGACCCGCGAGCTCACGCAGCTCACTGGAGGGGGGCCGCTGTAGGGGCCCCTCCCCAGGGGGGTCCCCAGCCACTAGAGAGAACACACGGCAGAGCACCCCTCACAAATGCTGTACCTGTGTGGCGTCTCCGAGAGCCGGGCCTGCAGCAGATTCAATTTTTGGACGTGGCGTCTACAGTCAGCACCAGAGCCTTCACCATAAGTCTGAGAAACAAACATGCAAATATTACATTTAAAAAGTGGTAACAGGAGATGCACCTAAGGGAGGTAAAGCTGTGCTTTGCAAGGCCCCAGGCACCTGCAGCACCTTGCAGGGATCAGCGACTGACAGCTGCTTGCGGAGTGACTCACATGCCAGCAGTCTGGGGCAATGAGGGCTGCTGCCTGGACCCCCACCTGGACACATCAAAGCCGAGCTCAGTCCCAAACCCCACCCCAAATGGTTAGTGGACATGAGAAATTCAGGAGCCATACAAATTGCTACTATACATATGAAATAATCTCTCACTGATAATCAAAGGAATACCAATTAAAATGGTACTTCCCCCGATGTAGCTGTTACTCATGTGTTCAATAAATGTTTATTGAGTACCTACTATGTTCAACAACATGGATGGACCTGGAGGGCATTACGCTCAGTGAAATGGGCCAAGACAGAGACAAACGTATGTGACAGTTTTTACGTGGAACCTAGAAAACACAACAAATGAACACACAGAACAGAAACAAACCCACAGATACAGTGAAACAGACGAGTGGCCATCAGAGAGGAGGCGCAGGGGTGGAGAGGGCAGGCGGGCAGTGGGGGACGGTCACCAGCGGGAAGTGCAGCCCGGGCATGTGGTCGGCAGTACTGTGATGGCAATGGGTGGCGCTGAGCGGGGACTAGACTCCTCTTGGGGGACCAATGTTTATGTCTGACCATTGTGTTATGCACCTGAAATTAATGTCAACATCATTATTCAATGCCAACTATAATTAAAAAAGTAAATTTATCAAAAAGAGATGGGGATGGCTGGGGGAAAAGCAGGTGTGCAGTGAGGCTGGGAAGTGGGGAGGATGGGAAACCGGCAGAGCAGTGAGAGAAACACAGCCGGGGGGACAGGAGTGCAGTGACAGGGCCTGAGTGCAGAAGGTCGTGAGGACGAGGAGGTGACAAGATGTGACAGTGGCCACTGACTACGGTCAGCAGAGCACCGAGCGCGCTCCGTTGTTCTTCCCAGTGTGGAGATTAGAGAGCTCTGATGACAAAGACAGCTGTGTGAAGGCCCGGGGGGACCGAGCTCCCTTTGTGGGCAAGCTCAGGTGAGAATGAAAGGGGAGGATCTGGAGAGGACAGGAAGCTGAAAAAGGACCGGAATCCACAGCTGGCCTCACCAGCAGGACGTGTGTCTGTCTGCTCCTGCGTGGCAGGGGCCCCTGGCTCAACGCTGAGACACTTTCCCATCTGGGTACAAACGAGGCTCCATTCCCTGTGTTGGGGTATAGCCGTGACACTAGGTTCCCCCCAGGGGAGTGTGTGCCACCCCCAGGCCTGGCCCCTGAAAGCCTTCTGGGGGCTCCTCCTTGTGGCCATCAGCCTCAGGACAACAGGAGCCCAGGTCCCCAGAGGGCCACACCATGGACTGGACCCTGCTGACTGCAGTCCCTCCCAGGCCTGTTCTAAGAGCAGGAGAAACAGCTGCTGTCGTGTCTAACCCCCCGGTGTTGGTGTCCACCTCTCACTGCAGCCTCGTCAACCCCGAGTCACACCTCACTGCGCGTGCACGGAGATGCTGAGCAGGCAGCGGCCCCTTGACCTGGCCGTGTGCCGGGCTCAGGGAGGCCTGGGCAGCCAGTTCCCCTTGCGGACTGATGGTCTCCACCCCCCCCCCCCCCCCCCCCCCCCCCCCCCCCCCCCCCCCCNCCCCCCCCCCCCCCCCCCCCCCCCCCGCATCCCCTGCTGCCTGGCCCGTAGGCGGGCATCTGAGTCTGAAGAGCCAATTGGAGACCCTGTGGTTTGTGAGTGAAGCCGTGAACCGCCTGGGGAGAGAGAGGCAGGGAGAGGGGAGGAAAAGATGGTGCCTGCGGGTCAGCTGCTGTGCGCCTCAGTTGAAAAGATACCCTCTGAAACAGAAATTTAACTTCTAGAATTTGTCCTAAGTAAGTAAGTAATTGGAAAAGTGAAGAAAAGAGGTGTTTGTAAGAAGCTCCACTGCAGAGTTATTCGTCGAAATAAAAATTAAAACCAACAGAAATGCCCATCAACATGCGACTGGTCATTTACTCACTTGACACACATTCACTGAACACTTTCCGTGTGTCAGGCACTGTGCCAGGTGCCAAGAGGACGCCACTCAGTCACACCAGGAAAGCCTCTGCTCATGGGAACTTACCGTCTGGGATGGACAATGTCCCCATAAACATACTGTGACAAAACTGCTTTCCCCCTTCTTTTAAAAGATTTCATTTATTTATTTAGAGAGAGGGGAAGGGGGAGAGAAAGAGAGAGTAAGAAACATTGATGCTAGAGAGAAACAGTGATCGGCTGCCTCTTTTACACCCCCTGACCCGGAACCAAACCCACAACCCTGACCGGGAACAGAACTGGTGACCAATGCCCAACCAACTGGGCATCGTCCATACAGATCCATACAGATCAGGGCCACTTCGAAATAACTCCCAATCAGGGTAATGAGAAATGCTGGGTGAACTTGAACAAACTCCAACAAAGGGCACGAAGGCCCTGGCAGGGGCGCAAGTCTGGGCTGCTTCCGCGTCTGAAGGAAAAGTCCCCACGGCTGAGGGGTGGTGGATGAAGCTGGAGCCAGCCAAGGGGGGTTGGTAAGGAAAGACCAAAGGACCATTAGGAGTGTTAAAGAGATCCCGTGGGTCAGTGGGTGTGGGCCTGCAGAGAATCCTGATGCTAGGTGAAAAAACGGGCCAGGTAAGAGCACATAGAACGGGGTCCCTTCAGCCCGCATCCTTGCTCGCCCGGCATCTCTAGACTGCCTCCACGCCCGAGCACGCCCCACTCCCGACTCCCACTCCTGCGACCACTGTCCGCTGTCTGCCACTGCCAGCTGGGTCTAATTATGTCATCTTTTTGAGGGCCCCTGAACTTTGTTTCACTGTGCCCAGTCTAGTCTTATTTATTTATTTATTTTTAAATATTCTATTTATTTATCTTTTAGAGAGGAAGGGAAGGAGAGGAGAGAAACATCAATGTATGGTTGCCTCTAGTGTGTCCCCTGCCGGGAACTTGCCTGCAACCCAGGCATGTGCCCTGACTGGGAATCAAACTGCAATCATGTGGTTCGCAGGCCCGAGCTCAATCCACTGAGCTATACCAGCCAGGGCTAGTCTTATTTATTTATTTATTTTTAAATTTTTATTGATTTTAGAGAGAGAGGAAGGGAGAAGGAGAGAGAGAGAGACATCAATTCATTGTTATTTGTGGTGCCCATTTACCTATGCATTCATTGGTTAGGTCTTGATGCGCCCTGACCAGGACCAAACCCACAGCCTCGCAGTGGCTGGTGTGGCTCAATGGATTGAGTGCTGGCTTTCTGACCAAAGGGTCACTGGTTCAGTTTCCAGTCAGGGCACATGCCTGGGTTGCAGGCCAGGTCCCCAGTAGGGGGCATGCAAGAGGCAACCACATACTGATGTTTCTCTTCCGGCTCTCTAAAAATAAGTAAATAAAATCTTAAACAAAAACAAAAACAAAACCCCACAGCCTTGATGTATCTCCAAGCCAACTGAGCTACCTGGCTAGGGCCAGCCTAGGTCTTTGGTTTGGTTTTAAATCCTCACCCAAGGACACGTTTATTGATTTTAGAGAGAGGAAAGGAGAGAAAGGTCAATCCCGAATGCGCCCCGGGGCCAGGCTAGGTCTATACTGTGTGTGCTTGCGTTCATTAGTCTCTCTTTCCCTTCCACAGGGATCTTTGAGGGCGAGAGTGACAACATTGGTACTGAAAGGTGCTCAATAAACACTTGCTGAAGGAATGAAAAGTTGAAGGTACCTTTCCGGTTCCTGCTCCATTCATTTCAATGGCTGAAGGAACAGGAGCCTAGGGAACAGGGGCTCTTTCTGCATCTCGTGGACTTGATCTCAATAGCAAAATGCTGGGACTCTGTGAGCAGCAGACTTCCTCAGCACTAGGGCCAACCTGCGTCCTGGCATGGGTACTAGATGCCCTGTTTGTTTGTTTGTTTCTTTTTTTTTTAAAGATTGTATTCTTTTTAGAGAGAGGGAACAGGAAGAATAAAGAAAGGGAGAAAAACATCAATGTGTGGTTGTCTCCCACATGTCCCCAGCTGAGGACCTGGCCCACAACCCAGGCATGTGCGCTGACCGGGAATCGAACCGGCAACACCCCCGGGTTCACAGCCCAGCACTCAATCCACTGAGCCACACCAGCCAAGGCTGGAGGCTGTTTCGTAGGACTCACCCGCAAAAATGACTGCTGCTCTCCACAAACTTTGCATGTCCACTTGAGACTCTTTTTCACCTATGATGAAATTTTGGAAATGTGGCTTAGGTATTATTTAAAACAGGCAGAACTGGATCATAAAAATAATTTTCAAACATCAATGAGAAAATAATCAAGAGTCCCCAAACAAAGCCACACACACGCATAAAAATTCAGCATATTATAAAGGCGGGGAAAGAACAGACTATGAATAAGCAGTGCTGGGAAGGGCAGCTGTCTGCGTGAAGCAAACTCCAGTTGGATCGCTACCAGGTATGGTTCGCAGAAGTAATCCCGCGACATTTCGTTCTGATTCTCCATAAACCTGACTAGGTGGGCTCTCAGCATGATACCTTATGCCCAGTCTGAAACTGCAGAATCACTACCAGCATCCCCACCAAAGCCAAGACATGCCAAGGACCACCACTATGATTTACCATTTTTTCCTGGATGTTTAACCAGTGGAATTTTTTAAGAGCAGGTAATAAAAGGTATAAAAATTAGAAAGGAGAAAAAAAACTATATAGATATGAGGTTTTTTGCTTTTTTTTTACTCAAAAACCCAGAAGAATCCAATGAAAAACTACCAAAGGCAGCAAACATCTGGGGAGAACCTATTCATGCCAGCAACAAAGAAAATACTATCAACAGGCGCCAAAGTTGCTTAAATAAACAGAGTGCAGTAGCATGTTCAACATCACAAGAATGTCTAGGTTGGTTCATAAAAGTTAATATGATTAATATGATCGTAATACAAAACCCACCAAGGTTTTGGGGACATGTGCCTCAACATTCTAAGGCAGATGAGCAGCATCTAATGCAAATTCGAGTGGGTATATCTTATGATTTAGCAATTCCACTCACTTCTCAGCATCTACCTCAAACACCATACAAATACTGTGCGGGGGACATACTCAAGTGGGAAATGCATTTAAAAACAATAAAGCGTCTGGAACGACACACACTGACTGGGGCGTGGCTAGAGAGGGGGCTGGAGAGAGGCCTCAGGGTGTAACAGGATCTTTGCAGTTGACAGCCAGGGCTCCGCCATGTATTAGCCAGAGAGACCAAAAGACTGATACCTCCTCAGAGGCTGTTGGAACCGAGCAAGATATGCGAGATTACAAGCAGACTTGCAATTAACCTGTTAGCTCTCTTCCCACTCTGGTTTCAACTCACTTTTCAGAGTTGAACATGACCGTGAGAGCACGTATTAGGTGACCCGTGAAAAACTTTTAGATGGAAATATTCCCATTTACTTTCAACTCCTAGAACACAGTCTGAAAAATAAAGTAAAAACAGTTTGCGAGCCCCTAAAGAAGTCCGATGCCATTCTTTTTCAGAATACAGGAGATTGGAAGATACCTAGGGAGGAGGGACTTTCAGAAGCCATACACTGACTGGAAGCAGGAGATAGAATACGATCTAGTTAAGAACACAGGGTGGGGTGAGAGTAGGTTTACAGTTGTTCATAAACGGTTTCACTTGCAACTGCAAAACCACTCTCGCCCCACCTTGTACTTAAGTGACATCCTCGCTGGGGGTGCGCATTTAGGCTTTGGAAGCAGGCGTCCCTTCCTTCGGATAAAGGAGCCAAGGAGCGACGACAGGGGGCGCACAGGAGCGTCCTAGTTCAAAAACTTCCATCTCCCCTGTGTTTAGATAAAGAGCCACTTTCTGGGCCGCTGCCGCAGAAAGCATCTTCCCTGGTTTCTACAAATCTTAACAATCACCATGCAAAACACGGAAATAGCCCGGGGCGGCGTCATGGAGAAGCGACATCAATGAATCCCAGTCCCCAAGATGGTCATCGTCATCTGCCCAAGCCTTGGGTGCACCGCGCGACCGCACGAGGCGGCGTCCACGTCAAGTGGATGGGCCTGGGCAGGGCGCGTGCAGGAGGTCCGGTCCTGGAACCGGGAGGGGAGGCCGACGCCCGCCCCACCTGATGCGCCTGGAAGACACGGCAACAGGAGCACCGCAGGACCCGAGCCTGCGGAGGAGGCTCCATGGCGGCCCCCGGCCCTGCTTCGTGAGGGCGCCTCCGCTCAGTTCCCGCGTCCTCCGGGTTCTACTCCCGGCAGGCACTTGGATGCCGCCAGCCCCGGCCCCGCCCCACCTCGTGTGCGCGTGCGCCCTGCGCTCCGGCCCCGCCCCGGCTGCGCCCCCTGCCGGCGCTCGGAGGAGGCTAGCCCCACCTCCGTGTGCGACCTCGCGGGGGCCTCGGCCCACGCTGCCCCTGCAGGCGCCCCCTCCCCGTTTAGCCCCCAGCACATCTGGGCCGTCGGCTGGGCCCCTTGGGACACCAGGACTGAGATCCGCATTTGCTGCTCAGTTGGACGTAGTTTGTGGTTTGAATTAGTATCTGATCTCAGACCAGGCCCCTTCTCTCCCTGGGCCAGCGCTTCCTCGTGGGCTCGCTGGACGGATCGTAGTCGTAGTCTACTGCGGGTCCAGCCTACGCCTGCACTGTTTTCTCTGCTTCTCCCAGTCGCAGAGAGGTGGCGGAGAGGGTGCCGGAGGGCGCCTTCCCCCGGCCCACCTCCTGGGCCCGAGGATGGAATTTGCCGGACAACTGAGCGGACGTGGTCAGTTAACTTGGAGCCGGAGCTGGAGCCCGGAGGGCCGGGCCGCGGAGGACCCCGTGAAGTAGTCACGGTCACGGAGGCAGCGGTAAACGAAACCAGTTCAGCCTGCAGCCCGCGGAAGCCCCACTGCTCAGGCCCCACTCTGCAGGTGCAGGAGCAAGGCTGCCCAGGCAGGCGCGGGGTCGCAACCTTCGGTTCCCAGCGCCAGAAGCCAAGCCCGAGCCTGTGAGGACTGTCAGTGACTGCCAGTTTCCTTATTTTTCACTTCCTCCCCATCTCAGGGCAGATCAGAGAAAGCCAATTATGCTGCCCCATCGGGACATCTTGCTTCCAGTCAGCCAGCCCCAGCCTGCCGCCCCACGCGCACCTGAAGACGCGTGGTTTTCTAGGCTTCCCCACCCTTCCGCCTGGGTTCGCAGTGTCTGCTAAGTGCGAGTGGCAGTGGCTGATTCCTTTTCTATAGCTAGTGCTGGGTAAAAAGTCCCTCTTCTCTTTTGGGGGAGTCTTTATTTCCACATTCGAGTCACATTCGCAAAGAATGTTTTATGCTTAACGAAAAAGAGCAGAGTAAAAATTTCAGACACAGTATGAATTCAACTTTGAAAAAATAAATATAGAAAATAAGAAACACCAAAATACTGAGCAATGGTCTTAAGGAAACATTGTTTTTCTACTTTTCTCTATTTTTCCTCCTTTCTGAAATAAACATGTAATCCTTTTACAACTCATATATATGTATTTTTTTCTTGAAAATCATAAGAATGATTTAATGAATGGTTTGGTACATTATTTCACTTGGTAAGCAGGTTTAAAACATACATACAGTTAGCCCTGGCCTGTGTGGCTTGGTTGGAGGGTTGTCATGTAACCCAAGGGTTGCAGGTTCAATTCCCAGCCAGGGGTACGTTCCCAGGGTTGGATTTTCTCTCCAGTTGGGCTGTGTCTGAAAGACAACCAATCCATGTTTCTCTCACATCAACATTTCTCACTCTCTCCCACTTCCATTCTTGCTAAAGGAGTGGGAAAAAAAAGTCCTCAGGTGAGGATTAAAAAATAAAAATAAATATAGAAATATACAGAATAGACATACATTAACGTTTTTAGTTGACATGTCGCCTCTCCATCCAGCCCGATGCTATGGTTCAGACTGCGTGTACCAGGGCCGGTTCCTCTGCTGGCTAGCATTTGGCTCAGTAAGTCCTTTATTCCAGAGAAGCTTTTGGCTGTGGAAGTTTGTTTTTTTTTAAAGATTTTATTTATTTATAATTTCTGGCCAAGATGGAGGTGTAGGTAGACACACTGGGCCCCCTCGCACAACCAAAACAAAGACAACAACAGTTTAGAAATAAAATTACAACCAGAATTGACAGAATATTGAACTGGAAGTTTGACAACCAAGGTTAGTTGTCACGCCCCCTTGGTTAAACACCCCCCCCAAAAATGGCCCAAATGGAAGAATAGATCAAAGCTCCAGAGCAAATACAACTAAGCAACCAAGAGATAGCCAGCCTATCAGATGCACAGTTCAAAATACTGGTGATCAGGATGCTCACAGAATTGGTTGAATTTGGTTGCAAATTAGATGAGAAAATGAAGGCTATGCTAAGTGAAATGAAAGAAAATGCACAAAAACCCAACAGTGATGGGAAGAAAACTGGGACTCAAATCAATAGTGTGGACCAGAAGGAAGAAAGAAACAACCAAACAGAAAAGAATGAAAAAACAAGAATTCACCTGGCTGGTGTAGCTCAGTGGATTGAGCGTGGGCCTGTGAACAAGAGGATCGCGGTTCGATTCTCAGTCAGGGCACATGCCTGGGTTACAGACCAGTTCCCAGTAGGGGATGCATGAGAGGGAATCATGCATCGATATTTCTCTCCTTCTCACCTTCCCTTCCCCTCTAAAGATAAATAAATAAAATCTTAAAAAAAAAACCCAAAAATTCAAAAGAATGAGGAGAGGCTTAGGATCTTCCAGGACATCTTTAAATGTTCTAACATCTGAATTATAGGGGTACCAGAAGGAGAAGAGGAAGAGCAAGAAATTGAAAACTTATTTGAACAAATAATAAAGGAGAACTTCCTCAATCTGGCAAAGGAAATAGACTTCCAGGAAATCCAGGAAGTTCAGAGATCTCAAAGAAGTTGGACCCAAGAAGGAACACACCAAGGCACATCATAATTACATTAGCCAAGATTAAAATGAAGGAGAGAATCCTAGAAGCAGCAAGAGTTAAGGAGACAGTTACTTACAAAGGAGTACCCATCAGACTGTCAGCTGATTTCTCAAAAGAAACGTTGCAGGCAAGAAGGGACTGGAAAGAAGTATTCCAAGTCATGAAAGGCACCCAGGATTGCTCAATCCAGCAAAACTTTCATTTAGAATGGAAGGGCAGATAAAGTGCTTCTCAGATAAGGTCAAATTCAAGGAGTTCATCATCACCAAGCCCTTATTATAGGACATGTTAAAGGGACTTATCTAAGAAAAAGAAGATAAAAAACATGTAGGGGCAATGACAGCAAACTCACAATTACTTATTAACAACCACACCTAAAACAAAAACAAACTAAGCAAACAACTAGAACAGGAACAGAAGCACAGAAATGGAGATCACATGGAGGATTAGCAACAGGGGAGTGGGAGGAGGAGAAAGGGAGCAAAGGTACTGAGAATAAATAGCATAGATGTAGGTAAAAAATAGACAGGGGGAGGGCAAGAATAGCATGGAAATGTAGAAGCTAAAGAACTTATAATACATAGACAAGAACTAAAGGGGGGGAATGTGGGTGGGATACGGTGTGCAGGATGGAGGGGAATGAAGGGGGGAATGGGACAACTATAATAGCATAATGAATAAAATATATTTTTAAAAAGATTTTATTTATTTACCTTAGAGGAAAAGGCAGAGAGAAAGAGAGAAACATCAATGTGTTGCTGCCTCTCTCACACCCCGTACTGGGGACCTGGCCCGAAACCCAGACATGTGCCCTGACTGGGAATTGAACCCATGACCCTTTGGTTTGCAGGTTGGTGCTAATCCACTGAGCCACAGAAGCCAGGGACAGCTGTGACAGTTTTTAACACTGTTCTGGTTGTTAAGCATTTGGCATAGCATTCCAGGTTGAATGATAAAGAGGTGAAAGAAAGTACTACTGTACTTTTTTGTATATTCCTTTATCATACTGAGGGGGAGCAGAGTTTGCCAACCCCAAAATATGTTTCTTTGGGATATTTAAGCTGGTTATTTTTAAGAAATGAAAGACTCTGGAAAAACTTTGCCCTTCCCTTGAAGTGCCTAAAAGAAATGTAGATGGAGGACCTGCTCCAGAAAAGGAACTTGTCACAGAGAACTAAAGTTCAATAGGAGCTAGTATGTTTCAGACGGGGGGCGGGGGGGGGGGAACCTAGCAAGGCCTTTTGATGCAAAGCCCTCTCTGAGCCCATGGCCAAATATGGACCAGGAAACATTTGCTTAGCAAACATTTGTTCTCCATCTCCCCGCGAATAGCCATGCTGCTTGGAAGTGCCAAACCACCATGTCCCCGCTTTGCTCCTCATGGAGGAGGGGACATGCCTCAAGGTGGCATGTAGACCTCAACTGTGGATTTTTCCTTGGGCCCCATATTTTTACGGAACCCCTGTATGTGCATCCATACTTAAATTTGGTTATTTTCTCTGGTTAACTTGTCTCATGTCGATTATTAGACCGGCCAGAAAGATAAAGAGGGGACAGAGGAAACTTCCCCTCCCTCACAATATAAAAAGGTTAGATTTCTCTTTTATATTCTCCTGTTTAATTTTTTGGTATATTCTCAAATTTGTAGTTCTATATAGTATACAAAACACTTATCCTGCCCTGGCCAGATAGCTCAGTTGGTTGGAGCATCATCCTAATATGCCAAGGTTGCGGGTTTGATCACTGGTCAGGGCACATAAAAGAATCAACCAATGGCCCTGACTAGTGTGGTCCAGTGGATTGAGTGCCAGCCTTTGAACCAAAGAGTCACGGGTTCAATTCCCAGTCAGGGCACATGCCTAGGTTGTAGGCCAGGTCCCCAGTTGGGGGCACATGGGAGGCAATCACACATTGAAGTTTCTCTCTTTCTCCCTCCCTTCCCCTCTGTCTAAAAATAAATAAAAATTTTTTTTAAAGAGGAGAGGCTTAGGAAAAAATCTTTAAAAAATCTTTTTTTAAAAAAGATTTTATTTATTTGGACTTTCAGCCAAGATGGAGGCGTAGGTGGGAACACTGTGCCTCCTTGCACAACCAAGTTTAAAGACAACAAAGTTTTAGTAACAAAAATGCAACCATTCATATTTTTTATCTTCTCTTTCTTAGATAAGCCCTTTTAACATAAAAAATATGAACAGTGAAAGGACAGCAAACTCACAGTTATTAACAACCACACCTAAAACAAAAGCAAACCAAGAGGACAGCTAGATCAGGAGCAGAACCATAGAAATGAAGAACACATGGAGGGTTAGCAACAGGGGAGTGGGAGGAGGAGAAGGGAGGAGAAGGTACAGAAAATAGCATAGACAGTAGGTAGAAAACAGATAGGGGGAGGGCAAGAATAGTGGGAGAAATATAGAATCTAAAGAACTTGAGACACGTGGTCATAAACTAAAGGGGGGGAGTGGTGGGGGTGTGTGCAGGGTGGAGGGGAATGAAGGGGGGAATAGAACAATTGTAATGGTATAATCAATAAAATATATTTAAAAAAATAAATAAGGGCATCAAATACCCTGAAAAAATGCAACAAAAACACAGACAATTGAACTGTACGGAAGTCCGACAACAACCAACCATTCAGTCAGATCGGTAAGAGGGGTGGAGTCAGTGGCTGGCGGAGCTGGGTTGGGCAGGAAAGATCGGCCAGACTGACCTAGGCGCGCAGGCGGTCTTTGGCAGATCCCAGGCATGGGGTGGCAACAGGCAGACCCAGTGAGGGTGCAGGTGGCAGGGTGACCGAAAGCATGTATTCGTGTGCAGATAAACCAGGCAAAGGAGTGAGCAGTGAGACAAACCACGCAGGCTAGGGCCCCAGTGATGGGAATTAGAGCCTGAAAGCACCAATTGGAAAGACTTTCATTGTCAAGGTACTGGGAGAAGCTCCAGGCTCACAGAGAGTTTGTTAGAAAGACCCACAGGTTCCTGGAGGGTACACAGGCCCACACACCTGGGAGCTGGCACCAGGGGGGCCAGGTTTGCTTGCGGGAAGCAGCAGAGGGTCCCGAAATCCGAAATCCCAGAGAGAGAGAAACAAATGCCACTGCCCCTCTCTGACCCCTCCCCCACATACAGCGTCACAACCCAGAAACTGGGTTGCCCCACCCTTGTGAACACCTAAGGCTCTGCCCCTCATATGTAACAGGTGTGAACAGACGAAAACATTACGGCTCAAGAACAGCTCAAAGCCCCATAGCCAAAAATTCTAAGCGACCAAGAGATAGCCCACCTATCAGATGCACAGTTCAAAATACTGGTGATCAGAATGCTCACAGAACTGGTTGATTTTAGTCACAAATTAGAGGAACAAATGAAGGCTAAACTAGTTGAAATGAAGAAAAATGCACAGGAAAACAATAGTTATGGAAAGGAAACTGGGACTCAAATCAAGGGAGTGGACCAGAAGAAATAAAAAAGTGACCAAACAGAAAAGAATGAAGAAACAAGAATTCAAAAAAGTAAGGAGAGGCTTGGAAACCTCCAGGACATCTTTAAACATTCCAGCATCCGAATTATAGGGGTACCAGAAGGGGAAGAGGAAGAGCAGCAAGTGGAAAACTTATCGGAACAAATCATAAAGGAGAACTTCCCCAGTCTGGCAAATAAAATAGACTTCCAGGAAATCCAGGAAGCTCAGAGAGTCCCAAAGAAGTTGGACCCAAGAAGGAACACACCAAGGCACATCATAATTACATTAGCCAAGATGAAAATGAAGGAGAGAATTCTAGAAGCAGCAAGAGGTAAGGAGACAGTCACCTACAAAGGAGTTCCCATCAGACTCTCAGTGGATTTCTCAAAAGACACCTTACAGGCAAGAAGGGGCTGGAAAGAAGTATTCCAAGTCATGAAAGGCACCCAGGATTGCTCAATCCAGCAAAACTTTCATTTAGAATGGAAGGGCAGATAAAGTGCTTCTCAGATAAGGTCAAATTCAAGGAGTTCATCATCACCAAGCCCTTATTATAGGACATGTTAAAGGGACTTACCTAAGAAAAAGAAGATAAAAAACATGTAGGGACAATGACAGCAAACTCACAATTACTTATTAACAACCACACCTAAAACAAAAACAAACTAAGCAAACAACTAGAACAGGAACAGAACCACAGAAATGGAGATCACATGGAGGGTTAGCAACAGGGGAGTGGGAGGAAGAGAAGTGGGGAGAAGGTACAGAGAATAAGCAGCATAGATGGTAGGTAGAAAATAGACAGGGGGAGGGCAAGAATAGTATGGGAAATACAGAATCTAAAGAACTTGTGACACATGGATATAAACTAAATTGGGGGGAGTGGTGGGGGAGGGGTGGAGGGGAATGAAGGGGGGAGAAATAGGATAACTGTAATGGCATAATCAATAAAATATATTTTAAAAAGATTTTATTTATTTACCTTAGAGGGGGGAGGGAAGGAGAGAGGGAGAGGGAGAGAAATATCAATGTATGGTTGCCTCTTGCACATTCCCTGCTGGGAACTGTCCTGCAACCCAGGCATGTGCCCTGACTGGGAATCGAACTGCGATCCTCTGGTTCACAGGTCTGTGCTCAATCCACTGAGCTACACCAGCCAGGGATAAATAAAATCTTGTTTATAAAATCAACCAATGAACACATAAATAAGTGGAACAAATCTGTGTTTTTTCCTCTCCTTCTTTATCTAAAATCAATAATTAAAAAAATTTTTACCCTAATTTCAACTGATTTAAATCTAATTTATTACAATCAATGTAAGACTTTACATTGTGTGGGATTCTTATGTGCTCATATATCTTAATTATGGCCAAGAACATAGTGTTTCTAGCAAGAATCTTTTGAAATTACTTTATGGCAAAAGCATTTGATCAGTTTGTATAAATACTAGAAAGGAAGAGACATTGATGAATTAATGACTTTTTTTCGTGACCAATCTAAATCGTTTTGGCTGCCTCTTTCCAGAAGCAAAGGGATGGGTGGTCAGCACACTCTAGACTTTGTCGGACACAAGGAACGAAGGTTGTCTGAAGGTTCTGTGTGCTTCTCTGTTCGTGGGCAGGGTAAGGGTCCAAACCACGGTTGCAGCCCCCGCTAGGCTGTGGTGGGGCTCTCTCTATTCAGCTTTGTAGCTGGCTGGAAGTGGATTCGCGTGAACCTTACGGACAAGAGTGCAGTCAGCATCTCCCCAGGCAAGGGCCTGGGCCTGACCAGGGGCCAGGTGGCCAACTCGGGTCTCTTGTGCTCTCTGGTATGACTTCAGGGAGACAGCATTCTCGCTGCCCCCCGACGCACGGAGCGTGACGATGTAGGGAGGGGCTTCCACCTGGGAGCTGAGCCCCCCTTGCCTGGGCTCCGCTAGACGCAGGCTGTGCAGCCCCAGCAGCCCAGGAGCCTGGGACCCAGCCGTCACTGCCACTGTGGACCAGGACTACCCCCTGACAGACTTTGTTGTTATGAAAGAAAACGGTTCTTCGGTTCCTTGGTGTTGTTTTTCTGCATTTATTGAGACTGTTACCCAGAAGTTGTGAACAAGGTAAAATCATAGCGATTGTTATTTTTAGAACAAGCCATAAAATCTAAAGAGAAAGCAAGTAGACTCATGGTTTCCTGCAGCTGAAGGCAGGAACAGGTGGGTGGCACACGGCCAGGAGGGCCTTTTGGGGGCACGGAAGTGTCCTAGAACTGCATTGTAGTGATGGTTGTACAATTCTGTGAATTTGCTAAAAATCACTGAATTGTAGTAAAACAGGCAAATTTTATGGTAAGTTATGCCTCAGTAAAGCTATTAAGTCTTTAAAAAGCAACATCACAGAGATATATCTTTCAGCAGAAGAGCGTCCCGGTGTGCGTGTCAGACACTGGGCACCGACCGTCAGCTCCTGAAACAAAGCGAGGGAGTCCCTGCAGCGCTGCCAGTGACCCCAAGGTCTGCTTCCTGACCCAACAGGACACGCCTCCTGCACCCAGACCCAGCCTGCTCACACCTGGGGAGTGCAGGGCTGGGGGCTCGGTCACAGGCCAGCACTAGCCCTGCCCTGCCTGCGTGGGCACCTGTGTCCCCATCCTCCCTGGGGGCCTGAAACCCCGCTTCGAGGGGCACTGCATCTTGAACCTCGGGAAGGTGGCCTAAGCCCCAGGCAGTGGTCGAGGGCCACGCTCAGGGTTGGGACACAGCATGCTTTCGTGTTCTTTCAGGGACTTGTTAAGGCATTGAGCACAGTGACTTCTGAGCTGACTAAAATGAACGCAGGGAGCTACACCAGGACCTGAGGGGTGTGCTCATAAGGTTAACGGTGAGGGTGCCTGGCTGGGGAGGGCATTCAGAATGTGCCTGCTTGGCACCTGGTGTCCCTCAGCCAGAGCTCTGGCTCCAGGGTTCCTGGAGAGCTTCCACGGTACCCAGCAGGCAGGTGACCGCCCGCCCCCAGTCCCAGCTGCAGGACAGTGCCTGTGGATGCGTGTGGCCTGCCTGCGGCAGAGGCACCTGGCCTTGGGCTGGCAGGGTGGACAGGAGGGCTCTGGCACTCTGCAGGGCCCAGCAGGCCCAGGGCAGGAAGGGGGCGGGGAGCCTCGGCCTGGGCCCCTGTGGCTGTTCAGCTTTCTCTCTCTCTACAAGTCGCTGCTTATGGGGAGAAGGAGAAGCTGCATCCTTCATCCTTTGAGAGAAAACAGACTAGGCTGGGGGGGCAGAGAGGTCAGCCCCCACTCGGTGGGGTCTTCAGCCCAAAACCCCGGAATGTTCGTGGTCACTGGAGGTGCTGAGCTGTCTCTCCACTTTCTTCTGGTCCTTGACCTTGAGTCCAATGTCTGCCCTCTTCTCGAAGTAGTCCACCAACACGGACTCGGTCAGGATGGAGGCCAGGATCTGCTCGAAGGAGATGCTCCAGTCGGCGTCCACCAAGCCCCCGCTGCGGGCTGTGGCCGAGGGGCTGTGGGGCTCCCCACCCACCAGCACGGTGTCCTCGGCCAGGTCCTCGCACTGCAGGGAGCCCGAGCTGACCACTGAGTAGGAGGACATGGACATGTCGTCTTTGGTTTCGTCATCAGACAGGCGCTGGGAGGGAGAGCCCTGGCCCTCACCACCGCCCTCTTCGATCGCTGCCTGGCTCTCTGGCGGGACTTTTCCAGGCGGGATGTCTCCACCAGCTTTGGCCTGGGTGTCACTCTCAGCTGGTGGCTGCAGCTCATGAGCAGGGTCCTGAGCGGAGATGGGGGCTGCTGGCTGGTCATCCCCAGGTGCACCGTCCTGGGGCTTCCTGCCTGGCTGTGCCGAGAACCTCTTCCCCACCTCCCCGATGCGCAGCAGCAGGCTGGCCACTGTGGCGATGGCGTGGTACAAGGCCTGCTCCATGGAGTCTTCACTGAACATGTTGTACAGCGTCTTGCACAGCTCAATGAACTGTTCCTTTTAAGGGGAAAGGCAGAGAAAGGGCAGGGAGGTGGTAAGAGGGGTCAGGTGGTCAGTGCTGGCCCTCTATGTGCTGGGGGGGTTGTCCTGTTAGTCATGCCCACGGGGGCCACAGAGGGAAGCAAGGCCTTAGAAGGCCTCTACTCCCTTGCTGGCCTTTTCCCGGCACAGAGAGAGGTCCGGCATCTCCCGTCTCCACGCCCATTCTGCTGGCCTAGAGGGACGTGTTTCTACCACAACTCTCCAAGCCCAGAGTTTTCTATGCTTTGGGGCCACTGGGAGCCTTTTTATATCTTTAATCAGAAGTGACTTCAACTCTGCGCTTGATGAAGAGTATGGCGACAAGGCAAGGGCAGCCTGCGTCACTGAGGGGCGTGGGGGGATCCCCTTCCAGGCCCTGAAACCACACGTGCGGGCCTCCTGGGCGCCCCCTCCTCAGCAGGCGGGGCGGGGGAATGCCCTGAAGACAGGGCAGGCCCATGCTCAGGTCCCACTCAAGAACTGCCTTTGGTCACACATCTGTGGCCTTGGCATTCCACCGAGACGAGACGCAGGCTCCGGCCTGGACAGCTTCACATGAGCAATGTGTCCTTGTGGGCAGAGCGCCCCCCTGTGGGCTAGGTGGGAGCAGCAGCACTGGGAGGCCTCCTCATAGAAGGGAGTGTGTCAGTCTCCACCTTGGGGTGGGGTGGGGGAGTGGAGGTGTAGCCAGCCTCCCCCAGGGTGTTTCTGGCTCAGGACAGTGAGTGAATGTGAGGCCCTGGAGTCCCTGGCCTACTGTCTTTCTGGAATTGTCCCTGACTGCCATCTGACTGGCAGGCTCCAGAGGTAGGCAGAAGAGTCCTCCACTCTAGGGGTGCTGGGGGGGCACCCCACTTGGCCAGTATGCTCACAGCACACCCTGCAGGTCTGGTGGGGCCTACCTGGTTCATCTTGGGAAGGTCCTTGATGGTCTCCTTCTGGACCTCCTTCTCCTTGGCCCACATTTGAAGGTAGTGCCGACAGTCGGAAGGGCTGGTCCCCTTGTCCTCTGTGAGTTGGGAGGAAAAAATTAATCTCCATCTATCAAACGAGAGAGGGCTGGGGGCTGGCAGCAGGGAATGCGTGGGCCATGGTGTGGTCTGGCATGGAGCTACTTGGGTTCTTTCATAAGATGTCCCAGCATTTGGGGCAGCAGAGAAAGAACACCCCAGAACACCCATGGGCACTGCTGGGTTGTGCTAAAGTAGGTTTGATCCCCGAACAGATGAGGACGAAGCAGTCCATCTCTTCCAACATGGGGATGGAGCTACATGGAAGTGGAGAAGGGACAGGCGGAGAGGGGTCTGTGCAGAGGACAGGCCCGGGGGTGGGGTGGGGGGGAGGGTCGGTGGTGGTGGTGAGGCGGCAACAGCCTGAGGCGCTCACAGCTATAGGGCTGCTGAAGTGGGCAGGGCCTCGGACCTTTCCTCAGGGAGAGCCTGGGAGGGGGCCAGTCTACCAGCGACCCCCCCCCACCCCGGGCACTCCCACAGGCCACTGGAGACTGGCCTATTCATACCTCCTCTTTTTTCTTGGATGTCCTCATTTCCACCTCCCTCTCGCTCTTCCTGCCGAGGTGCTTCTGGACAACCGAGAAAAGAACACAGAGAAGGGGCCTGCTGTGACTCCGAACCCGTGGCCTGAGCTCTCCGCAGCCGCACACTCAGCCCCCAAGGCAGGCCAGCCGGCAGCAGCTGCGTGCTCCTTTCTCCTCTGGTCACAAGAGCCTTGAAGCTGCCTTTGCCGCACCCCGTCTTCGGAAGGGTCACAGGTCTCACCCTGCAGTGCTTCAGGGGACGATGGAGTGCGAGTTGGAGAAAAAGCCCCAGACCTAGATTCTGTCCTCTCTGTGGAAAACGCTCAAACTGCGGGCCCTCATGAGCAACTCAGCCTCCTACCAGTGCGCCGGCTGAGGAGGAGCTTTCAATACGACGAAAGCTGTGTTTGTAACAGGGACACGTCGACCCTGCCCAGTTGCCCGGTGGGTTGGAGTTTCGTCCCCCACACCAAAAGGCTGTGGGTGTGACTCCGGGGAGGGCACCTATGTAGGGTGCTGGTTTGACTCCTGGTTGGGGTATGTACCAGAAGCAATTGATGTTTTCTCTGCCCCCTTTCTCTTTCTCTAAAATCAATAAACATATCCTGAAGTGAGGATTACAAAGAGAAACAAACAAAATAAAAGTGACACATTTGCTGGAGTTGGCACACACAGTGCCTGCTACGGTGACCTTGGACTCGGTGACTTTGGACTCAGGGAGAGGCAGGCTGCCTGATTCTGTGGGGTCCTGCTGGACGCGGCTCCCAACCCCCACGCGGCCCCCAACCCCCACAGCGGGAGGCTGGCAAAACAACTTGGCCAGAAGGAATGTGTATTGCTTTGCAAATGGATTTTAACTCCCTGTCTCCTTCTGGGAGCAGCTTTTTGTCCTGTGTGACCGCTTCTTCACCTTTTCTCTTTCCACATACACACTGAGGTCATGTAATTTAGTGTCATGTGCAGGACATGTCCCTTTTGTCTGGGACCCTTGGAAACAGGTCTTGGCCTTGGGGGCGGTCCTGCCTTGATGGCCTGTGCCATGGTGCTCCTGTCACTGTGAGTGTGTGGAGGCTCTGCCTGCCCCGCTAGGTCTGAGCAGCCGAGACCCCTGGGCACGCCCTCCTGCCTCCCACTCTGCCAGACCTGTTCCCGGAGGCAGTGTGACTGTGGGGACCTCTGGCTGGCAGCAGCGCCCCAGCCCTGGCCCTCTGGTGGTGGGACAAGTGTGCCTCTCTGGGCTCCGCTCCTTGCTGTGGAATGGAGACCCGCTTTCCTGGGGCGATGGGGCGTGGAGGACAGAGCTCTGACGCCCCCTGATCTGCCCAGGTTCTGTGCATGACAGGGGCCTCCATTTAGTTTGTCTCCTTGAAGCCACGGCTCACAGGCCTCACAGTTGGGGACGAGGAAGCCGTGACCCTGTCTGCAGGACTGCCTGCCCTGGGTGTCTCAGCACCGCTGTTTGGGGGCATCAACCTTGGCGTGCACTGCGCGCCACCCCCGCCCTCGGAGTGTATTCTACCCACTCTGGTCTGACGCGCAGGGACGACTTCTAACTGGCATGCTCCACAGACATGTTTTTCCCTAACGGAAAGGGTGTGGGGACGTGGAAAACGTTTCTCAGGGAGGGCACCCACCGCCCTCCCGTCACCTTCCTGCAGTGACAGCACACGTGCCTTCCCCTACGACCCCGACGACTGAAGGCTTTCCGCATGCGCTGTGGAGCTGGTGCCCTGGCGCCCACGCAGTGCCCACCATGCGGCGAGTCCTTGCCGACTGCCCCCCATGAGCAGAGAGGCCTGCTCCCCGCCCCAGACCACAGGAGTGCGTGGCTCTGGGTCCTCCCGAGAATTCAGCCACAAGTGAGGCGTCCTGGACCGAGGGCTCGCCGGCCTCCTGACCCTGCAGGGGACTGTCAGGAAGATGGAGCCCAAGGCCTGGAGGAAGCCCAGGGCCCAGGGGAGCCCCTGCCCCAGGACTGACCTTGAGCCTCCCAGGGCAAGCACAGATCCAGATCAGAGGCCAGAGGAGATGCTGGAAGGGACAGCGGAGGAGCGGAGGAGCGGAGGGCAGAGGGAAGGAGAGGCCGGAGTCCAGATGGCAGAGACAAGAGATACGAGTGAGAGCCCCCCAGGGACCTGCCCGCAGAGAGAGCAGCACCCTCGCCCGCCACCACTGTCTCCACCCCTGGGAGGCAGCCCACCCGGCCCCCAGGGCTGCAGGCCACCTGTGCAGGCCTCGAATTAGCCAGCCAGCTGGCGAGGCTGCAGGGCCTGTCCCAGCAGCACTCACCTTCTGCGGAGCTGTCTTCAGTGAAATAGTGGGTCGCTTCCAGGGCTGACTCGGGTTCCTCTGGGCTCAGGGCTGTGCTCCGAGAGAGAGGAGGGTGAGGGCAGAAGGAAGCAAGGTCACTCTCCCCAAGGCCCCCCTCCTGAGTCCTGGACAAAGCTCGGCTCCCCCACTGGTGTGCCCCACCACTCCCAGCCTGGCCACGTGGCATGTGGTCATAGTGAGGCTGGACCCTGGCTGCTGTACTTTCGTGACTTGTACAGAGAGGGTATGCATGGAAGGTGGAAGGGCAGGGCCCAGGTGCACTGCAGCCCTGGACAGAGCCGGCTCCTGGTGCAGGGCAGAAGCCCGGCCTCTGCCTCCACAGATCCACTGGTCGCCAGTAACTACCCCCCTGGAGGTGTGGAGGCCACTGGTGCTTGTTGCATGGAAGGGAAAACCAGCCACAGGACAGACTCAGTTTTGGGGGGGCGGGACTTTCTAGCTCTGGATGCATGGAACAACCTCTCAAACTGCCACCTGGGCTGAGCTCCGAGGCAGCTGCCAATCCCGGGCACTGCCCGCGACCCCAAGTGCAGCTGGGAACAGCCACACCCCACAGCAGAGCACCCAGGCCAGAGTTCCGCCTGCCCAGGCACAGATCCTTCAGGGACCCTGCCTTGAAGAGCTGTCCTCTGGGCCACCCTGAACTTAGGGAGCCTGGCCCAGCCACCTCATGATCTGCCTGCCTCCAGACCAGCCACCCCACTGTGCCATCTATCAGTACCTCCAGCAGGGCGGTGGCCCCTGCTCACAGCCACAAGGCAGGACCTCCCAGGCCACCCCATAGGCCTTGGTGATACCTGGGGAGCCCCTCCATGGAGGAACTGGAGCCCTTGAGAAACTTAAGGGCAAGCTAATGAATGCGAAAGGCTTCGTCTCAAGCTTGACTCTCCACTCTGATTGTCCTCACGGGTTTTAGCTACACCGCCCATGCTCCCGAGGCCCTAGTCCACGAGTGGCCCCTCCCAGGTCATGGCCCTGCTCTCTGACCCTGACTGTGCTGTGCCTCTGCACTCGCTCATGGGGAAGGGGCGCCCCCACTGCTTGGCACCCCCAGAGGCCTGTGCCCTGGACACTGCGGGGCCAGCTCTGGACAGGTGAGTGCCCCTCACGGGGAGTGGGAGGGGCGGCTCTCACCTGGTGGCAGGTGCAACTTGTAGAGCACCTTGAGCTTGTCTGTCAGGTCTCCGTGGTACATCCCGCCTGCAGGGGACAGGCAGAGACGAAGCTCACTGAGGAGAGGACTCCCAATCCCACATGGGCCCTCATTTGCATACCCCTCCTTCCAGCAGGTTCCCCTGGGCCCATCCTCACAGCCAACTCCCTCTGCAAAGGGCCCAGCGGGCACCCAGCCCCCTGCTCTGCCCCTTTTCCTGGGCCCACAGACCCAGCGGTGGGCAGCACTGGCCTGAGGGAGGAAGGGCCCCACTGGGCCCCCATGCGTTCCGAGTGGAAACCGGGCCTGGGGCCACTCACTTATCCCTGTCACGAATTCCTTGAAGTTGATCAGCGAGTCCTTGTTCCGGTCCAGGAGCCGGAACATACGCCCCGCCAGCACGGGCGTGTGGGCCCTGCAGGCCCAGGGCGTCAGGCTGGCGAAGAGCTCCTGGAACTGGCTGCCGTCGATGCGGTACTGCTCCAGGTAGGGCAGGCTGGGGTCTCGGCGCGCAGCGGTCGGCCGGCCGCTCCCCCAGTACTGACTGGCCAGGTGCTTGGCCTGCAGGGGGCACAGCCCAGTGAGACAGTGGTCAGCCTGCCAGGCTGCTCCACAGCCCACCCTCCTCCTCCCTCCAGGGCTGCAGAGGCTGAGTGGTGAGCACTTGGCAGAATGAGGCCTTGCGGGGCCTCTCTGCCCGGAGCCACCAGCCCTCATTCACAGGTGTGGGCGCTGGGCCAGGTGGTGGCTGGCCCCACTGTTCTGACCCTAAGGCCACAGCACAGCGGCTGCCCCAGAGACTGGAGCAGAGGCAGCTGGGGGGGTGGGGCATGCGGAAGTGACCAGCACTGCCCAGCATGGCCTTTGCTGTCTGTCCCCAGCCTTCAGCACCCTCCCCCGTCCTCCGTGAGTAGCACCCAAAAGTCCAGGACAGTCCCTTCTGTCCTGCCCTCAAGCTACGGGGTAGAGAGGGCACATGGCCACTCTGTCATGGCACAGTCACGGGGCCCTGAGCTGTCAGCTAAAACCACTTGGAAAGAAAAGTTCTCTTTCCATGGGGTTACTGAGAGGCCAGGACAACCGCAGCTGCTGCTGACGGTCCAGCCACTCCGCAGGGAGAGCAGCGCAGAGGATGTCAGAGGTGGGGGAGCCTGACGGTGTGTCTGAGCACCTGGTTTCAGCCGCACCTGAAGCTGTGCATTCCTAGCTTTAGTCATGTTCCCTGTCAGCTGACTCAGGTGGACCTGCTGACACTTAAGAGAACATCCTGCCTAAACACCAAGGATTAAGTCCTGCCATGTGAGGTTTGTGCATCCAAGGCTGTTTTGATCTCTGGCAGAAGGGGCTGTGCTGGGGGTGCGCTGAGGGCGCGCTGAGGAACTAGGGCGGGCATGGGTGCTGCCGTGCTCTGGGCTGTCACCTTAAACACCACGTAGAGGTCCTCCAGCTCTTCAACTGAGAAGCCAATGTCCCCAGGGATGGCCCGGACCTACCAGGAAAGAGAAATGGACATGGTGACAGATTGATTCTCAAGTTCCTGCCATGGGAAAAGCAAGCTACTCTTGGAGAGAATCCCTGTGTGGATGAGGAAGAAGACACAAACCACCTCTTGGTGCTGCCTGCTGGCCAAGCATCAGAGGGCCGTCCGTTCAGGAACGAGAGTGAGGTCTACTCACTTCCCTCGATGCCTGTCTGCTGCCGCTGAGTTTACACACTGCCTCCCGCTTCCTGTCCCGAACACCCAGTCAGGGGCCCAGGGTGCGGGGTGGGAGTCTAGTAGCTGCAGTCCGGTCCCTGGGGAGACCCTGGCATGGCTCTTGGGAAGGTGTTCTAGGACACCTCGGTAAATTCCCCCAGAGGCGAGGGGCACGAAGGCTTAGAGCAGAGGTGTGGGAGACCGGATGGGGGAGGTGGCTGTGTGTCATGACCCAGGGGCAGGGGCACTGCCATGTGGGAAGGCTCCACACAGAGCGAGATGGTGCTTGGCCTACAGACTCCAGGGTGTCAGATGCATTTCCTGGTGACCAGCCAGTGAGCGGGAGCTGGGACTGGCACCCACACTCAATGCCAGCCCCCAATGAGGCGGCACTGGGGAGCTAGGCACCTGCCTGCCCTGAGGGGAGGCTGAAGATGGCATAGTGGGAGCAGCCCTGGGCCCCCGCCACTGCCCCCCACTCCACTGGCAATTCCCCCTGCCCCCCTCCCCACCCTGCCGGTGCCCGGCCCGCACCACGCTCCTCTTGGCCGTGTCCTCCAGGGACTGGATCACCTTCAGCCTCTGTTTGAACCGCATCTGCTCGATGTCGTCAGCCCTCAGGCTGCCGAACTTCTGTGGGCCAGAGATGACTCCGTGAGGTCAGGGAGGCCGCCCTGCGGAACGCCACCCTGTGAGGCCGCCCGCACCCGCATAGGCAGGAAGAAGTGGCCCAGCCAAGCGTCCCCGAGTGCTGACCTCATAGGACACTTTGAGGAGGTCAAAGATGTCCACCTCTTCGGGAGGATCATCTCCGCTAGTGAGCAGGGCATGGAGGTGTGGGATAGGTGGAGAGACACTCTGCTTATTGACCACATTATCCAGATACCTGTGGGGATCAGGGAGACAGGGGCATCTTACCCTCTGCTAAGTTATGGCGGGGGGGGGTCCAACTTGCACAGCCTCCACATCAATGAGGCAGCCTGCCAAGTGCTGGGCATCCACTGGTGGGCGGGGACACAAGCCTGGGGAATCGGTTACCCAGAGAGGCGCTGGGGAGCAGGCCTCGTCTGCGTGATGCCGGGGGCCAGACTGTCCCCTGGGGGCCCTGGGCAGGACCCTCTGTAAGCGCAGACCCCACCACAGCAGGAGGAGGCTCTGTCCCTGTGGGGATGTACTTCCTCCCTCAGCTGGGGACACGGGGACACCCTGGCCAGGAAGAGTCAGCAGCCAGAAGAAAGGTGCAAGAGGAACATGGCTGTGGAACTTCAGGAACTTGCTTCCCCAGGGACGCAGCCTCAGGACAGTGCTTGGCTCTGGTCCCCAGGGCCAAAAGTCCTCCCGGCTCCCCGGCTGGGCTTGACACTGCAGTGGGAGAGGGTGGTCGACCTCCTGACCCCACACTTCCTGTGTCTGGCACGAGAGGTGGGCACGAGAACCAGTCTCAGACTCTGGCCGCTGGCTGAGCCTCCTGACATCACTCTGGACAGAGAACAGGACCCCTGCAGGCCTCCACAGCACCTGGGCTGGCTCAGCAGGCGAGTGACAGTGTCCCAGGCTCTCCCGAGCAGCTGGCACCCCAGGCTGGGCAAATGCACGTACACGGGCAGCAGGACTGCACTGAGCCCAGGGCCCGGGCCATAGTGGGCCAGGAGGGACCTTAACGGAGGGGTGTGAGGGGCAGGCCGGGGTACTCGGGTCCTCTGCACAGAGAACCACCAGTGGTACAGGGAGTCCCTATGTACCAGGGGAGAAACAGGCCACAGTCCAATCAGAAGGGGCCCTGTGGGAGGCTGGTGGGTGACAGGGGAGCAGGGAGAACCAGAATGAAGCAGGCACAGGACCCCGGGCGAAAGTGTCATGGGCTGGATCCCCCAGAGTGTCTACGAGGACGAGATGTGAGCACTGGGAGGAGGCCACCAGGACCACTGTTTGGAGGTCACGGCAGCCCCGGTGTGGGGTCTTGGCCTGGGTGGCGGGTGGGAGGAATGCTGTTGGGCTCAGGGAGGCAGGAGCTGGAGGCCCTGCTCCTCCCACTGCCTGCCGCCCAGGCTGCCTCCTGTTCGATCTTCTCCAAGTTGCGACCACTAACCCCTGTGCCTTTTGTCTCCATGAGAAGGGAGACTCCCTCCTGCCTCCGGGAGTGTCCCTGACTTTACTGGCCCAGAGCTGGTGGGCAGGGGGTGGGGCCACTTGGTCACCTGCCCAGGACGGTCATGGCCTCGCCCTCGTCGCTGCAGCCCAGGAGCTGCTCCATGTTGGCATCGAGGACGGCCAGGGCCACCTGCAGGACCACCTTGATGCCCTCGTAGAAGAAGCAGTCAACAATGACCACGGCGCTCTCAAAGGGCATGACGCTGAGGAAGAGGGTGAGGAGCCAGGACAGCGAGATGCTGGCGATGACTCCTAGCTCCTGCATCTTCTCGGACAGCTGGGGCAGGAAGTCCCTTGTGAGTTCTTCAAAGATGCCTTGGTCCACCAGGGCCCCTAGGAGGAGCACCGAGAGCATGGTGAGCCCTGTGCACTGCTCTGTGGCCCTGTGTGGGGCCCGGGGCCTGAGGGGCAGGAAGTTGAGGGTCCTTGGCCAGCTCCACTGCAGCAGGGCTGGGCTGAAGAGGGGTGGGGTGGGCGGAGAAAAGAAGAAAGAGACCCTCTATTCTTACTTTCTACAGCTTCCGAACCATTTTATAAAAAGAACAACTCCTCCCATTAGACTGGATTTTTTTTGGGGGGGGGAACACAAATTTCTCCCTGGAAGTGTCATAAGTCACAGTGGCCTCGGTGTGGCTTCTGCACCTGCCATGAAGCTGGTGAACAGATGTGACTCTAAAAAACCCCAAGAGCGGAGACCCAAAAAACAAACCAGAAAGGAGGGACTTCTGGAGAGAATAGGTGTAGTAACAGGTTCGGTGACTATGGGAGCGAGTGTGCTGTGCACACAGGCTGCCTGTGAGTGCATGCAGGGTGGGGCGGGGGACAGGCGGGGATGAGGCTGGGTGTCTTCCAAGGTAAAAAGTTTACAAAGAGTTAGATGGATAGAAATCCAGTCATCAAGCTGAGTTTTAAAAACCTCTGAAGTGTAACCTGGTTTCTTCCCGCCAGCCTGTGCTGGGGAGTCCACAGGAAACCTCGTGAGCCGACTGGGGCCTGCAGGCAGCCTCCTCCTCATCTGTCCAGTGTGGACTGGGGCTGCCTGCAGCCTGCAGTGCAGCTGGGAGGTGCATGGGCTCACGGGTGTGGCATGCTGGGCAGGGGGCCTGACCCAGGGAGGCACGGCCCCATCCTGCCCCCTGGCCTCGGGCACTCACCCACTACCCTGGTATTGTAGTAGTCGGGCAGCATCCGCTCGCAGAGGGCCACCAGCAGCCAGAAGGCCTCCTCCTCGCTGCCGTAGAGCAGGAGTACCGAGGTGACAATGTTCATGGCCTGTGGGCACAGACATGGTGAGGGGAGGCTCTGGAGCTGGACACCGAGGGGAACTGTCCCCTCCCCCAGAGGGCTTCACTCTATAGCAAACCATCCCACACTGGGCTCCTTGCAATTTGTCCAAAAGCAATTTGCAGGAAGCCAGTCTGATAAAGCCAGGCAGCCGGTCCCTCACATGCGCCCACAGGCACGGGGAAACCGAAGGTAGACATGAACATGTGGCGCGTCTTCAGAGTGGCGTCCGGGGTCGGAGCTGTGGCGCGGTGCAGATGGGTGCAAGTGGTGTGCAAGGCTACACGGCTACAGGGAGGCTATGGCGGGGGCTGGGGGACAAGGGACAAGGAGCAAAGGACAAAGGAGCGTAACACTCGGTTAAAGCTGGCACAGCAGCTCCCCGTGCACTGGTATGACATCAGGCAGAACAGCGGCCCTACAGGAAGTGGCTTTTGGGGAGCTGGCTTGCTTCTCTAAAACCCAGGGGTCGTCTGTGGGAAACAGAGCCATCTGCCCCGGCCAGGAAAACACTCGGGAGGTGCACAATGAAATGCGAGTGGAAGCCGCGTGAGGGGGCACCTCACACTGTCAGGATGGCTGTCACCAACTCATAGATGGTAATGAGTGCCCGCAAGGACCTGGAGAAACTGGCAGCCCTGGGCACTGCTGAGAGTGGAGGAAGGTGCCGCTTCTGTGCAGAGCGCCGTGCCGATTCCCCAGAAGGCTGAACGCAAGGTTACTGTGCAACTGGCGCTGTGCCCGGGGTTCGGATAGCCAGAGGCGGGGGGCCACGTGCCTGTGCACCAGGAGATGGACTGACCAGTGCGGTCCCTCAGACGATGGGCTTTTATTCAGCCTTAAAAAGGCAGGACATGCTGACCCCGCCACTGCATAGGGGAACCTGGAGGACACCACGCTCGGGGAAGCAAGCCACAGCAGCAGCACAGACCCCGTGGCGCTGAGGCTCCTGGGGTCAGGGGCGCACAGATGGGAAGGGCTGCAGAGAGCATTTGCGGGGGCGGGGGCGGGGGGGGGGTGGCGCAGGGAGGGCGGCCCGGAGCTACTTAATGGTGGGGCGTGTCCACTTCACAAGAGTAAAGAGCCCTGGAGGCGGTGCCCACACGGCTGCCCGTGGACACACTGAGTGCTGCAGAGACCGCAGGCTTCCCACTGCGTGTCCCATTGCCCGCACACGGACACCGCCACTCTGGGAGCCAGACCAGATGCATGCAGCATGGGGGTGTGATTTGCAATGAACATCATCTTTAATCACACCTTCCCCTGTGGCCAGGCACTTCCTGGGGCACAGGCCCAAGGATGCGGGGGGCGGGGGGGCCTGCTGCCACCGCCGCTGGCGCCCGACCCCCTCACCTGGCAGTAGCCGATAGTGGGGTTCCGGAAGGCGTAGGCAGTCAGCACCCGCCGGAGCGCGGCGATGCCAAGCTCGTTCTGGAAGGCGGGGTGCTCGGGCATGGAGCGGTGCAGGTCGCGCTCAATCTCCTCGGTGGCCAGGCTGGACTTCCCTGTGGACTGCTCCACCAGGTCAGCGTAGTAGCCAGGGTGAGTTACCATCTCGTTCCAGGCCCCTGTGAAGAGAGGGTGGGCAGCTGGCTCTCCCTTCCCACCGCCCCCACCCACCCCTAGACTGGGGGCGCACTGCCAGGGCAGGGCTGCAGAGCAGAAGGGGAACTCTGGGGTCAGCCGTGGGGTGTCAGGTGAAGGTTCCCTGGCCACTGCTCCAAGTCCCAGAGGCCGACACCTGTCCCCCTGAGACCCTCTGAGTGGGGCGGGGTGCAAGTTCTGTCAGAGCCTGTCCTGAGGGAAGGCGGCCTCGGGGGGCTGCCTGTGTCCCACTGCAGGTGAGAAGGTGCCCTCCCGGCAACAGCACCCCACCCTAGTGCCTGCTCCCCAGGACACCCCTCCCATGTGGGCCCACACGGGCTCCCCCTACGGGGTCAGCGGGGCAGCTCACCGGAGAAAAGGAGCCAGAGCTCCCCACGGAGGCTCTCAGGGATGCCCTTCAGCACCAGCTCCCGCATCCTGGCCGTGCGGTACATGCACACACCACGCCCAAACTCGAAGAAGTGGATGTTCCATGACTCCTCCTTCATCTTCTCCTTGGCCTGTGGGGGAAGCAGCAGGGAGCCAGGGGTGTGGTTTGGGTGCTGGGGCCAGGGGCTCTCAGGTCCTCCTTCCCCATCAAGCATGCAGACTGGCCACCTCAGGCTTTCAAGGGCTCACGGTGAAACCGCCACCAGCTCAGGCTGGGCTGGGCATAGCCCCGTTCTCAGACAGCAGGCCCCCAGGCCCCGCTCGCATGGTGGGCACAGCACTGCAGGCTGGCCCTGGCTGCCCTGGCCTGGGCCTTGGAGTCCGCGCTCTGGGCTTACCCCCTTGGCTCCCAGGTCCTCCACCGGGGCGTCTCTCCGGAAGAGTTTGAGCAGGCCTTGGGAAGCAGTGGGCGCTTCCTGTGCAAGGGAACCCTGGTGGCCCCCGCAGGGTGAGGTGGGGCTGGTGGGCTGCTCTGACGGCAAAGGCTGGAAAGAACACAGAGGAGAAGCTGGGCCTTTGGGCCGCCCTCATGCAGACAGTCACCACCTCGCAGGCAGCACCTGGTCTGGGTGAGCAGGAGGCCACACTTCGGCCTGGTCGACCAGATGCCGGCACTGTCCTCCTTCACCAGGCCTCCCCAGGCTGGCCGGCCTCCACTGGGAGGCCCTCTCAGCGAGGTCAGGGCTAGGAGAGGAGAAACCCTGAGAAGCCAGCTCCTGCACCTCCCCAGCGCCTGGCTGCGAGCCGAGTTTTGGGGATGCTATCCCTGTTCCAGCCTCTGGGGTGCGGGCCCAGCTCAGTTGCTGGGATGGCTGTTGGTGGCGGCTGCCCTGACTGTCGCAGGCCCCTGGCCAGTGACTGGCTCTGGCTGGGACTGTCAGGTGAGGGTACTGGGGAGGCCATGGAGCAGGAGCAGGGAGCCTGCTCGTGAGGAGAGCACACAGGGCCCATCCACAGCCCAGGCCCAAGCCTGCCCGCCTGCTCTGCCTTTGTCAGAGCAGCAGGGTCCCACCCAAGGCAGTCAGTCCCTCCTGTGCTGCCCTCCATGCCTGCCCACCAAGGAAGGCAAGGGACCTCTCTCCTTCGGGCTGCCCGCACACTGCATTCCTGGGACCCCGAGGGTTCCAGGGTTTGCTGGCCCGCGTGCCTCTGCTTTGGACACTCATGCCAGCTCCAGGCAGGGCTTTAGTCAGCGCTCTGCTGCTTCCAACAAGACTGCTGGGGCTTCAAGGGCAAAGATGAGGATGCAGGCCCAGAAGTGGGTGTTAAGAGGGGACCCCATATGGCCATCTCTGCTGCGGGCTACTCCCCCACAGGGTCCGAGCTACATTAGGGGAGGCCCCAGGAGGGCTGGAGCCTGGGAATCAGCTTTCCCACTGCACGGAATGCCGAGGGCAAGAGAAAGGAGCCCTGTGCATTCTAGGAACCAGTGGGGAGAGGGAGGAGGACACAGTATGGGGCTGGCAGAAGAAAAGGGGGTGCCAGGGACAAAGGTCTGCAAAGAGGCCCTGACCTTCAGGGTTCTTCCCTGGCTTTCTGGAACCTTTGCCTCCAGCCCTCACAGTGCCAACAGAGCAAGCAAGTTCCAGTGTGACCACCTCGCCCCCCACCTCTGCCTCCTGGGGGCGAGTCTCCCATCAGAGTGCACACCCACCTCCTCAGGGGGCACAGCATCGAGCCCCTCAGGCCCAGTGAGTCTGACGCCTGGCATCTGACCCTGCCAGCACCTGCCTTCCAGGGCGGCTGGACACCGCGGGCACTGCTCTGTGGGGCAGGCACCACAGGGCTGCCTGGGTTCTCGTCCTGGCCCTGACCCCCACCCCCAGTTCACCAGGCACCCTCGTACCTCTGGAGCCGGGTCCCCGACGCTGGCTCTCCCCCCTGAGCTGTGGCTGCCTGGCTGCTGAGACGTTTTGTGCAGGAAGTCAGAGACCCTCTGAACCAAGAAGTCTCGGTCTTTCAGGTTGGCAAACAGGAAGTTCACTTTGCTCTTGGTACTAATGGACAGAGGGCTGGGCAGGACGCTGGAGCTGTCGGCTTTTTCGACAATGGTCACCTGAGAAGGCAAGAACACCAGGTGTCTGTGTCTTGGGACAAAAAGCTGGGAGGCTCTGTGGCAGTGAGCACACAGTGGCCTGTGGTGGCCCTCCAGGGAGGGCGCAGTGAGTGGGCAGGGGCATTGGGCCACCACACTCATGCTGGACCCTGCTGCTTGCTGCTTGGAGGAAGCTCTGTGCATGTCTCAGCCTTGCCTTCCGACCTGTCAGCCCGGCGGGTGCATCACGAGGATGGTGGGCCCAGGGCCTCAGGGGCTTCCCCCAATGGCCAGCTCTTCCTCTGCTTGGGAGCCCAGGGAGCAGCCCTCGCACAGCCGTCCTCAGCACCAATTCCTGGAACTCATGCCAGCAGGTGTGGCTGGGGCCCAGCCCCAACTGCAGAAAATGTGGGTGGAACCCCACAGGCCTGGAGGTGCAGGCCAGGTTTTCAGGGGCACCTCTGCAGAGCCCACCACCCAGGGTGGGGACATACATGGCCATGCAGGCTAAACACGGTCAGCAGGGGTGGTGGGGGTGACAGGCCAACTGGGAGGTCACCAGGCTGCTTTGGGCCGAGGGCTCCTCTGGGGAGGAGTGGCTGAGCTGAGACTGGTACAGCCAAGTGAGGAGGTGGGTAGAGGCCTGGCAACCACCCTGAGGAGGTGCCAAGCTGGCCGGATGGACAAGGACAGGCCAGAGACGCTGGGGTAGGATGATCAGGGGTGTGCCTGCATATGTGTGTCCATATGTGAGTACCATGTGTGCATGTGCACACACGTGGGTGGTGTATGCCATGTACCAGTGCTCTGTGCTTATCAATGCATGTACACACATGTGTGTATGTGGTGCAGATGTGTGCATGCATGTGTGAGCACACACACCTGCATGCATGTGAGCTGAGATCTGGGTAGGTGGGCAGCTCACAGGCCCAGCAGGAGAAGCTGGAGGGTTCCACATGGGTGCCGACATGCTGACTGATGTTTTACTAAAGTGCATGGGCAGCTGTGGGAGGGAGGGTCCCAAAGGGGCGGGGTGTGCACAGGACACTCCTGAGGGGCCCCAGAGAGTGCTGGTGTCCCAGGTGGTGGCTGTAGAGAGGAAGAGACATGCTGTGGTCAGGATGCAGAAAGGAAGCCAGGTCAGCCCTGGCTCATGTGGCTCAGAGGATTGAGCACAAGTTTGCAAACCAAAGGGTCGCTGGTTCGATTCCCAGTCAGGGCACATATAAGAACCAACCAATGGCCCTGGCAGGTGTGGCTCAGTGGATTGAGTGCTGGACCCTGAACTGAAAGGTCGCTGGTTTGATTCCCTGTCAGGGCACATGCCTGGGTTGCCGGCCAGGTCCCCGGTTGGGGGATAGTGAAAAGCAACTGATCCACATACAGCCAATCAATGTTTATCTTGCACATCAATGTTTCTCTCCCTCTCTTTCTCCTTCTCTTCCTCTCTCTCTAAAAATAAATAAATAAAAATCTTACCAAAAAAGGGAACCAACCAATGAATGCATAAGTGGAACTACCAATCGATGTCTCTGCTTCCCTCTCTCTCGCTGTCCAAGTCAATAAGTAAAAATTAAAACAAACAAAAAAACACACACCTCACTGGCAATTCTGCCCCGCTGGGCCAGAGGAAAAGGTGGCCTAGAGACATGCCCTGCCCTCCGGCTGCGCCTGCTGTCCAGTGCCCACGCCCTCACTGGGCCTACTGCTTCTGCAGCAGTGGGGAGAGGGCCTCCGCCCCCCACAAGTAAGAGCCAACTTCCGGGAATACCGCCCGAGGCCGAGCCACCACCAAGGCCGATGTCAGGCAGAAACAGGGAGGTGGCCTCTGAGCATGACATTGTGGGGTTGGTGCAGGGTCAGGGCCCTGCTTTGGCCGGACATGCAGTCCCACTGCAGGCCAGGAAGGCAGGCCTGAGGGGCGTCCCTCATCGGGGAGGCACGGGTCCTTCCTGCAATTCCCCTATGGGCCAACGCCTACAAGCCGAGGTGGCCCCTGGGGATGAGCCCTGGGCACCTACTCCTGAGCGGCCTGGCTGGGACAGGTGCCCACCGGGAAAGGTGAATGCTGAGGGCCCCCGGGTGGGTTGGAGTGGAGCAGGTGCTCACCTCCCGCAGGGGTATGATGAGGTGGCAGGCGTCCTCCTCCTTGCTGGCAAAGCAAATGTAGTTGCTGGAGATGAACATCTGGCCAGGGATGTGCAGCTTGCTGAAGGGTGTCCACAGGGTGCAGCTTGTGTGGCCGTCCAGGCGCTCGTCCCCAGGGAGCCGGAACGTGGCCCGGTAGAACTCGTTCTTGGCCCGTGCGTCCAGGTCTCTGGGGAGCCAGGGCGAGGTGTGAGGGGGGTGGCTACAGCTGGTGTTTGCCTCGGGTCTGGGCTCTTGGGGCTCCTCCCACGAGTATGTCCTGCCCAGGCGTCTTCGAGCTCAACGCGCACACACTTTAAATGTCCAAGTAAAACGACTGGCAGAGGGGTGGTCAGCAAACAAGCCCTTGGGCCCTGTTGGCTGAGGGAGGACCCTGGGGGGCTGACGGTTTGCTTTGCCACTTTCCCAGGGGTCCCTGCACCTGCCCTGCTGCTGCGCACTGGAGGGCCCAGCCCCGAGCAGAAGCCCGGACAAGGGCCTCCTCACAGGGGAGCGGTACTACGGCTTCCCCTGAAATGTACAGCTGACCTGCCCTCGGCAGAGCGGGGAGGGGGGCTTGGCCCTGGGACCCTGGCCCCCGTACTGGCTCTGCCCTGGGGGCTGCCAGCAGCCTGAACAGGGCCTGGCAGGCACACCTTCACAGACAGCACCAGAGACTGTCACGTCCCAGCCTCCCTTGGGTTCTTTCCAGAATGTCACTTGCATCAGAGAGTGACATCTTTTGACAGTGTTCGGGTCCTGAAGGGGCACCCCAGATCCTGGGCCCAGGCTGTGGGACCCAAGGGCTCCTGACCAGCCTTGTGGGGTTCCCCAGGAAGCTACAGCTGAGGAGTACAGCAGAGATGCTCTGGGCAGGCTGGTCTCCGGTGTGGGTCCCTTTGTCCACCAGTTCCCAGACAAGGTAGCGGAGACTGCAGACCTCCTCGGCTACACTCAGCCCCAGGCCAGGGCTGCACAACCACAGGGTGTGGGGGGCCTGTGGGGCAGCTGGCCAGCGAGTGGGAGAAGAGCTGTCAGCCATGGAGGGAGGCAGTGTGCCCTGGGCGTGGTCACTGAAGCAGCCCAGAGCACCCTCTGGGCACCCTGCCGGAGGTGAAGGGAGCGCAGGCTGGCAGCAGCAGCAGGCTCCCACCCTGGCTGCACTGCACCCTGGCTGCGGGCCTCAGGCCAGTGCCTCCGCCTCCCTGCGCCATTTCCTGTCCATGACTGAGGAGTGAGAGCCCTCCCCACCACTGAGCTGTGAGATGGTGCCTCTCTGGACACACCCCTCCAAGAACCTCTCGACACCTGAACCCCTGCCCCCCACCTTGTCAGGCAACGCACCGCTTCAGAGCTGAAATGTTCCGGTGGGGCTGGGAGGGCCTGGGCAGCACCCTGTCCTCCAGGAAGCCCTCACTGTCCAGCAGCTGCCGCATGGCCAGGTTGGCCAGCTGCTCCATGAGCTTGAAGGTTTCGCCGATGTTGAGGAACATGGAGAAGAAGAGCTCCTGGGCCCGAGTGTCCACGCGGATGCTCTCGGGGAAGAGCAGGGTGGCGCTCTTCTCCAGCCGGGTGACGTCCACCCACTGCACCACCAGGCTCACTGGACGCCAGTGGGGACAGACACACCAGCCCTGGGTCAAATGGGCTGGAGGGTGGGCAGGGCGGGCTCCTGCCTCCCGCTTATGCCCGGAACCCACTGGGCAGCACTGCGCCCGTGTCTAGGCCTGGCTGTGTGGGGACACGAGGTCCACAAGGGAAGGCGGGGCCCCTGGGGTCTCCGTCCCAGGACTGGCCCCAAGGAGAGACTGGGTGAGTGTCTACCCCATGAATGACTGGGGTGACACAGACGAGTGTGCACAGGGGGGAAGATGGGGTTGTGGCCCCGAGAAGCCCATCCAGTGGGAGTGCACTGATGTGGGAACCAAGGTCACTACACCATGTGACTGGCAGAGGGCACCAACCCCTGAGTGACCACAAGGTGCACAGCCAGGAGAGGGGCTGGGAGGATGCAGGGGGGTGTGCACGGTGGGAGGGGGCCCTGCTTCGCTTGGGAAGGGCAGTACTGGGACAGCTGGGCCTGGGAGGCCCTGGCTGCCCCTGGGCAGTCTGCCCGACGTCCTGAGGCCAGGGCTGCCCTGAGGCCAGGATCTGCAGCCCTGGAGCTGCTCGTGGCCGTGTATGCTCTGAATACTTGACTTGGAAGAAAGAGGCCCACACGGAAAGTCACCATGTGAAAACCGCACCAGTGGACATGGACGTGGCAGGAGTCCCTGAGAGCCAGGTGTGTGCCTGGCTCGGGTTTGGACGTTCCTGTCACAGGCTGGTGAGGTGACACCTGGTTTGGGGGAGACCCTTTGTTGGGTGTGTAGAAACAGAATATCTGGGGGCCAAGAGAAAGGAGCCCCTCAGGGACTCTAGCATTCCAGAAAGGGGGTGGACTTTCTGGAGGTGAGGTCAGAGCGTGGGGGCTGAGGAACCAAGGAAGGCAGGAGCAGCTGGCAGCTGGGGGGCACGAGCCCGGGCTCACCTTCCTTGCCCAGCAGGAAGGAGTAGAAGCACAGGTGATTGACGGTCAGGTAGAGCCAGCCCTGCCTGGGCACGCGCCCCTTCCAGTAGCTGCAGGAGTAGTAGTTGACCAGCTTCTCCCCCTCAGGCATCCCGAACTGCTTCCGCATCTTCAGCTCAGCCTCCTTGAACTTCCCGGGGTCCTCGTCTCCCTGGGGCTGCAGGTTCTTGTTCTCTTCAGCAATGATGCCCTGGAGAAGGACAAGGGGAGGGTTCCTGGAAGGCCTAGGGGTCCCATGGCTGAGACAAGCAAAGGCTGGAGCAGGGACTCAGGTGGCGGCACCCAGGATGCTGGCCTACAGGCAGAGGCCACAGGCAGGGCCAGGCCGGGGGCTGTTTCAGCCGTGAGGGGTCGGACGGATGCTGCCCATGGGACAGACAGCTTCCCTTGACCCCATGAACCATTACAGCACGGAGCAGTAGCAGTGACTTTCTACATGAACGTTTATTTTTATGCAGAATCCCTAAAACATGTAGAAGTAAGAAGCGCACACAGCAGAAGGGCGTGTGTAGCAGGGAGACCCCGTCTCTCACCCCTACAGCCCTTCCCACTTCCTCCCTCGCGTGCAGGTGCCGAGGGTCCGCCTGCAAGCAAACAGGTGCCATCTCCTCTGTCTCGCCTTCTTTACCCAGAAGGCACTGTGCTGTGGCGCTGCTCCCTCACATGCTTTTCTTGTGAAGACGCCTTGGACACGTCCTGTATTTGACCCCCCCCATGGGTTCCTGTGTCTCGCCCACACCCACAGACCAGCCGCAGGGCTCACCCAGCTTGGCGCATCTGTGTGGACAGCGTCCTACCTGCATCTTTCCAGGGCTCGGAGCCCGGGACCTCTCGGGTGGAAGAGGTTCTTAGGATACTCAGCTCGAAAGGTGTGCACAGGTTCTCCAGGAGGCTTACTCACTGCACTAAGGCAAGTCAAGGCCAGGCTTCCAAGCCCCGAGGAGCTGGGCAGGCCCCACGGGGAGGTGTGCTCTGCTGCCCACAGCCTTGGGGCTGCCAGCACCAAGGTCAGCACACGGCCCCCTCTCCTCTCCCCCAGCTGCCTCTGGCGTCCCCCAGAACCACTCCTGCGGGAACTGGTCCTCCATGGGAAAAGGGTCTGACAACGCTCTCCCCTCCTCATTGAGGCTCTGCCTCTGTCTCTGCTGCCCACTGGACAGCAAGGCCTATGGACCACCATGGGCCATGCTGCCCCTGGGCCGCTGTCCTGGGCCGCAGCCAGCAGCTGTTCCCCACTCCAGCTGCACCTGGTGGACCCCGGGGCAGGGAGCCGAGGGGCTGAGCCAGCTTGCTCTGCACCTCCACCAGCCACTCCCAGGTGGCCCTCTGCTGGGAACCGGCAGCCTGGCTCTCAGGGTGGTGGTTCCTGCTCTTCAGGTGACATAGCTGGGTTGTGAAAACCACAGGGTAAACTTTCTTGATTCCATGTCTTTCACAGTTTTAGGCATATTCAGGTTTCCTGTCTCCTCCCCAGTCTAAGTGTCAGTTTATGGTAGGCCAAAGAATGGCCTCCAAAGACGTCCACATGTCGACCCACAGCGCCTGGGAAAATGGACCTTCCAGAGCAAAGAGGACTCTGCGGCTGTGACTGAGTAAGGGTTCTAAGACGGGGAGGTTGTTCTGGATTAATAATCCTGGGTGGGTCCTTTAAGGAGGCGAGAGGGTCAGGGTCACAGAGGGCAAGAGACGGGGGACTGAGTGACGGTTTGAAGATGCGCCCTGCTGGCACTCAGGATGAAGGAAGAGGGTCAAGTACCAAGGCACACGAATGGGCCGTAAACGCTGGAAAAGGGAAGGAAATGGACCCTCGGCTCAGAGCCTGCTGGGGGAAGGGAGCCTCGGCGCTGGCCCATGGGCTGTCTCTGAGCTCGGCCCCTGAACGGAGAGGTAGTGAAGTCCAGGTAGTGAAGTCCTTAGTGCTTTGTGCCACTAAGCTTGTGGTGGCTTGTTCAGGGAGCGCTTGGAAATGGGCACAGGTTGTTCTGATAAAGCTGCCATCCTGTCTACATTCTTTTTTTTTTTTTTTTACATGTAGGCAGCCAAAGGAAGGCAGAGGAAATTGCACATGACCTTCTGCCCTGAAGAGCTGAGGCATGCCAAATTTTATTCCAAGTTGCTACTTTCCTGAAGAGGGGCAACTATTAGGCCCCCCGGAGAGGGAATCACCTTGGTTTACATTCTTAAATTAATTGGCTTAAAGCTATTTATAGCATTACCTCTTTTTCTTTAAACTCGGCTTCTCCAAGTCCTTCCCCAAGGCCGCCTGCAGGAGGCCCTGCCACCCTGGGCCCTTCTCCCCTCTCCCACAGGCCTGTGGGCGCTCTGGGGTCAGCTGCTCCTCTCTGGCATTCCCAGGTTCTCTACGGACTAACCTCTGCCCTCTGCCATTTCCTTCTTCCTCACCTCCCGGTTACAACAGAGTTCTCAGGCCCTGAAGCGGACCCCTGGGTCACTCCCTTCTGCCCTCTCTTGCAGTGAGAGATCTAGGCCTCCCACCCCCTTCTCCACACTGCTCCGCTGCACCCCACCAGCTCTACGGGGCGGCAGTATCTCAGTTATCACTCAGTTCTCAACGTCTTCTAGTTTCCAGCTCTTCTCTGACCCAGGAGGCACTTCGGACCCCCGCCTCCGCCCGTCCTGCAGGTCGGTCCGTGGGAGCCCGCCCCGTGGCCAGCCTGTGATCGTGTTGTGGTCGGCGCCATTACTGTCAGAGCTCAGCCTGCTCGGCAGGACAGTGCAGGCTTGTCTTGCTCTCCGCCTGCTCCCCATGGCAAGGAGGCGACACAGGCGCTGCCTCGAGTTCCAAGGTGATTGGAGAAGAGCGGAGGGACTCTGTGCCCTCGGCCAGGGCTAGGAAGTTGTGCCCACAGCAGCTCGGCCCCTGAAACTCCCCCCCAGTAGGAGGCCTCCTAGGGGTCTACCCCGAGGCTACAGAAAGGAGAACACCCACACAGTCACAAGATGCTCGCTCATTATCACGTTCATTACCCCTCGAGAGGAAACAACCTAAATACCACCATGACCTCGTTTTTACAGGCAGCTACAATTCTCACAATCCTTGTTTGACTGTGAAATACCGCACTAGCCGCCCACCTGCGACCCACCCAGTGCCCTGAACACAAGTGCTTGGCACAGGACTCAGGTGGACAGCACCCAGAAAATGCCCTGCTCTCAAATCCTGTCGCTCTCGTTCTGCCAAGGAGACAGGGGAGCGTGACGGCTCACCTGGCTGCGGCCCGGGGGGCACCGCTCTAGACTTTCTGCTGACAGGGTTTCGGGGACATCGACCCACACACCGATCCGCATGAGTACCCTGCAGGGTCGGCTCCAAGGAATGGAGCTGCTGGGTCAAGGGTACTTTTATAATAGAAACATGTCTCCAGCTAATCCTCTCACTTCCAGCTTCATCCTCCGCCTGGCAAGCTGCTGGCGGCAGCTGTGGGGCCGCATGCTTGCGCTGGGCCCTTGGCGGGGAGTGGAGACTCGCGACCTGGTCAGGTCCCAGGGGCTGGGCCTGCGAGGGCAGGAAGCTGTGAAGAGGGCAGGAGGCCTGCCCAGTGGCATCTGGGGGGAAGGGGAGGGGAGCCTTACATGTATCTTGCCCTTGACGAAGGTGGTGATGTCTTCCTCGTTGTCGAAGATGGACAGCGTCTGGAGCAGGTTATTCTCCAGCCACTCCCAGTGCGCTGTTATCTCTTTGTGGTCAGAGCCTGGGAGATGCGGGGGCAAAGAAGAGGTAGATCGCACTGTTCCCAGGCCTCAGATGGGAACTCGGGGAAGAGACGGCCTGGCATGCAGCACCCCAGTGACTGCAGTCTCAGGCTGTTCGCTCTCTTCCTCCCGACGCTTCACATACACGTGTGTAACAAAAGCCACAAGGAGTCCCGGTAAAAATGAAAACTAGGAGAACTCGGGCAGAGTTGCAGAGTCTCATGGAAAGTAGAGGCTCTGTTCCCCCTTAGTCCCCGGGAAGAATGCCTCCTGTGTCCTCCCAGAGACGGCCTCTGCGTCCACGCGTCTGCTTATTTGTGAACACTCTCCTTCAACACAAAAGGGCTTCAGGGGCCTTTGAGACTAGTCGGTCTGGGTCTAAGTGATGAGCTCTCCTGAGACTTCAGAGGCCTCCTGCAGGCTCTGAGCCCTGAGGCCATCTCCCGTTGGGCAGAGCAGGCCAGGCACACCCAGCCTCCTCCAGAACCTCTAACTGAGACCTTCGGCTTCTGACTGGCAGAGTGTCTGCCCTGCCTAGGAGGTGGTCCCTGTCCTCCTGGGCAGGGGCCCTGGAGGGCCTGCAGGCCCAGTGCCAATGGAAGCCCTGAGAGAAGTCACCCAGTGCCGTTCCCAAAGGGTGGGCGGCTGCCCGCTCTGCTCCCATCAGGCAGCTGGACAAAGGATGAGGGCACTGACCGCCTGGCCCGGCTGCCCCTGCTCCCGGAATATGCCAGGCGGGGGGCACACACTCGAGAGCTGTTTTCTGAGCAAAGGAGCCCAGGAGTGAAGGCCCTGCTGCCTCTAGGCTCTTGTGGTAGGGGCAGCCCGTTGGCCACAGGTGCTGGACAGCCCAGTCAATCTCCTGACCCCAGGGAAGCCCACACGCATGGCATGGAGGAGCCTCAGCAAAGCCAGGAGCCCAGCAAGGCTGTGGACCAGACACGTTGTCAGGCACCTGAGCCCAGTCACCCCATCCTTCCCTAGTGGTGGGCGGGGGTGGGGGGAACACTCTTCCCAGATGAAAACTCAGCTTTGATTCCACCCTGCCCTGGCCAATTGGTCCCCACCATCTCCCCACCCTTGCACCACCTCACAAGTCACAGCCCAGCTCTCCTGGTCCTGGTGGGTCTGTTGGTTTCTTTACATTTCCCCCAGCAACTCAGCTCCTAATGAGCCATTCCAAGGAAGGACCCTCCCCGTGGGCAGGTATGAGGACGACACCCCCCCCCAAGTGCAAAATTTTTCCATTTTCATTTGCATTTCTACTATGGCTGCCTTTCTCTGGTGCATGAAGCCCAAGGGGAGGGCATTTCTCCTTCTGTCTTTTTGCCAAGACCTACACTGGAGTTTGGAAGTTAAATCTGCACAGGATGCAACTCTACTGCGTCACGCCCTTTTACACATGCCCCCAGCAGCCCAAAGCCGAGGCCGCCTTGTCTACACTGTGTGTGTGGATCTGCCTAGACTTTAAATACCCACAGATGTACACTTAAAAGAATTATTAGTTAGAAGTAACTCAATGTTCACTGGGTAAAAGTAAACACAAACAATGCCAGCCTTATGCTTGGCACTAGGAGTAAAAGGAACATAAAAGCTAATTAGTGCTATTTATGTTTTCAGAACTTTTTTGTGGATTATCTTATTGAAATCTTAGAGCATCTTGGAGGCAGGTACTGTTAGTTTTATGTTATAATACAAAGCTGAAGCACAGAGAGGTTAAGTAAGCTGTCCAAGGTCACACAGCTGGGTGACTAGAGCTGGGTGACTAGACCGTGGTCCTGACCCAGCTGCCCGGCAGCAGAGCCTCCCTCACCCTTGGGAAGCTGCAGGTCCAGCAGGAGAGCCGGCCAGTGTGCGGTGGGGAAGTGCAGGCAGGGATACGGCAAGTCCCAAGGAACAATAAGGCAGGCTGGGCACACGGGCCTAGGGGTTCTGGGAAGGCTTTCTGCTGGGGCTGGCATAGGAATGGGAGGAGGCTAGGTGGACATGGGGCATGCTGTCCCCACACTGTCCAGGACAGGCGGGGCTGGGAGCTCCGGGCCCGACGATCTGGGCCTCACGGTCTGGCTGACAGCCAGGCGTGAGCTGCAGGGAGGAGGCAGAAATGGAGGCAGACGACCCGGAAGTCCTTCAGTGGCAGGCTGAGCAGCTGGGATTCACTGCAGGTGCCAGCAAGACCAGGGCTAGTCTGGGAGAGATCAAGGGCGTGGGGGGGGGGGCAAGGGGCATGGGGGAAGAGGCTCAGATAGAGGCCCGCTGGCCTGAAGAATGGGAGCAGTTTAGTGTGTGTGGCCTGAGTTCCCCAGCAGCAGGCCCCACTGCCCGAAAAGGGGCAACAGGCAGCATGGCCATGCCCTCCTCTCCCCACAGGGAGGCGCTGTCACTGCCACTGCCCCTCCCCTCCGACTCCCCAAGCAAGCACTCACTGGAGACAGGTCTCAGCCCCCCAAATCTCGAGGGTCCACTGAGAGTGCAGTGTCTCCTCCTCACCCAGGCATACGCCAATGCCCCTGACCTGGCTTGGGGTCAGTCCCCACCCCATCGGAGGCCCTCTTTCCTGTGGGCAAACCAGTCCCTGAGCTCTGGAACCTGGAGAGCAGGGCTTCAACCGGCCACCCAGTCTGGCCGTGGGCCAGCTCAGCTTTTTAAGCCTCCCCCTGTTCCTCTGCACAGAGGTGAAGAACAGCTCTGCACAGGCACCTGGGAGGAGGAAGACCCCGTCTAGCCTGGTGCCCGGGACAGGGCCCACCTGGTGAGGAGGACTGTGCTCCTCCTGCCCACCCTCGTCTTCCCGCCTGACCCCTCCTCTCCTGCAGCTGGGGTCCAGCTGTGAGCACTCTTGTTATCTTCTCTCTGGCCTCCAAGGAAAACCATTATCCTGGGAGACAGGGACACTGTGGCTTCTAGCACACGGAGGTGTGTTTTCAGCACAGGAACACGAGCAGGTGGTCTCCAACACCTTAGGCAGGTTATCCAACCCTCCAGGCCAGTTTCCCACGTTCTAAATAGGGAAAGCCAAAGTCCCGCCTTCTGGAGCTGGCGGGAGGTTCACCTAAGTGCCTGGCCGGTGGGCAGCCCCGAGGGAGGGCCAGCCTCGGCTGGTGCCCACCAGAAGGGGACTTTCTCCCAGACTCTCAGGAAGGTGGCTGTGTGTCCTTCTAGGGTTAGCGACCTTCAACCTTTCTCATCTCACGCCACACATGAACTAATCACAAAGACACCGCGGCACACCAAAAACATATTTTTTGCTGATCTGATGAAAAAACACGTATAAGTTTGACTCACTCACACCAGTTGGCTACTGTTGTGTTGGCTGTTGTCATTTTCCTATTTGACGTCTAAGGGAAAGGAGGTCAGTGCCCCTGACTCAACAGGCAGGGGCTGCAGGTGTTTCACATTCACGGGGCACACGGGCTGGAAATCGCTGCTCCCCGGGGAGCGCTCAGCCGGTCCCTGTGATTTACTGTGGCTGTGTCCCCTAGTCCCCGGGATGCCAGATTCGCCAAAACTGCGCCCAGCTGTCACACTCTCATCAACTGATCAACACATAACTTGGTTTTGTGCGTCTTTCTGTTCAAAGGCACCTTATTTAATACACGTGGTCGATTCGGTGGCATCAGTCTCCTGGCAAGCACATGGCCACGCAGGTCTGAGGGTGCTCCCCTCATGGGTGTTCCAGAACTTCTCCCCTTGGGGACAGTGCTCAGCACTTCAGCACTCCCCATGGGGCCATTTTAAACAGCAAATGACCCAGAAATACTGTGACAACAGGGCACTTGGACCATGGAAAGGACACTTGTTCATCGTGTCCAGGAGCTGACACCAGAAGACAGGACTCCTCGTCCCACCCCAGCTGGGGACCTGTGTCAGGTGACTCAAATTTTTCACTGTTCTGCACGTGCGCATTCCTGCAAATGCCACAAATGACTCAGGGCACTGCAGGGCCCCTCACCAGCAGGGCAGCCTCACCACGCAGGACACCCACCTGGGCTGTGCTGGTGAGTGAGGGGCAACGCTGGGTCCCAGGGGGTGCCCCTCCCTTCCCCTCTCAGGGCAGGCCCTGCCCAGCACACCTGGGATCCAGGTCACTTACCACATGCCACGGTCCAGTAGACCTGTGAGTCCTGGGTCTGGTGCAGGATTCGGTAAGGGGCCACGCGGGCGCTGGAGTCCAAGACCACATCCAGGGTGCCCACAAGGAGACCTGGGAGCGGGCAGAGAGGTTCCCAGTGAGGGAGGGTGGCGCTGACAGCGGAGCCTGACAGCCAGGGTGGGGCCCTGACAGGGAGACACCCTGTGGCCCATTGCTCCCTCCACCAAGTGACTTCCTCCTTCTCCTGTCTGGTCCCTGCCAGAGACCCTGTCCTACTTCCTCCTGGAAGCTGCTGCTCGCTCGGACGCAGACACATGTGCAGGCAGGGGTGCAACCAGCTCCCCACACACAGATTGTTTACTCTGCTCCCTGTCCAGCGAAACCACACGGCTCCCGGCTCCGAGCCGCAGGGCCAAGGAGCCCAACGTTTAGACAACCTGGGAGGCCCTCTTGAAGAAAACAACAAAATCAGGTTTGAAACAAACACGTCTTTAGAGTAAAAACATACAAAAGCTACAACAAAAATAGCCAGAAACAATACCAGAAACATCACAAAACCCAGCAAACGTGCACAGTGTGTTTCAGTAACTGCCAGATGTCTCTGCAGATCCGTTCCCAGCCACCCCAGCCCCCCAGGCCCCCCGCAGTTATCGTTCCCCACTCACAGCTGGTGGCTGTTTCCCCCAACTACGTTTGCTGCCGCAACAGCCTGTCTTCACTTTGCCCTGGGACTGTTTTCATTGTGGAAGTTCAAGGAAGTTCTTTGCAGCCTCAAAGGTCACGCATGAAAAGGACGTGCCCATTTTTAAAAGTATCCAATTTGGGAAAACTTGATCCAGTTTTTTTGGCCCCTGAACCGAAGCATTTTAGGGCGTTCCCAGTCTTCCTTCTCCTCACGCACACCCTTGATCGAGGCACCATTTCCCCAGCAGATCCCAGGAAAGGTCCACCTGGATCCACTCACTCTTCTTCGTCAACTGGACTAGCGAGCTATCGAAAAACCTGTTAACGGTTCCTATTTAAAATTTACTTTTTCTGTTCAATGAAGTGCTGCTTTCCGTATGATCTCCAAGTACTTGGTTACCATTTTCCCATTGATGTCAGAATCATTCCTATGAATTTCATTACTCAACTTTAATACTTTTGTTCATATTATCCATACATTTTAACCACTTTCTCTTCCAGTTTTTAATAAAATTACCATTATGAAAGAAGGTACTCTTAACACATACCTAAATTAAGAGTCTGTAATTTCTTACTTGTTTTATTGAAATGTTCCAGCCCTGGCTGGTGTAGCTCAGTGGACTGAGCGTGGGCCTGCGAACCACACGATCGGGGTTTGATTCCCAGTCAGGGCACATGCCTGGGTTGCAGGCCAGTTCCCAGCAGGGAACTCACGAGAGGCAACCACACATTGATGTTTCTCTCCTTCTCTCCTTCCCTTCCTCTCTAAATATAAATAAATAAAAATCTTTTAAAAAAAAGAAATGTTCTGAAATGCCTTGCATCATATTCAAGCTTTATCAGTTTTTAAAATAAACTTTTTTTCATGATTTTTGCTGGGATTTCTCTTCTGGTCTTGGAAATTTTATTTTCATCTTTATACTGTTAGCAAGACCTGGAAATTTCATAATGGGTGGACCAGCTCACACTCACTCTCTTAAAAAAAAAGGTTATATTTATTTTTTAAAGAGAGGAGAAGGGAGGGAGAAAGAGAAGGAGAGAAACATCAATGTGTGAGAAATAAACTAACCAGCTGCCTCTCCTACACCCCGACCAGGGACCAGGCCCATAAGCCCAGCATGTGCCCTGACCAGGAATCAAACCCGTGGCCTCCTGCTCTGTGGGACGCTGCCCAGCTGATCGAGCCACACTTGGTCAGGGCTCCCACGCAGACTCTTCAATGGGGATACAGTTCAGCAGCTGTTTATAAACGCTGGCTGGACTACAACCGCGTCCCTGACTGCTCCTTTCCTGGGGAGACCCAAGCAGGAGGCTGTGACCTCTGATGGCATGGGGAAGGCCATGGCAGGACTCACAGAACCCAGCTGGAGTGGGAGTTCAAGCGGTTTCCTGGCGTGGGGTGGGGCAGAGAGATGAACGAGGCAGAAAGAGCCTCCTCTGGGCAAGAAGGAGGGGCTACCCACTGAGATGATCCACAGAAGCAGAGCACACGGCAGGCCCGCGAAGCACTTTGCTGACACACTGGTGCGATGGAGGCACCTCAATTTCCGACACAGGCCTGCAGTAGATTCCAAGGGTGCCGCCCCATCAGCCTCTCCACTGCTGTTCCACCTCCACTGAGCAGTCCTGTGGTCAGGAGACAGGTCCAGCACTGGCTTCCGCAATTCTCCACGCTGCTGGGAAAGAGTCCCAGGCACTAAAGGGAACGTAGTTTTCTTGGGAATGGCAGAGTCTCTTTCACATTAGGAGGTGTGGCCCAGGCGAGGCTGGCAGCAGACGTCTCCCATGGGAAGCCTCTGCATCTGGCAGGACTGTATTAGCTGCTAATGCTTAAAATCAGGACATTTCACAAAAAGTTCTCTTGGTAAATGAGAAGATCTGGCAGCACTGAGCCCGCAGTCCTATATGGCAACATCAGGTCACCAGAGGAGCACAGGAAGGTCTGGCCCTGGCCTTGACCCAGCTCTGCTCTGGCAGTTTCTGCACAGGCCCTGGAGTATGAGGGGTCTCCGACAACTGCCTAGGTGAGGCCCAATGGATAGGCCATGGATCTTACAGGCTATACAGCTCCAGCAGGTGCCTGTCCAGCCTTGTTCTGGATGAGCAGTGACGCCCACATGGGCACAGAGGCACCCTAGCTAGCTCACTAGGACACCACATACTGGTCATTTGGTAAAGGCTTGGTCTGAGGGCGCCAGGAATCCGTAAGGGTGGGCAGGAGAAGCTGAAGGGATGAGGGCGGAGGCCAGCCCGCAGCTCGGGGGACCTTTAATTTTGCTAAAAGGGCAATTCTTTGGTGAGCTGGGAACGAAGGAGGCAAAAGGAAAGGTGCACTGTCTCTTGGTCCCCTCAGAGGCCCTTGGAGAAGTGAGGTGGAGGAAGAAGCCCGGGAGGTCCCGCTGACTTTCAGCTGTGAAATCCCACTCCTGGAACTTGCACACACCTCGGGCGAGCACCGGGAAGCTCACTGGTATCAAGTGCGGGCAGAGGCCGATGCCAGTCTTCCCCGGCTGGCCCAAGTCTCTCCCAAACGGCCTTCAAGTGCGGCGCACTGTCCCCCCTCCGGTCCCGCTCGTTCGGACCCCGAGCAGCACTGGCTGTGTCCTGGCGTCCCAGCACCCGCCACCGCCTCTGGGCACCGCCAGGCAGGGCCTCACGTCCCGGGCCCCGCCACGCGCGCTGACGTGCGCGTCCGCGACGCCGGGCCGGAGCCAGGCCTGTCCCGGCGGGTCGCCGGGCCCCGCCACCCGGCGCGCCCTTCCCACCCGCCGCTGCGCGCCTCTCACCCGTGAGGCCTCCGCCCCTGCGGTGCCCTCGGCGCCGCTGCAGCACGAAGAAGGGGTTGGCCCGTTCCGTCACCCACAGCGCGTTAGCCACCAGCACCTCCTCCGGGCCCAGCCACATCGTGGGCCACTCGCACCCGGCCCGGCCGGACAGGCGGAAACGCTGCGGATGGGCCGAGCGAGAGGGCGGAGCGCACGGCGAGCCAAGCAGGCGGTGCCCCCTGGCGGGCGGCCGGACCGCAGGATGTCGGCCGGGTCCTAGTCGGCCCTCAGCCCCGCCCCGGCACGGCCCCGCCCACGCCGGCCCTCGGCCCCGCCCCCAAGCCCCGCCCGCGCAGACCCCGCCCACGCAGGCCACGTTGCAAGTGTCGCTCACCGGGTGGTGTACACCCTTCCCCCTCCCCCACCTTTGCACTGGCTCCTGTAGCTTCACTCCGGAGGGACGAAGCCCCGGGGTAACAGGCTCTGGCCAGAGTGGCCGGATAAACCGGTTGTGCGGAGAGCAGGGACCCTGGAGTTTGTGAAAACCTGTCTAGGGTTTGGGGTAACAATGTAAAGAAATAGCGTTTGGAGGTACACTTTTGGCTGATTGCGCAGTGCAACCAGTGTGTTAATATTGCAAAGGGCGGCTGGAAAAGGGTTATATTGTAATAATTCTTCGAGTGTTGACACTTGGGCCTAAGACTAGGAGGCCCTCCAGGATCCAAGGACAGCTTGTCAGGAAGCCCCGAGTCTGGCAGTGTCCTCAGAAATCAGTGCAAGGCACTGAGACTGGGTGGCCCTAGGGCCAGGCTGAGGTTCCTGCACAGGCGTGGGCAGGCAGCACCCAGCGCTGGGTTGTGGCCCCTGCTCTCCCAGTGCCAGTCAGTAGGGGTCTGAACACTGACGCTTCCTCCGATAACTCAGCCGGGGCAATAGACATGTATGCAGAGTGGTCTGCGCTAACTAGGGTGTGGGGTCGCCCTGCCGGCCTGAACCTTTCAGGGCCTGGGAGGAGGGCAAAGGGAAGGGGCCCTTTAGAATCACCCTTGGAGGCTTAAGCGAGTTTTGAATTGGGTTTCTGCCCCTGGCATTCAAGAATCCAGTATGACAGGTGTCAATACAAATAGGTGGTTTCATAGTTGAAACCACAGCCAGAGTTATCAAAAGTCTCCTGATATGTTGCTGGAGACTTTGAATGAACTTTCAAGATGCAGAGGCTGGTTTTCTTAAACCCAGGAAGTTTAAACCCATAACATGTCGTTGTGCCTCCAGAATTTGAAAGCACAGGCTCCCGCAGCAGTGAGGCCTGCTAGAGGGTGGTTGGTGGGGTGATAATATGGGTGTAATGATGTAGAGTTTTAATTTGAGCATTTTCCCCAGCATGTCCTATGGTGTGCTTGAGCGTGATAGTGTTATGTGACAGAGCCACAGGCTTATGACTTTGTAATAAAAATGGGCGTTATTTGTGCCAGACCCCTGTACTTGGTGACACTCCCAGAGGAGATGAGTTCTTCGGTTTCAGTTCTTCATTCCAGTGGTTCTCAAACTTGAGCTGCGTCCGTCACCTGAAATGCTTATTAAAGAAGAGCTCGCTGGGCCCCACCTGCCCCACTCGTGCTTCTGAAGTCCCGGACATGAGGTTGGCGCTGCTGACCCAGAGACCAGCATTGGAGAATGATTCTATAAGCAGGGAAAGAATATTTATTGAACACTTAGGATGTGTTAATCTACTTCATTTTCCCTTTCTTTTCTAAGATATAATTCACATCCCATAAAATTTGCCCCTTTAAAGCACCCAGTTCGGTGACTATTATTAGCATCCTCACAAAGTTGTGTGGCCATCACCGTCTCATCCAGAATATTTTCATCACTTCAAAAGAGAAACCCCTTCCCCACCAGCAGTGACCCCCCATTCCCCAGGCCCCTCCACTCCTGGCAGCCACTAGTGTATTTCGGTCCCTCTAGATATGCCCATTCTGGACATGCAATGGAAATACAATCCCATGGTGTGTGGCCTTTGTGTCTGGCTTTTCAGTGGCCCGTTTGAGGCTCACTCTGCTGTAACAGGGGTCAGTGTTCCATTCCGTTTTCCCACTGGCAGTCCAGTGAGTGGACAGGCCACATTTTGTTGGTCTGTTCATCAGTCGGTGGTCATTTGGGCTGTTGCCCCTTGTCAGCTGTTGTGAATAACACTGCTATAGACAGCTGTGCACCAGTTTTGTGTGGGCATGTTTTCAATTCTCTCCGTCAGGTCCCTAGGGGTGGAACTGTTCAGTCATGCAGTGCAGCCACGTTCAACTTTTTGAGGAACTGCCGAGCTGTTCTCTAGACCAGAGCAGCCTCACCATCGCACACTGGCACCGGTGGCGTGTGAGGGTTGCAGTTTCTCGGTGTCTCTTCAGCATTTGTGATTGCCTGTCTCCATGGTTACAGCCCTCCTAGTGGGGGCAAAGTGATGCCGGGCGTGGTCTAGATTTTCAGGTTCCTCATGACTTTGCATGTGCTCAGTGGTCATTCGTGTTTACTCTTTGGAGAAATGTCGACTTACATTCTTTGCCTATTTTAAATTGAGTTTTTTAAAATTGTTGAGTTTTAAGGGGTATTTATGTATTTGGGATACTAGACTTCTTACATCATTTTATTTTTTAAAAATATTTTATTTATTTATTTTTAGAGAGAGGGGACGGGAAGGAGATAGAGAGGGAGAGAAACATCAATGTATGGTTGCCTCTCATGTGTCCCCCACTGGGGACCTGGCCTGCAACCCAGGCATATGCCCTGACTGGGAATCGAACCAGCGACCCTTTGCTTCACAGGCCCGAGCTTAATCCACTGAGCTACACCAGCCAGGGCTTCTTACATCATTTTAAATCACATCTTCGAGGTAGGTATTTTATGGTCCCTATTTGAGAGATGATATACACCAAATCCAGACAGGTGACATGATCTGCCGAGTTCATACTGGTAAGTGGAGGAGGTGGTCCCCTCCTGTGCACACTGCTCCGTCTCCAGCTGTTCTCTGCCTGTGTGGGATATCTGCTGCTTTGTCCCAGCGTCCGCTTCCTCCTTGGCAGCATTTTGACTTTGCTGTGGGAACCACGCCTTAGAACTTCTGTCGCTTGGGGGATGCTGAATGCACTTCCGGGAGGCAGAAGCAGAACCCATGCTGTCCTTGGCCATTGGCACATTCTACCCTGTGACCACAGTGGCTGGTTCGGTGATGACCATGTGCCTCCCAGCAAGCCAGGCAGGGTTAAGGAGATACCATTCTGGCCTGGGTGACCTTCTGGGGAATCAGGCCACTTCTGCTGCTGATGGGGCTTCCGGGTGCTGAGCCTGAGCCTGAAGTTCCCCTGGAGGGGGAAGAGCTAGCAGTGCCCCCTGGTGCTGGGGGCCGAACTGCGCCACGGCCCAGCACAGGCCCCTGGCACTGTCGCTTTTGTGAGCCACGGCTTCCCCTTTTGCTGCAGCCAGTTTTGGTTGGGTTTCTGTGAGTCCTCACCCATACTGGCTGCCACCAACAGTACCCCGTTTGGCAAAGCAGCTTTTTCAGTAGTGTTTTCTAATTTACTATTTTTAAAAAATATTTTATTCAGTGACTTTTTAGAGAGAGGGAAAGAGAGGGAGAAAGAGTGGGAGAGAAACATCATTGCGTGAGAGATACATCAATTGGTTGGTTGCCTCTTGCATGCTTCCCAACTGGGGACCTAGCTCGCAACCCAGGCATGTGCCCTGACTGGGAATCGAACCAGCAACCTTTTGGTTCACGGGCCAGCACTCAATCCATTGAGCCACACCAGCCAGGGCTTTTCAGTCGGTTTTTATTGAAATGGTTATATCAACAAATCCACATACAGGTATACACTACTGGCATATAGGTCTATACCATACAGTTTCACTACTTAATTATACTTACACCAACCATCTGGACCTAGGGGTTGTGCTGCCCAGAACCTCTTAAAGGGCCTAAAAGATCCGACTGCCAAGAAGTCAGCTCACAGTCTAGTGCAGGTGTGTGTTTCAGACAAGGTAATTCCCCTACAGTGAGCCCCCAAATTAAAGTAATGATCAAGTTTGCACCTTGGATCTTTGATATATGTTCCTTCTGGCACAAGCTGGCCAATGGTGGATTAAAATTCAAGCTCATAGTTTCCCTCTCATCACTCAAGGTGGAAGTTAAGCCATTTGCCACATTCAGATATACCCCAGCCACCCCACCCCAAATTGCCCGCGCGCAGTCAGAAAAATAGCTGTGTGCCATCCCCTGAGATACTGAGATACTTGCCACAGTCAGCGGAACGCAGAGTGCGAGGCACCCTTCGAGTAACCCAAGTATGAAAGGGGCGACTTTAATGTTTGATGTGAGTACAAAATCGGCTGTGGGTCAAGAACAATCGTGACATCCATGGCCTAGTGTGGGACCAACTCCTTCTCTTGCACAGGAACAGGGCTGTCCCATGCAGTGACCATGTGTCTCCAGGTCCCCAACAGCACTTTCTAGCTCAAGTGCTTTCCTGTTTCTGAAATCCCACCGGTTGTTTCCCTAGAGCCACTGCTGCCGCTGGGGAGGAGACCCTGCTTCCAGGCGCCTCGACACAGGCTGTCTCTGCCTCTCTCCGGACGGCCTGTGTCCTCTCAGGCTGGGCACCCAGGGAAGCAGCTGAGGCCCCGGAGCACCCGGACTTGGTGACCTGGTTCACACGGCATGTTAGCGGTCGCCGGCTGGCCGGCCTTTCGGCTTGGGAACAGCTTCATGAGCCGAGGGGACTAAACAGCTGGACCTTCCATTTGCCTACCCCACCCCCACTTTCTGTGTTTACAAATATCTTGGCTTAGTACCTCCCAGTCACTAGAAAAGTTCTCTAGTCTCACACAGTGCAGACATGCATGGACTTAGTTGTGGATAAAGGATAATTCTGAAAGCAACTTAAAATTTACTTCGTGTTGGGTTCAATTTGTAAAAATAGCTCAGAACAGTCATCCGTAACTCTTGACTGTTGCCAACAGCTGCAGAGGTTTTCGGGGAGAGAGGGCGATCCCTGCCTGGGGGTCAGGAGCTGAGGAGGGCCTGCCAGGCTTGCCAGATGTGTGGGGAAGAGGACCATCATGGCTGTGAGAATGGCGCCGTCCTGGCCCAGCATGAAAGCAGACTGAGGGCCCTGGGAGCCATGTCCTCCGGGAATAAAGGTCTGTGCAGCCAAGATAAGGGTGCTCACAACACGCTCCAGCCATGGGCTTTTCCAGGAGGAGGTGCCTGGTTTAGGAAGGCGCCACCTGCTGAGCTGGGCCGCTCCCCGGGCTCCTGCACGTGCAGTGTGCCCGCCCCTGGCAGGGGCAGTGCTTTGCTGGGCCTGCGGCCTCTGGGAAAGCCAGTCCTGCCAGAATGCCGGACAGACCTGGGCCCCCCTGACCCTGGCTCTCCAGGGTATCCCTCAGAAGATTCCCTGGGAGAAATGGAGAGCCCGGTACGGAGACCTGAGCATCCCCAGCATGAAATCCCTCTGAAAGTCTAATACTCAAGTTGCAGGAAGTTGTTCTTGTGTTTTTTGTTTGTTGGACAGTATCTTTCTTCTTCCCCAAGTCAGAGTGAATAAAAGAGAAAATGGCATGAGCCAGGGTGAGCTGTGAGAGGGGAAACTCCAGATAAGTCCCAGGTCACTGACTAGGGGCTCCACAAGTCTGGGTGCAGATACAAGGATGTCATCTTTTTGGCAGCTGGGGCTAAGGGTCCCTCTTCCCCTCCAGGGTCCTTGACACTCATGGATGCAGCTTCAGAAAACACCAGTGACTTCCATTCTGTGTCTGCTGGGGACCCACCAGTCTCTCTTCTCTGAGACTCAGTTTGTTGGGATCGCCTAGGACAGACACCCTGAAGGAAGAGGGCAAACCTCAAACTGGACCAACATCTTGGAGGAGTCCATGGCCACAAGGGGGCTCCTGACCCCGCCTCAGCACCCCCTCACCCAGGCCTTGGAGAGATGGGTGTGTGCTGGGAACCTGGGGGAGAAACTCTGCTTGCAGCCGTGCCAGGGATGCAGAGCTCCACGCAGGCGCAGCATAGGCACCTCCGCTGCTGGCCGGTCCTTTGGTGCATTATCTGCTGTGACCTACGGAAGGCTTTTCCAGTCCTGCTGGAGGGGCCCAACCACGGGGGTCCAGGGGTGGTGCATGAACATGCACACTTGGCACTCACTATTGGGCCAGTGGGCTTTGAAACAATTTACCAATGCAACCAAAAAAAAAAAAAAAAAGAGGCAAAACTAGACACACCTCACTGGTAACAACTGCCCTCAACAGGGAAGGTGCTGATTTTAAACGGCGGGTGTCGCAATGGTCACCCTCACTTGCGTGTGGGGCTGGGAGCAAATGCTGAGCATGATCTCCACTGTTTTGCTGGGAGGTGAGGGCCAGCTGCTCTGCCTCTGGCCCAGAGTGGCCTGAGCACCACCTTTCTTGAAAAGGGAAACTACACTCCGAGTATTTCCTCCATCCACTGCTGTCAGCAGCTCCTCCTGTCCTTCCAGGCCCACTGACAACCTCCCCAGGGCCTCAGCGTAGGTCCCTGGGCGATTGCCCAGCTCTGGCTTCCACCACCATCTGAAGTAGGGGTGCCCTGGGCCTGGCCACACTCTCACTCTGGGGCTCTGGCTTGAGTGTGTGGGAAGGGGAGTCTGTGTACGTACTGTGTGTGTGAGAGAGAGGAAGGGTGGAGGCTTGGGGCACCCAAGTGACCGCAACCACACGAGGCTACCTTGGCAGGATAGGTGACAGGTACATTTAAAACAGCTTCCCAGGAAATCTGATGCCCAGAGGGGCCGCAGCCTGCTCTGCCCCCTGCCCCACGCTCCTGCTGGAGACCCTGAGCTGCATCTGCCTGCCCCCCTAGGGGCCCTGCCAGCCTCAGACCACAGGTGCCCTCAAGGGGCACCATGAACCCCTGGGTCCCATGAACACCCACCCCGTCACCCGCTTCAGTCTGGTGGCTCCCTCCTTTTCCACGTTCAGTCAGATGCCAGCCTGGGGCCCACCAGTGAAGTTTTCTGCTCTGCCTGACCCTGAAGGCAGGCTGCAGCACCCAGGTACCCCCCTGCTCACTCTCCCAACAGATTTGGGCCCTCCCCACAGCAAAGCTCCCCTGCCTAGCAAGTGACACCTGCACCTTTGCCCTCTCAAGCCCCCTTAGGTGCCTTCCCTGGAGGGGTTGTGTTCCCAGCACCTCAGGTGCTCTAGGCCGCACTGTGCCCTCTGCCTGCGCCCCAGGACCCCCCTCTTCACGGCCTTCCCTCATCTCATCTGGTCTCACATCCCAGCTGGGCTGGAGTGGGCCGGTTTCTTGGAACAGCCAGTCTTAACCCTCGCAGGGTCTACCTGAGCGCCGAGTGTCCATGTCCTGCACACACTGAGACCCTGGTCAAGGTCTGCTGACCAAATCAGTCTGGTGATCCTGCCCGTTCCCTTCTAAACCCTACTTTCTGGAAACCGGTTTTTGTTTCCTGACCGTTACCAACAGCGCCCCTTGTCAGGCGGCTGGACGGTAACACCGCCACCTTGCTTTCCCACAGCAGAAACGCTGCAGGGCAGAGGCTGATGGCGAGGCAATGGCTTGATTTCTTTAGTTAAGCCCAGTTTCGTTTTGCATGTAGATCAAGGAAAGAACTGGATGTGAGGGGTTACAAAAGCATGAGAAGAACATGTGAAGCCCACAGGAAACAGCCAGCTGGTTGAATTTAGTAATCTCATTTTGTTGAAACCCTTTGTGAACACGGTTTGGAAGCTGGGCTCTTGCAGGCACCGGGGCGGCTGGCAGGTGTCCGGGGAGGCGCCTGGTGGACGGTGTCTGAGCCCAGCCAGAGTGGGGCAGGGAGGGAGTCTTTCTTTTCAAGTGGGGTTCACCAGTCTCTGCAGGGGTTTTTTAACCACCTCGCGGTGGAACCTGTCTCCCCGTGAGGAGGCCGAAGCAGGCAGCCCTGGGCGGACACGTTGCCCACTACCATGGCCGCCACTGGGCTGCCCCAGGCCTGGCCCTCCTCGCGCGAACAGCAGGGTCGCTTTCTGGCCGGCCACCTCTCCTCTTCCCCCGAAATAACAGGAAAGGAAGGACATGGGACGTTCTTCCCTTAGGAAGTTAAAAATCACCAAACGGTAGGCATTTGCATATTAGCTTCACAACCCAACTCCCCGCTGGTCCAGACCCCGGTCCACGTGCACCCTGTGGTCCCGCTGACGTTTCCGCACCCGCTGGGCCTGGCTCAGAGCAGTCTTCATCCAGTCCCCAGCACATCCCCCCAAACAGCCAGAGTCATCATGCGTTTCCTGGCAATACCCACTGTGGCTGGGAGATGGGCAGCTACGGTGATACTCATGCAAGGAGGGAAAAGCGCCTCTCCGAACCCCCGACCACGCCTGTCCGGCCAGTTAACTCTGCGGCCGGGACTCGAGCTGCTCCCAGGCAGGAGTGCCCGAGCGGGGGTGTCTCCTCACGCTCCCGGAAAGCAGCCCCGCCAGGGCCCCGGGGTGGCCGGCCGGCGGAAGACCTCCCCTGGGCACAGCTGCCAGAAAGAGACAAATCGTGCCCCCTCGCTGCTCCCCAAGCGTGTGACCTTCACGGAGAAGTTACTGTCCCTCCTGCCAAAGGCAGGGAGCTATGTGGCCGAACAGGAGCAAGGCCCCGCTCCCAGGGAAAGGGTGTCGAGCGGGGCTCCGAAGCGCAGTTCTGCGTGGACTCCCTGGAAGAAGTGCCTGCGTACTTATTCTACAGGGAACGCGTGCCCTGGATTTGCCAGAAATGCCAATGTTATGTCAGTAAGTGGGTTTTGGGGGCCTGAATTTTAAATTTCTTCTCAAGCTATTTCATTTTTTTTTTTTCAGTAAAAGAATGTCCCGAGTAACATTTAATTCAATTGCTAGTGTAAGACTGCGCAGGTCCAAAGAAAACACTCCGCTGGGACAAGAGTTCCGGTTCCGGCAAGGTGGGGACCACGTGGTCAGAACCCGCCCTCCGCCCCATGGGCGGGCGTGCCCAGTGCGTGTGCAGTCTGGAGGCCGTGTGGATAGCTGAGTTGAATCTCCACGACACCAGTGGCAGATGTGTCTCTGAACAGTGCTCTCTTGAAACTGTTTTTTTATAAAAAATATTTTTATAGTTCAAAGACTATAAAAAGAAAATAAAAGCCCTTTGGTTAAAGGCTAAAACAGAAAGCTGCCAAGACCTTCAACATCTGCACCGTTCCAGCCTCCTTTGATTAAAAACCCTGCAGGCTGCGGCCAGTCTGTGTCTCGGGGTTCTGTTCCGGCACAGCCACGTCTGGGGCGCCTTGGCCACAGACCGGGAGCAGAGATGCTGTTAAAGAGAAGCCAGTGCATATGGAAAAGGGCAAGGGTTCCCCTCAAACTTCTGTCCGACAGAGTTGATGAAAACAGCGAGGTGGGGACACCCGGGGCTGTGTGGTTTGCGTGGGTTGCACCCTCAACTGATGGAGACAGGTTTCCATTCTCCTAACAAGAACCAGAGGGCCCACGCACATTCACAATTTGCTGCGGCTTAGATCACTAGGAGACACATGTTGAACTAGGGTGTGTCCTTGAGCAAAAAAAGTGCTCAGATTTGTTTCATAAATTTGCTCATCATGGTTCCGTACTGGGATTACCCTTCAGAAACACAATTCTTGTGATGCTAACTTGATGTTGTCCTGGGTGTGCCCTGCGCTGGCTGCCACCGTGTTCGGTAAGCTCCCGTACCTTCTCCACGCTGACACTGAGGCTGGCAGGATGGCACTGGGCTGACCCAGCGAAGCCTTATGTGGGTGCTCATCTGGTGTCTCACAGCAGGGAGGTGGCGTGATCTACTCAAGAAAGCACTCGGAACCATTTTGCATTTGACGCCCACTGGCTGTCACCCTGAGATCATTTCCAGGCTGGCCTCCTGGGTGCCATGTCCCCACATGCCTCAGTGGTGCCCAGCTGATAAGCCCACAGGTCTCAGGGAAAGACCTTTGGTGTGTCGCTGGTGACACAAGCACGCATCGCCTTATGTCACACTCTGTGACAATGTGGACAACTGCCGACCCTGCACAGTGCACCTGCAGCCCCATCTCGATGTCCTGGGTGGTCAGTCTCGGGAGGGACAAAAGGCAAGGCCTCGGAGGAACTTTAGAAAGAGGCCCTTTGATGGGAAATAGAACGAGAGACAGGAAAGCACAGAGTGGGTCACGCAGCAAGAACTTGTGCCCACGTAGGTGAGAAGCGTGCCCGGGGTGTCAGTATGCGTCGTACGTGGGGAGCACAAAAGTATTAAAAAGGCCAACATTGCCCTGACACAGACAGCATGGGATTATTCAGAGAGGGCTTGAGATGCAAGATTAACCCCTGGGCCACCTCTTCTCTGCAAATAGCCAGGCTTGTCAGGGCCCATGTTCAGTGGTCAGCTCTGGGCGGGTTTTTGGTGCCACCAGGTCACTTGGGCAATAAAGCTGTCCTCAGAGCCTCGCCTTTGCAATTTAACCCCGAGCCCCAACCTGAGCTTGGAAAGCGCTGCCATTCTTCCGAAACGGACGCTGACAGAAGAGTACACATTAAGAAAGGTGATCATAAATCAAATCACAAAAGAGGTGAGCCCAGACGGCCCATTTAAAAAAATCAGGTTTTGTTTTCATCGTACGTGTCCAAGGAAGGCTCGAGCGTGGAGAATGCACTTTCATACACCAGACTCCGAGGGGACAAGGAGCTCCGATGGAAGAAGTGACCACCTGGAAAAGGAACAAGAAAAAGACTTACTAGGTCGTGGGGCTCATACTGCCCCATGGCTCAGAGGAGAGAGGGTTGGTTATCTCGGAAGCATCACATTTGCTCAAATGCCTGTCTCTATTTGGGGCTCTTTTCATGAGGGAAATGAAAGGAATTCAGGCAACCTTCAATTGAAGCACACTTTAAACACGGACATTCCAATGTTTGGGTTCTCAAAAGATTAACCACTGGAGCTCTTCAGAGCAAAAGCCTCCAGGTGCTCCTACAAGGCCTCCACTTGCAAATGTGAAGACTGCTGCCTAGCAGCTCACAGTCCCTTCCCGTCTGAGCCTGGGGTGGAGGGCGCTCTGAGCCCCTCCATGGCCGGGCGCACTGAGGCTGTGACTTTGACGCTCTGACAGAGTTTTTATTTATATCAAAATTATACCTTCAGTGGTTCAGATAGTTAACCCCACATGCACTGAAGCCACTAATCTGCAGCTTGCCTTTTCCAGAGGCAGCCGCTCTGGGCAACTCGTGGCACAGGCCTCCATTCTCGGAAGGATGGGCCTGTGGCAACGCTCCCCGATGTCTTCAGCAATAGAACTTACTACTGGACCCCCACTCTGGGGTTTTCCCCCCATCTCCCCCTTAGCCACATCCATAGACTTTTCCATTGCCCCAACATACTCACACTTGTATTTTGATACGAAAATTTAGTGTTTACATTATTTGATTATTTGTGCTATTCAGAGCTAAGCCACATTTACAGTCCATTTTCTGAATAACTACGTTTTGTTTTACAGCTTTATAGGGGCATAACTGGCGTACAACAAAATGCACATATTTAAAATGTATAGTTTGACAAGTTTTGACCCATATTCACATCCCTGAAACATCACTGGAATCAAGACAACCAACAAACAACAACAAAAAAGAAGTATTAGAAAATAAAAAGCCCTGGCTGGTATAGCTCAGTGGATTGAGCACGGGCCTGTGAAGCAAAGGGTCGCTGGTTCAATTCCCAGTTGGGGCACATGCCTGGGTTGCAGGCCAGGTCCCCAGTGGAGGGCACGTGAGAGACAACCACACATTGAGGTTTCTCTCCCACTCTTTCTCCTTCCCTTCCCCTCTCTCTAAAAATAAATAAATAAAATATTTTAAAAAAAGAAAATAAAAAGACAGCGAACATGAATCCCGAAACTTCCTAGTGACTCGTATTTCTTCCCCTTTTTCCCACCTCTTCCTACCCCCAGATAAATGCAGGTGAGTTTGCATCTTGCTAGAATTTTCTTTAAGTGGAATCATCGGCTCATCTACTGGCTCTTATGAGTAAATCTACTACGAATGTGGGCGCACGGGTCTGACCTCTGTGCCCCTCAGGGGATGCCCAGCAGCGAGAGGCTGTGGAGGCGCACGCCACCGTTTCTGCCGAGCACCCCGCCAGCCATGTGGGGTCCCCCTTAGCACCTCCCCAGCACCTAGACACTCCGTGTTGGGCGCACCAGCCCCAGCGGGACTCCCTGTGGCGTCAGAGTGCAGCTCCCTGATACCCAGCACCTTCTGCTGTGCTCGTCAACCCATCGCGCATGTGTTGTGAAAAGCATTTTGTTCAAATTGTTGCCCATTTAAAACAGTGGGTTGTCTTCCTATTGCTGAGTTGTAAGAATTTAAAAAATACATATGTTCTGGACACAATTCCTTTGTTTTGGAAATATTTTCTCTTATTCTGTGTATTGCCTCTTTATTTTCGTAACAATGCCCTCTGAATAGTGAAAGTTTTACATTTTGGTAAGATCTGATCCATTGATTTTTCCTTCTGCAGTGGGTGTTCTGTGTGGGAGTAAAGGATCTTGCTAATGCCAAGGGCAATAAGATTATTCTCCTGTGGCTTCATCCAGAAGTTTATAGCTTTAGCTCTCACATTTAGAGAAACTGCTGCGAATAAATTTTTGTGTGTGGTGGGAAATAAGGATCGAAGTGCATGGTTTTGCCTATGGGCACGTTCAGTAATTTCAGCATCATTTGTTTAAAGGGCTATCCTTTCCCCTTTGAGCTGCTTGGCACCTGGGTGGCCCATCTCCTGCTCGTGGAGGCACGGCTCTTCTGGGGCACTCTCCTTTGCTCCAGGAATCTGTTTGCCTGCCTTGCGCTGTCTTGATTACTGCAGCTTTCATTGCCAAAGTTGTCCATCTTGTCTTGGTTTCTATTAAATTATTTTAAAGTCCATGTCTGAATTTCCAATATTTGTATTTTTTGTGGACCTATTTCTATTCTTTGTTTTTTCCCCCTTTTTTGGTTATTTGGCCTCCTGGTATTTCTGCTATTTTTTGTTTTTCTTTTATTATTCTTTATTAAATTACAGTTGACATACAATAGTATATGACTTCCAGGTGTCAACACAGTGAGTCTACATTCACATCCCTTTACAGTACGATCACAGTTAAGTCTATTGTCATCTGTCACAATACAAAGTTATGATATCATTGATTATATTCCCTGTGCTCTACATTATATCCCATGACATTTACTTTGTAACCAGAAGCTTGCACTGCTTTTTGCCCTTCAGTTTTTCACTCCCTCTCCCACTCCGCATTCTCTGGCAACCGTCAGCATCCATTCTTGGTATCTGGTGGGTGGGCTGAAAAGTTCCTTTGGTTTTGTCAGTACAATGGCTGTAGCAGGGCTCAGTTGTTTGTCTTTAACTTCCTTCAAAATAATGTTGTTAGACTGTGTTGTGACAGCTGTCATATCGGCATGTGTTAAAAAAAAACCAACCTTATCAGAATTGGTGAATTTGACTTCTGGCCAAGATGGAGGTGTAGGTAGACATATTGTGACTCCTCACACAACCAAAAGAAGGACAACAACTTTAAAACAAAAAAATAACCAGAACTGCCAGAAAATCAAACTATGGAAGTCTGACAACTAAGGAGTTGAAGAAGAAACATTCATTCGGATAGGTAGGAGGGGCGGAGATAGGCAGCCCAGGCAAAGAGGACTTGAAGCAGGATGGTAGCTGGTGGACTGGGTGGTCCCATATTTGTGTGCAGATAAACTGGGAGGAACAACTGGGGAGTGAGCTAGACTGAGCAATCTAGGATTCCAGTATGGGAAAATAAAGTCTCAAAACCTGTGACTGAAAAAACCTGTGGGTGTTGGAGCAGTGGGAGAAACTCCCAGCCTCACAAGAGAGTCCATTGGAGAGACCCCTGGGTCCTAGAACGTACACAAACCCACACATCCAGGAATCAGCACCGGAAGGGCCCAATTTGCTTTTGGGTAGCAGACGAAGTGACTGAGAGCCAGTGGAGAGGTGAGCAAGTGGCACTGTTCCCTCTCAGACCTCCCCCAAGTACAGCGTCACAATGCAGCCAAGTGGGTTGCTCCACCCTGGTGAACATCTAAGGCTCTGCCCCTCATATATAACAGGTGTGCGGAGACAAAAAAAATATGGCCCCAATGAAAGAACAGATCAAAGCTCCCCTCCCCCAAAATACAGCTAAGTAGTGAAGAGATAGCCAATCTATTAAATGCACAGTTCAAAATACTGGTAATCAGGATGCTCACAGAAATGGTTGAGTATGGTCACAAAATTGAGGAAAAAGTGAAGGCTATAAAAAGTGAAGTAAAGGTAAATGCACAGGGAGCAGCACACCCCAAAATGTATTTTTTGACGATCCAACAAAAAAAAACCCCAACAGGTATAATTTTGACTTGTTCACACTGGACAGCTATTGTGTTGGCTGTTGTCATTTTTTTAGTTTGACAATCTAAGGGAAAAGAGGTCAGTGCCCCTGACTCCTTGTCAGGTGGTGTGTGTCTAAAACATTCCTGCTGCGCACGGTTGAGAGCCACTGTCCCAGGGCATCAACAATTCCACTGGGATGAGGCTCCAGGGGTCCACCCAGCTCTCCGAATGAGGGCTGCTGGCCCGGTCCGGGGCCCCTTCCTCTGCCCCGTTTAGTGCAACCGCAGCCCGTTACAGATAAATGGGTATAGAACACTTGCTCCCACGCAAGGGCTTTGTCCTACTACATTGAGCCACAGGATGTGTGTATGTACACACACACACACACACACACACACACAGAGCCTGTGGCTCAATGGTGGCTGCACTGATTGAAAAGCGACAGGTGAACAGAATTTTCACAAAAAGCTTTCCTCACGTAAAACTGGAGGTGAGACGCCTTTCCAAGAGCCCTTTCAAAGGGCTGCATGAGACCCCGCCTGGTCCGGGGAGCCCTGTGCCTCCACGAAGGTGGATGAGTGTGTGCTGGGCAATCACGGGACCAAGAGCGTGCAGGAGGACACCACAGCACCGCAGCAGAGCCGGGCCTTCTTGGGGTTGAGGGGCGCCAAGCCTGGGAAGGGCGTGCATGCATCCTGCTTTTTGGGTCGCCCATCTTTTCATGCCAGAAAGGAAGAAACCACGTCACTGGGCACCCACCCTCATGCCAGGCTCCTGCTCAAACCGCATGGCCCTGTGTGCTGCTACTGTTCCTTCGCTCCCAATGGCGAGACACCGAGGACTCCCAGTCCGGGCGCCCACACGCGTTTGGACATGCAGAGCGCGCCAGCCTGCGGCCCCGTGAATTTAGCTGCTGGGGGGTGAGTGCTCACAGCAAATTGAATGGAATGCCAATTCAATTTGCTCCAGACTGACAGCTATCAGACAGCAGGTGGGGGGGGCTGCGTGGAAAAGGTCAAGGGACTGAAACAAAACTTCATACACACAGACAACAGCACAGTGATCACCAGAGGGAAGAGGGCTGGGGGATAAACTGTGATGGAAGGAGACTTGACTGGGGGTGGTGAGCACACACCGCAATACGCAGATGCTGCATCACAGAATTGTATATTGGAGACCTGTATAATTCTCTTATCTGATGTTGCCCCAATCCGTTCAACAGGAAAATGCAGTGTGTTCTGCCCAGATTGAGGCCTGCTGGACCTGCACAGGAGCGTCCGCAACGTGCGCCACTGCGGCTCGCTGTCCTGGCTGCTCGTGCATGGTGGTACTGGAGAGGGTTCCAGAAGGTGCCCAGGTCAGGCCCATCACACCTCCCAGCCTTCCACAGGGTGCATTCACACCCTCTAGACAACAAGCCCCCAAAGCGGGAGGGGCAGGCTGCAGGTAGCACCCATTTGAGGGGTGCTGAGGCTCAGGCTGGCCCACGCTAGCAGCTCCGCCTGCTGGGCGGTGACGCGCAAGCACGTGACCCAGAGCATGTGACCCAGAGAGCCGCTAGCCGCCCCCGCTCCCCGCACCCCCCCCCCCCCCAGCCGCTGCCAGCGTACTTGTCCTTAACGCTGCACGGTGACTTGAGGGGTCCTTCTGACATGACCGGAACACTTTATTTTTTGCCTTTACAAACTACCCCACATCCCTAGGATGTGACCCCTGACAATTTGTGAAGCAGGTGGCCAAAGTGCAGCACTAGAAACGCATTTTCACGGCTTGAAGAGAAAGCAGTGTTCTGTGCCTCTGGATGGCAAGCGGTTCTTCCCTGCTCCCGCTTGCGACCGGACCCTTCTTCCTGGGCGCAGGGGAAGGGGGCGGCCCCGAAAACCCTTCCCCGTGAACAGCTAGGCAGGACCAGCGGACATCTTCCTCGGAAGGAGCTCGTAGGAAAGCCTTGAAGAACACAAGAGTGCAGGGATGGTGTGACATTTGCACGTGCTAGACTTCGTCTCAGTGTCTCGAAGCCGCTGCAGGGATTGGCTGGGCGATGCTGCCGACACAGCGACACAGCCCCCGGCCCCTGCACCCCTGGGCTCACCTCCCTCTTCCCCGCCGTCCCCGAGCCTGCTGTCTGCACCTGTTTTCTGGTGGCTCTGCGGAGAGGACAGGACCTCCGCAACAAGACCTGCAAACATCTCGTTCTCCGCTGTCCTGCTGCCAGGGCTGGGCCGGGGCCGAGGGCTTCCCGGGGGCCGCCTTCCCTATGGGTTTCGAGAATTTTCCTCCCCTCACTCGCCCATTGTGTCCATCCTATGTCTTGTCCCTGAGCTTGTAGTTACGGGGGCTGCCGAGCTGCCACGCTCTCCACCAGTGCCCCTCCCTGCTTCCTTCATGACCCCATTCTTTCCATTCCAGGCGCTAGTCTGCGTCAGTCACTCCTTCGGAGCCTGTCAGGCCTCCTCTCATGGTCCCCACGGGAGCGCCCAGCAGTGCCCCCCAGCGTCCCGTTCCAGTCCTAACCCAAGGCCTTCAAGCTTCACAGCGCACCCTCCCATCATGCTTTGCACACGAGGGTCCCGTGGTCAGCGCCCCGCACAGCCTATCCTGCCACCCACTGAGCTTCCCTACATCGTGCATGGCCTGGGGCTAGGGTGCAGAGCCCAGGGCCCGCCGCGGACACTTCCCAGCGCTGCAGCTTTGGGAAGTTATCACATGTCCCTAAACCCGTGTCTTCGTCTGTCAAGTGTGGCTAGTAGTAGCAGGGCTGGTGCGAGAGGCAGATGAGCTAATGTGCACAGAGCGCTCAGGAGAGGGCCTGCCACACAGCAAACACCATGTGCCAGCTAGTGTTACTGTGGTCCTCGATTTAGTGAAACTGTGTGTGTGTGTGTGTGTGTGCGTGCGCAGAGGAAGAGGGCACCTCAAAGAGCTCCCTCTGTTCATTTTGCTGTCACACACACAAATATAAAACACAAACACACAAACTGTGCTTGTGTGCAATGCTCTGCCCTGACATTGTTCCGTCGGTTCACTTCCCCGATTTTTCTCTGAGACTCTGAATTCTTATTTTTTTAAAACATTTTATTTCTATTTTTAGAGAGAGGAGAAGGGATGGAGAAAGAGAGGGAGAGAAACATCAATGTGTGGTTGCCTCTCATTCACGCCCTACTGAGGACCTGGCCTGCAACCCAGGTATGTGCCCTAACTAGGAATTGGACGGGCAACACTTTGGTTTATAGGCCTGCAGTCAATCCACTGAGCCACACCAGCCAGGGTGTGAGACTCTGAATTCTTTAGGGTGACAACTGTGCACCATTTAGCAAAGGCTGGCTCCCATTTCCAGGCTGGAGGGTAGCCACCCTAGGAACACTGGCCCTAGGTTACCCAGGTTTCCTTTCTGACTTTGCCACTAATAGGTTCAGGGCAATGACTAAGTGACTTGAGCAATTGGGAGAGAGGGCTCAGCTGTGTGCTCTCACTGAGATGCACCCACACGTGAAGCTCCCCTGCCTGGACACAGCGGGAACTAGCACAGCACTGCGGTGCTTGCACATGGGGCTGCCCCACTGGAAGGAGCAGGGCATTGCGATGTGCACACTCAGCAGCCTGCCCAGACCCAGCTCAGGAAACAGACAATTAAAGCAACAGGGCACAGCACATGCACACTGGGCAGCCTCACTGGGATCAGAAGAGCAAGGAAGCGTGCACACGCCAGGATGCCCAGCCCGGAACCCACTCCTCTGGCAAGGCCACACACCACGCACCCACATGCACCCACCCTGACTAGCATTAGCCTGCCAAAACCATTTGGCACACAGGCTACACAGAGACCACTTTTGCAAAATTGGGAGAGAGAGCTATTTCATCTAACACATAGGAACAAAGAAAGTCAAACAAAAATGGGGAGACAAGAATATTCTCTCAATCAAGACACAAAAAAAATAGCTGGAGGAAAAAAGCTGATGAAACAGTAAGTAATTTGCCTGATAAAGAATTTAAGGAAATAGTCACAAGGATGCTCAACAAACTGGGAGAGCAGAGTACAGGGCCTCGGAGAGCGCTTCAACAAAGAGCCAATCAGGGGTGAGAAAGACAATGACTGAACTGAAAACTACATCCGAAGGGATTAGAAGAAGGGCAGGAAGTATCTTTGAAGAAATAATGACTGAAAACTTTCCTAACTTGGGGAAGCAAACAGATATCCAGGTCCAGGAAGCACCGAGTTCCAACAAGATAACCTCAAAAGAGACTCACACCAAGACATACAGTAATTAAAATGGCAAAAGCTGAAGGGAAAAAAGCAAGTTTGAAGGTCACGAGAAGGAAACAAGTCACAGACAGAGAAAGTCTCACAAAGCTGTCAGCTGAGTTCTCAGCAGCCGCCTTACGGGCCAGCAGGGAGCGCCAGAGGGACCGCAAGTGCTGAAGGAAGGGAACCTGCGCCCCAGAACGTGCGGCCTGGCAAGGTTGTTACTGCTCAGAACTGAAGGAGAGACAAAGAGTTTCCCAGATAAGAAAAAACGGGAGGACTCCATCACCATGAAACCAGCTTTATGAGAAATGTTAAAGGGTCTTCTTCGTGAAGAAGAGAAAAGGCCACAATGAGAGAGAAGGATATACAGGAAAGAAAAGAATCTCTCTGTCAAAGACAGATTTATATACAACAAACACAGTAGGTTCGCACTTGAAAAACTAATAGGAAGGTTCAAAGACAAAAGTTACGAAACTAACTATAATAGAGAATATACAAAGCAAAAAGATATTGACCATGTATCAGCTTAAAACAGACTGCTATATATATCTACATATATGTAAAAACTATATAGAGAGATGGATATATATGAACCTCATGGTAACCACAAACCAAAACCTACAAAAATACACAAAAAATAAAGAGAGGAACCCAAACAAAACACTAAGGAAAATCTGCAGAACAAAAGGAAAGGAATCAAAAGAAAGGAACAAAGAACAACAAAAACAGCCAAAAAACACTGAACAAAATGTCAATAAGCACATAGCTGTCAATTATTACTTTATTTTTGTTGTGGTTTTCTTTTTTTTTTTTAATCCTCACCCGAGGGAATGCTTATTGATTTTAGAGACAGGGAAGGGTGGGAGAGAGAGAGAGAAACATTGATTGGTTACCTTTTGTGCACACCCCAACCAGACACCAATCAGCACCCTAGGTGTGTGCCCTGACCAGGGAATTGAAGCCACAACCCTTTAGTTCATGGGATGATGCTCCAACCATCTGAGCCACACTGGCCAGGGCTCAATTATTACTTTAAATGTAAATGAACTAATACTGCAGTCAAGAGAGAGAGGGTGGCTGAATGGATAAAAAACAAGACCCCTCTATATGCTGCTTCTGAGAGACTCACTTTCATAGGTGTCCGACCTGTGCCCTGAGGGCTGCATACAGCCCAGGATGGCTATGAATGTGGTCCAGCACAAAACTGTAAATTTACTCAAAATTTTTGCTCATCAGTTTTTGTTAGTGTTTGTGTATTTAATGTGCGGCCCAAGACAACTGTTCTACTTCAATGAGGCCCAGAGACGCCAAAGGGTTGGGCAGCCCTGCAAGAAGCACAGAGTGAGAGTGATGGGGTGGAGAAAGAAATTCCATGCAAATTGAAATAGAAAGAAAGCTGGGGTAGCAATATGCCTATCGGGCAAGGCAGACTTCAAATTAAACACCATAGAAGGAGACAAAAAGGACATTACATAATGATAAAGCAGTTAATCCAAGTAGGGGACACACAGGTAACAAATATCTACATGCCTAGCGTAGGTGCCAGTATTAATGGACATAAAGGCAGAAGTTAGCATGAACACTATGATAGTTGGAAACCTTAATACTCCCCTTACCTCAGTTGATAGGTCAGGTCATTCACACAAAAAATTAATAAGGGGAAAATGGCTTTAAAGGTCACACTCGAGCAGACTGACTTAACAGACATTCAAGTAACATTTCATCCCCAAACTGCAGATTATATGTTTTTCTGAAATGTACATAGAACAGTTTTTGGAGAGATCACATATTAGGTCACTAAACAAGCCTCAAATTTAATAAGATTACATCAAGAATATTTTCTGACCACAATGGCACAAAACTAGAAATCAGCTACAAGAGGAAAACTGGGAAAACACAATTATGTGAAGATTAAAAAACATGCTACTAAACAACCAATGGATCAAAAAGGAAATTAAACAGGAAACCAAAAACCTCCTGAGACAACCCCCCCAACCAAAACTTTCCAAAATGTATGGGATGCAGCAAAAGCAGTTGAAAGAGAGAAGTCTATAGCTGTAAAGGCCTGACTCTAGAAACAGGAAAATCCCAAATTAACCACACCACCCAACTCCACACCTAAAGGAACTAGAAAAAGAACAAAACCCAAAATAAGCAGAAGGGAGAAAATAATAAAGATCAGAAACTACAAAACAGAGACGAAAAAAACCAATAGAACAGATCAATAAAGTAAGAGCTGGTTCTTTGAAAAGATAAATAACACTGACAAACCTCTAGCAAGACTCTTCAAGAAAAAAGAGAGAGCTTGAATAAATAAAATTAGAAATGAAAGAGGAGAGATTACAATCAACACCACAGAAATACAAAGGATCGTTAAAGGATACTATGAACATCAAATTGGACAACTGAAATAGATACATTTCTAACAACACACAACATTCCAGGCCTAAATCAGGAACAAACAGAAAACTTGAAGAGACCAATAACTTGCTATGAAACTGAAGCAATAAAAAAAACTCCCCCCAAACAAAAGCCCAGGATCAGTCAGCTTCACAAGTGAGTTCTACCAAACATTTAAAAAAGAATTAGTACCCATCTTTCTCAAACTATTCCAGAAAATTGAAGAGGAAGGAAGGCTTCTATACTCATTCTACAAGAATAGCATTAACCTGATATCAAATGCAGGTCAAAAAAAGAGAATTACAGGCCAATATCGCTGATGAACAAAGATGCAAAAATTCTCAACAAAATACCAGCAAACCCAATTCAACAATACATTTAAAAGACCATATACCATACACAAGTGGGATTTATACCAGGGATGCAGGGACAGTTCAATTCCTCAAAACAATGTGATACATCATGTCAACAAAATCAAAGATAAAAACCACACAATCATCTCAAGAGATGCAGAAAAAGCATCTGACAAAATTCAACATTCATCTATGATAAAAATTCTCAAAAATGTGGGTACAGAAGAAACTTACCTAAAATGATAAAGGCCATACATGACAATCCCACAATTAATATGACACTTAATGGTAAAAACGGAAAGCTTTTCCTCTAAGATTAGGAACAACACAAGGATGCCATGTCTCACCACTCTCATTCAACACTCTGAAAGTCCTAGCCAAAGCTATCAGACAAGAAAATAAAATAAAAGGCATATAAGTTGGAAAAAAAGAAGTCAAACTGTCACTATTTGCAGGTAGCATGATACTATATATAGAAAACTCTAAGAAATCCACTAAAAAATTAACAGAATTAATAAATGATTTGGTAAAGTAGCAGGATACAAAATTAATATACAGAAATCTGTCACATCTTTATACACTAATAATGAATGGATCAGAGGAGAAATTATAAAAACAATTTCATTTATAATTGCATCTAAAATAATAAAATACCAGGAATAAACTTAATGAAGGAGGTGAAAGACCTGGGTTCTGAAAACGGTTAAGATGCTGAAGAAAAAATGAAGAGGACACAAATAAATGGAAGGAGACACTGTGCTCCTGGACTGGAAGGATTAATGTTAAAATGACCATACTATCCAAAGCAATCTACAGGTTAAATGTAATCCCTATCAAAATACCAATGTCATTTTTCACAGAAGTATAACAAATAATGGTAAAATTTGTATAAAATCACAGAAGACCACAAATAGTTTATACAATCTTGAGAAAGAAGAATGAAGTTATAGATATGAGGCTACCAGATTTGAAACTACCTAAAAGCTGTAATAATCAAAACAGTATTGTCACGGCACAAAAACAGACAGATAGATCAATGGAACAGAAGAGAGAGCCCAGAAATAAACCGTTGCTCATAAGGTCAATTAATCGAAGACAAGGGAGGCGAGAATACACAAAAGAGAAACAATAGTTTCTTCAACAAGTGGTGTTGGGAAAACTAGACAGACACATACAAAAAAATATAAATAAAACTGGACCACTCTCTAACACCATATTCAAAAATAAACTCTACATGAATTAAAGATTTAAATGTAAGACCTGAAACCATAAAACTTCTAGAAGAAAACATAGGTAGTTAACTATCTGACATCAATATATCTTTATGGATATGTCCCCTTGAGCAAGAGAAATGAAAGCAAAAATAAATAAATGGGAAGTTATTGTGTTAAAAAGCACCTGCACAGGGAAGGACACCATCCACAAAGCAGAAAGACAACCGACCGAATGGAGATATATTCGCCAATGACACATCTGATAAGGGACCAATATCCAAAGTATATAAGGAACTCATACAATTTAACACACACACACACACAAACAATTTGGAATAAAAAAAGGGCAGAGTACCCGAATAGACATTTCTGTGAAGAGGACATGCAGATGACCAATGGACATACGAAAAAATGCTCAAAGTCACTAATCATCAGAGAAATGCAAATCAAAAGCAAAATGAGACACCACCTCACACCTGTCAGAATGGCTGTCATCAATAAATCAACAAACAACTGTTGGTGAGGATGTGGAGAAACTGGAACCCTTGTACATTGCTAGTGGGAATGTGCAATTGTACACTGCTTTGGAGAATAGTTTGTTAATTTTCAACAATTTAAACTTGGAGTTACCCTATGATGCAATGATTCCTCTCCTAGAAATGTACCAAGACAACTGAAAAAGTATGTTCACAAATGTTTATACTAGCATTATTTGCGATAGTCAAAAGGTGGAAACAACCAACATCAATCCCTGGCTGACTGATGAACAAAATATGATACAAGACTTCCAGTCAAGATGGTGGCATAGATAAACACAGCTTGCCTCCTTGCACAACCACATCAAAATTATAATTAAATTACAGAACCACCATCACTCAGAACTGTCAGAAATCAACTTGAATGGAAGTCCAACAAGTACAGAATTAAAGAAACTACATTCATCCAGTCTGGTAGGAGGGGCAGAGACCCAGAATGGGCTGGTCCCAAATCCACATGTGGTGGATAAAAATTCAGGAGGGCTATCTCAGGAGCGAGGAGTCCTAGCCCCACATCAGGGCCCCCAGCCCAGGATTCCAGTGCCAGGAAGATAAATCCCCATAACTCCTGGCTGCAAAAACCAGCAGGGATTGAGTTGGTGGGAGAAACTTCTGGAGCCCCAAGCAGTTCCTCTTAAAGAACCAACACATAGATGTGCTCAGACTCACTCTCTTTGAGCTCTGGGGTAATAGATTGAAAGGCACCAGTGGCATCCAGAGAGGAAATAAACTTTCTGGCATGAAGATGGGAGCTAGGGGACAGCTTTCTCCCTGAGAGAAAGGTGGCAGAAGCCACTGCCCCCTTTCTTTTTTTTAAAAAATATTTTATTTATTTATCTTTTTAGAGGGGAAGGGAAGGAGAGAGGAAAGAAACATCAATGTATGGTTGCTTCTTGTGCATCCCCTGCAGGGAACTGGCCCCTGCAGGAAACTGGCCTGCAACCCAAGCATGTGCCCTGACTGGGAATCGAACCAGGATCATCTGGTTCGCAGGCCCACACTCAATCCACTGAGCTACACCAGCCAGGGCTCCACTGCCCCCTTTCTGAACCCTCCCCACACAGAGCTACAGGGCCCGCAGGTGGGTGCCATATCTGGTTCCATTAACCTGTCTAAACTGTTTGCCCACCCTGGAGATCCCCTGAGGCTCTGTCCCACCCAATTTACAGCTCTTAAGAGTGGCTTTTACATATGAATGGCTGGTCCTGGCTCAAGCTTCACAACTTCCTAAATCCCTTCAAACAAGCAATAGCAGGCCTCAGTGAACCCCTAGAACCCCTGTATCTCTTGCTAAGTGGTCCCAAGCATAGCACTGGCAGCAGCCAGCCTAGGTTCACAGTGTGGCTTCTCCTGGGAATCTCCAAGCCCGGCCCAAGTAGCAGCCATCAGTAGACTGCTTTATAGCTCATGTAGGGTAGCCATGGGCAAAACACAGGGGCTGACCTTGGCCTGCACTACCCAGGAAACCCCAAGGGATTATAATGCACCCAGTGGACAGCTACAGACCACATCGGAGAACCATCGCCGATGGTCCTGCACAGTTGATCTTCCAGGGAGTGCAGAGATTGGTGGTCACAGCCAGTCCTTATAGCTGACTGGCCCAGATAAATCCTTCCCATTGACCTGCCAATGGCAAACAAGGATCAACCTCAAGAGGAGGGTGTACTCAGGTCATACAAAGGGCACACCCTGAGTACCCAGAGATACTAGGACCCCTGGGTGATAGGGGAGGCTGTGCCACTGGACCCTATGTGTCACCTACTATAATAGGCCACACTACCAAGACAAGGAGTCACAGCAGCTCTACTTTATACATAGAAACGGAGAGGCTTCCAAAATGAGGAGAGAAAGAAGCATGGCCCAAATGAAAGACTAGATCAAAACCTCAGGAAAAGAGCTAAACAAAATGGAGATAAGCAATCTCTCAGGTGCAGAGTTCAAAATGCTGGTTATAAGGATGCTCAAGGAACTTAGTGGGGACCTCAGCAGCATAAAAAAGATCCAATCAGAAATGAAGGATATGGTAATTAAAATAAAGAAGAATTTACAGGGAAACAACAGTAGAGTGGATGAAGCCGAGAATCAAATCAATAATTCGGAACACGAGGAAGCAAAAAACAACCAATCACAACAACCAGAAGAAAAAAGAATCGAAAAAAACCAAGGATAGTGGAAGGAGCCTGTGGGACAAGTTCAAGAGGTCCAACATTTGCTTCATAGGTATGCCTGAGGAGAAGAGAAAGAGCACAAAATTGGAAATCTATTTGAAAAAATAATTTTAAAAAACTTCCTTAATTTGGTGAAGGAAACAGCCCTGCCAGTCCAGGAGGCACAGAGAGGGCCAAACAAGATGGATGCAAAGAGGCCCACTCCACGAATTGTCATAATTAAAATACTAAAGACTAAAGATAAAGGGAAAATCTTAAAAGCAGCAACAGAAAAGCAGATAGTTACGTACTGGGGAGTTCCCAGAAGACTGTCAGCTGATTTCTCAAAAGAAACTTTGCAGGTTAGAAGGGATTAGCAAGAAACATTCAAAGTCATGAAAAGCAGGAACTACACCCCAGACTGCTCTTCCCAGCAAAGCTCTCATTTAGAATGGAAGGGCAGATAAAGAGCTTCCCAGACAAGAAAAAACTAAAGGAGTTCATCATCACCAAACCATTACTATATGAAATGTTAAAGGGACTTATTTAAGAAAAAGAAGAGCAAAACTATGAACAATAAAATGGAAATAAATACATATCTATCAGATGAATCTGAAAAACAAACTGAGCAAACAAGAACAGACAGGATCATGGATAGGGAAAGCCTTTTGATGGTTGCCTGATGGGAGGGGTGTCGGGGGGAATGGGTGAAGAGGAGAGGGGATTAAGCAGCAGAAATAGGTAGTTACAGAACAGCCACGGGGATGTACAGTGCATCACAGGAAATGCAGTAGCTGAAGAACTCACAGGCATGACCCAGGGACAGGAACAATGGTGGGGGGACTGCCTGAGGCAGTGGAGGGTACTGGGTGGAGGGGAGAAAAGGGGAAAACTGAGACAACTGTAATAGCATAATCAATAAAATATAATAGAAAAAAACAAAACCAAAATGTGGTACATCTGTATAGTGCAATATGATGCAGCCACAAAAAAGAATGAAGTATGACACATGCTACACTGTGGATGATCCTCGAAAACATTAGCTTGACACAAAAGGCCGTGCACTGTATGATCCGATTCAGATCAAATCCACAGGGACGCAAGTGGCCTCTGAGCAGCAGGTGGATGGGGCAGGAGGTGCTAAAGGGTACGGACTTCATTTTGGGGGGTGAAAATGCTCTGGGGTTGGAGTTGTGACGGTTGCACAACCTTGTGAATACACTAAACCCCCTGAAATGGCTTTTCCTTCAAATTGGTACATTTTATGGCATGTGAATAAAATACAAAGAAAAAAACCCCACTCTTCCCACCGAGGCGAGGGTGACTGCTGCAGGAACCCGCCACCAGCGGCTCTGTCCCCACCCGCAGGGGGGCTGAGAATTCTCCACTGGAAATGTTATGTGTACTCACGGTCCTCGAGCACAGGATCCACTGTCATGAAATGTCTCAACATTTTCCTCATCAGTAAAGCAAACATATTTCCTTTACACCTGGAAAATGGCTTTCATGAAACTTTTTAGAATTTGCTATTTTTAAAAGAATGCCATACAAACTAGGTTTTCAAAAGTCAGACAGATATAGTTTCTTACTAATTGTTGTTACGTGTTGGAAATTTTTTCTTACGCTCAACCCTTCATCCCACAAATATTTATTGAGCACGTACTATGTACAAAGCACTCTGCTAGGTACGGGGGGGAGTGGCAAGGGACACAAAGTCCTGTCATTGCCGCTGTGGCCGAGCTGGTGTTCTGGCTGCAGAACTCCCGTCAGCCACACAGGAACGAGGTACCATCCGAGAGCGAGCTGTGACCTTGAGCCCGAGGGGCATTACCACACAGCACGAGCCCAGGTGTGGGTCCTATCTGGGACAGTAGGAGCCAACGGTGGGAACTCCGACAGAGGGAGCGGCATCGCCCTCACCCCGGGGGCCAGGAGCACTCTGGCACGCGATCCCCCGACTGGCCTCCAACCCAAGGGGGTGAATAACACTCAACGGCACAGCCTTTTCATTTCATTATTTATTTATTTTAATACAAAGCTTTGGCATTAGCAATTTTATGAAAAAATAAAATGTACTAAAAATAAATGCTTGTGTGGCATGATTGGTAAATGCTGCACAAAAATAGGTTCTCTTTTCCTTCGAGGCAACCAGTCAGAAAGCGGTCTGTGTCTTCTTTAAAACCATTCTACCCTATGGGATAAAAGGAGAGACAGGTCAAGACTGAAAGGGCAGTTGTCCGCGTTTCCCAGCAGCACAGACAGTGGGCCTGACCGAAGGGGGCCTGAGCCATCCCCAGCTTCCTTCCAACCACCCCCCTCCCCCCAGAGCAGAGCCAGAAAGGCGTCAGGCTTCCCTGAACTCAGCAGCTTCGGGTCTGTGGTTGAGGGGTGCGGTCACCCTGGAAAGGCGCTAGGACTCCCCAAGAACAGCTTTGTGCTTAAAAACGCAGGAGAATTGCACAACCGAACATGTGCTCTAAGTGCAGACTGTCGAGACCTGTAGCTATTGTCCTTCAACATGCTTCCCCTTCTGCTCAGACAAGACGAGCATTTTTATTTCAAAATAAGATTTGACGAGTGCAGTCTCCCACGGACGTCTGGCTCTCTCACGGGGACCCCAATCACGTGTGTGCACCCCCAAACCAGGTGTCTGAAGGCACCTCAAGTCTTTCACCAGGTCAACCCCTGCAGGCCCTCGGGTGAACTCGGCCCTGCCGCCTGCCCTCTGTGCAGCCAGCTCCGTCTCCCTGGCGCCCAATTCCGCCCAATCTCTGCTGTGCTGACTTGCAGATCCGGGCCTCGAACCAGTGTCTTTCCCCGGCACACGGTTCTCCAGCATTCCTTGATTTCGTCTCCCTCCTTGTCACCCTGACTCCCTCTCTGAGGTTCACTGTGCTCATCTTCCTGACTCTGGTCCACCCCAAAGCAGCTGCCCAGCCTCGGGAAGCACCTTCTGTGCTCCTTCCCGGTTAACAGAACAAAGTCTACATTCTGCCTGCCACCTACCCGCCACCTGCAGTGTCCGCACCACACAAACAGCCCCTGAACCGGCTCGCTTTTTCCTCACTTGGTGCCCTCACTCTGCCTGTCCTGGTTCTCAGCCGCTCCCCCCAGGAAGCCTTTTTCAGGAAGAAGCAGCCAGTGACCCGTTTGGACGGCACTGAGTGACTGTCTCCTCTCCTACAGGCAGCTCCTGCTCTTCCGGTCACCAGCGGGGGTGCTCTGGGGGTCTGACAACAGACAGGCCCGCTCCGAGCCCCTCCCCATACAGCTTGGGGCTTCATTACGTTCTCTAGTTGCGTGGAAGGTGCTGCACTGTTTTGACAGCATTTCCTCACAAATGCTGGATATCAGATATAAGGACTTTTAATGGGTGAATCAAAAATCTTAAACTTACTTTATTTTTGCTGTCTTTCTAAGGAATTATAAACTAATGCAAGAACATTAAAGGTACTTCTGAAAAATAAAAAATGACCACTGCCTTTAATCTTCCTTGTCATGATGTTTTTAGAAAATCAAATCTGTCACCTTCAACCACATTGCTTGGAGCCCTTACATGGCTCCCTGCAGCAGTGTGAGGGGAAGAGACCAACGCAGAAACCCTGGGCTTCCATGCCGAGCTCTGCTACCCATGGCATTTCCTGGGGCCACTCAGCCCATCTGGGTCTTGGGTTACTCCTCTGTACATATCCCAGGCTCAGGGTGGCTAAAAGAAGAAGTAAATATTCAGAGAAAGAGGAGGGCTTTTTAACAGATGGAGGCAAGTTCAAATCTTCGCTGGCATTGCTACCAGAAAGGCTGTCTCAGGAAAATGAAGACAGGCACTAGTGTGAGCAAACAGTAATAAGTTGAGAAGTAAAAAATTCAAAGTTCTTGCCCTGGCTGGTGTGGCTCAGGGGATTGAGTGCTGGCCTTTGAAGCAAAGGGTCGCCAGTTCAATTCCCAGTCAGGGCACATTCCTGGGTTGCACACCAGGCCCCCAGTACAGGGCATGTGAGAAGTAACCACACACTGATGTTTCTCTCCTTCTCTTTCTCCCTCTCTTCCCCGTTGTCTAAAAATAAATAAATAAAATATTTACAAAAAACATTGCTTTTGATACTTAAAGTTCTAGAAAAGGCAGCAGAGAACCTAGCCCCTCTCCTCTGGCTCTGATCACTACCAGGAAGGGGCCAGTTGGGACTGATTCAGGAGGGACTCTCAGGAATGGAAGGAACCTGTGACTCGCACCTGATGCAGGAGCTGTTTCTGAGCAGCTTCTGCCTGAATAACGGGTCTTGGCAAGCTCACGAGCTTCCAAACATCCCAAGCCAGGACGAGCAGTTCTGACTGGCAGCAGGTTCTTTCCCCCAGGCAGTGCGCCGTGTCTGTCAGCCTGGTTGGGAGCATAATGGGGCAGTGTGGAGAGCAACGCAGTCCGACAGGAGGACGCTCTTCACGGGAGCTGTTCTCGTCTTTGGGAGTCCTTCCAGTGCCTGGAGACACCTCTCACCTCACCCACCCAGGTTCCTGTTTCTCTAGGCTAAGAACCCCCAAGACATCAAATGCTTAATTTTCAGACCCTCTTATCTTAGATGTGTCGGTATTCCTCTGAAAGCGTGTGAGCAGGACGACTCAGAACTACTGAGTAAACAGAGAGAGCAATCACTCTGATGTGGTCTGGGGCAGCCTGAGCCAGCCCATCGGCACAGCCAGGGCTCTCTCTGGGTCTGGGTGGCGCTGCAGGATCTGACATCTGCCCGGGCTGTTTCAATCTTGAATGTTTAGGCTACAGTCCTCGGCACATTTTAGGGCGTAACATCCAAATCTAGGAATGGAAGTGGGCTGTGGGGCACCGAGCTGACCTCCCTGCTCAACTCAAAATCTCCCACAGCACCCACAGGTCATACAGCTTGTTCCTCAGACAAAAAACAATGACGACACTTACTTTTCTTACACTGAGAGAAAACCAGCCTGACACACATGTTAATCTTCAGATGCTAGGTTTTAACAAGGTCTATCTGAATAACGAAGTACAGGGAAAACCCCCTTCGGACACTGAACTCCAGTGACCTTGCTTACTCAGGTACTAAGAGACAGAAGCATGGAAAGCAAATATATAAAAATGTGTTTATTTGCTTGACTACTGTCCTGCTTATATTGCAAAGTCTCACAACTCACTAGGTCTGCAGTATTAAAAAATTAAAATCACAATTAGTCTTGGTTGAGCACTTAAATAGAATTTCATCATAGTAGAAGGGGAGTGGCCTCAGGTACAGGGACTTTGGATTGACTTCTGATTAAGCCAATAGCATCAAGCCCCAGGTGGCCCTGCGGAGCCTGATGAGCGGGTGGTAGTGTTTTCCCGGCTAGGGGCGGCAGTCCAGGGGCGGCAGTCCCTGCAGTGGGGGCGGCAGAGGCCGCCTGCTGGTGCCCCATGCCTGCCCCGATGTCACACCAGAAACGCTTTATCTTGCTCACAAGTGACTAGGTCAAGGTCTTGCTGAAATCACCCACAAGTTCAGTGCAATACTGTCAGAAAAGTAAACTGTAATAGAAGACTCTTACAAATGAAATGAGGTTCCCTAGAAAATTAAAAGAGAGCTATTAAGCTGAAAAGGCAATCTCATTTTGGGAAAGTTTTGGTAAAGGCAAAAACAGAACTAAAGTGGATTTCAAAAAATTCATTAATGAGAGTACTCATAAATTTATTTGCTGACATAAACTTTTCTCTTGAATTAAAACTTTTCATAACATTTTGGGGAGACACTGAGTGACTATTATCTCCTATGATTAAAAATTTTTTAAAAAAATTAATTAATTCATGCTATTAAAAAAATCAACATATAAAAGCACAAGAGAAGAACCCCGTAGGCCTACTGAATTAAGATAATCCCCACTAACAGCCCTGTGAGTGTCTCTCACACACGCACAGGTGTACACTCTCTCTCTCACACACTCGGTCATTAAGTGGGGCACAAACATCGACTTTGGGGGGGCTCTGATCACCGGTGCATGAGCAGGATGCAGATGCGTGATGCAGCCCCAAGCTGACCGGACTGAGGCCCGGATCCCCGACCCATGACTTAGTCTCCGCGTCACACAGGCTCCTGCGCATGGAGCCCGGTTGGCGTGTCCCGGGCACTTGGACTTTTTGATGCTGGCAGCCCGTGAGCGTTCTCTGAAACAGCTGACACAGGAACCAAGAACGTGCAGTGCTGAGTGGCAGCAAGGGGGCCGTTAAATGACTTAGAAATTCTCTGAAAGCGACCCACTGCCACTGATGCCAGGTGACTTGTGAAGCCACCCAGCCGGAGGGTTGGAGGGGGGCAAGCAAAAGCGGTGGCTGCAGGCGGACTGAGTGCTTCCCCTCCAACTGTGGTTCGAGCAACAGGCCCCCACAGAGCCCCTCTGACCCGGATCCTGTTTAGTGAGGGAAAGTGAGTTATGTGCCAGATGAGGAAGGCTGATTGATGGCTAGCGCACTCACGGAACTTAAAACACTGCGGCAGAGCCGAATGGCTAACATTTATTGAGCACTTGTTATGTACCGGGCACTGTACCAAGCACTTCACACGCTAATTCTCTGGACCCTGTGACACACTCCTACTGTTACCCCTACTTTATGGATGACTAAAATGAGCTTCCGATAATGGAGAAGCCGGGAGTCTCATCGGGGACGCCTGCCTCCAGAATCTAGCAGGCGACCCTGTGCTAGTTGGAGTGAAACTGCGCCAGTGCGGCCCACAGGCGCAGCCAGCCGGCGAGCTGCTGGATGAGGCCAAGACGACTCTCCCGAAGGCTTCAGACTGCCACCTGACTGTGACACCCTCCCGACAAGTTACCGGTCCTGGATCCCCAGGGGACTTTCCACAAGTGTCTAGTCAACAGATGGGGTGAGAGGCCATACAATCACGTCCCTGAAGAGGAAGTTACCTGCCCATAGTTTCTACTGCTGAACAAGGAGCACTGAATTAAATCAATGACGTGAGCTTGGCTGATGAGCACTAATCTATTAAAACAGTGGATAGAACTGAATACGGATGGCGCGTGGACTTCGCCTGCACCGTCTGTGCTCACATTCGGGCGCTGTTCGGGGAGGCTTCCACCTCAGGGTAGTTTGCCTGCACACTGGTAGAGGACCGAGTGACATCCTAGCAGGAAACCCCCGTACTTAAAACAAAATGAGCAAAACCAAAAGCGTCCCTGTGGGAAGCTAATCTTGGAAAACCAGGGGATCCAAATGGGCCTGAACAGTCGTCTAGCCTGACGTGCCCTCTCCAGGACGCCTGGCCCAGACACCAGCCCTGATGGCGGCGTCCAGCTCCCTGTCCTGGCGCTCCCCACCCCCCACAGCAGCCCTTCTCCCTGGCAGGCGTTCTTCCTTTCGCCGAGATGAGATTTGCCTTCCTGTAACCTGCCCTCTAGTCCTCATTCTGTACTATTTTCTTCACCCCCGCCCCCGACAGTCTTCCCAATTGCTTCTTTCTTGCAGGTCACTGTTCCTTGACCTCCGGCCAGGGGTCCAGCAAACGCTTAGGACATCAGACTCCAGGTAAAGTCCGGCGGGCACAGAGTGCAGGGGCTGTTCCCACAGTGGCCAGGGCATGGACGTGCTTTCTCCCACGACTGTGCTGCGTCCCTCAGCATCTGCACGGCACTGGTGCTTCCCTCTCAGGTGTGGTGAACGAAAGCCCCTGGATTTGGTCTCGGGTGAGCTATTGCTGCCGAGCGAGGTGGACTCCCAACCTGAGTTACTGTTTGTGAAATAAGTTATTTTGCTAGGAATGATCCCATCAGAATCAGTACGAGACCGGTGAAAGCCAATTCTCACCATCTTTACAAAAGGAACTCTACATATTCTCTGGGGATCGTCTGGCACATGCAATCCGAAAGACAATTTGTTACTTACTCATTAGCATTCAAGCTAGCTGTGGCTCTGATGATCATGTAGCAGAGCGTGAGAGCACTGAGGAGGCCAAAACTGGCAATAATAAACCATTCTTCTGTTGGCAAAGGAAAGGGAGGAAGTCACTCTGGGGAGAAGGCTTAAGTCAGATCGACGTCAACATTTCCCTCAAAAGCAACGATGCGGACGTCAGCGGAGGTGGGAGCCCAGAGTGGCCCCAGGCAGTGAAGCAGGAGGTTTGCCAGAGAGCTCCTAGCTGAGAAGGTTAGTGGGAAGGGTGGTGGAAGCTGCCGGGGAGACGGGAGAGCGCGGCCCGACCTTCCTTCCCCGTCACGTCCTGAGGCCTGTGAGGCATGTGGCTCCCGAAAACCGTGTGGTGAAAATATGCACACAGAACTGCATGTGGGCACTGACTTTTCTTTTTACTTAACTGAAGTGACAACAGAATAGACTAGTGGTGCATGTAACCTTTCCTTCCTCATTTTGTCACTTCTGCGCATGTCATTCATTCTTAGACAATGGCTCCGAAGTGTGGAGTGGTGGCTCCCAAAGGTCCTGGGGACACCCCAAGCAGCCCCCAGGCTGGCCTTCCAGGGCACTCACGGCTACATTCTTTTCTCGTGTGCACAGGTCACTTATGGACTTTGTTTAAACATCACACGGCATCGGTGTCTCCCGGAAAGGACTTCCCTTCCCGGCTCACTGCTCGGTGTTGGGGCTGCCTCGCCCTGGCAGGAAGGGCGGGCAATCCACCAGACACCTGCCCAGCAAACAGCCGAGAGCCTCTGGCACACAGAGCTCTAAGGGCTTTTACCGCGTCTTGCTCTAGAGCCAGGGGGGTCAGTTCATATTTTCTCTTAACTTTCCAAAGACTGTTGTGTAAGTAACACCCTAAAAACATTTACTGAGAATCTTGAAAATAACCTAAGAACCAATTTGCTGTTTTCCGGAGCACACCCCAAGCAGGGCTGGCTCAACAAAGCGTTCCCCGGCAAAGCCCTGTGCACGCCTGTGGCTCGGACCAGAGCCTGGCACCAGGGGTGCCGCCCTGTCCAAGCAGAAGCTGCGGGTGCCGGGGCGGTCCTTATCCCGGTTTCCACGGGTCCTACAACTACGTGGAATAGTGTGCGCCTAGGGATTTTTCTAGACAAAGGTGATTCTACTTTCACTGGGTTTCAAAGGTGGCAATCTTTATTCCCCGTCCACCTGGTTTGTTTTATTAAAAGACGTAGCCAAGTTGTTCTTTTTAAATAACAGCGCAGTCTCTGCTCCTCAGATCGCAAACTTCTCATGCGTAGAGTGAATTTGCAAGGTTTTTCTTTAAGTCAAAACAAACATTCAAGAGCCTATACAAAATCCACGGCTTTACCCACATACATGTTAAGTTAGGAAAACGTATACTGGCATTTTAAAAAAACGAAGAGGTGACTGGTCATCAGCAGCAAGGAGCTTATAGCCACAGCGTTCTTAACAGTTTTTCCCTGAGAGGCTTCTGTGCATGACAACCAGACTCACTTTCAGAACCTCAATTACATCTGTGCTTCTGAATTCTGCACGTACCATCCACGCATGCGTGGAGTTGCAGTGACAAAATGTAGTCATCAAAGGCAGTAAACACCATCGAAACCACACGGAAAGGGCCGGGGCGCTTTGGCACCCGGTCCCCGCCATGTGTGTGCGCACCAGTGCGGCATGGCCCGGGCACGCAGGGGCGCGGGCTGAGCCGCTGGGGCTGCCAGCACGACAGCGCTTTGGGGGAGGAGACGGGCAGAGTCTCAGTAACTCTGCCACACGGCTTTACTCACCAACACACACAAAGTCTGCTAACAGGGATTGCTTTGATAAATTAGTGATGTTTTTGTATCATCAAAACAGATTTTAAAAGGATATTTGCACATAAAATATGTACTTGATATTTAGTACTTAATACTGTAGTAGGTGCTCAATAAATGTTGATCAATGAAGGGCCTACAGAACTCATCAATAAACAAACCTCTTTTATCTTCTTCATTACTACTAGATCAACTAAAAAAATCTCAACGACAAAGCAGGAAAATATGAAATGTGGTGAAAACAAATGACTGGGCAATGGTCAGAAATGAGTCAAACCACGTGGAAGACCAGTTTTTCTTATTTAAGAGCTGAATGGAGTCTCCCTGAGTTCAGATCCATGGCAGCCCTGAAGCCGGGCCGTGACTTTCCACAGTGCGTGGCTGGTGAGAAGCGTGTGCACACGCACGGACAGACCACATGAACCTCACTGTGAGACGGGAAGGCCTGTTTGAACGGCTTCCCCGCGGTCAGACTTGGAGTTGAGTGGAGTCCCGGGAGGTTTGGGGCTTGAAGCTGCAGGCAAGCGACAGTGCACGCTGGGGAGGGCAGCACAGAGTGCGGTGGGCGAGTGCGGAGCGGTTAGACGGGGGTGACGAGGACAGAGTGGAACTGAGGCAGACAGCAGCTGGTCACGGGAGACAGTGCACACGGCCCCAGAACACCCTCCAGCCGCTTGCACGCAGGCCTGGCCGCCCAAATCCCGGCGCTCCTCTCCCCACCAGCGGCTCAGTGATGGCAATAGTCACCTCCAGCCCACGAGCTTTGGGGTACCTTTCCCCTTGGCATCTCTTCCCTGGTGCACAACTGCACCACCGAGGTCGGTGCCCAAACACCCACCTTCATGAATGGAGTGAAATGACGTGGGCAGCCCCGGCCCCCTCCGTTCTTCCTAACATGGTCCATTCTTAGGTTGGTGGGGCTGCCCGCAGCCCAGAAGGCAGCGGGCACTGGTGCTCACAGCCACCCCCACCCAAGGGGCTGCCTCCCGTCTTCACAGCCCAGAGGGACCTTCCCAAAGCCCTGTGTGCATTATACTCATTCGAGACAGCACTCGAGACAGACCCCTGAACACACCGCTGCTGTTCATTTCACACAAACACACGAGCTCCTCACTGTGGAGCCGCCCTCGCTGTCCTCCAGGGCTGTTTCAAAGAAAGGACCCATTGCTTTCTTGGGTGCAGACCAAGTCACTGCCTCAATGCTCCCCTGGAGCTGTCCCCACCTGCCGAAGTGCAGCACGTGGCCGCTTGCCGACACAGGCCCACTTACTTGTCACGGCGATGTTGATCTCTCCTGTCCTGGGCGTGAGCTCCCCATCCTGAGGAAGAGGTGAGGTCCCCGAAGTCCGAAGGGGCTCCAGGCCCAGGGAGGCGTCGCTGGCGAGGTCACCAAGGGCTGGCCGCCGGTGAGCTGCCTGGGCCCGGGCGAGCCGCTCCGTGTCGAACGTGGTGCTCTCCGTGCACGGTGCGCTGGGCTGCAAAGTCGGTGGGGGGGGGGGAGTGGTTGTGAGAATGACATTGGAAAAGACTGACACTGCGTTGAAAAGACTTCATCAAGTTCTTTCCACGTGATCCCCAATCATTTCTTTCTCCCTCCACCCTTTCCACTCTCACCCAAGAGTTTTTCTTTAAAAGAAACAGGTAATCTCCTACAAAGAAAAACCAAAACTGATCACAAGGGAAACCGAACACTCCGCTTCTAAAGTGCTGACGGCCCCGGGGGCGAGGCCCCCAGGCCGGGTGGGGCGTCGGTGTGCAGCTGACCAAGTCCAGTGTGGGACTTGGGCTCAACGCTCCAGGATGGCGGTGACACCCAGCGCCCCAGCACCCCATCCACTTCTCTCACTTGCCCCAAAGGAGAGGTGCAGAGCTGCCTGGGCCAAAGCAGACTCCCTTGCCATGCCACCCACCCCCCCCTGCCCCGCAAGTAGACGTGGAGTCTCCTGACTCTGCAACCTGGCAGTCCGGTTTCCCTGGCAACCGTCACACTCAGCCCAAGGCAGCCAGTGCCTGGAAGCAGAGCTGGGGCCACTGGCAGAGAGAGGCTTCCACACGGAGAAGAGGCGGCCGGCCAGAGCCCCACGCACGGCTCCCTGGGCAACAGCACTGCCCTGTGGATGGGCCCACAGCCCAGCGAGAGCCCACAGCGGTGGAGAGACGGGGGCGCATTATGACACCCCTTAGGCTGATTCTGTTTTTCATGTGTAAGGACCCTTGGGTGCTCAGAATACGTGCTGGAAGGATTTTCACTAACGGTGGAAGGAGAAAGGATCAGCAACTCAAAAAATAGGATTTGGAAAACAAAACCACCAGTAAGGCTGGAGGCAACCAAAGAGGCCGAGTTAGCCTTTTCCAAGCGTCTATCACAGGCCAGACATCGAGGCAGCACCTCTGTGCCAAACCCCTCCAATGGGGTGACTTTTCCCCCGAGGGACACTCGGCAGAGTCTGGAGACACTTTCATTGTGTGACTGTAGTCAGGCTCACGGCATTTAGCTGAGGCCGGGACACGGCTGGGCAGCACGGCGCCGCGGTGCTGGGGCTCAGGGACCCTGCAGCACTGCTGTGCCAGCGGCGTGGTGCCCAGAGACGGAGGGCAAACAGGGCGGGGGCCACTTCAGGGTGCACCCAGACTGTCCCCTGGGAGCTAAAGTGAGGAATTCATCTTGTGGTCAAACTGAACTTTCTGTTCCATAAGGAGATTATTCATTCACTTTTTTTTGAGACCAGAAAGTTGTTTTCTATAAAAAGCAAAAATCCTGGATATATACTTCTCTTCAGGAAGGAACTGTAATGGCAGGAAGACCTCACTTGGTCACCACGGCTCTCTGTGCCCGACCAACACCAGGGCCCAGGCCCACCGGGGGCTGGCCCTGCCCACTCTCAGCACTTGCCACTGCCCCAGGAGGGTGAGGGCAGGTTGGAGGGGAAGAAACGTCAGCAGTGACACGTTTTATGTCATGCGGAAGGCAGAAGCCCCAAGACTATATTCTACTCCGAGTGTTTAAAGGCACTGGAATGCAGGAGAATCACGTCCCTGTCTCCATTTCAGCTCTCCAGCAACAGTCACCGCCCAGAGGCCCCGCTGGTGGCTGGCACAGCCCCCCTTCCCTAGGAGCTCCCTGAGGTGGGCCGGACTAGCCAGGCCACGTGGCAAGGCAAGCATGGCTTTCCCCGAGCTGTGACCGTCCACCTGGGCTGCCATGTCACACTCAGAAAAGACGCCACGCAAAGGGCAGTAACGAAATGGACAACGTACCACGATTCCCAGGGCCTTCAAGATGTTGAGTTTGCACATGGGGCAGGTGCAGTGTTCACTGAGCCAGGGGTCCACGCAGGATTTGTGGAACACGTGCCTGTGAAAAAGGACAGCTGTGTCAGAAACGCCACACTGCACCACGGCGAGGGCGAAACACCAAACCACCACATCGACAAATCGCCGACAGAAAGCGCCTGCTGAACCCGGGCCTCTGTGCCCATGAGAATGCGCAGTGAGAAGTGAGAGGTGGCATTCGGCTGTTGGGGCTTTTTATGCCACCAAATTCCAAAAACCACATGAGAAAACTTAGGAAATTTATTAAGAATGAAGACAATGAATTACACCTTAGAAATCAGTTGTGGTTTCTATAATGGCTAAAGAAGGAAAGTGGAATTTCAAAAATATATTAAGCAAGAGTAAAATGAAGAGCTCTCTGTATGTTATTGGTTTCATGGAACTCTAAATGTCACTTAAAACATTACTTCAAAAGACCTATAAGCACCCTGGCTGGTGTGGCTTGGTGGGCTGGAGAGTTGTCCTGTAACCAGAAGGTTGCAGGTTCAATCCCTGGTCCGGGCCCATATGATGTCTCGCATTCAAGTTCCTCCCTCTCTCCCCCTTCCCCTCCTTCTAACAGCAGTGAAAAGACGTCCTTGGGTGAGGGTAAAAAAAGAAACAAAACAAAAAACCTGTGAGCAACCTGTGCTAAGTGTCTGTGTCAGTGACAGGGCAGTTGGGTCTATTGTTAAGGATGAACTGCATGTCGGCCGTTTTTGGCTGAAATGTTAGAGGGAGAGAGAGGTGACGCTCTCACTCAGGTGAGAGAGAGAGCGAGTTGGCCACAGAGGGCCACCACCCTGGAGCCGGAGCGCGCCCTCTGGGAGGATGCAGTGTGCGTGGTCGGCTCTGGTCCCTCTGCAGCTGAGGGGCTGCGGGGGCAGCCAAGGGGCTGGGGTCCTGGCCTCATGGGAAGGGGCAGGCCCGCGCCAGGGGCCTTGGCAACAACTAGAGTCGTGTCTTGGAATCGGAAGAAATTTTGAGAAAGACACCATATCGAACCATGGTATGTCTTTAAAACTTTAATTCATATGTAGTTTACAAAGTTATATACAGCTGTTTAAAAAAGCAGTTTTGATTTAAAAAAATAAGAGGTATAGAAACTGTTCCACTGGGATTTGGAAGAAACGTTTGTGCTGACCACTTCAGCCCAGACAATGCACACCCGCCCCCCTATCACCCACTTGGGGCCCCCAAATCCACGTCTCTGGGGTCAGAACAAAGATCTTGAAGACTGAATTCATCCACCCCGTCTGCAACCTGCATGGAACCAGGGGATGCACCGCAGGGGGAGTCAACCACCCCTGAAGGCTTTCGTTTATATCTGAAGGTTGTCACTGAAGGAAGAGGCAGAAGTCCCGAGTGGCAGCTGAGACCTAACTGAACACGCGTCCAGGACGCACCACAGGTCCGCTCGTGTCGCTCGTGTCCTTGACCGAGGCTCCATACTGCAAGGCGCCACTGAGTGGTGCCCAGAGCTCGGCTACCCCTGTGGCTGCCAAAGGTGCCCAGCTGGCTGCCACTAACAAAGAGCAGAACTAGGCTTTCAACTCTCTCGGGGATGCAGGCCCCTTTAGGTCTGACAGACATGCCAGGCCCTCTCCCACCAGGGTGCACCTGCCTGGTGTCTGGCACAGGTGTTTTGGACCGAGGCCCACGAGGCCCAGGGTTGGTGGGGCTGGAAGTCCAAGAAAGCTCTCAAGGCCAGTTTTATGCCGACAGGTGACAGAAGAGACAGGGTCATGTGACCTAGAAAGGCCACTGAGTACAGGGGTGGCTGGGCAGCTGGCTTGAGGCAGGTGTGTGTGTGGAGACCCCAGATGCTGGTGCCAAGCAGTGGCCTAGGGCCAGCCCACCCCCTCTCCCGGGCCTCTGTGCTTCCCCTGCCGTGTCCGCCTGTCCAGCCCGTTTCTACTTATCCAGGAAGAACAGAACAGCACACCCGCACGTTTAGTTTCTAAAGCTGCCCGAGGTGAGCACTCCTTGCTCATCCCTTCCTTCGAACCCCAGTGATAGGTGTTTCCTGCACTGGGGCCCGTCCTGCAGGTCTGCTGATTTAGCAGGAGGTGCGCAGCCCCCTGCTGTGGGCGCCCAGGGAAGGACACACCCAGAGAGCCTCCCTTCCTTAGCCGACTTGCAATTCCAAAGAAGTATTTTCCTAAAAAGCTCAACCATTTCCTTTTGACTGTCTGTCCACCCACAGCTTTCCTAGCTCCAATCCCTAGCCCAGCGAGCCAGCCACCCCTCCCCGCCCCCTTCGCCCCAGGTCGGCAGTCTGGTCCCCGTGGGGCATCCCTCTTTGGGTGGCTGGGGACTGGCTGCCCTGCTCTTGTTCCTTCTTTTCTGTCAGCCACTCCCTCCACCCTCTCGCTTCTGGCTGCCCACCGAGCTCAGTGAGCTGCTCGAAGCCTCCGCCTCCCCCAGGCAAAGCCTGGACAGGCGCCCTTTCTGCCTCCCAGCTGTTCCTGCTGAGAGCCGGGCCGAGGGGTGGCGGCAGCAGCCCGTGAAACCTACACACATCCGGTCCCCGAACAGCGCCAAGGCCGCCCGTGAACGGCGCTGTTACACACACATCCTGGTGGAGTAGCCGTAGTGCCTCACGTGTTCAATAAATGGTGCAGGCGTGTGTGCCAGGCACCAGAGTGACCTATCACTGTCTTCAGGTGCCCCCCACCGAGGGCAGCACCTGGGCCAGTTAGATCTTGCAGAGAAGCCCCTTCCCCCTGTTACAAAAGACTCGATACAAATAATAAAGCGATACAAGTGCACATGAAAGCAGGCAAGGGCCCTTCCATTTAGGCTGAACAATGGGCTGGGATGAAAAGCGGGGCCCTGTCCAAGACAATGAAACAGGAAAAGGACAAGCAGGTCAGAGCTTCAACAAAGTCCTTTATTCCTGCGAGACACATTTTGGGATACAGAGTGTGTAACACATGGCACACGGAGGGAATGAAACCAGTCTCGCTGGGACGCAGTGCTGGGGGAAGGGCGGGGTCTATGGTGGAAGTGAGTGGTGGTCCCAGCCTTGCAGCCTCAGTGCTGTGCAAGGACCTGGCAAATATAAAAGGACCCAAGATCACTCAAGGTCACAGACAAGCGCTCTTTCCTGGGACTAGGACTGGCAGCAGATGCTGGCTGAGGCAGGCCTCCCCCCGAGGTGGGGGCAGTGCAGTGACAGGTGTGCCACAGCCCGCTGACTGACCCATGTTAGCTCCCAAAGTGGCATCTTAGATGTGCGTTTGTCCTCGGTGCGACACTCCACTTATGAAGAGTGTCTTCACCCACTAAAAAACGTGGCTCATTGACCTTTTAATAAACGAGGTCTAAATAAGGTCACAACTTTTCTGTTTCAAAGACATGGGGGCTGACACCCAGGGGAGGAACCGAAAGACACAGGTGGGGCCCCACATACCTCCAGCTCCCACCCGTCTACCGCACACCAACCTGACAGGTGACAGAAAGCAAAGGTCACATATCAGAGGCCAGCAAGGTCAGTTCAGGTCCCAGGCAGGCTTGTTAAAACCAGGACACACAGACAGACAGACAGACCGACACAAAAGCCCCTGGGCCTTTCTTCTGCCTGAGCTCAGAAGAGGAACAGTGAACGCAGCCCCCTTCCCCAGGCTGGCTGTGCAGGGAGGCTGCAGCGCGGTGCCTGGAGCCGGGTCTCAGTCAGAAAACTGGCAAGGGAAGGCCTGGGCCCTGCAGAGCAACAGAAGGAGCAGAACTGGAGGGCGTGGCTGCGGAGCACAGCAGGCCCAGGGATGGAGGGCTGCCCACAGAGGCCCAGCAGGGGCAGGCAGGGGCTCAGGAAGCAGTTTCAGCGGACTGGTAGCCACTGTTTTCTCTGTGAGGCAGAGGAAAGGTAGGTGGACGGGGAGAAAGGGATGAGTGAGGAAGGAGTTTAAGGAGAACAAGCACACCCTGACACGCTGCTGTGAGGACCTGTGAGGGCCGGGAGAGCCGGTGGGGGTAAAGGGGGCTCTGCGGCGCCCAGGGCCAGCGGAGCCGGAGCTGCGGGCCAGCTCGAGCAAAGGGCAGAGGCAGCAGAGTCACGTGTGTCCTCGGTGTCAGAGACCTGCAGACCCAAGAGCAAGGGCAGAGTGTCCAGGCCAAGGGGACAAGGAAGCCACAGCACAAGGCAAGAGTTAAAGGGAAGGGACTTGAGAGGAGCCCCCTGGCAGCAAGGCTGGCAGAAGACCTGGAGCAGAGACCCACGTGAGGGGGGCTGTGCTCACGGGGGCTGGCAGCTCTCCACTGCAGACACCTGTGGGTGCGGCTGGAGCCAGGGACCCTGCTGAGTACCCTGCAGCGAACAAAACGGCCCCCGCCGCCCCCCGCCCCAGCCCATAAAGAATGATCTGGTCCCAAATGTCAACAGTGCCAAGGTTGAGACCCTGTTCTGGTCAAAAGTTACCAGCTTGGGTCCCATGGATGCTGTCCCATGCAGAGTTAACTTCCACTCCACCCAGGGCCACGCTGCTGTCGCCATTTCAACAAGGTGACACGTTTTGCTGAGCATGGGGTGCGATGTAGTTTAGAGAGAGCTACAACTCATGGAGGCCCAAGACGTAAATGCAGAAAACATCCACCTGCTCCAAACTGAAAGTGGAACGTGGACACACAGGCAGGGCAGGAGTGAGCGGAGCCAGAACTTCGGGTGTACAGAAATGCCGTTAGGTTTGCAAAAATTCTACTCATACTCAGCAGTGGACTACAGACATAGGTTGAGATGCCTCCGTGGTGGCCGGTGGTAACAGGAGCCACTGAGACCACCGGGGCTCTGGACCCTCAGGGAGGGCAACTGCACACACCCCCCCAGCGTCCCTAGGGCTGTGCTTCTGAAGGCTCCGAATGGCGTCTGGAGCACAGGCAGGGTTGAAAGCACGGGACTGCGTGAGGGAAAAAGAGAACCGCGAACAGAACTCTGGAAGAGCCGACACTCAGGGGGTGGAGAGAACGGGCAGCAAGCCCCTGACATAGCACAGTTCCGGCGGAGGCCCCTGAGGAAGACGCTCAGGTCAGCGACGACCACGAGCGGTTCCCGCGGCCTGCCCTAGGCCCCGGCAGCTCTGGGCCCTGGACCGAAACAGGAAGACAGTATCTGGAAATACAAGGCTTCTCCCTGGTCGTTCTGGCATCATAACAGTCTGTGCAGGTAAAAACAGATTTTTAAAAGACAGGTGAGAGTTGGCCACACTTTCTGATGTGTGCACCGACTTCTTCCTGACCTGCAGGGGCATCTCCCTTTGCCTCCTTCTTCAGCCCGTGAGGGGCCACACGGCAGAAAACCAGTAACTGCCTCATCGAACTTTCCATGGGATGGCTCACATTTAGTCTCACAGATTTACTTTTATGTGTAAATGAGTTATTCTTAGGTTCCATGGTTTTTCTAAAAAGCAGATTTTCCTAGGCTCAAAACAGATCACTGTGTAATAAAATCATACTGTTTATTGTGAGGAGGCCGGGGTGTCAAAGTCGTTTTCACTGGGAGCCACATCAGCCTTGGTTGCCTTCAAAGGGCTGAATGTGGTTTCAGGACTGTGTATGTGTAACTGCTCCTTAACAGTCATGCAAGACCTCGGCACTGCCACCAGGGGGAAGCGAGGTGCCGGGGCGGACCAAACCAGGTGGAGGGTGGGATTCGGCTGGGGGCCTTGTGTTTGCCGCCTGTGCAGGAGGCTCATGGAGACAGCACTGCTGCTTGTTTCCCCCATGTGCATTCTGCACGATGAGACGGTCGCAGCTGTGGGGACGTGTTGTGAGCTCAGGGAGGTAGAAAGAAAACACCTTTGATTCTGGGCTTCTCGACAGGTGCTTTCCACACAGCACCCAGCCACCCTCCCGCTCCGCCTAACCCAGGTTCAGAAAAGGACCACCTAGGGCCCAAGTTTGGGTGCCCTGCCCACGTGCGTGCTGCTGATGTGCTTGGGGCCTGGGGACCAGTTCTGATTTGAGGAGGGGAGGAACGGGGGCTAGTTTCCAAACTCGCCGAAGTCAGAGTTCAAGCTGCGACCTTAATGCTCTCTAGACTACGAAGGTGGCTGGAGGTTGTGCTCTGTGTTTCTCGTAACTCCAGGACCACAGGAAGGCCTGTGCGGCCCACCACTCGCCGTAGCCCCTCAGGGGCAGCACGCAGGCAGGCCGGCCCAGGCCTGCCCCAAGGGGGAGGCACACAGACCGCTCTGGCCGTGCGCTCTTTTAAGCAAAGGAAGTAGAAGAACGTACTTGCAGGGTAGGATCCGGACCACGTCGTTCTGCTTGTAGCTCTCTATGCAGACGGCGCAGTGGTCGAAGTCCGGGTCTGTCTCCTGAAACGAGGACACAGAAATGGAGTCATGTACCATGGCCCAAAGTGCATCAGCCCAGGAGAAGCAACCCCAGTAAAACCTTCCTGTGGCCACGACTGGAGACAAGTTCTCACAAAGCGAAAGGTTATGAAAAAATTGAATGTGTCCACTTGCTTAACTGTTTCGACCCAAATTATATCTAAACCAATCAATTTTGTCTTGGAAGTATGTTGTAACAATTAATACTAATTCTGTTTGTGAAACAGAAGTCAGAATTCTAATTTTTTTTCAAGATTCAAACCACCTGTGACCCTGGACAGGGTTCACATCTGGTCCCCACTCCTGCTGTGTCTCTCCCTGGCCTATAGGTGTCGTTGCACACCTCCTCACCTGGTGCTTTCCAGGAGCCCCCAGAAGAGGGCTCTCTGGAGACCCACCCCCAAAACGGTCACAGATCTGGGGTGCAGAACTGGGCGCAACTAGATGCTGGACCTTATCAAGAGTCAGGAAGGTTCAACCAGGTATCCAGTCATCCAGAGTAACCACGCCCTTCTGTCTCGGGTGTGGGGAGGGGTGCCCCCACGTCACTGCCAAAAGGAGCATCTCCAGGAATCCAGGCCAGGCCAGGTGACACCATCTGTCTTGCCACCTCCTGGCAGGGCCAGGGGAGCTGCATGAAGAGGAGGTGTGGGTTTCAATAAGGAAGCGCCGTTTTGTACCAGCCTGGGGACAAAGCAGGGTGAAGGCAACAGGGCTGCCGGGGGCCTGTGGTGGGGCGGCCCCTTCGCCTGTCTCCTGCCGCTGTGTGCCCTGCTTTCTTCCCAGAGCGCAGTGCACAGTGCTGACACGTTGTGGGGGAAAGGGTATGGCGGGGCTAAGGCTGTGGGGATAAAACAAGCTGAGCCATCACATGGTAAAGCTGAGGCGAGAGGCCATCTGAACTGGCCCAAGGTCTCTCAGGAAGCAGTGGAGCCCGGGGAGGCCAGAGGACGGTTTTGGTGTCACGCTTCCAGAGCAGGGATTTTTTCCCTTTGGGTAACCACGACGGTCTCACTTTGAGCTGCTGTACTGTCCTCATGGTCACTGAGGGAGCAGTCTCAGCCACAGCCACTGTCACCGCCTCTCTGGCCTGGCTCTGACACGCCGTTCCCTCCTTGTCAGCTGCTCAGGGGATCACAGAAAAAGCCCCTGCTAACTGGCACTCCATGTAACGGGCGAAGAAAAGAGACACGAAGGAGACGTGGCCAAGTTTCAGAAAGCAGACAGGATGACACCCATTCCAGGCCACTCCATGTTCTTCCCCAGAGCATGCTTGGTTTCGGGAGAAGGAAATTCTGGGAGTGCCACGGCTGGCGTGACTCCACGTCACCCAGCGAAGCTAATCACAGCCAGGCCCTGGGAAGTCCATCACCGGCTGAGCCCTGGCCCAGGCCTCCAAATGGCAGACACGCCAGGCACACGATTTCAAGGAGAAGCCATTTTAGAGCAAAACAATAGAATGTACCTGGAGAAAATTATACTCTAAGAAATGAGACGCAAACAGCCAGGGAATGAATATTCTCTCCCACCAGCTCAAGCGTGTAACTGCCATCTTCCTTCAGCAGTGCCACAGGCACCTCGTCACTGTACCTTGTCGCCCTTCTTCACCGTTCTGGTCGTCAGCTTGCTGATGGCTTTCTTGGCTGCATCTCCAAGACGACGCTATGAATAGTGTAAGGAAAAACAGACATTAAGTACAAGATGTCTGAATAGTGTTTTTTATTTTAAAGTCATTACGCGGATAGAGGTCCCAGTACCCTGCATGGCGTCCCAGGTCACAGCACGTGAGAGAGCAGCTGCAGTCTTCCCACGTGGCCGGTGCGCTGGGTGCGTCGTGAGAAAGGGGACACAGTCAAAGACCGGGCAGCACAGTCGCCACTGCGTTTTGTATTAATAAGCATTGGAAATACTGCAGCGTTGTCAGAACCTAGTTCCGGAAATGTCGGAGCCCCCCCACTCTGCTCGGCAGACACCCACTGTCTCAGTAAAGGGCCACCTTGGACACGCCCTGAAACAGCTCACTGCATCCCCGCTCGGGGCACAGACACAGCCACGAGTGCTGCTTTGGCCTCTGCCACTGCCACGCCCCGTGGTTTCAGCAAGGGACGCACACCTTCAGGGCGGAGGCACTGAGGGGCGGAGTCCAAGAATCTCTAGGGCTGCGTTTTTCAGGCACTGCTGGACGCCAAGAACCCAAGATGAAAGGACAGCAGACCTGAGCTCGCCCAGCAGGCTTGGCAGCACAGGGGGCGAGGTGGGGGCGCTCTGTGGGGTGATGCATGCGGCAAGGCTTGGACAACGGAGCAGGAAGGCGTCCGGTAGGGAAAACGTGGGGGTCGCGAGGGGGACTCCAGACCAAGACAGTGCAGCGAAGGCACACAGGCGTGAAGTGTGGGTATGTGAAGGCAATTTCAGTTTTGTATGAGCTGGATGAGTAGGGTGAGCATCATTTTATTGTTACAACTGAAACACTGTGAGTGCCAGAGGGCCCATTAATAGTTACATGGGGACAGCAGGTGCAGACAGGCACACGGGACAGGTGGACACTGGACACAGAACCAGGCTCTAAACTGTGGGGGCTAAAAGGACAAACACCTTAGATTCTATCCTGAGGATAAAAAAAGTCATAAAAACATAACAATTTTAGAGGGAATTAAAGATATACAAAGATAATTTATTGAGCCTCTTTGTATACATCACCCAGTTTCAATTATCCGTATTTTATCTGTATTTTTCATCTACTCTCCCTCTGTATCATTTGAGAAAATTTCAAAGCACATCACAAGCTTGTATAACTGCGCCCACAGTCTTCGCTATGTCTACACACGTGGGCTTTCACTCGGTGCCACTGACTTATCTCACAAAATTAAGAATCAATCTGACCCAACACTCAGACTCTCCTCGAGCCTCTTTTGGTCTCTAGGAGCCCACTCAATCACACACACACACATATTGTGCACACACATACGTGTGCCGACACGGGAGGCCTCCAGACCATTTACTCACATCTGTTCGTAAACACCAGCCTCGCGGAGGCAGAACGGGCGTGCAGTGAACCACCGTGTGTGCTGTGCAGCATCACGCGTCGGCAGGACCTGGGAACCGTCCGTGTGACCGGGCAGCGCGCCCACTGGCCCCCCAGGCCTCAAAGCCTCTCCCCACTGCCTTCCCCCCACTCCCACCCCACCCCCTACAACTTTCTGCTACTGTTGTTTCTAGTGCTACCAGTTTAACATAAATGGAATATTTACATTTATTTACTTAAATGAAAGGTACTACTTCGTGGATCGTGTCTTTCACTGAGCGCAGCCATCTGGAGATGAATCCACGTTGTCGAACGCATCAACAGTCCACGTGTCCGCACGCTGTGCGGCGCCCTGCTGCACACACATCCCGGAATTTACCTCCCACTGTCGATGGGACTCAGCACTGTCTCCAGATTCCGGTTCCAGTGGATACGGCTGAGCACAGCGTCCACTACTTGTACGAGTCTTTGTAAGGTCAAATGCTTCCTTTCCTCGGGGTGGACACCTGTGAGTGCGGTCGACGTGTCTGGTTTCTAAGACTCTGCCCGAGTGTTTCCCGAGCGAGGGGACATTCTTCGCCCCCACCAGCAGTGCATGACCACAGGTTCCCTGCGTTCTCTCCAGCTCCAGGCTTCAGTGCTGTGGGTCTCCCTGCAGCTTTAATCTGCCTCGTGTGCCGACTGCCCCCTGAATGCCTCCTCTGGGGAAGTCTGTCCAGGACTTTTTAGGTACCATTTGTGTTTTTTAAGTGAATTGTTTTTATTCAGGGACACTAGCCCTTTGTAATGTGTGGCAATATCTGTTTTCAGGTTGGTCATTCAATTACCTTTTGACTTTCTTTTAAAAACAGTCACTTTTCTCATTTTACTGAATTCTGAGCTACAATTCAAAGCTTTCCAAATTTCCCATTATAAAGGCAACTGTAGCGCTTGTTTTGTTCTAATATTTTCACTTTTACTGTTTCTAATTAGGCCTCCGATCCATCTGCAATCCCCTTGGTGTGACACGTGAGGGGTGAAGCGCTGTCCTCCTCGGCCCCTTATCAAAGGGTCTGTCCTCCCCGCTGGTTTGAGATGATGGGGCTGATCACACGCTGCTTTTCCACACGCAGTGGTGCTTGTTTGGGGTTTTGCACTTTGTTCTGTCGCTCTGTTTATTCACGGGCTAACTTTGAACGCTCTTTCAAACACGCACTGTAAAACGTGAGCCACCCATCATTGCTTCTTCTTCAGGTTGTTTCTAGCTATTCTTAATGACTTATTCTTCCACAAGAATTGTATAATTACCTTGCCCGACCCCCCAAAATAGGTGAAGGTAATTTCATTGGGATCAAATTATAAATAAACTGAAGGAAAACCGACATCTTCATTTTACTGGGTGTTCGCATTCGACCGGAATGAGGCGTTTCTTCTCCATTTACGTGCGCTCCCGCGTCTTCCCAGAGTGCCCTGCGGTCTCCTCACACGGGTGCGGCAGCTTTTCTTAAGCTGCCACCGGGACGGATCCATCCATCCACCCAGTTGTGTGTAAGTGGCGTCTTTTCCTCCCACGAAATCTGATTATTTCCGCATGTGAATTTTATATCCTGCTCTTTCACTAAATCTTTTCCCTGTGTGTAGTAGTTATTCAGGGGATTCTTTTGAGATTTTCTGACAGACTTTCTGGTCATCTGAGAACAGAGACACTTCCCTGAGTCCTGCGCATCCTCCCGCTTTCTCTGACTGCTCGGGCCGCCGACTTCGGCAGGGCAGCGGGCAGGGCTCTCTGCTTCGTCCTGACGCAGCTGGAACGTCTACATATCTGTCCCTTAGGTAAGATGCTGGCTTTTGGGCTGAGCGTGGACATGCACAGGTGTGCTCGCCCGTCCCTGAGGGCCCCCAGGGCTGAGCGGCCCGCCGCCTTCTGCACCCCACGCCCCTTTAGCGGCTTTCCTGGGCCCCTTTATCACTCGTGCAGAAATTAAGAGTCTGCGGTGCCATCTCTGTTTCACCGCTATCCTCGAATCTGTCTGCTCCGGCGCCTGCTCTCTTCTGGGTGCTGATTCCTGGGGCCAGCGGCCGACCCCTCTACCCTCTAGCTTCCTTCCTTGGAGCCACGGCGCTGGCCTTCCGGCTGCCGGCAGTCTGGCCCAACCGAAGGCCCTGCCTGTGGGTCTTCTTTCTGTCATGCTGCAAGTTCATTTTTTAAAGAAAGACATTTGGGAAGATTAAGAAGCAAATATCTACTGCCACCCTCTTACTCAGATCAGAATTCCATCACAGAGTTTTAAACACAAGAGATCCAAAATGAGGTCTGAATTTTGGAGAATTCCCATCTGGCCTCCTGAGAAGAATGTCATGCAGGAAAGACTGGAGGCAGTAAGACCAGGTAGGGGCTGGCACTTCCGAGAGATAGAAGGGCCCGAGTTAGGCAAGCATAGTGGGGAGAGGAGTGGACAAAAATCACGGAAGATTCAGAGGCAAAACTGACTGAACCTAGTTGGTGGGTGACTGACGGACTGATGTGGGGTCACAAGGGCAGAGGGGACTCACAGACAGCTGTCCCAGCTCTCTAGCTAGGTGGCATCACGCAGGCCCTAGCTAGAAAGAGGAGAGTGTGAGACAGAGGAGAGCAGGTGCTGGGGGAGCAGGTGGCTGGCCTTCGGCAAGCCCACACTGATGCAGCGAGGGCCCGCGCACTAGAGACCACCCACCAATACCGGGACGTATCACCCTTCCACTTCCAAATTTTTCAAATCTGTGGCAAAATGGAAAGCGCTGTTTCTCTGTGTTTGCTACTAACGTCAATTATCTTCACTCAAATATTTATCTTTGGACTTGGGCTCTGTGTCGCCACCTTCCGGATCACCCCTTGAGCTCCAGCCCCTCCACACTTCCCACCACTCGGACAGGCGCGTCTCCACTACGATTCCGGCCTCCCACTCGAATCTGCCTAAAGGCCGAGGTCCCCCTGCCCCCCACACTGCTTGGCTGTGACACCGTCAGTGTCCTGCTGACTCTCAAACATCTGAGATAAGGCACAGTCTATGAACATTTTTCAGCGAGGTTCCTGACCTTCACCTGCCCATCACACCACTAAGCACTGCTTTTCAAGGTGTGGTCCATGGGCAAATGTCTTACATCTCTGCGGGTGCTCGGTGACATGGAGCGAAGATGACATGCACAGTGACTGAGAGGTATCCAGTGCATACTACGTGCTAGTGACTGCTCTAGGCCCCGCATATGCACTGCCTCGTGGGGTCCTCACATCATTTCGGGAGAAAGGAGCTACATTACGCCCGCTTTGTAGAAGAGGAGTTGAGACACAGGTTATGTCACCTGCCCAGACTGCAAGGTGGTAAGCAGGTCCTAGCCAGACTTCCAGAGTCAGACTGCAGGGGGAGGTATCTTGGGAATCTGCAGTTTCAAAGAGTGTGCCCCTCAGAAAAAGGAGGGGGGAGGAACAAGAGAAGAGGTAGGAAGAGGAAAAGGAGGTGATGGGGGCCGGAGGAAGCCCCTACCTGATTCTTTTGCGTAAGTCTGAGACTCACTGCGTATGAACAACCAGCCCCGTGTCCACATTCCACTCATTTTCAGCACTTCTGACTGTGCTCCACTCATCTGGTAGGAAAACTACTCGGGTTCCCACCTCACCAGACATGGGTGTCAGAACAGGACAAAACCACAGAGATGCATTGGTTTACAAAGGAGGAAATCCACACCCAGAGAGAGTGGAGGTGACCTGTCTCAAGTTCGTGAAAGGGCTAGACTCGGGGCCCTAGCCACAGATAGCTCAGCTGGTTAGAGCATCATTCTGATATGCTAAGGTTGTGGGTTCAATCCCCAGTCAGGGTACATGCAGGAATCAACCAGTGAATGCACAAGTGAGTGGAATGAATTAAAGTTTCTCTCTCTCTAAATGAAAAAAAAAAAGTCAATTAAAGTTTTTGTTTTAAGGGCTGGGACCAGAAACTGAGGTCTCCTGACTTTCTGGTCCAGTCCTTTTTCCACTGTAAATGCTTAAAGACTCCCCATGTTACAAAACACAAAGGGATGCTGACCATCAGGCAGGCTGTCTTACCTCACTGGGCAGAGACACCAATAATAGCGATGGGGACACCGCTCAACATTGGGATCCACAGTGTCAAATGTTTCACGTCAGTAGATGATTCGAAACAGCTTGCACTGCGTAATCTAACAGGAGTAATGTGTTCGAAGCCAGAGGGTTCATAACACATTGAAAGCAGGTCACTTCCACGAAACTCCTCTTGGGTCCCTCTTTCAAGTCACCAGAACCTTCCCACAGAAACAGAGTGAGGTCTGTGTCCCCATACAGTGGGTTTCTCCTTTTAAACGGCGGTGGGCCAGGCGCTGTGAGGGTAGTTCTTCCCAGGGGCCACCTGCCTAACAGTCTGTCCCCACCTCCATTCACTGTCGTCACCACGGCCTTGCGTCTCTGTCTCCACAAGCACCTGGGCTTTTCCAGGGTAAACCTCTGACTGTGACCCCGACCTCCCCAAACTTTTCATGCAACCTGGCTTTCGCTCGTTGCTCTTCAGGATCTCCTTCCGAAGAGCCCTTCCCCCTAAGCCTCTCCCATCAGAAAAATTCTTGCGTCGCTCCACTGACACTCTGGTGGTGCCTCACTCTTCCCCAGAACAAAGACTGAGCTCTCAGCGAGCACCCAGCCCTTCATCTTCCAGGGTCCGCTCAGGGGTCACGGCCTGCTGCCGCCCCAGGCCCACCAGCTCCCCCGTCGCTCCTCTCATCTCTCTACAGCTCTGAGCTGGACCATCCCTCTGCCCACTCTCCTGCCAGCCTCTCTCTGATGAAGTCTGATTTACCCTTTAAACTCCAGCTCAATGTCGAACCCCCTCTGTGAAGTTCCCTGACTTGCCTAGAGCGATGTCGCTCTGCCCACCCCAGTAATGCTTATGTATACCACACGGGGTTGTGCCAACACCTGCCTGCTTTCCCAAAGGAACACGAGTCCATCCTGTGACTCTCTGAGGCACTGACCACGTGAGGGGGTGAGGGTGCGGCCGGCACTCAGCCAAACCCCCAGAATGTGGGAATGAGTGTCTGAGAAACACTGCTCTCAAGAGCATATTTACTGCTCGAAAAGAAAATCTCTTACTCTTCATGTGTAAATTTAAAAGGCGTGTATTCTCTGTGGATAGAAAGCAGTATTTATTTATGTAAATTGATCGTAGCGGCAGAACATGAAATGAAAAGACTGTATTGGCAGTACATTTAAAAAGTGGTAAAAGAGTACATTCCCAGCTTAACCATCTACTTTCCTTTTCCAGTTCTTCTGGAGTTATTAATCCCTAAAAAACATACTAAAATTCAACCTACCATCCAACAGTGAATGCCAAAAGCTGCCAGTCCCTTTTGACCAGATCACCTTTCCCGAGGGGCCACCTGACACCACTGCTCCCTCCAGCCTGTCAGGGGACCTTCGGGGCTGACAGAGACAGGGTGCCGTCTCTCGAAGACAACAGTTTGACCGCAGTGCTAGCCCTCCTCTACCCCCCCGCTCACATGCAACAGCCTCTCCCGTGAGCCACCTTGGTTCCTATGAGCCTATTTTGTTTCAGTACCACGAGGTATTTACTGATTCTAAAACTACTGTAGACACTTTTTGGCAGGGAGCATTACAAGATTTCTACTATGCATTTTCACGGGGAATTCTCATTAGAAGACATTCCAAACTCAGGAGTCCAGTACAGTGTAGAATTTTTTTTAATCTACCCTATTCTTCAACAGTAAAATTAAAATGTTATTGTTCTTTTTTTGGAGATTTTAATAATATATTTTATTGATTATGCTATTACACTTGTCCCATTCCCCCCTTTATTCCTCTTCACACCCTGTGTATCCCTTCCCACACCATTGCCCCCTTTAGTTCATGTCTATGTGTCATATATGTAAGTTCTCTGGCTAAAATGTTATTGTTCTTTTTCGGAATCAAACTTTACCACCCTGGGGTTCATGTGACTCTGAAACAGTTCACATTTCTCAGGGGAACCCCAGGTATCTTTCAATATAAACACAGCGAACCGCTGTCCCCTTGGGTGCCATAACCATCATGGACTTCCTGGGGGGTGACATTCAAGTTTAGCATCAGCCATCATCTGGGCTATTTGAGCCTAAGGCTGTATTCAGGTGGGTTCTGACAGTGGCCGGGAAGAAGGCCTCCACAGCTCACCAAGAAGCCGGGGCACTGGCTCCTCCTTCCCACGTGAACAGACGCTGACCACGCAGGCGGCACGTGCTCCGTGGCTCTCTGCATGGCTTTCCGCGGCACACGCTCTCCTCACAGGCAGGGTCTGGGGGCAGGATGGCCGCACGACGGTGGTGTAGGGGACCGAGAGAGTCTCTCCTCACACTCACACTCAGCTTTTCCTTTGCTAACGGTTCTGGCTTCTCTTTTAAAATAGCCCAAGGTTTCAACTACTCGAGTGGCCGCCATCTTCTTATTAAACTTTAATAAACTAAGCTTTTTAAACCACATAAAAATTTCATCAAGCATTGGTCAACCTTAGGAAAAACAGGAGGAAGAAAGGTCAGAACACCACCTCCCACTGCAGCGGTGTCTGGAGAAGGCGCCTCGGGAGCCCAGGCTGGGGCACACGCTCCCTCCTCGGCCACAGCAGAGGGTGCTGCGCCGCCCCGCACACTGGGCCGCACCCAGTCACCACCCAAGGGCAGGCTCTGGGGACCACGGCCTGCTTCTTCTGAAAAGTCCTTGAGATGCGGCACTCGTCCCACGGCTGTAAGGCACAGGCGGCAAACACAGGGCCCAAGGGCACCTTGGTTCCACCCGGCGGCAGCGCAGAGCTCCTTGCCCCTAGTTAAGCAATAGTCGCATGTACACGGTCCTACAATCACCTTTGGCCCTTTGAAGGTGACCGCGAGGCTGGTGTGGCCCCTGGGAAAAATGAGTCTGACACCCCTGCTCTAAGGGTTTCTTGACAAGAACACCACTTCAGAGCAACTCTTGGTCATTTTGCTTTTACTGTTTTATAATGCAATATATATTTTTTAAAAAGGAATACAGCATGCTAGATATCTAAAGTGCTTAATACAAGGAACAGATAACAGAATTGAAAGGGAAAAACAGAGTCAGGAATACGAACAGACTGGACAAGGGACCAAGCCTTGTGCTACTATTTATAAAAATCATGCTCATGTATTACACTGGTTTTAATTTAGCCCTGGCCAGGTAGCTCAGTTGGTTAGAGCATCATCCCGATACACCAAGGTGGTGAACTCCATCCCTGTACAGGCACAAGCAAGAATCAATCCATGAATGCATAAATAAGTGGAACAACAAATCGATGTTTCTCTCCCTTCCTCTCTAAATCAATTGTTCAATCAATCAATCAAAACAGTCAAAGAGCCTTTCACATTTTTCATGTGCAGGGTGGAGGGGAATAAAGCAGGGGAAATGGGACAACTGTAACAGCACAATCGATAAAACATATTTAAAAAATGAAGCAACATCACTGACAAAAGAAGGCTGGACTCCACTGTGTTTGGAGCAGCCGGAGAACTGCGGCTGACATCTATTTTCCTCTCACATCATTGGTCCCAGTTTCTCCTCAGGTATTTTGATAATGGACAAATGCCAGCATTTTCTTAGTGCCCGTCTGCCTCTGTATTCCACCATTTCATCATATTTTCATTTTGTCAAAAATCTTGTAAAACTGATGCATCTTATTTTAAGGCTGTGTATCTGATTTCGTACATGCATACCCAATAATCTCATCTCTAGGAGCAGCATATTTTTAGATCAGTTAACACTTCATCTAATATTTATTGCTCGGATCACCTATGTCCAAGCCAAAACTCACGTGCGATGCTGGGGGACTGCCACGGTGGAGCAGCCCCGTCCTTCCCAGCTGCCCCTCTTCCTAAGACCCTGGGCCCAACACAACAAACAGGCAGAGGGTCTCCCCCAGGGAGGTGGGAAGGAGAGGTGGGCTGTCAAAGGGACAGCCCTGAGACCGTGAGGCCCGAGGAACATGGTCCGTGAGTTCTCTGGGTCTTCTCCAGGCCTCACACCCCAGACCACATGCCCCAGAAGCCTCCAACTGCAACTGCAGACAGAGAGGTGGGGGTGGGGGGAGAAGCCCACTCTCCGCAGCCAAAGTACCAGGAAGACTGGCCCACACCTGTCCCACTCCAGCCAAACAGTGCGCGGCCGCCTGCCCAGCCTGTACCCAGAGCAAGACGAGGAGCTGATAGAACTGTCGTCCAGAGAATGCTCCCCCCCAACAGCAGGACCCCCTTGTTTCCAAGCCCCCCAGGAGCACTCGCAGGCCCCCAAACGAGTCTTGACAGATCTACAGGAACTGAAATCAAACAGAGTACCCTCTGACTACAATGGAGTCCAACCAGAAATCAGTAACACTCAGATAAAAACCAACAACTGAAAATTGAACAGTACACTTCTACATAACACACGGGTCAAAGAGAAAGTCTCAAAAAATACATACAACTGAATAAAAATAAAAGCACAGGATATCAAAATAAGTGGGACATAGTTAAAGTAGATCTGAGAAATTTATACCACTAAATTCTTACACTAGAAAGACGAAAGTTTAAAAAAAAAAAACCACCTAACTTCCTATGTTAAAAATAAAATGGAAAACTGGTTCTTTGAAAAAAAAATCAATAAAATTAAGAAATTTCTAGCACGACTGACAAAGATAAAAAAGATACAAGCCACCTCCTTGCACAACTTCCTCCCACAACCACAGCAAAAATTACAACTAAACTATGATACAACCAGCAGCCAGAACCATCAGAAAATCGAGCTGAATGCAAGTCTGACAACCAGGGAACTGAAGAAGCCACACTCATCCCGGTGGGTCAGCGGGCAGGGGATGAGGTGGATGGTTGGTCCTGCACCCACATGTGATGGACATAAAAGGGGTGTCTTGGGAGCAAGAAGTCCCAACCTCACATCAGACCACTCAGCCCAGGGTTCCAGTGCCAGGAAGACAAGTCCCCATAATGTCTGCCTGTAAAAATCAGTAGGGCTGGGGACGGCAGAAGAAACTGGGATTCCTAGGTATCTCGACTTAAAGGGCCCACAATGGTCTCACTCAGAGTAACTCCCTCTGGGCTCCAGCGCCGGGGCAGCAGCTGGAAGGGTACCAGTGGTGTATGGGGAGGAACTGAAGTGTCTGGCTGGCATCAGGGCAAGTGCCAGGGAACAGCTTCCTCCCGCGCAACACTGCAGAGAACAGGCAGCGACCACTGTCCCTTTTCTGAGTCCTTCCACACGCAGAGCCGCAGAGTGGTGGCTCCATATCCGAGGCTCCATCAACCTGGTTCACGTGGGTTATCCTGCCCTGGCTATTGCCTCAGGCTCCACTCCATCCACCCTAAGGGTGCGCCACTCTACAACAGGCCATGTTACTAAGACAAGGAGTCAAAGCAGCTCTACCTAATACCCAGGAACAAACACAGGGAGGCTGCCAAAATGAGCAAAGAAACATGGCCCGAATGAAAGAACAAAACTCTAGGCAAAGAACTAAACAAAATGGAGACAAGCAGTCTGTCAGATGCAGAGTTGAAAACACTGGTTATCAGGATGCTCAAGGAACTCACCAGGTACTTCAACAGCATAAAAAAGACCCAGGCAGAAATAAAGGTCACACTTAGTGAAGTAAAGAACTTACAGGGAAACAAAAGTAGAGTGGATGACACTGAGAATCAAATCAATGATTTGCAACATAAGGAAGAAAAAAACATTCAGTCAGAACAACAAGATGAAAAAAGAATCCCCCCAAAATGAGGACAGCATAAGGAGCCTCTGGGACAACTTCAAACATACCAATATTAGAATCATAGGGGTGCCCAAGGAGAAAAGGGAGAGCAAGAAACTGAAAACTTATCTGAAAAAACAATGAAGACTTCCCTAATTTGGTGAAGGAAATAGACATGCAAGTCCAGGAACCATAGACAGACCCAAACAAGTTGGACCCAAAGAGGACCACACCAAGACACATCATAATTAAAATGCCAAAGGTTAAAGGCAAAGAGAGAATCTCAAAAGCAGCAACAAAAAAGCAGTTGGTTACCTACAAAGAAGTTCCCATAAGACTGTCAGCTGATTTCTTGAAAGGAATTTTGAAGGTAAGAAGGCACTGGCAAGAAGTATTCAAAGTGATGAAAAGCAGGGGCCTACAGCCAAGGTTACTCTACCCAGCAAAGCTATAATTCAGAATCAAAGGGCAGATAAAGTGCTTCCCAGACAAGGTCAAGTTAAAAGGAGTTCATCATCACCAAGCCATTACTATATGAAATGTTAACGGGACTTACTGAAGAAAAAGAAGATGATCAAAACTATGAACATTAAAATGGCAATAAATTCACAACTGTCAGCAAATGAATCTAAAAAATAAACTAAGAAAATGACCAGAACAGGAACAGAACCATAGATATGGAGATCACATGGAGGGTTATCAGTTGGGAAGGGGAGGGGGAGAAAGGGGGGAAAATGTCAAGGGATTAAGAAGGTCATAGGTACAGAATAGACAGGGGGAGGTTAAGAATAGTATGGGAAATGGAGAAGCCAAAGAACTTACATGCACGACCCATGGACATGAAATAAAGGGGGGATTACTAGAGGGAATGTGGGGTGCTGGGCAGAGAGGTACAAAGGGGGAAAAATTGGAACAACTGTAATAGCATAATCAATAAAATATATTTAAAATGATACAAATCATTACAATCAAGAATGAACAGGGAGTGCTGCTAGAGATACTGCAGCCCTTAAAAGGAGAACAAGGGCGTATTATGAAAAACTGTGCTCATAAATTTGATATCTGAAAATGCATGGGCCAATTTCTTAAAACCCACAATTACCAAAATTCAATAAAGATGAAACAGACAACCTGAATCATCTTTGATAATTAAAGAAATTAAATTCTGGCTCTGGGTGGCTCGGTCGGTTAGAACATCATCCTAATACGCCAAGGTTGCGGGTCTGACTGCCAGTCAGGGAGTCTTATATTTTGCACATATAAGAATCAACCAATGAATGCATAAATAAGTGGAACATCAAATCTCTCTCTCTCAAAGTAATAAATTTGAAAAAAGACAAAAAGAAATTAAATTTTAGACTCCCCCAAAACTAGCACCTCTAACAAACTAACAAACTTAGACACAAAATCCTCAACAAAATATTAACAAATCTAATCCAGCAACACACAAAAAAATCACACACTCTAGCCAAGTGGGATTCACTCCAGGGGTGCTAGTCTGGTTCAACATCCAAAAATCGGTGAGTGCGACCCACCGTGCCCATGGGCTAACAGAGAAAATGAACATCATGTGACCGCACCGACTGACAAGACCCAACACTTGTTTGTGATAGAAACTCTCCCCAATCATGTGACCACACCGACTGACGACACGTGGAACCATCTGACAAAACCCGACACTTGTTTGTGATAAAAATGCTCCGCAAACCAGGAGCAGAGAGGAGCTTCTTCGCGGTGGTAACAAAGATCCATGAAATAGCACGGCTGGTGCCGGTGCCACGGCGAAAACCCGAGTCCCGCTCTCTGAGATCAGACACGGCAAGGTGCCCACTCTCAGCACCGGCGCTCGACACAGGCCTGGGGGTCCCAGCCATCTGGTGAAACTAGAGGAGGTGAGGCATAAAGACTGAAAAGGAAGAAATAAGATGGTTCCTCTCCACATACAAACATGATTGTCTAGACGGAAAACACCACACCATCGATCTACAATGACAAGAGAGTTTACAAAGGTTGCAGGAGAGAAAATCAACACACAAAACAAAGCACACTTGGACACACTGACAGTGAACACTTGGAACCTGGGATTAAAAATCACAGTGCATTCACCATCACATCGCCACTGACAGTCACTGCAAACAAGTGCAGATTCTTTTAGGTGTAAACCTGACACGTATATGGGATCTGTAGGCTAAAACCTATAAAGTACCAATGAACGAAATAAAACGGGACCGGAATACATGAAAAAACAGCCCGTCTGACCAATGCAGCTCAGTGGGCTGGGTGTCCTCCCACAAACCGAAAGGTCGCTGGTTCGCTTCCCAGCCAGGACACATGCCTGGGTGTGTGGGCCAGGTCCCCAGCTGGGCGTGTGCAAGAGGCAGCCGATAGTCCCTCTCACATAGAAATTTCTCTCCCTCTTTTTTTCCCTCCCTTCTCCTCTCTCTAAAAAGAAATACATAAAATCTTTTAAAAAATTAAATAAATAAATGCAAAAACATACAAAATCCATGAACTGGAAGATTCAACATGGGGATAATTGATTTAATGTCAATTATCCCCAAATTAATCTATAGGTTTAATATTTTCTTATCAAAACCCCAGTGAGGTTGGTTTTTTATTCCCAAGACAGGAGAGCTTCTTCTAAAATTTATGTGGAAAGGCTGTAAAGACCAAGAATAGATAAAACAATCTTGAAAAATAAGAATAAAGTGAGAAGAGTCATTCTACCCAATACCAAAGCCTCACATACAGACAAAACTCTATGGCGTGGACAGAGGGACATCGGCAGGAGAGAGAAAGCCTGGAGACACGCCCCCCCCGCCCCCCGCACCCCCCCCAACAGGCCCAACTGGTTTCTGACAAAGGTGCAATACTGGACATGCAGAAGCAAAAATAACCTCAATCTAAATTTCACATTTTGTACAAAAGTTAACTCAAAATGAACTACAGACTTAAATGTAACATGTAAAACTATTAAAGTTTTAGAAAAAATAAAGATCTTTAGACTTGACTTGCAAAAGCACAACTCATAAAAGGAAAAAAAAATCAATAAATTGGACCTCATCCAAACATACAAATTCTGCTCTTCAAAAGACCCTGTTAAAAGGCTGAAAAGACAAGGTACAAACTGGAAGGAAAACGGCAAACCACAACTTCGACCAAGGACTTGTACTCAGAAGGCACAAAGCTCCCAGAACTCTGCTGCAAACACAAACGCCCCAAGCAGAGGATGGGAGAGAGCCGCCGCTGGCCCCCGTGCTGGGGAGGCGGCACCGATGGTCCCGGCCAGGGCAAGGCTTCCACCATCAGCTGCCACTGGAGACGCGAAGGAAAACCACAGGAGATGTTACTACCCCCATCAGAGTGGCTAAAAAAGAGCGATGACATCAAATGCACTGAAGAATGACAGGAATGGGACTGGGGGGATGTGTCTGGTGGGAAGGCAAAGGAGGACAGCCACCGGGGAAAGAGGCAGCTTCTTACCTAAGTACGTGCTTCCATAGCAACCCCACATTTCACTCCTGAACACGCATCCCCGGGATGCGAAAAGCCATGTCCACACAAAACCTCTCTGTGAGTGTTCACAGTCACTGTTCAGTGTAATAGCCAGAACCTGGAAACAATGTGATTCACCAAACTGAGGCATAGCCAAGCCATGGAATGTTCCTGAGCATTAAAAAGGAGTGAGCGCTGATACACACGACAACTTGGAAGGATCTCAAGGGGCTTACTAAGTTAGGTCAAGTACTGCGAGACTCCACTGACACAGCGCTCATGAAACGACAAAACACAGTGTGCGGGACAGACCAGTGGGGGCTGAGGGCCAGGCAGGGTCTGTAACAGGGAGGACAGTGACTACAGAGGAACAGCACGAGGGGTCCTTGTGACACACGTCGAGACGTTCTGCACCTTGACGTGGGCAGTGGTCAGCTGACTTTGCACAGAAGTAAATACCCACGAAGGAGTACAAGTCAACTGGGGGAATGTGAGTAATAAGGTCACTGCATTGTTGCAATGTCAATATCCTGGCTGTGCCAGGCTGGTGGGCCAGGTCCCCAGTGGGGGGTGTGGAAGAGGCAAGCACACACTGGTGTTTCTCTCCCTCTCCCCTTGCTTTCCCCTCTCTCCAAAAATAAGTAACATCTTAAAGAAACATACATCCCGGCTGTGACATTCACCAGTCGTTCGAGATTTCACCATGGGAGAAACCGGCAGAGGGTGCATGCGGTCTTACTCCTTGTTTGTGCATGTGAATCTACAATGACCCCAAGGTAAAGATTCTAACAAATGTGAAAGACTGGCACTCCCGACAGAAGCGCAGGCCGCCCGGACGTGACCATGAAGACACAGCAGACACCGGGCAGACATTGGACAGACATAGGGCAGACATTGGACAGACATTGGGCAAACTCAGACTGAAATCACCAGGCCTGCACCTCTTTCAAAGGGTCGAAGTCACGACACATGGAAAGAGACAGGACCAGAACGCGCAGCACTGGAGCTGACAGAAGAGCCTGGCGCGTCCCTGCTGCGAAGGACACACTGGGACAGTTCACGAGGTCTCAGAGAGGTCTGCAGCTCAGAGTAGGTGGCGTTGCACTAGGGAATGCACAGCGCAGGGTTTAAGGGCAGAGGGGCACTGTTTCACAAACTGACTCTTCGATGGTTAAAAGACACGCACACACGGGAAAGGAAATACGGTGGAACGTTTATAGCTGAAGAACCTGGGGACAGGAATACTTTATACTGTTTTAAACTGTTCTTGCATTTTTTCTCTAAGTCTGAAATGACAGGTAATAAAAATTAAAATAAAAAATTTAAAGGTGTACAAGACACTGCACGGAGCCTGGTACGTACAAGTTCAATAAAGTATTTTACTCCAGTTGCAGACGCAGAAACAAGTTGGGAAGCTGGATGCACTGGCGGGAGGAACACAGTGAACCGGTGGCAGGCTGGGAGCGGGACTCGGACCACCGTCTGCTGCATGGCAGACGAGGCCTGTGCCCCTCCCACCAGAATGAGGGACGGTGAAAACTCCCCCCCAGGGGTTAGGGGGGCTGTTTAAGGAGAGGATGACCGAACACAAACTGGCTTTGCCAATCAAGTCACATCTTAGCTTCCCAGAAGGAAAACCCAGGACCGCAAAGGGCCCTCAGGGGGATATTTTGTGCACAGCACATCAAACAATCAGGCAGCAAACTGCCCGAACCTCGCCTGTAGGTGGGACAGCCAGCAGCCTGGCCTCCCTGTGTCTTCACTCACCCCCACCCCCGAAGCCCACCGAGACGTGGGCCAGGCTGGGCCAGGGAATCTCAGCTCTTCGGCTGGCCCTGCCCCCTCAGCATCACCCTGCAGCCACGATTAGGTAGGACGATTTATTCTTTTTTAAACAGATTTTATTTATTTATTTATCTTTAAGAGGGGAAAGAGAGAGGGAGAGAAACATCAATGTATGGTTGCCTTTTGTGCATCCCCTGCTGGTAGTTAGCCTGCAAGGAACCGGCCTGCAACCCAGGCATGTGCCCTGACTGGGAATCGAACCACGATTGTCTGGTTCGCAGGCCTGCGCTTAATCCACTGAGCTACGCCAGCCAGGGCTAGGACGATTTATTCTTAATGGACTTCTTCTGAATAGATGACACCTGGTTCAAAACTTTCAGGAAACAAGAGGGTGTGCAACGGGAAGTTCCCTCCTCCATGCTCCAGTCCCTCCCACTGACACCCAGCACCCCCAGTGTGAAAATGCGGCTTTCTGCACTTCTCCCAGGTGCCAGAATTAGCTCAATCGTTATATGATATTAAGTTGAATATCTACTTAGAACACCTTCACATGATCCCTATAATTTAGTAATTTCCCCATGCAGGCATTTAAAATACCCTTAAAGTACTCGCATACATAGGTTCCCAACATTAAAATAACTGAAGGTGAAAACGTTCAGCAACATGAGAATACACCACAGCAGAGGCCGGCGCACCCTGGCGGCATGCACAGTCCCAGAGCCCCGGCACTCACCTGGTTCCTGTCGCGTGCGTTCGTGTATCTGATCTTCTGGATGAAGTAGAATATGAGCCACGCTGAGGAAATGATCATCAGAACGATGAAGGATATGGACACGAAGACGAGGGAGCCCCGGCTGAAGTTCTTTGGCGGCATCCGCGCGCCGACTGCGATCGTCATCTGCACGGAGATGTTTTTCTCCAGGTAGCTCAGAATGTCCTTGCCCCTCAGTTCTGTGATCATCACGGCGATGATGTCCCCCGTGCCTGCAACATAAAGCAAATACGTACGCTCGCATGCTGCTGAAAACACACAGAGAGCAAGCACTGAAAAGTGCTCAGAAAAACCACGATACTGTTTCTGCGGACAGCGGCAGGCACTGCAGGCAGCACTGTGGACAGACGCGGCACTGCGGGGCGGCGGTGTCGACCGCCTCAGAGACTTGCGTTACAACTGTGTTTTTAAAAATTACCAAACCCAGTCAAATGTGACAACAGTCCAGAACACTGCCTTATGTGGCAAGAAACACGTGATACAATCCTGGCAGGTTCTCTGTGTTAAAAACGTCTTCCATCTTAAAAGGCTTTTTAGAAAGCCCCAACTCCTTAGGAAAGGGAGAAAAGTGTTGTTATTTACATGCAGAAATCGGTACCTTTTACACTAACTATTCTTAGGAATGTTCGTGCGACCCCTGCCGTGTGCAGACAGCACACGGGTGCAGCCTCATCGGGGTGCTATGCACCAGGACACAGAGTGGACGACTGAGTTAGCCACAGCGACCCGCCAAACGGGCCGTGGCGCCGTGTAACAGCCGAGCCAGGCCTATGTCCAGACCTGGCTGGAGGGAGCTTCCTCTCCAGTTTCCCCCAAACCTGCTGGAAACCAAACTCTTCCTTGGAGAGACCCAGACTTCGATGCTGGGGTGATCTGGCATCCCAAGGCTTCCCGTTCTCAGGGCTGTGAGGAGGCCCGGCCATTGCGCAGACAACCGCACATGAGGACATCTGTGCGGTGGCAGAGGGTGCACCTTCCCGTCCACCCTCTCCCGGGCGATAATGCAGGAAAGGCAAGCGACTCTCTGAGGAGTGGGAAGTCCCAGCCCGCTCCTCCTCCCCCCTCACTCTCCTTTAAGGAAACAGAAGCTTTTAGCCACCACTCCAGCTGCCGGTCTGGGCCGCCCAGCAACCTGCACCTCCCACCATCTGCCTTCTTCAAAGAGTCCCAGAGACTCTGGGTGTTGGAGGAAGGAGGACATTTTATTTGGGGAAGAGAAAGTTAGAAAGCACTCATTCAAGTTTGAATAAGGTTTGTGCATCTAAATGTAGACTACCGAGATAAAAATAAAACCAACCCCTCAAAACTCACCCTTTTAAAAAGGCTTCTTCGATAAATACCACCATGAAATATTTGGTCTGCATGTTTAATTGTCGTGTTTATAACTAAAGGGACTGTCCTCATATCACATGCAGCCAATGAGCAAGGCAACGGAGAACAAACTCAGTCATCTAAAGTGGTTTCGTGAAAAATTTAACCCCGTACACTTTTGTGTTACCTTATTCAAAATTGTGCCAGTCACTTTATCAGAATAGCGATTTATCAGAACACAGATTAAAACCCCAAAACAATGGAGGGTGGGATGGGATGGGATGGGAGTAATAGACAGAAAACTGTACTTGAAAAATAATTAAATTAAAAAATTGGGGAAAAAATAAAACCCCAAAACAAAACGAAAACTGTAAATTTAAAGCAAGCAACAAAGTTGGCGTCTAACTATTTCTGAAAGAAAAAAATCCGATGGTGGAGTCAGAGAACACCGCAGTCCTCCGCTGTCCAAGGTTGTCCGGCAGGCAGTGGCGAGCAGCACGAGGTGCCGGCCTGGCTATAAAGTAACTGAGACGGATCCCACACTGGACACATGACGATCAGTCTCATTGCTTTATAACCACACCAGGCACAAACACGGCTCAGAGCGGTCTGGGCACCCTCCGGAAGACACGGGCTGGGAGCAGAGCAGCAGCCAGGGCCGGGCCCGACGTCTCCTTCACTCGAGGGACGCTACGCGTGCTCCGCCTACTTTCACCTGGGAAGCTGTGTGGGAAAAGAGTGTTTAATTATTTCCATCATCCATCCAGCAGCATTAATGGAGCACGCACTACGACCAAGGCTCCCAAACGCTTGCTTGCCTTTCAAAGCGAGTGGAACACCACCTGCCGAGGAGTAAAAAATGCGTTATTGCTGCCCCTGGCTCCCAGCACAGGGCTCCTGGGTCCCTTGGCATTTCCTGGGTGACAGGAGAGACTTCGGTTCTAACGAGGCCTCCTCTGGCCACGGCTGGTCACCAGTAAACCAGGCCAGGAGAAGCTCTCACCCTCGCCCATCCCCTATGCTCCAGGGCGGGGCAGCTCCGCCCCAGACACATCCTCACAGAAGGGACTGAAGGACTGCAGGGCTGCTGGGGCGTGTCAGAGAGCCCTTCCCCCACACCCTATCCTGTGCGTGTTTACCGGGCAGGTCATCTGTACCCTGCATTGTATCCTTTCTACTAAACTGGTAGATGTGACTCCCTGAACTCTGTGAGCCATCCCAATGAGCTTCCGAACCCAGGAGGGGGTTATGGAAACCTCGATTTAGAGCCAGTTGGTCAGAAGCACAGGTGACAACCTGGGACTTGGGAAGGCTTATGGAGAGGGGGGTGGGGGTTGAGGAGCCCTTACCTGCAGGACTGGGTGTCAACTCCAAGTAGTGCCGGGCCCCAGCTGAATAACAGGACACCCAGCTGGTGCTGCTGAGAACTGCTGGGTATTGAGAACCCCACACACATTTGGGGGACCCCCCACACATCTGGTGACCGAAGTGTCAGAAACGACGTGCTCCGTGTGAGTAGTAATGCAGACACGGAGGAGTGTTTTTTTCCTTCGCACTTGCTCTTGATCACATGAAAACTCTACCCTCAGAAGGCGGGACTCTTAAACGTGTTGGTGCAAGTGGCTAGATACTAATAAAGGGAGAGAGCAAAGGGAGTCAGACATTAACAAGCCCAATCTAGCAGGGAGCTGAGTAAGACACTGAGCCCACTTCACTGAGCAGCTACAGCTTCACACACAGAGTGGGCCGCTGCGTCCTCCGCTTGCGGGCCTAGTCCCCGAGGTGAGCAGGATGGCACCGGTCAGTAGCCAAGGTTGTCATGGGAGGAAGAGGGACAGCAGGAGAAATTCCCTTGCTGGATGTATGTGCAGCAGGAGCCAAGATGGAGACCACGAGGGGAAGGTGTCTGGTCTGGGGAAAGGATGGGGCGAAGGGCCAGCATGAGCCTGGGACAGACTGGGAAGGTGACTGGTCAGTCTGAAAGAGTACCTGGTCCTTCCCAAGCCTGAGGTGATGTGATCAGGACTCTTGCCCAGCAACGGGCAGGCTCGCTCATTCTCTCCCTGCAGCAGCCGGGCGGGCCTCCCAGCCACGGGGCCCCAAGTGCAGGCTCCACGTGGCCTGGGTCCTGGGTCCTGGGTCCTGGACACAGCAGCGCAGCACCAGCCGGAACACAACCGGGAACAGACTATGCTAGTTGGGTAGAAACAGAGGCTGGATGGCACTAGTCTTTGGAGTAAAGTGAATTGACAGCCCAGAGTTTCTGGGCCAGGGCCCTTCTTCTGGGCTTCGTGGAGCCATCCCCCACAGTGGGGTGATGGGACAGGGAGGGAGGGGGGATAAGGCACTGCAGGGCGAGCAAGTGAAGATAATTACAGAGGTTCATATGGCGAAGGCACTAGCTCTTAATCACTTTAGTCATAAATCCCTCAGGAATCTGATAAGAGGGGACTCCTTCTAGAAGAGAAGGCCCCCAACTCTACTGATTTCAGGAGAGGTCTGTGGACCTCACTCCTCACCCCTGACATCGGTCTGGCCTCCGAGGCCCTGATTCAAGGATGCCTCAGACACCTGACTTTTAAAGATTTGCAAAGACTTGGCCCAGCTTCTGGGGATGTTAATGCCAGAGAAAACGTAAGCTTCAGGATAAAACCAGGGCTAGATCAAGTACTGACTGACAAGCGTTAGGGACTAATTAGACTGTAATGGTGTAAACATTCAAGGAGAGAGGACAAATATTTGCGCATCCATCCCCACTCTCACATCCCTGCCACCAAGCCACGGAGGCAGCCCCCGCGTCCCGGGTGTTTCACTGCGCCGCAGCCAGGATGACTTTACCGGAGACAACAATGAAGAGAAAGCCTAGTGTGAGCCCTGCTCTCTCCGCCTCCTTGAAAACGTTCCCATCATTATTCTTTACGTGAACCTGCGCATCTACTGAAGGAGGTAACTGCTTCCACCCACCATTCCATTCTCTTCCCTTTTGAGAATTTCCAAATCCATAAAACAGTTTCAATACTACATGAACAGGCACGTACTTGTCACTTAGATTTGTGAACTGGCAACATTTTACCTTTTCTACAGGGTCCAGCAGAAGTGACGCCTCCTTGAGTGTGGTTGGTAGGGCAATAATATAGATGTGATAATGTATAGTTTTAATTTGAACATTTCACCTAAAATGTCATACAGAATGCTTGAATGTGACATTGTTATGTGACAGAATTGCATGCTTATGACTTTTGTAATAAAAGATTTTATAATAAAAAGGGGGTGTTACGTGTGCCAGACCCTGCATTTATTTTTGTTGAACCAACGGGAAGTACACTGCAAACACCGTGACATTTCCTCCTTAAATGCTTCCGCTCACCTTCCAAGAACAAGGACACAACCTCTGACACGACACTGCTCTGTGGGACCCAGCCCCCGTCCGGACACCCCCAGGCGGCCCCAGCATGGCCCCTCAGACTGCTTGTCGTGGAGGCTGCTGTGTGGCTGTCTTGCTAGTCTCTCTGGATCTGAGAGCAGGTCCTCGGTCACCTCTGGCTGCTCATGACCTTGACCTTTTTGAAGAGTTCAGGTAGTGTTGAAACTGCCCCTCCCTCTGGATCTGACTGTGCCCTCAGGATTAGGTCTCAGAAGTGAACGTTTCTGGTGGAATGCCACACCGGTGGCGCTCTGTCCTCTGCGCGCGCACACACAACTCTGCCTTCCCTGATGATGGCAGGAGTACCAGCTGGCGAGTCCCCTACCTGCCAGATCTCTCCACTGCAAGCGCTTCCCTCTCTTTAGTCAATAAAATATCTTCGGGGCGGCACTGCTCCAATGAGCTTTGACTCTACACACTGAGCACACACTGATGGCCACCTGAATCTCTTATAACAGTTTTCTAAATTTGTATCAGATGGATGTGGGTGGCTCTTCCTAACAAAGTTATACAGGTTCCAGGTGTGCAATTCCACAACACATCACCTGTACACTGTGTTGCGTTCATCACTCCAAGACAGATCTCCCATACCCGTTTATCCCCCTTTCACGCTCCTCCCGCCCCTCCCCCACCGCAACCACCACAGTGTTGTCCGGTCCGTGAGTTTCTTCTTCTTTTTCGCTCAGTTCCCCCCCAGCCCCCAACCTTGCCCCTGACAGCTGCCAGCCTGCTCTTCATCCATGAGTCGGTCCCTGCAGAACAGCGACTTTTCTCGCACTGCCTTTCCTCTACACGGCGCACAGTAGTGCTGCGACCAGAGGCCCTGACCTATTTTTATACCTATCTGTTTCTTCTTTAAAAATATGACTACTGGATGGGCAGGCTGGCAGTGAAAAAGAGCCCCCTACTCCTGGCAATCCTATTTTTAATGGGAAAAAAGTCCAGGCTACAACACTGGCTTTCAGGGCCAATGAAGGAAACCTCAGGATTAATGACTTTGGGCTCTGGAGTCAGAATGTCTTGTTCAAACCCTAGCATGATATCTGACCTCTCTGAATGTCAGTTTCTTCTTCCATAAAAGTGAGAGACTCCCTGTGGAATTCGTGGCTGATCCTGACTACAGTGTGGCTTACTGAGAAAAGCAAAACGCCCTCCCACAGAACCCTGGGACTCCTGCCCCTCCCTTCGACCCCCCCCCCCCCGCCCCGCACTTCAAGAAACAGCCAGGCACCTGCTGACAACACAGCCCTCCAGGCTTCTGAGAGGGTCCATGCCTCAGCCCAGGGGTCCCCCAGCGGGGAGACACCAGGAATCGACCCCTACACTGTTTCTCCCCCTGGGAATGAATCTCAGGGCCAGCCCTGTCCATCTGGGCAGCTGATCCTTTCACCCCAGAAAGGCAGAACCAGGAGGAAGGCTGATGAGTCACCCAAGGTACCAGACCACCTGTGGACAGAGGTGCTTTTCCTGTAACTGGTCGTTTAAAACTTTATTTTTTTGCTATAAACTTACTTGCTTTTTTAAGAGAAAAAAAATCCCTGTGTAAAATGTCACTTAGTAGAAGCTTTATGTTTTAATAGATAAACTTGTTTGTTCAGTTCAAATCAACTGCTAAAGTTTTAAGAAATTTTGGAGCTCTTAGATAATTCTGGAAAATCTCCCAGGAAGCACTGGGGGATGCTGTGCCGCTACACGGCAGTGTCTGCCAGGACTACGTGGTAACGCTGGCAGGTCATCACTGTCACTGGTACAGGAGTCACCCCTGCAGAGTTTAATGACCCAACCCTAGGTCACGGTGGGCTGAATCCGGCCCTCTGCCTTGCTCCTCCACCTTGTTTTATCCAGCCCCGCACCTTGTTTCTACCTGGCGATAGTGCTGAGCTCGTAGCCCCCTGTTAAGAAGTAGGTACATTTATATAGTCCTAAAATTACATTCGACCCTTTGAAGGCAATTGCAAGGCTGAAGTGGCCGCTGGTGAAAATGACTTTGACACGCCTGCTCTAGGCAAAGCAGAACATCGTACACTGTAAGTGAAAGACACCAAAACTGCTTTAAAGTCATAGAAGGGCCCTGGCTGGTGTGGCTCAGTGGATTGAGTGCTGGTCTGTGAACCAAAGGGTCACCTGATCAACTCCCAGTCAGGGCACATGCCTGGGTTGTGGCCTGGGTCCCCAGCAGGGGGCGTGCAAGAGGCAACCACACACTGATGTCTCTCTCCTCTTTCTCCCTCATTTCCCTCTTCTCTAAAACTCTTAAAAAAATAAAGTAAAAAAAAAAAGTCCTAGAAGGGCTGTGGCAAGGGAACAGGGACGGGTGAGTCAAAGACTGTCTGTCACTCTCTCAGGGACACTGCCAGACGGCTGGGCCTCCACGAGCCTGCTCACTGTGGTCGGAGGCCTCCTGCTGACTCACTCCCACCCACTCGACTCAAGTCCTTCCCAAAAGTGTGCCTACAATACTGCGCTTCTTCAAACCAAGACTCCTTATTCTTCTTGTCACGAACCCTCAAACAATGCCAGCGGAAAAAAAAGACCTGCTACATTCTTTCATGAAATGAATCCAGCAATAATGCTGACAGAGGCAGTGACAGGGCACAGCAATTGCAGACTCTCTGCTGAGATCTGTCTGTGCTTTTTCCAACACACACATTTATCAGGTGGCTCCTCTGGTCAAAGCCATTGGTGCGTCCCCTCTGTCTGCTAAAGAAAATACAAACGCTGGACCCTGGCATCGAAGGCACTCGGGAGCCAAACGAGCCTGAGGTCACAGGCAGCCAGGCGATGGCAGAACACCCTTACTGAGCAGATGAGGCTGAGGTCCCGGGGTCCGGTGTGGCTCACGTGGTTCCTGGAGAGCGGGAGAGTGCAGTCAGACAAGCCAAGGAGCTGGGCGCTTCCACAAAGCCAAGTGACGGGAAGGGAACGGCAGGACACAGAGGTCAGATGACAGGACACAGGAGTGGAGACTCAAAAGCTACGGCCATCTGGGGGACAGTGAGGCTCAGGAAGCAGTTGTGGGCCCAGGCAGGGGGACAGTGGAAGGACCCACGGAGGGACCTGGCGGGCAGGCTGCTCCCTTCCTCCACGGCCCCGACGCAGGCAGACGGTGGCAGGAATTCCCGTGGGTGAGCTGAAGGTCAAGGCCTCAGAAGGAGGAAGGGTCAGGCAGGGACACTGTGCAGAGGACACAGGTGTGGGGCATGGGAACGAAAGGGGCAGCCCAGTCACGGGGACGCTGTGGGGCTCTGAAGCGGCTGCATGGAACTGAGTGCAGCAACTCGGCGTCTGGCGGTGCTGCAGGCGGCAGCGGGGTCTGTGGTCACGTGGCCGACCCAGGGCACAAGGTGTCCTCCCGGGCAGACAGGGGCCCAGTGCTGACGCTCAGGCCCCGGATTCTTCCTTCTGATGCTGCCTCCTGACTTTGCACATGCGCCGTGCAGCCTGTCCGTCTCCCCACACCCTGAAAAGGCCCAGAAGGTGGAGCAGAGGCCTGCGTGGAAGAGAAAATCCTTCCTCCCTCCATGGGAGACTGAAAGGGGGGCAGGGCTGGGGGAGACACATCAGGCAGCAGAGTCCCAGGGCCACCTCTGCCCTAGCACAGGAGCCCCATACACTGCTGGCTCTGTTGGGTGGCTGGTTTTCAGTGTGAGGAAGGGCTGTGCTATAACTAACAAATTGATTCCTGAATGCCCGCTCATGGCTCTTAGTTCTCTTCTCTGAAAGAAGCACCACTGAATTTTAAAAAATTGTATTTTACAAGGCGTGAAATACCATGCACTGTATGACACATCATACTGTATAATGAAGGGACAAGACCCTCTCAGTAAACTGCAAGACACCACTGAGTGTAAGAAACACCCCAACTCCAGGCTGCGCCCTCCTCCACACAGTCCTTCAGATGCCAAACACCTTCCCGGAACTCGCCTGTCTTTTCTCTGTAACACCTGTTCCTAGAGTCCCATTAAAAAAAAAAACAAAAAATTAAAAAAGCCTTGTTAAAGTCTCTAATACTTACAAAAAAGTTGGAAACACATAAAAACTTCTTTTCCTGAAACCACCGAAGAGTAAGTTATTGGCACAATGCCCCATCAGCCCCAAGTGTGCACTGTGCACCCCACAAACAAAAGTCATTTGTAAACAGGGCATAACCATCAGGAAATTGCCACCGATGCGTCCCTGCTGGCTAATCTGAGAGCCCACCCACTCACTGCCGCCGATCTCCAGCAGTGCCCCATGCAGCGCACCAAGCCACCACGTCTCGCTCGTCTGTCCGCCTGCCACAGCCTCCCAGAACTTCCCGGGTGCTCGCAACCCACGTGTTTGAAGATTGGGCCCAGGTGTTGTGCTGACTGCCCCTGCGTTTGGGTTTACCTGGTGTTTCCTGTGACCACACCAGGCCCCGAACCTCTGGCACAGGAGCGCAGAAGTGATGCTGTGGTCGTTCCTGTGTGTATTGCCGGGGGCACATTTTTATATATCCCGTTCTTGCTGAAGTTCACTTTTTTAAATCCTCACCCAAGGACATTTTTAATTGTTTTTAGACAGCGGAAGGGAGACAGGAAGGGAGAGAGAGAAACATGGATGAAAGAGAGAAGCATCAGCTGGTTGCTTCCTATAGATGCCTGGACTGGGAATTGAACTCACAACCTAGGAATAAGCCCTGACCAGGAATCAAACCTGCAACCTGTCAGTTATGGGGCGATGCTCCAACCAGCTGAGGCACACCCATCAAGAAAAGGAATCAAAGAGCTGGTGCTGAAATTCATGTTGGTGCCTCGGAGAAGGCGGGTCTTCCAGGCCTCTTCCCCAGGAAGCCCCTCTCTGCCCTCTTTGTAACCGTCAAGCATTCTGTGGGGAGGGGCTTTAAGGCTGGATACACCAGACTTCAGCGCACTCTTATTGTTCAGGTCGGTACAAGCTCACGGTTCCTGTTTTATTTAATGGACTGAAATAATTACCATCACTATTCAATTGACGCTCCAATGCCAAATTATTTTTGATAAAACACTGTTTACATATTTTCAGTCCTCTTCTTTTTTGGATGTCAGCTCTTCAATGTTTTTCTTAAATGAAAGTGGCAAACTGAACCCTGTGCTTCCATGAGTCTACCAGCCTGCATAGCTGACGGGCGTGCTCACGGGGACACAGCCCACGCCTCCTGCACACCTGGAGCAGCTGCAGGTTATGCCAGTGGCACCTGCCGTGGGACCGAGGCTGCTGGGCCTACAGGGGCTCAGGCTCTACAAACGTGGCTTATAGATCTCGGGACCCACCTGCAGGCGGACTTGATGAAATCCTTCTTTTTGTCATTATGTGGGTTCCAAGACCCACCTTGTGCTGTGTCATTTTCAAGTTAAGATGCGTTTAGGTTTCCTTACGAGTGTCTGATGAAACAGTTTTAAATGGGTGGTGACAGATGGCTCAGTGCGGAGTCGGGCCTTCCAAACAGAGAAGGCCCACGTGGGGAGGGAAGCCGCCAACGTTCGCTCTCCCACTGACACCAGCGCTCACACGGCCATTACGTTGCACTGTGTCATCACGCCCAAGGCTCTGAACCCGAGAGCTCGGTGAACCAAACACCTAAGGAGCTGGATGGCGGGGGCCAGCTTCTCACCGCCAGAGTGGGAGCTTACAGACACGCCGAAGGGGGTGGCTACATGATCCCTGCAGCAGGGTCACCCTCAGCCGAACCCAGACAGGGATGGTGACAGAGGAGCAGTCACAGGCAGGGCACCCCCGGGGCCAGCGTACACACGTGCATCTCCCTGCTCAGTCAGCGGGGAGGGCCCAGAGGAAAAAAACCTGGACCAGTAAAAGGCTCCCAACACCCAGGTCCTGATTCCTAGTAACCTGAACAGCAGCCACGGCTCCCTGGAGGGAGGTCTGGCCCCAGCGCCGGGGCAGGACCTACAGGTGCAGCACCCCAAAGTGCGGGCGTGCTCAAAAGGCGGCATGGCCCGCCAACTGACACCCCAGGAGCAGAGGGCCAAGCAAGGGCAGAGCCACCGACGGAAAGAGCCCCCAGTGGCCAAAGCCGCAACTCTCTGAGTGACGACATACAGTAGCACCACATTATGATACAAAGTGTCCAACGAACGTCCGTGAGTCCGTGAGTCTACACCGATACGAGTAAATGACTGAACACATTTGTACGTGGAGAAGGTATGAGTCATCTGCGCAGAGTAATTTGAAGACAGATGCAATACTCTGCCCCATGGTGGGGCACCACCTGCCTGTGCACAATGACCTCCCCCCACTGCACGCTGTGCGAGGGCCGTGGGGGGCACGCTCACTGAGGGTGTGAGCCACGGGCTGTTCTTCTCAATGGTTCCCCATTCCCACGAGCTCATGTGAGCATGCGCACACGGAGGCCTCTCTCCTCAGGTGAAGGGTGGACAGAAGTGACATGAGCGCAAGGGAGCGCTAACCAGGACCTCTGGGTCCACTCCCCGGAGGGGCGGGGCTGTGGCTCCAGTGCCAGGGTGCCTGGCCCTCAGGTGGACAGCGCTGCTCTGTGAGAGAAAGGGTGACCATGGCTGTGACTCGGACGGTCCAGGACAGCGAGACTCTCTGCACACAATGGTCTCCCTCAGTGGCCCTGCAGAGCAGGGCTCACTGCCTGCCACAGAGGCAGAGTCGGAGTCGCAGAGGAGGCAGGGGACCCGGGATTGAGACCTGTGCTTCCTGTCTGTCTTCTTCCTTGTCTTTCAAAGCACGATCTGGGGCCAGAGTAGCCGCCATGAGTGCTGCCTGGAAACTCACGGAAAACATAGAACCTCCGCTGTAGCCCAAACCCACTGAGCCAGAGTGTGCATTGTGGCGGGATTCCCAGGTGATCTGCATGCGCGCTGAAGTTTGGGGAGTATTCCAGAGTGTGTGTCTCAGCATGAAATCACTAAACCGCGATGTGTGAGGTCGTTAATGGTATCAGGTGGTGCCAAATTTCTCTCCAAAGTATCCCTATAATTTACCCTACCATATTATTCTAATTTTTTATGTACCTAATAACATAAAGCCATTTCCTATTGCTAAAATTACTCTAAAAATAAAGTCCATTAAGAAATAAAAACCAGAAAAAGCTCGTATTGTAGTGCCTGGCATATATATAGTCAGTGCTCAATAAATTGCAACTATGGTTATTAAAACAGTTACATTAGAAACATCCTAAATGTTTCTTCAAGAAATTAATAATATTGTTTCTACTGTTAATAACTAAGTCCATTTCAACATGGATTTTGACAAAAGAATCTTGTCAGTTAAGCCTTGAGGACCCATGGTGCACCTGGATGAATGATTCCACATGTGATGCATTATTTTCCAAAGTTACCAAGTGAAATGGAGGACTATAAATTCAATCACAGCCAGTTTCTTAACAAGCACAAGGTTTATAGGCTCTTATGGTTATTATTTAAGAAAAAGAATTCAACTAAGGGGAAAAGACAAACCAATGGTGATACCGAAAGATCCAGTCACAGAATTACGTGGAAAAGGATGTGGTTTCGGCGGAGGGGGAAGCCTGCCTGCGAGGCAGTGGTGTCTGGGAGGAGAAAGGAACCTACGGCTGTGTCTGTTTACCTGGGTGAGTCATGGTGACTGGCTCCTCTTTGGACTTGTTATTGTAGATGACCACAGCAGCGGCATTGTGGAAAGCAGCCCGCGATATCTTCTCTTTAAACGTGCAATTTCCCCTCTGCAGCAAGGCAATCCACTGTTTGATATTCGGAGGAACGAAGAACCGGGTTTGAGGATCACAGCCCAGATGATCAGCAACTAAAGGGAAAAGGGAAAACAAACAAACCATTTTCTCAAGTGAAGACAAATAAAGTTAATTAAGTCCTTCCCATCAGGCAGCCGGTGGCGGCAGAGCTTTGAAGATGCCCTCGAAGGACATCACAGTGGGTCTGAGTCCTTGTCTGCACATGGAGACAGACACTCCTGTACTCCCGTGACACAAGTTGTAAGTGAAGAATTCTGTCGACAGACTGTCAGAAACAGAGAAGACTGTGGTACCCACTGTGGACTGGAGACGAGAGGAGGGAGAAACGGCAGACACAGAAACCCCTGATGTACCAACCACTCTGGAGGAGGTGAGTTTTGCTTGGGATAAGTTAGGAAGTGAAACCAACCTTCTGTTCAGTTACCAGGCGGCCCTGCTGAAATGCGAGCAGGCTTGAACATATACTGTATTTCTTAGCAAGTGTCTAAGGGAAATCGGAAAAGTTCACTTTTGGCTTGTATTTGGAAGTTTAAATGGCTAAAAAAACAATGCGAATAAATAGATTATTCCTCTAGTTCACACTTATTGTTAAAAAATTACTCTGCAATTCCACGTTAGGATGCATATTAACGTCCTGCATCCGCCGATCAAAAGAGGCGCCAAGACTACGGATCACACGGCCGCCATCCTGGAGCTGGGGGCCCGCCCGTTTCAGACCCCCGAGTCCGTCTGACGTGGCCAGGCAGGCCCCTCAGTGCCCGATCCTGCNGTATTTCTTAGCAAGTGTCTAAGGGAAATCGGAAAAGTTCACTTTTGGCTTGTATTTGGAAGTTTAAATGGCTAAAAAAACAATGCGAATAAATAGATTATTCCTCTAGTTCACACTTATTGTTAAAAAATTACTCTGCAATTCCACGTTAGGATGCATATTAACGTCCTGCATCCGCCGATCAAAAGAGGCGCCAAGACTACCGATCACACGGCCGCCATCCTGGAGCTGGGGGCCCGCCCGTTTCAGACCCCGGAGTCCGTCTGACGTGGCCAGGCAGGCCCCTCAGTGGCCGATCCTGCAAATGCGCTCCCTGCGAAGTTAGGACACCGCCCCGCTGCCCTTCCCATTCCTCCGGCTTGTTTACAACAGGGTAAAACGAGGGCGGGGGCAGCCCAGAGGGGGTGCGTTGGGAGATGGCAGGTCTACGGGGCCAGAGGACAGCAGGCCAAGCCGGCTGGATGCCTCACCCCCAGCACTGGGCAGGCTGTGGAGGGAAGGAACTTGCACCGAGGGCCAACACTGAAAGCAAGTAAGTAATAAAAGTATTAAGTAAGTATTAGTCAATTAAAAAAAAAACAGACAATACCAGTGGAAAAACACCTGCTCTCCACAAGGTTCGCATTAAAGAAACTGTAAAATGTGCAGAAGCCACCAACCACAGAGGAGCATCACACCTGTCACTCCACTGACTGTCCTTCCCAAACTCACTTATCATCACAGGGAGGGGTGGCCGCACATCTGCTACCAGGGTCCCCGAAGACACAGTGTGGGGGTGACAGATGGTTTCAGTGGCCGGCGCCATCTATAGCCACCGCTCACTCTCTCCCTCCGGCCGCATCCACATTGTGAAACCTCCATCCTGTCCCATCAGATTAAAGCTTAGCAGTCACCTACTGAAGGACACAGCAGGGTGACACTGTGAAGCAGACTGGTCCCTCTCAGTGACAGAAGTCCGCTCTACAGATTATTATGCTGTTTAAAATAGAAGCGTTTAAATGACGTGTTGGGACAGCCCCACTGTCGTGGGAAAACTTCCGGCATTGGGTCCAAATAGGAACAAAGACCTGGGTTCATCTGTGACTTTCCAGAACACACGGCAGCACAAACCCTGAAGGGCAGACCCGAGACTCGCCTTCCGTGGAACGCGCGTGTCCCTGAGGCTCACCTGCCTTCCCCGCCACTTCCCACGCTCGGGGCAGCGAAGAGGGAGCCACAACAGGGCCTGGCCAGGCTTGGGGTCTGAGCTCTGCCCTCTTCAGTTTTTACTCACAAAGGCTGAGATAAATTTGTCACTTCCTGAGAGTCCTGTGGGTGTGAACCAGTCTGAAATGGCTCCTCCCACGTGATCCCCTTCCTTTAGCTCAACGGGTGTTGCCCAACCTTGTCCTTGAGGTCCAGCCGAGCTCCGCCCCACGAGCCTGCTCCCCACGGCTCTGTCTCATCCTCTCTCCCTGCCACGATGACAGTGCCACTGTCCGCTTAGCACAGATGCTTGGGAACAGCGGCAACGCCTAAGACTCACAGCCACGGCCAGGGAAGTGACCGCAGAGCACAGCCCACCTCTGAAAGGGGCCCCCACCCACCAGGAACAGGCCTGAGGGCCGATCCAAGCCCATTCCCATGACAGACGGGATGGGCACGAAGAACGTCCCTGTGCCCCCATCTGCCAGCTGTCGAAGGTCTCTGAAAACACTGTCAGTACTGATAGAACACACAACGACAAGCAACAATAAGAGGCTCAATTTCCCAGTCAAAGAAGCGTTTTTCATTATTCAGAAAGTGAGGGGTCGGGGCTAGGTGGAGGGGGGCTGCGGGGGCAGAGAACAGGGATGTCCGTAAACAGTCTCGACAATAAAAATTTTTAAAAAGGACAAAAAAAGAAAAAAGGGGGTTTCATAATCAATACTGTAGTTTGCTTATTTTATCTGTATATTCCTCCCTATAATTAAAAAATAACTGGAACAATGAAAACAACGTTAACAGCTTAAAAAAACACAAAGACAAGACCCACTCCCCCCAACCAGGGACGACGACTCCGTGACTCGGTGGCACCGTCACAGCTCGTGCCAGTTCCTGTGCCCAAGGCAGCATATCACACGAGGACGGAGGTGCCTACGTAACCATGAACCACAGCACTCGTCAACGGCAGTGTTGCTCAAGTTCAAAACCGTTTCCTTCTGTTCTGTTCTGTTTCTCCTGCGGGGCTCCGAATTGGACGCCACCTCTGACTTCTTCGCATTTATCGGTTACAGGGTCAGGAAGAATTAACCAGAAATTATCATGAAAATGTGAAATCACAGACGGTGTAAGATACTATAGCCTAATGCTTGACGATTTTGTCAGTTATACCTCAACAAAGCAGAAAATCATTGCATTACAGAAAAATTTAACTTTCATTTTTTCTCTTGTGGCCTCTCCTATTGAGTTCAGACGCAGCACAGGGACTTCTGTTCGCTTCGCAACCAAAACGGAACCCCTCCAACAGGAACAGTGAGGGGCCCTGACCCAGACGGACACTGACTCCAAGTCCGGGCACACACTGAGCACCACAGGGAGAAGAGATGGAGCCCAACAGTCGGCGTGGGGCCTTGAAGGACTGTGCCCAGCGGGGGTAGGCCTGGCACGGAAATTAAACACCAGCGAGGTGGCGTGGGGCACCAGTGGGAAGGGCGCTTGACGCTCGGGAGAGGAGCGGAGCCCTGGGCGGCTCCTGCAGACTAGCAGGGCACGGGGGTGAGGTCAGCGCCTTCCCTAAGACTCATGAAAATGCAACCGAAGGCACCGCACTGGACAGATGTAAGATACCAGGTTCTGAGCATAAGAGCCAAATGTAACGGGGAAAGAGGAAGCCTGCTCTGGTATGAAGGAGGCGAGGCTGTTTGAGGGGCCCTGTGAATGGACAAAGAGAAAAAGATGAAGCCTCCCCCCAAGCCCCACAGCCTGAAACTCCCCGCTTCCATATGAGTGACTTACAGGGAGCAGGGGACTTGGTGGGTCCTGGGGGCAACCTCCCCTCCCACACCCTGAGAGTTGTGGCAGGGAGGAGAGTCACTGGCCTCCCAGGTGCACAGCTGGCCCGTGGCCTCCTGCTCGCAGGCCGTGTGTCTCACTGTCTCTGCCTGGACCGACAATCCCACGGCTCCTGGGCCAACCGCCGCCCGGGCTTCAGGTATTCCACTGACGATTCTTTGCCAACACCTCCCCGATCTCCGAGATTGAGCTGGGCGCTGTGCTTGCATCTCCAAGGCACCCCAAGATCTCGGCCACCAGCTGTCCACTCTGAGTGCTGCCTCGGGGTGAGGGCCAGCATCTCCCCCATCACGTGGGCACGTCATGGGCACTGTGCCCGATGGGGCTGAGGGGAGAGAGGGACGCGGTGGAGGGGGGCCGCGCAAGAACCCAAACGAAGGACAACCTTGTGCGGAAGATCTGTTTCATGGGCAACCGCTTTGGGCAATGTTCTAACAGCTGTTTCCCACAAAAGTCATACAAATGAAAATAAGCCTGACCAGCTACCCTGGACTTAGATGTCCCCCTGGCTAGGGAGCTCTGGTTGTTCACGTCCCCATTTCTGCACAGACCACAGTCTCCTCAGCCTGTGGGTCTCCTGCTTCTGCCTTGACTCGTCTTCTTCTTGTTAAACCCTTATTTTATGCTTTAATGGGCAGAATACAATTCTTTACTTTTGATTCCACTCCCTAATTTGATTTATTTAATTTATTTTTAGAGAGAGGGGAAGGGAGGGAGAAAGAGAGAGAGAGATACATCCTTCGTGAGAAAGGAGCTTCGATCAGTTGCCCCTCTTACGCAGTCCGACTGGGAACCGAACCTGCAACCCAGGCAGGCGCGCGCCCTGACCAGGGACCGAACCAGAGACCTTCTGCTTTACAGGATGACACCACCTAGATGAGCCACACTGGTCAGGACCCTATTTTACTTTTTTTTTTCTTAGGGCCCTATTTTACTTTTAAGGTTCACCCACTGGACTTAAATGTCCAGCTTTCATCCCGTCACCCACTCCCACAGATATAATTTATTCTTTTACTATTTTTATACTTTAACTTAAATCTGACTACTGTCGTTTTTTAAAGTCATTGTTTGTTTCGTCTTATTGAAAATATTTTATTTTTCCTTTCCCCTTAATTTTCTGTTAATTTACCTGTAAATTTCAATTTTTCTTAACTTTGTAGCTATTTCTAGAATAAGTTTTATCCTGTCCTGCCCCCAACCTCTGTTACTTTTCTTTTCTGGTAGCTCTATCATCCTAACGACAGCGAAAGGACCCAGCCTGCGCGATTTCTCAGGAACCTCGTATTAACTACCATTCCCTTTTTCTCTCAGCAAAGCCTGCTGGTCTCTGCCACTTTAAGAATGCAGGGAAGGAGCAGGGAGGGAGGCTGAAAGACTCCAGTAGTCCTCCAAGGCAGCAACCTCCCAGCAACACTTGTCCCCAAGCTCCTGCCCCCACCCCCAACTCCCTGCCGACCCCTCTTCCCCCACCTGAGTGTCCTGGTCCGCTGTGGGTCTGGGGCCCCAGGGCTAGAATTCTCTCAGCACTGGTGGCACACTTCTTTCTTCCTGGAACAGGGATGCTTAATACTTCATGCCAATCAGCCCTGTTCTGAGAAACTAGTTTTTATTTTTACTTATATGATACATTCCAGTTTCCAATATGTACAACCAAATCAGGCTGACAGCACACCGAGAACCAGGAGTAGTATGGAAAACCGAACGAGGGAGGCAGATGCGGTCCCTGCCATCCAAGCAGACACTGGTCTGGATGAGCGATGGGTGTTCCCGGCCGCCCCCTGCGGTGCGCACAAAGGCGTGCGGGAGTGGGGCGTGGGGGGTGCCTCTGCCAGCAGGTGCAGGTGCAGGGACAGCCACTCTGATTTCCCCCACTCTGCTTCACCCCATTTCTGGGCAGGTCTGTGGGACCACCTTCAAGTTTAAAGTGGACTCTATTTGCTCCCCCCCAAAAAGAAACAAAAACAGAACAAGAAACAAAACAAAAAGAAGACGCTTATTTAATTTTGGCATCTGCGGATCATCTCTACAGGGCAAGACACTCAGAGGGACAGCCACCAGAGCCCCAGCTCGGGGGAAGGAAGGTGGACAGACGATCGAAAATGAGCCTCACAACCCTGGCTGGAGCGGCTCAGGGGGCTGAGCACAGGCCAACATCTCTCAGCACAGGCTCAGCATCTGCCTAACTCGGGGTGACCTCATCTCAAGTTTCTAATGTAATCAAATCCAGAAAGACCCTGTTCCCAAGCAAGGCTTTCTCATTCACGGGTGCCCGGGCTCGGACCCGGGCTTTCGTCTGGGAGGCTGCCATTCAACCACCGCAGGTGCGACCCCCGCACCTTCCCTTTCGTGCCCGTGCTCAGAGCCACCCTGCCATGGTGGCTCCTTCCCTGATGCCTGCTGTTTCACAGTCAGCGACTGGCAGCCTCCCCTAGAGAGGCTTCCGGCGCTGCACCGCTCCGGGCTCTCCAGGGTCCCTGACCAGCACGGGGTGTGTTGAGGACCCGTTAGCACAAGCCGGCTCTCATGCCCACACTGCCACGCCCCAGGATCTGCAGGGCGGTTCAGCCGTGTGGGCTGATGGCACAGTTCTCAACCCAGGGCTGGTGGCCTGCATTTCACTTTGAGTCCAGAGGCAGGTAAGAAGCCCCTGTCCCTCTTCAAAGACAGCCAGACAAGAGGAATTCTCTTCCTGGGAAGACAGTCAGACCTTTTGTTTATCTGGCCTTCAACTGAGGAGAAGAAGCCCACCCAGCCCGGGGAGGGCGACCTGCTTTCACCTGCTTCATCCCGTCTCTCAGTTTTAGCGTCTGTCTCACCCCAAACAAGCTCCCGAAACACCAGGTGCGCAGTCTGACCAAACGTCTGGTGTTCCACAGGCCAGTCATGGCAGCACGTGACTTCGTCGCCAGGCTCTTCCCCTGGAAGGAGAAAGCCCTCCTTCCTCGGTCGGCTTCCCAGAAGCCCCTCAGTGAGGGGCTGCTGCGAGCAAGCTCACGTTTTAGGGTCAACATGTCTCTTTACATCTGAAATCATCTTCCACGTGTCCTCATTCTGGAACGATAGCTTAATCAGGTAAAAAATTCTGGATTGTTTGCTTTCCTTAGCACTTTGAAGATACAATTCCATTGCCTTCTGCTTCCTAAGTTGAGAAGAAGCCAATTTTTTTTTTAATTGTGTGGGTTCTCAAATGTTATTGTACCTACTTTGTAATTCTGAATCTTTAAAAAGTAAAATAAATGTGTTTTTAACTTTTTCTCCTAATTGGTAATTTTTACCTCTTTGGTAATATTTTTAAAAAACACATTTTTACAATAAATTATTACTCTTTCATATAGATTTTAAAGAGGGGAACAATAAAATACCCTCTGCTCCCCTTGAGGGCCAGGCACATCACCCACACTGAATGAAGGCCACGCAGGGCTGAGCAGCCAGCCACCCACACAAAACACCCAGAACTTACTCAGTTTACAAATGAAAGTCTGCAACCCTGGAAAACATTTTAAATTCTCTGGCAGAAGAGTGAAATTGTGAGGACACTCCTGTCCTGTTTTACTATCGCTCCTTCCCTCTGGTCCAGTGCATCCAGTGCTGAGGACACTGGCAGGACGACAGTGCTGACAGAGACCGGGCCACCTGGACAAGACCTCAGATGGGAGAATGACGTATTCCACGGCATGACCAGGCCTGGCCCATGGCCTGTGAGGGACCAGGCTGCATGGCAGCAGGTGAGTGGCGGGCGATCCACAAAATTGGTCCTTGGTGCCAAAAAGGCTGGGGACCACTGCATTAAATGGATCACACACCATGATCAAGTGGGTTTATTCCAAGGATGCAGGGATGGTTCAACATCTGAAAATCAACATAATACATTCCAGTACCAAATGAAAGATAAAAACCACATGATCATGTGAAAAGATGCAGAAAAAGCATTTCACAAGATTCAACATCATTTATGATTTTAAAAAAACCTGTCAACGAAGTGAGTACAGAGGGAACATAACACCAAAGACGATTGGTGTTATGACGAACATAACACCATTCTTACTCAGCACAGCGCTGGGAGTCCTCGCCACAGCAACCAGGCAAGACAAACGAAAGGCACCCAAACATGAAAGGAAGGAGTAAAACTGCTTCAATGTGTACATGACATTAATACTATATGTAGAAAACACTAAAAACCTCTACTAAAAAGTAATCAGTTGCCCTGGCTGGTGTAGCTCAGTGGATTGAGCACGGGCCTGCGAACCACAAGATCGCGGTTCGATTCCCAGTCAGGGCACAAGCCTGGGTTGCAGGTCAGTTCCTGGTTCCCGGTTCCCGGCAGGGGATGAATGAGAGGCAACCATACATTGATATCTCTCTCTCTCTCTCTCTCTCTCTCTCTCCCCCCCTTCGCTTCCCCTCTAAGATAAATAAATAAAATCTTTAAAAAAAGTAATCGATTTATTAGAACTAATAAATTCAAGCAAAGTCACAGGATGCAAAACCAATATACAAACATCTGTTGCATTTCTGTACACTAATGACGAACTCTCAGAAACAGAAATTAAGAAATCAACCTCATTTACAATTGCACCAAAAAGAGTAAAACCCCCCAGAATGAAGCACCGAGGAGGCGAGAAGCCTGTGCACTGACACGGGGACCGTGAGGGAAAGAGACTGAGGACGACACACAAAGAGAGTGCTCTGCACTCGGAGGTGGCAGGAGTCAATGTTGCTAAAACACCCACACTCCCCACGGAAATCTACAGATTCAGTGCAGTCCGTACAAGAATTCCAATGGCATTTTTCACAGGGATAGAAGAAATAATGCTAAAATCTGTATGGAATCATGAAAGACTCTGAAGAGACAAAGTTATCTTGAAAAAGAACAAAGTTATAGGCATCACGTTTCGTGATTTCAAACTCCATACACTACAAGGTTATAGTAACCAAACAGCATGGCGCCATGGTCTATGCAGACATGAAGATCAACGGGACAGACTAGAGAGCCCAGAAATAAACCCACGCACATGTGTTAATTACTGTATAACAAAGGGACCAAGAATATGTGACAGGAAAGGACAGTCTCTCCAGCTAACAGTGCTGGGAAAGCTGGACAGCCACATGCAGAGGCATGAAGCAGGCCCACTCTCACACCATACACAAAAATCAGCCGGAGTGGATTAAAGACCCGGACACAAGACCTGAAACCATAAAACTCCTAGAAGAAAGCACAGGCAGTCAACACCTTGACCCTGGTTTTGACAATTTTTGGGGTTTGGCAACAAAAGCAAAAATACGTAAGTGGGACTACGTCAAACTAAAAAGCTTCTGCCCAGCTAAGAATAGAATTAAAAAAAATAAAAAGGCCACCTAAGGAATGAGAGAAGTATTTGTGATTCATATATCTGATAAGGGGTTAATATGCAAAATACATAGAGAACTCATACAATTCAATAAGGAGAACCATTTCTTCATTTTAGGGTCCTTGTTTTATGCAAATTTCTATCCACAGTTTCCTGCCATTCCTTACATTTCACAGGCCGCAGCTAATTGTGTAATACCGTTGTTTCCCTTGAATTAACATGTGAGTTAAAAAAATGACTCACTGTTAACACACACACACACACACACACACACGTGGGTGGAAGGCTGTCGCTCCCACTAGCGGGCGAAGAAGGGTTTGTACAGAGGCTAAACTGAACTGCTGAGGAAGGAAGCCGGAGGCCCTACGGAGATAACATCATGAAAGCGGTCCTTCAGGAGGACAGAAAATATAAACCATGGGGGACATCTCACATGACGAAACAAGCGAGAGCAGAAGGTTTAGTAGGTGTGACGGCTTCGTAATCTGAGATGCCCATAAACCAATAAATACACTAGGAAGAAGCTGTCAAGTTTACCTTAGATATAAAAAATAATCAGTGAGGCTTGGTGAAGTGGTTCTCAATGATGGAAAACTGTATTTTACTGAGGAAACTACCATTCAGAGGGACAGAGTAGAAGCAGGTATTCACATCACGATAATGCATGTCACTCAAGGGGAGTCCAGTGGAAAGAACTAAAAGAGAACACGTCTGAGAGACGAGAGTGAGACTCAGATGGGTGACGCATCCAGCCAACTGACCAGAAAGAGCAAACGTGGACGTCCCCGCAGGTCACAAGGGGGCAGGTCACACAGGCAGGCAGATGGGGTGGCTGGGTGGCACCCCTGCCGCTAAAAGCAGCCTGACTCACAAGGTCCCGACTGGCCTTACTACTCACTTCGCCTCCCACAGGACAATGGCTGGGGCACCCAGAACCAGAACCAGAACCAAACGCAGACCCAGAATGGGAAGTCACCCACAACTTGGAAGAAAGCAACCTGTCATTTTAGAGTTTTGCAAATCCCATGGCAAAGGAAGCTGGGGGATTACAAATCATCCCGACGAAAAACCAAATGAAGAAACCAGCTGGAATGCGCAAGATAAATTCCACTCTAAGTAAAACTGCTCCAAAGCTGTATAGACAAATACAAGGTGGTGACGCAGACTTGATTATTTTCCAAAATTAAAAAGCCCAGAAGGAGATGCAGGTTGCCAATAATGATAATGACAAGAACAAGCCAGGCGCTGCTCTCCCACCCTTTCCAAAACATTTTTTAAAGTTTTTTTTCAGAGCGAGAATAGGAAAGAAATGTATCTCTTGCTCAGGGCCAACAAAACAATGGGTGGAAACACTTCTGCGAACCTGCTGCGCTTTCCCTTTCCGATCTCGGAGAACGAGGAGAAGAAGCGGAGACGCCCAGAGGCTGCTCGAAAGCAAACACAGGCTGAGGATGCGCTACTCGGGCACTTCATCTCAGCACAACTGCTGTTTGTATCTTGTGCATTCACACTGGTTCCTTCAAGTACTCTCTCATCCCATTGAGGTGATTTGCAACTGCCCAGCTTTCTCTGTTCTGGGATTTGCAAACTTAATGACATACTTGCTTTCTCCCCAGGTTCTAGTCACTTTGGTTTATTAGCAAATGCGCAGTGTGTGTCCTGCCTTCAGCCTGCCCCTCTCCCGGCAGTGCCAGAAGCCGCTGCCACCTAACTGTCAGATAAGACACACTCCCTTAGCAGCCTTCCTGGTCGGCCAGCGGACCCTGCACCACTATTCTTTGCTCCACTGAATTTTCGTTGCACCCCTTTCAAAATCGACTGATCATAAATGTACAGGTTTACAGCTGGATCTCAGCTCTATTCTGCGGCTCCTCAAGTCTGGGCCAGCCCCACACTGCCCTGGAGTAAATTCTGAAACCAGAACTGTAAGCCCTCTAATTCTGTCCTCTTCTTTCAAGATTGTCTGGACTACTGTTGAGCCACATGAATTTTAGGATCGGCTCATCAGCCTTGCAGAAAGCCAGCTGGCGCTCTTACGATTCTGTTGAATCTGTAGGTCAGATGGGAAACACCTCCACTTCAACACCGTTAAGTCTCCGGACCCAAGCACATGGGCTGTCCTTCCCTTTATTTAGAGATTCTTTCACTTCCTGAGACACCTTGTAGTTTTCAGTGACAATGCCATTTTAAATGGTATTTTAAAAATTTTATTTTCTAACAGTTTGTTCCTGCCTTTTAGACGTATGACTAACTTTGGGGGGGGGCATGTGTACTGATTTTGTATCAAGTGACCTCTCTAAATATACTTACATTTTTAAAAAAATCACTGCTACAGGTAATAATAAATCAAGCTTTGGGGGTATCTGCTTATGGATTAACACTGGCTGCGTTCCTCAGTTGGTGTCCAATGGTGCGTGACCCCGCGGCCCCGAGGTTCCTGCAGAGCAATACCCCACCCACGTGAAGGGGGCGCAGGGGCTCCCTCCCACGTGTTTTCAGTTCACTGCCAAACAGCGTGAGCTCGTTTCCTCCGACTTGCACATGGAACCGCCCCTTTTTGACCAAACTCCCCTCACTCAGTGACACATGCCTTTAAAACATCCACTCAGCTAGAGCGAAAGGAAGTGGACAGAGCTGACACTTCTGTACAGGTTCTTTTTAGTTACAATAAAAGGTCTGAAAAGAAAAACCAACCAATTAATTGGACTGGTAAAGAAAGCAGAAAAATTAGATATTAACATGAGGACTACCAGAAATACAATGTATTACACCTGTTATTATCAACCTAAGTGTTCGGCCTTAAGATACTACATCAAAAAACCAAAACAAAACAGTGTGGTAAAACACGTGCCAGTGTGACGCATGTGTGGGATCGCAAGTCTGTGCACAGACAAAAATGCTTGTATGTGGGAACTACGGGCAGCAGTGAGCACAGGGAAGCCAGACGGGAGGCCGCGTCCAGGTAAGAGATGAGTAGCCATGCAACAGACGTGGAAAGGAGAGGACACGCTGTAGAGACATCCAGGAGCCTGATGGACAGGAGCTGGTAGGCAGACATGGGGGAGATCTGAGGGGGATGTCTCGGTTTCTGGCACAACCGCTGGTCAGAGATGGTGCTGGTGACTGAAACGGCTAATGCTGGGGGAGGAACAGATTTTTGGAGGAAAGACACCAAGTTGGACATACTGAGCTCGAAAGGAAACGGGAAGGGAAAGAGGCATTGTACTCTTGAACGCAACCCCAAGGACATGCTGTGTGTTTGTCACAGAAGACTCAGCACACAGGCAAGTCTCCTGATGGTCTCCAGGCAATGGCAGACAGCGGGCAACCCACACGCCCCTCACTGGGGCACAGGTAAAGCGGAGGTGTGTTCACACGCCGGACCACTCCCTTCATGAACTCGTAAGAAATCAGTCTTGAGAATATGGAAGAATGTGCACTGAGAACAGGAGCAGTCCTTGGTGCTCAGAGTCAGGACAGCACTCGCTTTTGGGGGGAGGGAGGAGGAGGAGGGCGGAAGTAGGCGGAAGAAGACTTCCGGGGACTCTTCAGAGCCCGCGATGCTTTACTTCCAGATCAATCTGGGGTCAACTCAGTGTGCTCACTGTGGTAATTCATCACACTGCAGACTTGCGAGTGTGCATGTGATAGCTAGTATAAATGTTCGTTAATTTTTTAAAATGTGGCTATCTCACTCCTTAGGCTAAAACCCTTCAACAGTATTTTATTAATTCTCACCTCAGGATGTATTTATTGATTTTAGAGAGAGAGGAGCATCAATGAGAGAAACACTGATCGGCTGCCTCCCACACACGCCCCAACCGGGGATCAAACCTGCGACCTTTCAGTGCTCTGGGCTGCACCCTGAGCAGCGGGGCCTTCTGGCCGGGCCCTTTAGGAGTGTTCTGATGCTCGGGGTGGGGGGTGGGGACCCTGAGGAGGACATCACGCCAACAAAACAAACCGGTGACAACAGCATGGACCCTGCATAATTTCACGGGTCTGAGGCACCTGGAGTGGTCAGGGGAGCCAAGACAGACAGACAGACAGACAGAACAACGGTGGGTGCCATGGCGGGGGAAGGGGAGGCTTGAGGAGCTGTCCGGTGGGTTTCGGTTTCGCAAAACCAGTGACTTCGGGAAACTGGCTGCACAAGAGCATGAATGTATCACCACCACCGAGCTGTACACTCAACAACGGTTATGACAGTTTGATGTTACGTGTACTTAACCCTAACTAAAAATTAAAAACACACCCTTCGATAGTTTTCTATTCCTCCCGAGATACAGTCGAAATCCTAACACAGCCTAGAATGTACTGACCTGCCTGTTTGTCTCGACCGCACTCCACTCTCCCCTCGCCCTCTTGGCTCTTCCGAACTGCTCAGTGCGCTGAGGGCCTTGGCTCCTCTCAGCCTTCGCTGGTCCGCCTGGCCGGGGCGGTCTTCCTTCTGTGCTCTCTTCATGGAACAGCCGCTCCCACTTTTGTCTGAGTTTAAATATTTTTTCAGAGAAGCCTTGCTTGACCATCCTAGCTCTCAATTTTTGCTCCCTCAGTACCCTGACACTTTCTCCAAGAATTATTATGAAAGAATTGCTTGTGTTATAATCTGTTTGTGGGTTTTCTCCACTAGACGATACACATGGGCCAACTCGCCTTGCTTCCCCCACCAGACAGCAGGCAGGACCTTCCTGTGCAGCTTGCCACGCAGCAGGGGCTTAACAATTATTTGCTGAAGGAATATTTGAAGCCGTTGTCCCACGTGCATGTGGGGTTTCTGACCCTGATGCATTACGGTCTGGTGACAACATGCAAATGAGGATGAACATTGCTGACAATAGTCTTTGAGGAGCCATGGAAGAGAGAGATCAGAAAACCAACCTGTGTGCACAGCAGCCTATTTACAAGACGATGACAACAGACTGTGTGAGTTACAGACCAGGTAAGTGCTGTGAATCCTTAGATGATTGGGCAATTTCAGGGCAGTGTGGCCGCAGACGCCCCAGCAAAACAACTGGTAAAGGGTAACCTGCAGACCCTGAGAAGAGACAGCTGTGACTGCAGGGTGCTGGCACAGGCCCACTGCGCTGGGAGGCACAGTAATGCCCCCCACGTCCTCACGCTCATCCTGGGGCTGGGAGCGTCAGCTACATGGCAAAGAGTTAGGGGTACTCGTGGTTGACTTTATTTTTTGCTTCACCCTTCATCTTTTTCACCCAGCCCTCCTCCCCTCTCCTCTGACAACTGTTAGTCTGTTCTCTGTGAGTCTGTTTCTATTTTGTTTGCGAGTTTATTTTGTTCATTAGATTCCACATATAAGTGAGAGTGTCTGGTATTTGCCTTTCTTTGACTGACTTAATTTACTTAGCACAATGTTCTCCAGGTCCGTTCCTGCTGCACCAAAAAGGTGACTTTAAAATAAAGAGATTACCGCCCTGGCTGCTGTGGCTCAGCAGATGGAGCACCATTCCATTCCCAGTCAGGGCACATGCCTGGGTGTGGGGACCTGGTCCCCAGCTGGGAGTGTGCAAGAGTCAACCAATGGATGTTTCACTCTCACATCAATATTTCTCTCCCTCCCTTCTGCTCTAAAAACAAAATATAAAAATCCTAAAAAAAATACTGGCTCAGCTGGTTGGAGTGTGTCTCATACACTGAGAGCGTGGAGGAAGGCTGCTTGCTCCCCAGTCGGGGCACACGCCTGGCTTGTGGGTTTGACCCTGGCAGGGGCGCACACAGAAGGCAGCCCATCAGTGTTCCTCTCTCTCTCTGACCTGGGACCGGGTGGGTGAGGCCCAGCTGCTAAGTGAGGATCGGAGCGGTGAAAGCTGAGTTAGAGAGGGCCCTGGAGATGCCTTGACGCTGGTCTGGAAGACAGAGAAGTGGCCGCGAGCCAAGGAGCGCAGGCAGCGTCTAACAGCTGCAGAGGGCAAGGACGTGGACTCTCTCTCTCGGAGCCGCCAGAATAGGCGCAGTCTTGCCAATGTCCTGACTTTAGCACTGTGAGACCCCTGCTGGGCTTCTCACTTAAAAAAAAAAAGCTCACCCAAGGATATGTTTATGAATTTTGGGGAGAGAAGAAGGGAGACAGGAGGACAGAGAGAGAGAGACTGATCAGTTGTGTCCCACGCACACCCTCACTGAGGATCAAACCCACAACCTTTTGGTGGGGGGGATAACACTCCGACCAACTGAGCTGCCCAGCCAGGGCACCTCTGCATTGTCAGGAGCCACCCCATCTGCGGTGACCAGTCACAACAGCAACAGAGAACTAACACGCCACAGCTACGCCAAAAAGATTGACTTCGATTCCTTCCTTGCCACAGCTCCTGGGCTAGCAAATCAGGAACAGAGTAAACAAAATATCTGTTTTTTCCATCAGAGCACTTGGTTTTGTCTTTTATGACATCATAAGACAAATACGCATTATATGGCAAAGCCAATGACAAGAATGAGGAAACTGGGTGGCACGCACCTCCCCCATCCAAGTGGTGATTAAAGGCATGATGCTGAGCACCTGGGAGGATTCGGCAACACGCTGCCGGTCGGATCTGTCGGCAGCATGATGACTCACACTGTCATCAGCACCGGAGAGCAGCGACTCTCAACTCTGGGTCCGTGGACCACTTGGGGTTTCAAGAGGCACCCGAACCTCCTTATAAACTGTACTGAAAGTTTTGTGTATGTCTACGTAAATACATATTTGTCAGCAGAAAGCTCCACAAACACTCATCAAAGCCTCAAGGGGACCCCGAGGAGGGAGAGCCGCTGACTTAGACTAGGACGCAGGATGCTGTTTGCTCGCTGGTGGGTGGCAAAGCTGCTGGGAGAAGGAAGCTGCTGGGAGAAGGAAGCTGCAGACAAGAGCTCAGGAGTCGAAAAGCATCTCGAATGGCTGAGGGAACAGGCAAACCCAGTGATATCGTGGGCTCAGGGCAGCCTCCATGAGAAGACCAGACACTGCAATGGGGTGGGCTGGATAGGGGTCTGCACAGATTGCTGGCACAGCCTGGGCACTGCGGGCAGGTGTCCAGAGGACAGGAACGCAGCCCCACTCTCTTCCCTGGGCACCGATGAAACCGACCTGCTGCAGCGGGCTCAACTTCGCATTCCCCTTTGTATCCACGATGGCCACACACTTGGGGCAGAAGTTAGAATCCAGGGGTCAGCAGGGCTGACTCCTTTGGGACATTCCAAGGCAGAAGTGGCCCTGCATTCTCACCCACCTTCTGCAGGTGTCAGCAACCAGGGGCTCCCTGGCCACGGCAGCTCAAAGCCCCGTATCTGTGTCCCTCTGTCTTTCTAGGCCTGTGTCTCTGTGTGTGTCTGTGTCCCTCCTCTCCTGGGACAGATTCCAGTCACTGGATTTAGGGCCCACCCTAAATGGGCATGATGGTCATTTCAACTGCTCACCTCTGCAAAGAGCCTCCGCAAACACAGTCACATTCTGACGCCTCAGGTGGAGAGGGGTTTTGTGGGGCACTAGTACACCCTCTTCACCCTTCAAAGCAGGACATGAATAGACGAATGCATCCTGAGGCTGACAATGCCGTATCCTTGGGAACAGCCAAAAGAACCCCATCCACGAAGTGAAGGGCTACAGAACTTTGGTCAGACTGGGAAGTCATGACTGTCTGCAAATACCCGAACCATTTCTTTCCCAAATGAAAGACAGACTTTCTAACATGTTGTTTGCCAGAGATGAGTGTGGTAAGGCTGTCACAGTCTGTTCTAACTCGAGCTGTAGGCTCATAAGATGCGAACGCTGAGGCCTTAGAGGGGGGCTACACCTGTGATCAGCTGCCCATGACCACCAGGTCCTGAGATTCTATAATTCCTGTCCCACGCCCACTCGGCCCCTTCAAGTGGCCATGACACAGAACAAAGAACAGTAAGAACCCCTCAGTGCAGCAAATCCTGGGGGGAGGGAGCGGGAATGAAGGGGAGTGGAATGCCTGCCAGAAGGTACATGACTGTAGAGAAAACCAGGAGCCCGGGAGGGTCGGAACAGCTCCCACACCGTGAGCAGCAGAGTGAGACAGAGGCCTGAGGGAAGGAGAGGAAGGAGAGAGACCTTGCAGCCAGTGAGGTGACGGGGTGGAGCTTCCAGATGACCCATCTCCTGTGGGGAGGAACGATCGACAGACACAAAGTGAAGCAGCAGGGAGACCAGCAAGAGTCGGAGAGGACAGCTGCTGTTGCTGAGAGCCAGTAGAGGACAGGTGATGTGTCCTGGAGGTGGACTGTGCAGCAGATTGCAGGTGAACCGTGAGGGAAAGCAGCAAGGAGGATGCCTGGATCTGCTTACGTAACAGGAGTGTCACTTCCTGGGATGGAGATGCCTGGGGAGCAGCAGCACAGAGTAGAAGGCAAAAAAAACCAAACAAACAAAAAACAAACCCCGAACACCCAACTCCATCTGAGGCTAATCAAAGATGCCCTCATGACCCTAAGGTCAGACATGGCCAGGGTGCAGCTGAACGTGTGAGTCTGGAGCTCAAGGGGAGAACACGACTGAGAGGAGCAGGAAGTGGTGCCGGGGGCTCGAGGAGACAGGAAGAAGAGTATTGTCCAGACACTTGTCCATCTCTTTACAAGAAAATATGGGACTGCTGCACGTTGTTAAGTGCCCACTTGTTTTTGCTTAAATTTTCTGATCTCGAACCTCCATCAGCTGGGTTCGAAGACTTCCTCCTGCAACATTCAGCCGCTTGGAGACAGGAAGCCTGGGGGAGATGAATGAATGGCACCTGGTGCGTCAGGGGCTGAGCTTCTGCCAGGTGCGTATGATGCAGGGCGAAGGAAAAGAAGAGTGATCATCACGAACAATCCTGACGTCCACCTCGGAGGAGGAGAGACGTGAGAGGCCAGGAGCTGGTGATGGGAGCCCAGGGACAGGGCCCCACCCGGCCCCTCTCAGTGAATGCTGACTGGCAGCTCCCCAGCAGAGGGGGCGGGAGGCAGGGAGCCAGGCAATGCGGTGGCTGAAACAGGTTTAGGATCCGTGGACTTGGACCTGTGCATGAAGGCACCACGGGTTCATCCAAAGGTGGAGGTTCCTGGTTCTGCGGTCTGTGGGTGCTGAACTGAGCAGGGCTCCCGACCGAGACCGTGCTCAGCATCCACAGAGCCCTACACCCCACGGCAGGCCACTGGGGTTGGAGCTCCTTCAAAGGAAAAAAAAACAGGGAGCAGGACTCCTCTGCAGGGGATGTGGGGGAAAGGCGGGAAAGGACAAGTTCACCCCGTGGCGGGCGATGAAGCACGCCCTCTCCAGTCACCCCAGTGCCCCTGTCACAGGGGCAACCACCTCAACTCTGTTTTTAGTTGTTCTGATGGACACCCTCCATCTGTCCTGACAATGCTCACAGCCACTGTTTCCTGACTTGTCAGTGTCAGGCATCACCCATGGATTTACGCTGCCGCCAGTTAGGGTTTTTCTGCCTTACACTCCCTCATCTTCCCGCTCTCCTGATTTTATCATTTCATTATTTTCCTCTGTGCTTGAACCTCTACAGTTTCTGCAACCAGAGACTAGGCCTTGCATCCTCGCCCCACGAAAGGAAGAGGCCGGTCCTCCCCAGTCCCTGGTGTCTCTTCTCCTGTCTCTGCCCTTTCGTCACCTGCTTACCTCTGTATATTCTTCAGGTTGATAACACCTACCCTCTATTCTGCAACTGTAAGTCTTTCCATGCTTTTAAAAAGATTTTATTTATTTATTTTTAGAGAAAAGAGAAGGGAAGAAGAAAGAGAGGGAGAGAAACATCCATGTGTGATTGCCTCTCACATGCCCCCTACTGGGAACCTGGCCCACAACCCTGGCATGTGCCCTGACTGGGAATTGAACTGGCAACCCTTTGGTTAACAGGCTGGTGCTCAGTCCACTGAGCCACACCAGCCAGGAGTTTTCCATGTTTTAACTACAGATTGATTTTAAACCCTGAAAACCAACAAAACCAATGAAAGTGCTAGTGTCATCATCAGAACATCACAGAAAAGCCGAGTCCTGGGCCAGGATTCCGCTCCCCCCGCCCCCGGGACCCGCTTACTGTGCAAAGCCACACCTGCTTCCAGCTTCTTCATAACTGGACCGCCTGTTCCTGGTCTCGAAGCTCTTTTCTTATGAGGGAAAAACACGCCCTTTTCAACATATTCCCAGTATCGTCCATCCAGTGTCCCGTAGAGAATAAACTTCACAAAAAATTAATCTGTAGACACTAGTTCCATTTACAGAGTGTGACTTAACCCCTAGAAAGGTTTTATATTGAACATGAACAAACTACCAAACAGAGAGAAAAGACGATGGGAAATGTCCTCCACGATCCAATCAATGTAATGGTTTTCATTTCTACATCCTTGCCCATGGTGAACAAACCTACTACAGTCCCCACCCAATCACTTCACACTTAACTTTGTAGCAAAGACACAGCTTTCCTGACAGTCCCCTGGGATGGCAGAGCGACGGTCCCCTTAGTGGCTACACCACAACTCACGGAACCTGCCTGGGAAGCAGGGCAGGGCGTGGCTCTGAGCAGGGCATGGCCCTTCGAGTCCCGGCTCCACAGAACCCTGCGGCCAGGCGGCTGGTGGGTCACCTCCCGTGACTGGGGCTCCAACATCCATCACCTGGGGCTACTTCCTACCCCCCACGTATCTCGCTGAGCATCCAGCATATGAGAGTGGACAGAAAGTCAGAACCTCTGCTCTCGGTAACAAATAGAAACGAGATAGTCAACAATTTCCAATCATGTTAAGTGCTATAAAGAAAAAAAGCACCAAGTGAGAAACACAAGCACCTTAAATTACTTCCACAGAATGAGGACCTAGCACCACCCGCAGCAGGTAAGAGGCCTAAATGATGACCCACGTGCAACACTTGGCACCGCGCCGGGCACGCAGCGTGCACCCCGATGTGCTACCCCAGGCAGACCCGGGGTGAGCCCAGAGCACCACACAAGACGTGCCCTCCTCCGGGCCCACCCCCGCTCCTCTCCGTCAGGACAGACCCCACACTGCCACTGCTCCGGGTCTGCCTGAGGTCACTGCTCCTGGTCTGATGGGAGGCCATTTTGTGTCCATTTCTCTTCTAATCGTGTTCATGTGTTTTTTTACCTTGTTACATAAACTGAACATATTTATAATAGCTGTTCTAACGACATCTGTAATCCCATCACTGGTTCCGTTTCTACACCTCTTTCTACTGATTGGTTTTTGTATTGTTATGGGTCAAATTTTCCTGTTTAAGTTTTGGTTGGAACTTTGTCTTGAATTCTACATTTCTGGGAGCTGGATTTGGTTGTATTCCTTTACATATTATCGTTGGGCTTTGTTCTGGACCAAATCCGTCTGATCCCTTCCAGGTTTGCTCCTATGGGTGGGTCCAGAACCGACTTTTCTCTAGGGCCAACCTGGCCTCGCTCCATGTCCCCTCTCACTTGGCCCATTAGCAAGTCTCTCTCCGCTGCTGCTGATCGGTGAGAACGTGAACGGCTCCCAGTCTTGTGTAGACACCCCCTGCTCATCCTGACGACAGCCCTTCACCAAACACACAGGGCAGTCTGAGTGAACCCACGGCTGTTCTCCGGAGCTCGCTCTTGGTGCAGCCCTCCCCCCCACTTTCCCTCCACCCCATCTCTGCCTGCCTGGGCTGTGGCAGTTCGGGAAGACTCCCGGATTCTTTCGGGATTCCCCTCCCCCCACCCACCACACGGCTGCTTGCAGGGTCTCCAGGTGCCCGGCTGGGGCTCTGCTGTTTATTTCCTTTCTCTCGGAGACCACTGTCCTGTGCTGTTTGCTGACCTATTTCTGAAACTGCAGTCTCATCACTCTGCCAGGTTTTCCAGTCACTCATGGCAGGGGTGGGGGGAGGCAAACCTGGTGCCTGTTACTCCATTACAACTGGAGGCAGAACTAATCAAGTTCAACCTCCAATCCCACATTTTCAACGAAACCTTTCTAGACTGACCAGTCTAAACAGATTCTTCTCTGGCCTCCATGCCAGTTGTGACCGGGCACAGTAACAGGGACCCCGGTGTCCGGTGACCTCTGCCCGCCAAGCCCCTGCCCAACAACGCCTGCTGCCAGGGTTGGTTCTGGGCCGAGCCAAGGATGCATGCACATCGCAGGTCCCAGGGGCCTGCCTGTGTCAGGCGAGAGTTGGGCGCAGCCCTAGCTGCTTGGCTGAAAGGAAGACACTATCCCTCTTCCTGGGGACCTTGCAGGGTGGCACAATTCATTTAGGCAGGAATTAGATTCTCAGCCATAAACACAGTTTTCAATGGGAAAAACAGAGGTATACAGGAAACTAGAACAGGGATTGGCAAATATTTTCTTAAAGGGCCAGACAGTAAAGTTTATTTCAGGTGTGCAAGCCACAGGGGCTCCTATTACAACCACTCAACTCGGTAGCTTGAAAGTAGCCCAACCTACGAACACAGGGTGCCGTCAGCCCCTGTAAACTGACGGGACAGGTGGCTGCCTGCCCCCCCACCCCTGCTGGCGTTCACACAGCCCTGCTGCGGAGCGGACTCCCCTGGCAGGGCGAAGACGGCCGCCCCACCTTCTGCCTCCCCACGTCCTCATGCCACCCAGACAGGGCAGCTGTCCTCAGCCAAGGGATGAAGCTCTGCCAGGCAGAGCTCACACAGCACGTCTTCTGCACACACCACCGCAATCACCCAAACACAAGCCCCTAAGAAGTATGCATTACATATTTCTAAATCTATTTCATGTCATATTTGAAGGGTTCCCTTTGTTTTATTCAAAACTGCCCCCAAGAAAGCTATCCTTACAACTTACGGAAATTAATGAATGTCTAGTGAGTAAAATACCCCAAAGAAGAGGAGACAAATGGTGATGGTCCTGAAAGCTGAGTTTCACTCTGCAAATATGTCAAGGTGGTTCCGCTTAAAAGAACCAGCCCTGAGGACGACACACACGCCCCCCAATGTGGACAGGGCAGCGGGCACGGCTGGAGTCCTCTCTGAGCACGATGAGCGCCTTCTTGGCACGGAGACAGCGACTGCCTCAAAGGGACTGTCGACTGTCACAATTCAAATCCAGAAAAGACAAAGACTGGACACAGCACATGCAGATCATCTCACACAACAAATTCTGAAAGTGTTGACCTGTGCATGTTCACTGCGGCACGTGCATGCATGTGTATGTGTGTGTGTGTGTCTGGGATTGGATTGATAACACACTGCCCTTCTGTCACACGTGTATTCTAGCAGGTCTGTTCAAAGGCTGGTTCTGTGACTTCATGGTCACACTTTGCTCGAGGTGGAAGGATCTCATCTGATCTAACCTTCCGTTGAATGAAGGCCTTCCCTTTCATAACAGCGTCCAAAACAACAGTCCAGAGGTTGCTCACCTCTTACAGCTCACGTTCGGAACAAAACTCGAACCACGGTGTGTGCTTGGCCTCCATGAAGGGGGATCAGCGCCCTCGGCCCCCCTACCCCCGCCCGCACGTGGGACTGGCCTGGGCGAGTCGGTCTGAGCACACTGGCTCTGTCCTGTGACATACAGCCAAGCCCGCCTCCCCGTGCCCTTCAATGCAGGCAATTTTTCTCCTTTACCCAAATTCAGGACCACGTACCATTCCCGGGAACTTTTTCCTCGGTCCCAGCCCCATCCTGCACACTGAGGCCTGAGGGACCCTGCCATTGAATGGGCCAGGTCTGGAGCAAAGTCACTGGCACAGCAAAGACATCCACAACGTGAAGAGTAATGGTGGGAGGAAAATTAAAGGCAGCAAATACAGACAGCATTTGTAAGAAGCTCCGCCACCCAGAGAAACAGAGAAATCGGGGGTGTGGAGGGGGTAGGAGGACAGACGGGGAGGTCAAACTTTAAAAAAAATTCAATGTTTATATGCGAATGGATCATCCAAGGGCAAAGGAAAAACACAGCCTGTAAGAACACTCTCTAAGTTGTAACATAATTTATTGCATGTATCTCCTCCATCATCTTGGTTATCTGATTTATGTGAAAATTCGGTTTTCTCCAGCTCCTTCTGAATTCTCTTTTTTCTCAGGCTCTCTGCTCCCAGGATCAGCCCTATTTTTCCTCTAAATATTTTGAAACCTCCACCTACACCCAGCAGCGCCTGCACCTGCCACTGTGAAGTCTGACTGTGCATGACCCTTCATCCACAGTCTCACTTCCACAGCCACCTCCTTCACCCTTTATGAGTATTTCAAAAATGAAGTTCAGATGTAAGGAACGCATCCAACAGGATCACTTTCAAAACACAGAAACCTAAGGTTATTGTTTAAAAATTTTATAGCATCGCTACAGTCAGCAAGATGACCAAAAATGTCTACCATTTGGTAAAATTGTTCTCTAACCCTGTAAGATCCAATTCTGAAAATCCAGATGCAAAGCGAAAAGTGGCTGATACCAAACCCTCCCCACCAGCACATCTGCATACATAATGACATCATCAATACAGGGCCCTCTTCTCTCCCAACCCCCACTCTGGGTTCAAACAAAAAGTCAGTGTGTGTGCACAGAACGCACATTTACCGCGTCTGCTCCACGGCAGAAACGACACTAGCTGCATCTCATTGTTTCCCCCTCTCAGCTTGCCCTTTGCAAAAACTGCAGTTGGCACACGAGCCGCGCTCCTGCAAAAGTCCATTTCTGAACGTGAATTCTCTGCCAGTTACAACGTTCCATCCCTTAGCGTCCAACAAGTGAATCTCCATCTACAGATGCACTCTGTTTAATGACAAGGGAGATATTTTCAAAGTGCACTTGTTCCTGCAGTATTTTCTTAAGTGTAACACTTTGCATAATGTACTTTTGCCATGCCGCAGCACCTCAGAGGAAAAGGCCCATCTACCCCGCAAAGGCACAGGACGAATGGACATTCCTGCTCAGGAACGCTCATGCCCTGAACCGACTAACTGACGATGGCAATGCAGCAAGAGGACTTCTATCTAACTCCACCACCCAAGTCAGAGAGGTGGGTGAGTCATCATTACCTCAAGCTCTAGGAAAACTGCACAACTATTTTTTCTGTATGTTCCTGTTTACCAGACAGCCCTAAAATGACTTTTCATGAATTTCACATGCACTGACCACAGCTGTGTTTTCTGTCTGTTTTGCCAGGAAATTTCTCAAGCTTTGTGTTTTTGCAATTGGACCATCCCTTCGTTTAGTGTCGATATACAGTGAGTCCCCAATAAAGATGGTAAGGGTTTTCAGTGCAATGTTATAGAAGCATAAAGGTGCCAAGAAATGTAGTATTTTCTCTAAAAGCATAAAAATGTGAAACTCACTAAATCAAAAATATTGTAACCTGAAACACCCAAACATTATTTCAATCTTAACCCGTTTTTTTTAATTGAAATATTGATACAAGTAATTTTCCTCAACATAATTTTAACAGATTTCTACGACCATTCTTGTTTTAAAAATACATTTGTAAGTTCCTACTGCAAATGCTGCAAAATGTCTTGGATTTCATGTAAAGCCATAGGTTTAGAAACAATCTACAGGCAAACCGACTTACAAAGACCTCCAACCAGAATGTGAGCTTCAGGAAGGGGAGATTTTTATCTGTTTTGTTCACTGCTGTTGCCCCTGCCTCATGCTACTGCCTTGTAGATGGTGCTTGGCACCCAGTAGGGCTTCAGCTTGTACTTGCTGAATGGGGAGACGGTCTGTGTGCAGACCCCTCAGCACAATGCCAGACCCAAACCACTGCAGGATCCCATCAAGCGCCAGGAGAACATCTGGAGCAAACTCCTGTGCAAACACAAAATGAGCCCCCAGTGCATCGAGGAGAGGATGAGGAGAAACTCGGGGGGACTGCCCCCAGACTCAGTCTTCACACCCTGCCCCAGCACCTAGAAGCCCACCCACCCATTCAGAGACTCACTTCCATTAACAAGATCCCTCTTTTCAAAATGCAGGAGCCACTGAAGCCTTTCAACAGGGTTATGAAGTAAATATCTCATTATTGCATTTGGCAGACGAATTGCTTACTTTCCTTGTGGCACATGGTTTACCTGCCACCACGACCCAACCCAGAGCCCCACACGGCTGCCTCCCCGGTGACAGGAGCCACCTTCACCCACACCTCAGTGCACATTGGCTCCCGGGCCCTCCAATCCACACACCTTAAATAAGCTTTCGTCCTGGGGGGGGGGGTGTTCTGTTCGGGTGACAGGCAAGCAACATGTAGCTCAGCACTTTAGAGGCCAGATTCTAAAGCAGGGGTGTCAAACTCATTGTCACCAGGGGCCACATCAGCCTCATGGTTGCCCTCAAAAGGCCAAATGTAATTTCAACTCCTTAACTGTTAAGGAGTAGTTCCATTTACACAGTCCTAAAATTATTTCGGCCTTTTGAAGGCAACTGCAAGGCTGACATGGCCCCCAGTAGAAATGAGTTTGACACCCCCGAATAAAGTGATGGTCATGGATCTGGGGCCCAAGGAACCAAGCCCTGGACCACAGATTTCAACACACTGCCCAGGGCCAGCACTTGCTTCGGGACAGCGAGGCTCTCTTCCTCTTCCTACCTCCCATGTGACCCGCGTGGTTCTCCTCCGCACTAGAACACAGGCGACTATTGTTGGTGCCACAGTGTGGCAATACTGTGTGTCCCAATCACAGTGACTGGCACAGACCAGGCAAGCAAATATTTACAGAATGAACCAAAGACCAAAGCTGCTTCCGTGGGCAAGCGGGGAAGGCTGTTTTCAACAAAGTGGAGATGAGAAATGCATCTTTAGCACCTGATTATTGGTATAAAAAAAGACTTTTAAAAGACTGGTCTAAATTGGGGACAGGATAAAGCTGAGAGCCTCAGGTGATTCCTTTTCCCTCAGCCAGTGCGCCTCCAAAGAACAAAACAACCTGGCACCGTGGTGTGCCAACAGAGCCCTCCTCCCAGGGGCAAGCTCTCCCGTGTCAGAGCACAGACCAAACACCACCACTGAGGCTGCCCACTTCGGGTCTCCTTAACAGCAGAGCAGCTCAAATCCCCTCCCCTAGCTTCCTCTGGGCGACACTGGGGGTGGGGAGACAGACATTCTCCAAAAAGTTTGCAGTGGGCAAAAAAAAAACAAAAACAAAAACAAACAAACAAACAACCCCCCCCCCAAAACCACGAACAGTAATTTCTACAAACATGTTTTATACCAGGTAATTAAACAGAACCCATGGTTATGCCTAATAAAGGATAAACTAAATGGCTTCAGAGCCCATTCTTGAAAATTTTACCTATTTCCCCTTTGGGCAGCCTCCGTGACCTGAAGACTTGGCTATCAGATTCTCCACCTGAGATTTTCAGGCGTCAACCTGAAGTACAACTACTGGGGCAGAACAAGAGCCAAAAGCAACAGGGAAGATGCCCATTTTCCTCTTTCATCCCCCCCCCCCGCCCTCACTTGCCACTTAAGAAAAACCGCACGTTTCTACGCGAGGAAAGGGCCTCATCCTTTGAGATGCAATGCAGCGTTCAGCCGGCAACGCGGGCCGCCGAGGACCAGCCCCCGCGACTGAGTTTTGCGCCCCTCCATAGCCTCCTTTGTCTGAGCCATCCCTGCAAACTCGCAGTCCAGTGCCCTACAGCAAACGAGCCTTCTGCCCGCACAGGAACGCTCCCCGAATCGGAGGGCGAGCAGCAGAGCCCGGCCGCGCTCGGAGCCCCTTCCCCGCCGCAAGCAGGCCGGGCTGCGTGCGCACGACCGAGCCCTCGGCCCCGGCGACGGCCGACCGGCGCAGGGGGCCCGGCGGCGGCGTGGGGTGGGGGCCCCCGCCCACCGCGCGCCCGGGTCGCCCCCGCCCGGCACTCACCTCCGTGGATGGGCAGCGGCGCCAGCACCTGGCCGCGGACCTCGGCCTTGGGCGAATCGAGCCCGTACCGCCCGCGGTCGATGCGGAACGTGAGCGGGGCGCCGCGGCCGGGCTCCTGCACCGTCACGTTGATGAGCGCCGTGTAGTACTCCTGGCTCGCGTTGTCCGCCCGCACCGGCCACAGGCTGCAGGTCAGCAGCGCGAGCGTGGCGAGCCGGGCTGGGCCCGCCCGCGTCGCGCCGCTCATCGTCCCTCCGGCCGCCGCCGCCGGTCGCGGACCAGGCTCCCGGGCCGGCGCCGAGAGGCGGGGCGGGCGCGGCCGGCGCTGCGGCGGGAGCGCGAGCGCGCGGCCGACGCGGGCCGGAGCACCAGCGCGGCCCCCTCGGCGCCGCGACGCGGCGGCTCGTCGCCCTCACGTCCGCGGCCCGCCCACCCGCGGGGACGCGCGCGCGGGCCCCTCGGCGAGGACGGCGGGTCAGGCTGCGCGCGCCCGCTCACTCAGGGCTTCTTCCATCCCTGGCGCCGGACCCGCGGAGTTGGGGAAGCCTCGGGAGGACGCGGGAGTGGGAAGTGCTCAGAGGAAGGTGCGCGGAACACAAAGCCCCGCCGCCCGGCGGCCACCCCCGGCGCGCGCTCGCTGCCGCCCCGCCCCCGCAGGCCGAGGGGAGCGCGCAGGCCTGGGCGCAGCCCCTCCCCGCGCGCCTGCGCGGTGGTGGGGCCCGCTCCCGCTGACTGGCACGAGAGCCGGAGCTGGCCCGGTGCCCTTCCTCGCCCATCGCGGGGTCCGTTTTGTCCGTCGGGAGTGACGGGAATGGGGCCTGCAGCTCAAGAGCTTTTCAGGAGCCTATGGGAAAGTTTGAGATGAGACTACAGAAGAGAAAAGCTAAAACTTTACAATTAATTTTAAAATGAAATGTATGATTTAATATGTCATCCGGTCAACTTTAAGTCATATAGGTGACATCATGGTGGGGGGGGCGTTCTCTGTAAATAAGACTGTCGGGACCCACTAGCCTGGAACTGTGAGGACCCCGAGTGGTTAGGAAGGACTTTTGCGGGCTAGATGAAACGTCCAGAGGACCCACACAACGGGGAGATGGCAGTAAGACACCATCTCCACCCCTTCAGCCCCCCAAATGCCCCACACACCGTGTCAGTTCAGCTATGCACCCTTCTAAAGCATAAACAAAGGGGAAGGATAGTTCAGGCGAGGCTGAATTTAGGAGCTTATAGGATATTGGGCTGTTTCCTCATTGTTGCTTGCAGGTGTCCCGGCCTGCACCTCCGGCCTTCTGCAGTGAGGGGGTGGGGTCAGCCTGGCTCAGCCAAATACACCGAGAATTATGGTGCTGTTTCCGGGAAAGGGGCATAGACGGAATGTGGGTTAAAGCAGTAAGTCGTCCACTGGTGCTTTCTTGGAGGCATCCTTCACGATTTCTCCCTCCAGTGTCTTCCCTTCCACCCTCTCAGCCTCCACCTCCATCATCATTGTCTGTCCAGTCTCCCCCACTTACTGAAACTGGATTTTATTTACTTGCCTCTGGGAAGTACAGCTCCTAGACCAAGTAACCAGGCCCCCTCCCAAAGCCCAGCACTCATGGAGGACTCTGCTCTGGCTCTGATGCCTCTGGACCCTCTTCACACAGCGAAGAGGCCTTGGGACAAGGCACCCAGATTCAGGCACCTGAGACCTGGGGTTCCTGTCCAGACAGCTTCCTCTCACTTGGCATGTTCTGGCTGCCCTAGTCTGACACCTCATGCCCCCTACTCCCTTGTCCTTATAAGGGTCTATCGAAGTGTGGCATGTTCGTGCCCCCTAGCATGAGAACTGTTATGGAGGTCCACCTTATGGGGAGAAGATGGGTCTCTCTGAGACCTCCTTCAAGCTCTCTCTGGCCCTCCTTCAAGGAGACAGTTGGCTCTGAGACACTTCTAACCCTTCTCTGGCACTTGCCGATCTTCTGGTGCACAAAGTGGGACGAGGGCTCCTGGTGCCGCCTTGGCGGCACCAGCACGGAGGGCAGCATTAGCACCAGGCTGCACTGGAGGGTGGTGTTAGCTTTAATCTGATGGAGACCTTGCCTTCAGGTCAAGAGGGTTTTCACTCATGGTAGTGATACAAAGCTGCCTTTTAAAAATCATGGCAAAGTACATACAACATAAAATTCACCATGTTCACCATTTTCAAGTGCACAGTTCAGTGGCATTGAGCATATTCACATGGGTGTGCAAGCGTCCCCCACCACCATCTCTGGAACACTTCCATCTGCTAAAACTAACATTCTGAGCACGTGAAACAACTTCCCATCCCCCTCCCTCAGTGCACCATTCTAGTTTCTGTGTCTATGAATTTCACTACTCCAGGTACCTCATGTAAGTGGAATCCTGCAATATTTGTCCTTCTGTATCTGGCTTATTTCACTTGGCATAATGTCCTCCAGGTTCATCCATGTCGTAGCACGTCAGATTTTCTTCCCTCTTAAGGATGAATGCATCCCATTGTACATCTATACCACACTTTGTTTATCCATCCATCGATGAGCCCTTGGCTTGCCTCCACCTTGGGCTCTTGCGAATGCTACAAACATGGGTGTACAAATACCTCTTTGAGACGCTGACTCAAGTTTTTGGCGTAAATACACAGAAGTGGGAGTGCTAGATCATAGGATAGTTCGTTTTCCACGGTGGCGGCACCATTTCACATTCCCACCAACAGAACACAACGGTTTCAATTTCTCCATATCCACTTTGGACAAAACTACCTTTTAATACATTTATTTAGTTGAGAAAAAGTGAGTGCATTAGAAGTATTAAGTAAATACAAGCACAGGGGGCCTGGGCTGTGGAGGATGCACGGGAGGGACTGCCTACTGGGCCTGTCCTCTCTGTGGGCCATTTCTCTAACTCCAGCACGTGGGAGCCTCCCCTCCCACCGCTCCCAACTCCCAGCCCATAAGAAGCCCCAGGTCCCCGGCGGAAACCCGCTTCTCAGCAGAGCTCTCTGGGGACAGGGCCAGGGCCAGGGCCAGGGCCAGGGCCAGGGCCAGGGCCAGGGCCAGCCTCCCAGCTCCCCTTCCTGGTAAGGGCTTCCCTCCTTCAGGAGCGCACCTGAGTCCTCGGGGAGCGATGCTGACACTCCCGGGGCCTGAAGGGGGCGCTGCGGCTGGAGCGCACTGAAGAACACCTGCGTGTCTCCGGGAATCAGAGCCAAAGCTGGGCTCCCTGGTCGATGTTGGAAACCTTAAAGTGTGGGGCAGAGCCTCGCGTTTCCTCCCCTTCCTCCTCCTCCTGTTCCTTCTGTTCCTTTCCTTGCTTAAATGGCACATGGTCCCCTCTGGTCCTAGCGAGGCCTTTGCCTTATTATGTACGTGTTCCCTTTTTTCACTGTCCTTCACTCCTGTTCCTAACCCACAAGCAACCATTGTAATGTGCTTGAAGTGTATTTTTGTGTTGTTGCAGAATGCACGCTGTTTAGTGTACCTGCACGTGTTAATTACTGAACTGCGCTGCTTCAGATGTCAGTCTATTTCCCACTCTCTTCACCCAGCCTATATTGGTTTTTTAAAAACATCTTTTTCTTACATTTAATCATTAATAATTTTTGGTAGCACCTACTAGATCAAGGTGGAGGACATGTCCAGCAACCCCCCAGAAGCATCCCTACACCTCTCGGTCACTGACACCCCAGTATTCTGATTTCTGTAATGATAGAGGAGTGTGCCTGTTCTTGAACGTCACAGAAACAGAACCACACGCATGTATTCTTTGCTCTAGTTTTTTTCATAGTTTATTTTTTATTGTATTTTTTCCATCACCACGTATTCCTCTTATATCCACTTCCACCTCTACCCACCCTCCTCCCTCATAGCTTCTTTTCCTTAATATTATGTCTGTGAGATTCTTTTTTGCAGGTACTTGTAGCTCTGGGCTTTTTCTTGGTTGTCTAGTATTCTAAAGGGGGTTTGCCTATTTTCCTGTGGATGGAAAATGTATGTGTATTGATTTCCAGGTGGGGCTGCTAGAAATGGGCAGTCGTGAAGACTCTGTCCTTTGGTGGACGGGGAGTCCTCGCTGCGAGCACGTGGTCCAGAGCAGAACGGCTAAACAAGAGGGCTGGTGCTGAGTTTGGGTGGACATCAGCACTGACGTTTAGGTTGTCTTCCCGACAACCCTGTCTGAACCTCTCTTCCCTGTTCCTACCTTGGGGCTCTGGCCCTTGAAGGTCTCGGTCCACGTCAGCTGCCCCCAGCGCTGCTGCCGCTGCCGCTCATTGACACAGCCCACCCCAAAGTGTGGCAGAGGGGGGAGTGGTGGCAGGAACCCAGTGCAGTCCCCACGGGGCAGGCTGGCCTTCCCTGTGGACCCTAAAGTCCTGAGAGACACTGCAGGTGTCCTGCAAAGACGCCGGGATCACACCTGAGATGTTTTTGGATGCCGCCCCCATGTCTTCACATTCCCATCTGATTGCCTGTCCCCTCCTTTTGAAGAGCCTGGTGACAGGCCCTTTCACATGATGGCCTTTACTGAGGACAGGCAGAGGGACAGGGCCCGGGTCCCCAGGCCAAGATCACTTCTGAGTCACCAGCACCATCACGCAGAAAGGGTATTTTAGGAAGTACAAAGAACATTTTTATTTTAATGATTAAGTGTTCGTTTTAATATTGCCTTCTACTTTACAGCAGGTGATTTCACTTTCAATGATAGTAATGCCACCTGCCTTTGAAAAGTGGGGTGTCTTAGAGGAAAAGATTTAATAGTAATAGTCAGGTGGAACACAGACGGGGCACAGTTGGGAAAGTGATGTGCAAAAGACCGAAGTGGGGAGTGTGGACAGGGAACCGAGTCGCGGCTTCAGGACTGGTGTCACATCAGTGGTGCTGATAGTTCAGTATTCTGGAATTTTGCAAGCCAGTCATCAAACCATGGATACCTGGGAACTGGTCACAGTGGTGGTAGGGTAAAATTTATGCCACTGAAATTGGCAGACACTAGGAATCAGGGCTTGCTTGTGCGCTCTCTCTCCCCTCCTCCTCCTCCTCCTCCTCCTCCTTTTCCTCCTCCTCCTCCTTCCTCTCCCCCTCCCCCTCCCTCCTTCCTCTTCTTTTTCAGAAAGTGCTTTACCCACAATGCCACTGGTTCAAATGCCTGCTTGGCCACATGTCAACTGGGCAACATCAAGGTCATGTCATGTCCCCTCTGGGGTCAGTTTCCATCTGTGGAGTGGACCTACTGACCTTTCTCTCTCCGGGTTTGACAGATGCAGACCAGATGGCAGGTGCCTGGAGGCTGTACTTCCCGCAGTCACCCTGCGTCCTTGTGACTCCTACTGGAGGTGCAGAGGCCGTGCAGGGTCCCAGTGGCAGCCTGCGTGAGGACTGCTTCACCACCCTCCACAGGCGTCACCCGGAACAGGCCGTCCCGAGTGGGTGGACACTCAGGCTGGCCAGTGCCCTCCCCACACAGGCAGCAGGGGCACAAGCAACAGCACCTACTTAGAGAAATGCACGAGCCACAATGTCTAGCCTTCCCTAACGAAGATCGCCAAGTGTTCTCTAAGGAAAAACCAAAACTGGGAGCACTTCTCCTGTCACTCTGGTTCGGCCACACGTCCTGTAGGGCCACAGATGCTTCGCCCATCCCGAGCCATTTGAAATGCTCTGTCTCGAACTCTTTCCTGACCCTTTGGGCCGTTCTTTGTTACCGTGACAAGGGCAATGAACAGTAATTCTATAAAACAATTCCCCCCCCCCATTCAAGTATTTCCAAACATCTAAAACGTCCCCTGACCCCTGCTGTCTGCTCGGAAGGGGACCTGGTGAAGGTGCGGCACTGGGTTTGATTAGGTCTTTGTTCCTAAAGGTCTCTGACTTTGAGGGCGCAATCCCAGCCCCAGCAGATCACAAGGAGTTGATGGCCACCCTGCTGCGTGCGGCCCTGGACTGCCCCACTCAGAATTCACCAGAAAATGTGAAGAGTTCTGCAATTATCTTGTCAGGAACGTGACTACAGGGTGGGCCAAGGGTTACAGTTGTCATTATGGGAAATGCAGGACTGACTTTTCTGTACGAACAGCTGTAACCCTGCCTTTGCCCACCGCTGTACGTTGCATTGTAGTGTTGCTCTGCAAACAGTAACTGCATTTTTCATCATTTTTAGCATTCCAGGAACCTCAGAAAATGGAAGTGGCCCAGGCTACTCCCTTGGTCTGTTAGAGGAAGGAAGCGCTGGCCCTGCCCACTGCACTGGGGGCGTGGCCTTAGGGCAGTGGGCGGGGCGGTGAAGGGGGCAGGACCCTGGCACTCCTCTGAGCCCAGGGCTGGGGGCCCCACCAGGGAGGGAGAGAGGAGTGCTGAGACACAAAACAGCTCGGATATGGAACTCGTCATGGTCTGGGGAGGGGAATTTAATTCTCCTGAGGGCCCTCAGGCATGGGAGTTACTGCAACCGTCTTTCAGATGACAAACCTGAAGCTCAGTGAAGTGAGCTTTTTGCCCTGAACTTGCCCCAGATAGTGAGTGGTGAGGGGCGGTGCTGGCGCAGGAGCCCAACCCAGCTGGTTTCCAGACCCTCACTCATTTCATGCCACCAGCAGATGCCGGGCTGAGGACTCAGACTGTGCTTGGGTTTCTTGGTACTTGGAACAGCCCAAGAAGCCAGAGACTCTGTCCAGGAATTTGGCGGGGCCTGGGGCTGATGCTGAGTGGGCACAGGATGCTGGGGTGGCTGCTTTTTAGCAGGATCGAAGGTACCGCCTGGTCCTTTGTCAAGATCTGTTTGGTCAAAGTGATGAATGGCTGAGCAGACAGAATGGAGTGGAGAGGCAAGCTGGGGTGAGCTGGCCTGGGCAGGCCAGCCCCCTTGTCTGACTGCTGGCCCTCAGGCTGACCTGAAGCAGTGGTCCCTGGGCACCCAAAGCCCCTCTGCCAGGGGGCCCGGCTGTATATGGAAGAGCCCACCACTCACAGGCAGGAGAGACATGTGCAGAAGTGGCTCTTGGAGGCTGCAGGCAGTTCACCCAGGGGAAGGCAAGGCGGCAGGCCGGGCTTGGTAAAGACAGCCCCCTCGAGGCTCTAGGGACCTGGGCAGGTGGGATAGGGGTGGGCCGGGCAGGACACTGCTGTTGGGCCAAGTCAGCATCGCATCTCTCTGGGAAGAAGGCACCTGACCTGTTTAGTTTGAGTCAGTTGCCCACGCCTTGGTCCTAGAAACACAGGGGACCTGGACTGTGCCTGCCCTGGAGCAGCTGGCACAGGGGAACAGCCCCCGAGAGCTGATGGCCCAGTGGGCACAGGAGCAGCTCTGCATGCTGCCGGGTCCCATGTCCTGCCAGGTGAGTGCTGTGGTTTCTTCCAGATGCCTCGGGGTGGGGGTGGGGGGCGGGGGGCGATTCCAGCTGCTCTCTGCAGACCTGTCGTCCAGCTGGAGGATCATGTGCTTCCATTTTTGGTTGGCCGAGAGGCTGCCATAAGAGGCCCAGCAGCTTTGCTCTGCCCAGCTGCTCGGGGATTTAGGTAAAGCCAGGCAATGCAAGCTGCCGGCCCAGAGCTGACAGCAGCCTTCCAGTGCCTTTCCAAGCAACAGTCAACATAAGAAAAATAAGCCAAAACTCTGTGCATGAGGAGGATGTCTATTGCAGCGTTAGCTCCAGGGACAAAAAAAAAAAAAAAAAAAAGAAGTGGAAAACAAATTCATTTATTTGTTAAGCAAATTATAGCACAACAAATTTGAGGATGATTACGCAGCTATTAATGTAGCACACAAGCTGTAGCAACTGGAGCAGTGCCTGGCATGTGCTGTTAAGTGCAGCCACAGAATACAAAGGAAAACCCTGCTTGTCACCAGGTAGCATAAATTTGCATGTGTGAACAAAGCCTGGTAGAGAACTAACAAAGTAAAAATAGTTTGGTTTATTGGGGGGATTATGAATGATTGTTTTTACTTCCTTTTTTTTTCTGTTTTCAAAATGTGTTCCCTTTGCAATCAGTAAAAGGTATCTTTACCGATGCATCAAAAGACCCCTGAGGACCCTATTAGAAGTGGTGGGTTGTGGCAGGGGAGCCAAGGGTAGGGGGATTGGGGTGCTGTGGGGCACAGGCTGGCAGAGTCGGGGTGTGCTTGAGGTCACCTCGCTGACATTCTCTGTACATTTAATGATTCCGTCTCCATCCCCTGGGGGAAAAGAGACATAAACCTGGTCTGTTGACGGTGTGCGACTTTGCTGGAGATAAGCTCACATTACTGTAGTGTGTGAGCCAGGAATGCTGGCAGTGTTCTTAAAGAAATCTTGTGTCCTGAGCTGCACGAGCTTGGGCTTCGATATCGTTACTAAAGGCAGAGGAGGCCATCTCGTTATCTTCTCCAGAGTCACAACCGAACCTCGTTCCTGCCAAGCATCTTCCCCCAGGACACATTACAGAAGCGGGAGGAATGTACCTCCCTGGTGCAGCGGGTGTCCTGTGCTGGGTAAGCACCTCCTATGGACGTCTGAGACGGAGTTATCCAGATCTCCTTGGACACACAGGAGGAACAATCTCCCCGGAGACCCTACCTGCGGAGGATGGAGTCCCAGGGGATCCCGGGAGCCTGGGTGCCCACACGGGCGACGGGCCGCAGAGGCTGCAGTGGATCTCAGTAGACAACAATCCAGCTCCCCCTTCCTGGCCTGACTCCACTGTAGGGGCTTTGGAAGGTAAAACTCAACTTCTCTGTGAAGGCATCCACCCACCGACCCATCCTCCCTCCCCCCCGTCTCTCCACCCATCCATCCTTCCCTCCTCCCTTTGTCCATCTACCCATCCACCCGCCCACACATGCACCCACTCATTCATTCGATGCCTGTTTATTGAGCAGCAGTTCTAGGTACTTGGAATATGTAAGCAAAAAATTAAAAGTTTCTACTCTCAGGGCACACTCCAACCACGATGGGCTTTTGGCCCACGCGTGGGAGGGGCGGTCCGCTGTTGCCACACTTTCTTCCTCCTGCCCACACAGGATCAAGACAGAAGCCACACACTGAGGGTGGTGGCGGAGCAAGGGGAAGGGACCTGTGTTCGTGCCTTCTGCTTTCTCCCACTCTCCTTTGTTGACTCAGCAATGCAAACGATTTCCTGTTATTTGCGTCTGAGCACAGCCCTGTATGCCTGGGCTCTAGCTGTCTTGGCCTCCTGAAGTGTTTTCCCCCATAGTGCTTATTTTAAAAGACTCCCAAATTAGGCCTAGCCTAAAAAGAGAGAGCACCTCCGGACGGAGGGCACCCGACTCACAGAGTAAAGGAAGTGTGGGGTGGGGGGTTGAGGGAAGAGAGCTGTTGGGGGTGCCCAGCAGCACTGGTGGCCCTGCAGGCACAGGGCGGTGTGTTCCAAATGGGGACAGCTTGGCTGCAAGCCTCAGACATCAAACCCGCCATGGAGGAGAATTCACTTGGTCAGTTATGAAAAGTCCAGGGTTGGGTTAACCTCAAGTGAAAGAGAATCTAGAAGGTCAGAGGACACCCTCAGAGCTGGGCCTCCTCTCTCCCCTCCCAACGCCGCTGTCTTCCTGGTCTCATCCTTGGGCAGGCTCCCCAGTGTGGGTGCGAGGGGACCTCCAGCAGGCCCAGGGGATGCATTCTGTGCTCTCAAAGGCCAGAGGGCACAGCACAAGAGCACTTCTCTCTGACCCGTGGTCTGAGTCTCACTGGTTTGTGCCACGGCCCTGAGCCAACTGCTGGCGTCAGTGGGCAAGACCCCTGACTAACCAGACCTCACAGCACGTTCCCCCTGGAGGCAGATGAGCCCCCAGACAAAGCCCCATGGACTGAGAATGGAGGGTGCATATAATAAAAAAAATAAAGGGCCCTCGATAGCTTCAGGGTGGGGGCCAATTGCCGGCAACACCAGGCCTTGGTTCGAGGGCTGAAGCTTTCAGCCCCACCTGTCCACCTCCAGCCTTCAGGGAGGAGACGAATTTAATCACCCGTGGCCAAGATTTCATGTTCACGTATTGGAACCACTATGAACCCCCAAAGACACCAGGGCTTGGAGGGCTCCCAGGCCAATGAACACACCAGGGCCAGTGGTGCTTGCAGAGGGCGTGGGGGCTCTGCACACCTGCCCTGGGCCTTTGCCCAGGCATCTCCTCCATGTGGCCGTTCCCGCATTGTGGCCTTCTGATGGTGATAGTGAGTAAATGTTTTCCTGAGTCCTGTGAATCCTGCTACCAGAATCCTGAACCTGAAGAGGGGGGCTGTGGGAACCCCTGGCTCTGTCACATGGTGGGACAGACGTGCAAGTCACCGGGGATCTGGTCCTGTGACTGGCGTTTGCAGTGGGGCAGACCTGTGGGACTGTGGGGCCTGTGCTAATGCCAGGTCATTGGTGTCAGGTTAAGTTGGGTTGTAGGACAGACACCCTGTTGGTGTCAGAATTGGTTGGTGTCTGGAGAGTTGAAGAATTCACTGGCTGTTGATGTGAAAACAGAAGCCGTGACAGAGGGTTTTCCTAAGGACACTGACGGGCGTAGGAGGCAGATCTGGACAGGGACAGTAACGGATGCCCCTGGAGGCGGTTCTTCAGCACCGGCCTGGGGCCAGGCGGCACCTGGAACACATCCAAGGGCGGCTCAGGCTGCAGCTCAGTTAGGACGCTTCAGGTCCTGACCTCCGCTGCTGGCCTGAGGAGGAGACCCAGGGGAAGGGGGCTGCAGGCAGGCCCTGTTTCCAGCATTTCTCCTGTCGCAGGTGGATGCCAGCAAGTAGCTGGAGCAGCACAGCTCCCTGCTCCTACTGGGTGGGAGAGAACATCTTCTCAACTGCAGTGCAAAAATTCTCATCGCCAGCCGGCTGTGGGGACCTGCCCCGCCAGCCTTGCATGAATAAGGCCGGTAGGGCTGACTGGCTCAGGGCCCTGATGGAGGAGGGGTGGGACCGCTTTGTCACTCCCCAGCCCCACCTGTCCACTTCATGGAGGATGGGTGGGGCTGGGGAGACGAGCTCAGTGCGCAAATTTTATCGTGTCTATTTTCACTCCAACATTGGCTACATGGGTTTTGGTAGGTGAGCGCACCTCTGTGAGCCTCAAGTTTTTTATCTTTAAAGTAGGGGAATGAATACTGATCTCACATGGTAAATGGGAACATTTAAAATATGTATTTATGGGTTCTGACTCCCGGCCAAGATGGAGGCGTAGGTACACACACGGGGCCTCCTCGCACAACCAAAAGAAGGACAACAACAATTTAAAAACAAAAAACAACCAGCACGGACAGAAAATTGAATTGTGTGGAAGTCCGACAACCAAGGAGTTGAAGAAGACACACTCACCCAGATGGTAGGAGGGGTGGAGACGGGCAGCCGGGCAAAGGGGACCCCACGAGGCATCGGCTGGTGAACCAGGCTGTCCTACACTCAGGTGCAGATAAACCTGGAGGAACAACTAACTGGGAAGCAAGACAGACTCACAACCCAGGGTCCCGGTGGGTAAATAAAACCTCAAACCTCTGACTGAAAACACCTGTGGGGGCTGAGGCAGTAATGGGAGAAACTCCCCTCCTCACAGGAGAGCTCGTTGGAGAGACCCACAGGGTCCTAGAACGTACACAAACCCACCGACCTGGGAATCAGCACCAGGAGGGCCCACTTTGCTTGTGGGTAGTGGGGGAAGAGATTGAAATCTGGCAGAGAATGGAGCAAATGGCACTGTTCCCTCTTGGACCCTGCCCCATGTACAACGTCACAATGCAATGACGTGTTACCCCACCCTGTGAACACCTAAGGCTCCGCCCCTCATACCTAACAGGTGCGCCAAGACAAAGAAATATGGCCTAAATGAAAGAACAGATCAAAGCTCCAGAATAAATACAACTACCATATTTTTCAGACCATAAGACACACCTAGGTTTTAGAGGAGGAAAATTGGAAAAAAATTTTGAAGCGAGAAATGTGGTAAAATATTTAATAACATAGTATTTCAACAATGTAAATGTAAACAGAATTCAACAGCAGCATTAACAACCATTATTCCTCCCAAATTTGGGAGGAAAAATGTGCATCTTATAGTCCAAAAAACACGGTAAGTGACAAAGAGATAGCCAACCTATCAGACGCACAGTTCAAAACACAGGTAATCAGGATGCTCACAGAATTGGCTGAATATGGTCACAAATTAGAGGAAAAGGTGAAGGCCATGAAAAGTGAAATAACGGAAAATGCACAGGGAACCAAGAGTAAAGGGAAGGAAACCAGGACTCAAAACAATGGTGTGAACCAGAAGGAAGAAAGAAACATTCAACCAGAACAGAATGATGAAACGAGAATTCAAAACAATTAGGAGAGGCTTAGGAACCTCCAGGACATCTTTAAACATTCCAACATCTGAATTATAGGGGTGCCAGAAGGAGAAGAGGAAGAGCAAGAAATTGAAAACATAATGAAGGAGAACTTCCCCAGTCTGACAAAGGAAATAGACTTCCAGGAAGTCAAGGAAGTCCAGGAAGCTCAGAGAGTCCCGAAGAAGGTGGACCCAAGGAGGAACACACCAAGGCACATCATCATTACATTAGCCAAGATTAAAATGAAGGAGAGAATCCTGGAAGCAGCAAGAGATAAGGGGACAGTCACCTACAAAGGAGTGCCCATCAGACTGTCAGCTGATTTCTCAAAAGAGACTTTACAGGCAAGAAAGGGCTAGAAAGAAGTATTCAAAGTCATGAAAGGCAAGGACCTACATCCAAGATTGCTCTATCCAGCTTTCATTTAGAATGGAAGGGCAGATAAAGTGCTTCCCAGATAAGGTCAAGTTAAAGGAGTTCATCATCACCAAGCCCTTATTATATGAAATATTCAAAGGACTTATCTAAGAAAAAGAAGATAAAAAATACGAACAGTGAAATGACAACAAACTCAGTTATTAACAACCAAATCTAAAAACAAAAGCAAACCAAGCAAATAAATAGAACAGGAACAGAACCACAGAAATGGACATCACATGGAAGGTTATCAGCAGGGGAGTGGGAGGGGGAGAGAGGGGGAAAGGTACAGAGAATAAGTAGCATAAATGGTAGGTAGAAAACAGACAGGGGGAGGGTAAGAATAGTATAGGAAATATAGAAGCCAGAGAACTTACAGGTGCGACCCATGGACATGAACTAAAGTGGGGGAATGCGGGTGGGAGGGGTGTGCAGGGTGCAGAGAAAAGGGGGGGAATGGGACAACTGTAATAGCACTATCCACAAAATGCATTTTTTAAAAATGCCGCTAATGGGCCTGCCAGCCTGGCTGCCACGCAGTGCCCCTCAGCAGCAGCGGGAGCTGTGCCCTCGCCATCCCGTCCGTAGCTGACGTGTTCTACTCTCCCAATTTTTGACGCTTGTGTAGAAAGCGGGTTTTCACCTTGGCTTCCATGTGCTTTCTCCTGATGTTTTAGTTTTCCTTCACGAAGGTGTCCCTCTTTCGGGACCCGTGTTTTTGCCGTCTGCCTCCTCTGCTCACTGTTAAATGTCATTCTCTTGTCTTTTTACTGCTGATTTACAGACATTTGCTGTGGAATCTAGGCACTGAGCCCTCGTCAGTTTTAGACTTCACAAACATCTTCTCCTGGTCTATCATCTGCCCACTGACTTTGCCATAATCTACTTCTTTGAACAGATGTCCTTAATTTTGTGTAGTCAAGTTCAGTGTTTTTTTTGTTGTTGTTTTGCTGCATCCATTTAATTTCTATAGAGTTAAAAATATAGTACAGCAGGATACACACACAATATTTTAGTCTTATTACAGTGAAAAAAAAACCTGAGCCACTTCCTGCTGCCCTCTCCCCCCAGTCCCACGTCATCAGTAGGAGAAAGGCTGAATAATACATCAAGGGACACCCAGACTTGGTGTCATACAGCTATTTAAAAAGAGCGAGGAAGCCCTGGCTGGCATAGCTCAGTGGATTGAGCACGGGCCTGCGAACCACACGATCGTGGTTTGATTCCCAGTCAGGGCACATGCCTGGGTTGCGGGCTGGTTCCCAGCAGGGGACTCACGAGAGGCAACCATACATTGATACTTCTCTCCTTCTCTTCCCCTCTAAAAGATAAATAAATAAAATCTTTTTAAAAAAGTAAAAAAAAAAGTGAGAAATACATGGATCTATTGCATTAACAGACAAGAGCCAGCTGTAATGTGCACAAGATCCAGTTTTGGGCCTTGGCTGGTGTGGCTGAACGGATTCAGTGCCAGCCTTTGAACCAAAGGGTCGCCAGTTCAACTCCCAGTCGGGGCACATGCCTGGGTTGCAGGCCAGGTCCCCAGTAGGGGGCGTGTGAGAGGGAGCCACACATTGATGTTTTTCTCCCCCTCTTTTTCCCTTCCTTCCTGTCTCTCTAAAAGTAAGCAAATAAAATCTTTTTAAAAATTCAAATTTGCTTAAAAATTTCTTCACCACTATTTCTCCATCTATATATGTTTATAAGAACAAGGAGACAGATGAAGAAGGATGCCCAGCAGGCTGTTACTATTGATTAACAAGGATACAAATGGGGAGCACATGTCGGAGCAGAGGGCGGTAGGCCGTTCTGGGAGGCTGTGTGTCAGCGCCCTGGGCTGCAGCGCACTAGTCCTACACATCCAGGTGGTCCCCAAGTCCTTACTTCCTTAACACATTCTGTTCCCATTACTTTGCCCCATCTGTTCAACCACCTCGCTTTCTCTGCCTCCATTTCTTCCCCCACCTTCTCCCCACCCATCTATCCATTCCCTCATCCACCCATCCATCGTCCACCCATCCACTCACCCATCTACCTGGGCAAGCTTTGCCCCTAATTGTTTACTCGCTGCCTCTTTTCCTTGATGGCCTATCTGCCCTCAGTGGTTCCCTCTTTCCCGACTGGTGGACGGACCACGGGGAAAAGAGTGTGACCCTGTCAGGGGCCACGACTCTTCAATGGCTCCCAGGGACCTAGAGGGTAAAAGACAAAGTCCTCTTCATGCAACAGCCACCTAGTTTGCCTTCCACGCCCTCGTTCTTGCACCTGCCACTTAGTCACAAGACACTTGGCAGAGCTCGGCCTGCTCTTCTCGGCTGGCCTCTGCCACTGCGGGTCCTCACCCTGCAAGTGAGCTGGGGAGAGGGCAGCTGGGGCCCCTATGTCCCCTGACTGAAGCGCCTGCGGCCGTTTCCACCCTACGAATGTGGGGGCTAGTGGAAGGAGGGGGCCCCGACCACTGTACTTACACAGGATTTACCTTTCACCACAAGGAACGGAGGTGGGGGGCAGGGGTGCTGAGACACGCTTGCACCTGGTCCTCTGGGGGAGACAGGGAGCCTGGCCTGGGCCTGGGGTCGGCGGGTGGTGGGGGGGCGCTGTGTTCTTGGCTGCGCCTGCCTGGGGCACAGACTGTCACACGGAGCTAAGAGCCAAGAAGGTTAGAGCCGGCCGTCCAGTCCGAGCTTTAATGTATTTTCGTAATACTTCCTTCGTTTAATCTGTGCTCTTAAGACAGTTCCCAGAAGCTTTTTCTTTTTCAGTCATTTTCAACCCTTATGCTTGTCTTGCTGGGAGCGAGTGGAGCTCCTCCTGCCTCCACTCCGAGGTTTTTGCTCCTGGCTCCTGAAGAGCCCCTTCATGGCCTCTGCCCTGAGACGCAACCCTGTCCCTCCCCTCCCTGTGCCCAGCCCCGCACTGTGTGCTGGGATCACACTGCTTTGGAAGCAGACACTTTTGAGAGGTACATCGCCTTCAGGGGCCCCTGCGCTTGCCCATCGCCCCATTCGCCACTCTGGGTCCTGGACCCCCTGTGAGGCCACAGGCCCTCTTGGGTGCAGGAGCCCAGCCTGCCACCCACAGCGATTCACGGAGATTTTTTCTTGTATGTTGGTTGCTTGAATGAAATTTTATGATTTGGCTTTAAAAGTTACTTTTAAAGTCAGAGAATTGCTTGAAAATAATTTCTAGTGTTAAAGGGCTTATAACAAATCCAGCCATCCTTTGGTTCCCTGCCCCGCCTGTGTTCCGTCCCCGGGGCACCCTGGTCGGGACCCCAGGCTCAGCCCCCGCAGCCCCCGGACCCCGGGCCTGCCTCCTGCTCCCTGCAGCCTGCCCCGTCCACTCATCTTCCCAGGACGTGCCTGTTCTGCCCAGTGACACAGGCTGTGATTTCTGACTTACATCATCCTTCGTGACTTACGTCCTCATTTTGGCACATGCCTCTTGCAGCAGGAACACATCCTGATGACTCGTGCTGTCAAGGACCTGGAGGCACCTGAACCCTGCTGGTGGGCACCTAGGCTGGCACTGGCATTCTCGGAAGCAATATTCCATGAAACTCAGAGTGTGCAGACCCTGTCTGGTAACCCACACCAGAGAAACCTCCCCCAGCTGGAAGCCGGCTGCAGTCTTCTCTCCCTGGGATTCTGAGAGGTGTGTGTGTCAAATTTTATTTCATTAACTTGAATAGGTAATACATGCATGATTCAAAACCAGGAAGTCTTTCTCCATCCACCCAGGGCACATTCCTCAAATGTTCACTATTGTGATTAGCCTTTTGTGTATTTTTTAATGTTTTCAAAGTTTTGAAGAGATTTTGAATGTAACACAAGTGAATGCAAATGCGTGTTCCTTCCTGGTCCTCTCAGGCGGATGCTCACGCACGGTGCCCACTGCTCGGCACCGGTGGCGTGTCACGGACACGGGTCCCTCATCTTGGCGGCAGTGCCTGTGCACAGGGCTGTGGTGACGGGCTGATCCGGCTCCCTGCTCGCCAGCCCTGGCCCTGGGGGGCGGCAACGGCACCGGTTTCATGGAGTTTGCTGGGCCGGGGCTGGGCACTCACGAAAGAGCCATGTTTAGGGACAAACAAGCTTCCAGCTGAGTGGCCTGGTGGCTGTGGCTTTTGGCCATTGATGGGCTCATCAGCAGAGAGTCTGAGCCCGGGGAGGGCATTGCTGGTTGTGCTGCGGGGGTCCCCCCTCAAGGACCTCGGACGAGTCCTGCAACAGGGTGGGACACAGCAACATGATAGACCTGAGGGGCAGGGACCGCGCTGGTGCTCCCTGTCCCCGAGTTGTCAGGGCCAGGGTCTGTGGTGTCATGGGGACAACTTTGGCCACCTCTTTGAGGACTGCCCTGGGGTCACTTGGGGTCCTACCCGGAGGGCTTCTGTGTAGAAGGGACAGGCTTTCCCAGAGGCCTGGCTATGGCTGGGTTCTGGGGACAAGTCACTGGTCATGATGAGATGCTTTCCCGGGTACCTGCAGGGCATGGGGGATGGCAGGGTTTGGGGTCTCTCCAAGGATGCCGCAATGTGGGGCAGGGCCTTGAGGACCCCCAGTCACCCATGTGAGGACGAATCCATTCTGAACCCCAGGCAGGTTGAAGGCCTCTGAGCTGAATCCCAGATGGGGAGGTCTTCCCAGCCCCACCCACCTGTTCCCTTCCCGGGGGGCTCAGGAAAAAGGGCCAGGCAGCAAGGAGAGACCCAGCCACAGCCCTTTTCTGGCCTCCTGGGGGCAGCAGGGCTGCCAGCCAGCCTGCAGCTTTAAGGCCTGAGCACCAGCTGCGTGGCTGAGCGGCAGTTTCGCATTGGGTGTGTGCTGGGCTCATATCCGCTGGCACCAAGCTGGGCCTCAGGGACATTGGTCGTGGGCCCCACCTGTGCTGCCTGCCCTTGCCTGCCCCAAAGTGTAGGCCCCGCCTGCTGGAGCCCCTGGTGAGATGGTGGAAGGACAGAGGGCCTTCCCCTGCAGGGAAGGGCCCCGAATCCTGGATGTGGCTGGGGAAGCACCTGTGTGGCTGAGAGCAGGGCACCAACCCTCTGGCCCCCGAGGCTGCACCCAGAGAAAGGGCACCAGGGTCCCCAACCAGGGGCTGCTGGGCAGGTCCTCCTCCCAGCTGCCCTGGGGCCTGGCACCTCCTAGCTGCTCAGAGAGGTGCACAGCCTGCTCAGGGCTCCTTGCATAAACCTATGACACAACTGCACTCAGTCCCCGTCACCTGGCCCTACACCTCGACAGGGCTGGTTGTACCCTCCCCCAAACTAGGGCTGAGTCCAGGCCTCCCCTTGCCGCCCTCCCCTGACACCCATCTGTGCCCAGCCACACAGGCTACGGCTGGAGCACGTCAGGATCCCTTCCCTAGAGGCTGGGGCTCCGGTGAGATCCACAAAGCAGGGAACAGCATGCCAGGCGGTGGGAAGAGCAGTGCAAGGCCGCAGCAGCAGGAAACAGGAAAGGGAGTTTCCTTGGCGTGGGACTGCTGGCTTGGGGCAGCGGTGCCCCCACCCCCTCTGTTAGCACTGACTGGCACGACCGACTGGCTGCCCTGGAATTTCAGGCATGGGCCCTGCACCTCTTCCCCAGCATCCTTTTCAGGGCTCCTCGCAGCTGGGAGGAGGCTGCAGGGAGCATGGCTGTGGGAGGCACCTGGGGGCTGGCCTCAGAGAGAGAGAGCTGGGATCCCCGCCCGGGTGGGGGATTATGGGAGGCAGGAAGGGCACTGTGGCCAGCTGCCCCCACCTGCCACTCCCGAAGCTCAGCCTTCTGGGGTCTCCTCACAGGCCCTCATGCTGAGTCACTCAGGAGTAAGAAGATGGAGCCAGGAGACCTGTAATGCCTGGGCCCTTGGTGTGGCCTGGGAGCCTCCTTCCAAATGTCCTATTTCCTGTGGCAGGGCACAGCTCCGTCTGGATGGGACTGCATGGTGGGCAGGCCTCCCGGAGCCCAAGGCCCCAGCCCTGCAGCTGCCACCATGCGTGCACAAGGCCACTCACTCCTTCTGGTCCACTCACCCTGTTCCCGAGAGGCTGCGCTCAGTGTGACCAGGAGGCAGACAGTCCCCGCTGACGTGGCCCCAGGAAAAGCCAGACCCCGAGGGTGCATGCTGGGTGGGGCTGAGGGGACGAGGAGGGGTTGCTAGCCAGCTCCAGCGACCCCCAGGACACCTCAGGTTTGGCCCAAGGGCCTTGCTCGGGCCCCTGTCAGGAGCCAGATACGGCTGAAGCCTGTTCCCTGCCCTGCCGCCCATTCCCTGCAGACGTGGCCTTTCTGAGGTCTCGGCTGGAGCTGGGGGAGTGGGCAGGGCCCAGAGCAGCTCCTTCTCCCTTACACATGGCGCTCCTCACCTCTCCCAGGCGGCTGGCCCTCTTGGAGTCTTGTTGAGGTCCCACGGTCACCCTGCTGCCTGGGTGGCAGAGCCTGGTCCTGAGTGGGGCCCGACGTGGCCGGAAGCTGGCCAGGCTGTGTCAGTTCAGCCCCAACACATGCCTCTCTGCTAGGAATGGCGGTGCACAGCACACCACCGGGCTTCCTGGCTGGGGCACCTGGCCACACGCCAGGTGAGGGCTCAGCAGCCCCATAGCCTATCTGCTTCTGGGCCCAGAAGCCTGGCTCCCTGTGTAAGGGGCTGCGTGGGGGCCCCACGGCCGGAGTCTCATGGTGGGCTGAGGGTGCCTCCCCAGCTTCAGACTCCCCCTGCGCCCCACCCGCAACCAAAGAGGCACCTGGCCATGCGCAGGGCTGTGGAATCTGCTCGTCCCAGGTTTGTCCAACGCTCACTCGGCAGCAGGCCCTGTCAGTCACCACGGCCTGGGGGTCCTGGGGTGGAAGCAGCCACCACACCCGCACCTGCCCAAGGCCCCGGCATTCCCCGGCCATGTGCTGGTGAAGCCCACAGTGAGAGACTCGATGTGGGTGGGGACTCGTGGTGTGTGAATGTGTTTATACCAGCTCAACAGTTTACAAGGTGCTGTACAGGTTGCCAACTCATGACTCAAATATCTCCTGCTGACCAGCATCCCAGCTGTCACCAGAAAGATCCAGAAAGGGGGTGCCCAGGGCTGCAGAAACCAGTCCACCTCAAGGGGCAGGGGAGAGGCCCTCTGTACAGTGAGGGGCCCCTCTCACAGCATGCCAGTCTCTCGGGTCCCTGGCGGCAGAGTGGCATTGGCCTCCACGATGGAGTCACGTGGGGAGAGTGAGTCCTCGCGGAGGATGGACAGACTGTTCAGCAGTGTGGCCACCACGGTCCTGCAGTCAGGGCTCCCGAGGCATGTGCGGCCCACGAGTCTGGAGGTCCTGGGCCCTGCCAGGGTCGAGGTCCCACCGAAGGAGGAGAAATGTCTCCTGAGCCACGTGGCCCGCATGTCGGGCACCAGGCCACGGGGTCACTGTGGGCAAAGCAGCGAGGCACCCAGGCCTGCTCCCCTGACCTCTGGGCCAGCCGCGTCAGGGCTGCAGAGGGCTTCCTCTCCTCCTCCGCCTCCTCCTCCAGCTCTCTGATCCTCACGTCTTCCCCAGAATAGAAGACCTGCAGATTTAAACAGGCCCGGCCCCTGGTTAGTCTTCTCTCCAGCAGGGGACCTCCTCAGCAGGTGGCCTCCCACCCCAGGTGGCCTCCTGCCCTGTCCTTGGCTCAGGCCCACCGATGTCGGTCACTTCTGCCTGCCACTTGGCTGTGCCCATGGGCTGAATGAGCAGGAAGGGGTGCGTGCCTCACTTCTGGCACAAGGGTGGGGACTAGGGATTCCCAGCCCGGAGGGACATACATTTGATTGCCCCCAGGGGTGGCCACCAGCCTCCTCTTCTCTCTAGCCCTTGAGTTCCACTCTCAACCTAGGGTCCTGGCCTGACCTGTGCTCTCTCCTCAAGGGCTGGGGGCTCCCAGGAGGTGGATGAGTGGGGTCTGTGGTCTGTCCAGGCCCCGAGCACCCACCCCCTCTCCCAGCTCATCCCCACTCCTGCCGGGGTGCACAGACTCACCTGAGAGATTTCCACCTCTCTTTTTCTGTGTGGTTCTCTGGGCTCTCACTTTCATAAGAAGCCAAATAAAGACCTAGCCAGAAAATGAAGTGAAATTACGTGATTATGGTTGATAATAATAACCTATTCTACACCGAGAGTGTTAACAATTAAACTTGTGTTTGGGAGATAATTGTGGACTTGCACGCAGTTGTAGGAAGTAACGCAGAGCCATGCACCCAGTGCCCAGTGTCTCAGAAGGACAATCACTTGCAAAACCTCAGGGCAGGACGGTTGGCGGCTTGGCGGCTGGGGGCACGGACACCAACATCCCCCAACCCCACGCAGAGCAGAGCAGAGAGTGCCTCCCACCAGGAGCCCTCCCTTGCCCTTTACAGCCCCGCCCACTTCCCTCCTGTTTCCCTCTCCTGACACCTGGCAACCACTAATCTGTTGTCTCCGTCATTTCAACAATGGGACATAAATGGAGTCTGACAGCATGTAACCTGCTGGGACTGGCTCTTCTCACTCAGCAGAACTCTAGGGAGCTTTGGGCATGGTGCAGGGATCACCTCAGCCACTGACCCCCGAACCCCGACCCCCTCGGTCCCAGGGGTGGGGCAGCGGACAAGCTGCACCTCCACAGACTTTGGTGTGTGGGCTTGTGTGTGAGCACGAGGATTGCCTTCTCTGGGATACGTGTGCAAGGGTGCAACTGTCATGTTTAGTTGTATACTTAGTGTTGTAAGAAACTCTCTGTTTAGTGATACATCCTAAAGATTTTCTCTGTTTTTTCATAGTTTTACATTTGAGTCCAGGATTCTTTTGAGTTGATTTTTGTTTAAGTGTGACCCTTAGGTAAAGGTTCATTTCTGGGCCCTTGGATGCCCAAACGCCTGAGCTGTGGGTTGCCAAGGCCGTCTTCCCGGGCCTGACCCGGCCCAGTCAATCCCCTGGGGAACATCCATGCAGCTCCGTTCCGGTTCCCGGTGGCCCTGTCCTGGTTCCTGCGTCTGTCCTGCCACCCCCGAGCTGTCTCCATCGCTGTGGCCAGAGGGTACTGACTGGCCTTGGACACTGGGTAGAGTAGTCCCTCCCCCTTTATTCTTATCCTCCCCCTGAAATTGTTTCAGCTGTTCTAGGTTCCTTGTTGCATCATATAAATTTTAGAATAAACTTGTCTCTGTCTACAAAAAATATCTTTCTGGGATTTCAGTCGGAATTGCATGAAACCTGTGTTTAAGTCTGAAGAGGAGAACTGGTATCTTTGCTACATTGTCTTGCAATCCATGAACAGCACATCTCTCTGTATATTCAGCTCTTCTCTGATTTTTCCCGTCAGGATCGTGTCATTTTTAGTGTACGAATCTCATACATGTTTTAGTTACATTCATGCCTACTTCATTTTTGGAGCAGTTATAAATGGCATTGTAGTTCTAATTTCGGTGTCTTCACAGGCATTGCCAGCACACAGAATACAGTGGGCTTCTGCATTTTTATCTTGTGTTCTACAACCTCGGCTGAACTCACTTAGCTCTAGGAGTTTTTGTCGATTCCTTGGGATATTTTTACTTCTGCAAATAGGGACGATGTTAATTCTTCCTTTCTGAGCTGTACGTCTTTTAAAAACATTTTTTATCAAATTTATTGGGTTGACATTGGCTAATAAAATGATATAGTCAGGTGTACAATTCTATAACGCATCATCTGATTAGTGTAGTGTGGGTTCACCACCCCAAGTCAGGTCTGCTTCTATCACCATTTATCCCTCCTCCATCTCCTCCATCTCTCCCCCTCCCCCTCCCCCCAATCATCACCATACTGTTGTCTGTGTTTCCCTTTCTTGCCTTACTTCCCTTCCTTCCTAATTGTACACACACTAGGTCTCCCATTACTGTGTGGGATAACAGTGATGAGAGTTGGTATCCCTGCCTGGTGCCGAGCCTGGTGCCGAGCAGGCAGTGCTTCTCCATCAACTACAATGCCAGCTGAAGAGGTTTTGTAGATGCGGTTCATTAAATTGATCCATTTCCTTCTGTTCTGTTTTTTCTGAGAGTTTTGTCCAGGCACGCGTAATGGAATCTGCGAAATGCCCTCTGGCTGGTGTGGCTCTGTTGCTGGAGTGTAGTCCCACAAACCAAACGGTCGCCGCTTTGATTCTGAGTCAGGGCACACGGCTGGGCTGTGGGCCGGGTCCCCACGGGGGGCGTGTGAGGGAAAACCGATGGGTGTTTCTACTGCACACTGATGGTTCTCTCCCCCTCCCTCTCCCTCCCTTCCCCTCTCTCTAAAAATAAATAAATAAAATTAAAAAAAATTGTGAAATGTTTTTCTATGACTGATATATCCAAGTAATTCTTCTCTGTTAGCCTGTTAATAGGGTACATTACACTGATGATTTTCAAATATTACACAGCCTTGCATCTCTGGAAAAAACCCACTTCATCATGATTATAATTATTTTTATACATTGCCAAAGTACATATGCTAATATTTTGTTAAGGAATTTTTCTACCTGTATTCAAGAGGGGTATTGGTTTTTATGGTTATTTTTATATGGTCTTTATCTGGTTTGGTATCAGGGTAACACTGACTTCATGAAATGAATTGAGAAGTTCCCTCTTCTATATTTTTAAGAGATTGTGAAGAATTGGTATGAACTCTTCTTTAAATGTGCAATAGAATTCTCTAGTGATTTCATTTTGGGGTGTTTTGAAATCACAAATTCAATTTCCTCAATAGTTACAGGGCTATTCAAATGATGCGTTTCATGTCGAGTTGTGGTGGTGTGTGTTTTTCAAGGAGTTGACCCGTTTCACTGAACCAGTCACACGTGTGTGCACAGTGCTGTTCACAGTGCCTCCTCACCAGCCTGTCGGTGTTGGTGGTGCCTGCAATGGTGTCCCTGTTCATTCCTGATATTCGCAACTTCTGTCTTCTGTTTCTTTGCCAGGAGGTTCTTTGCTAGACAATGGCAATTTTACCCTTCTTTTCGAAGAACCAGCTCATCGTTTAACTGACTTTCTTTATCGCTGTTTTGTTTCCATTTTGCTGATTTCTGCTCTCCCGTGCTCTCATTTCCTTCCTTCTGCTGGCTCTGGGTTTATTTCGCTCCCCTGCTTCTAGGGGCTGGAGATGGGGACGTGGATGATTGACTCGAGACGCCCCCCCTTTCCTGATCTACGCATTCACTGCTGTAGAAGCCCCCCTCAGTCCTGCGTTAGCTGTGTGCGCAAATTTTTACGGCATTTTCACTTGGCTCAGCATTTTTATTTCCCTGGAAGCTTAGTGGATGCATGGATTATTTAGAAGTGTGCTGTTTAGATTCTACATGTTTGGAGATTTTCCTGTTACATTATGTATTTCTAGTTTGATTCCACTGTGATCTGAGAATAACTTTGTATGATTTCAATTATTTTCATTTGTTGTAGTTTATTTTATGTACTCAGGACATGGCTATCTTAGTATACGTCCTGTGAACAATTGAAAAAAAATGTGTATTCTGTAAACGTGTAGTGTGGAGTATTCTATAAATGTCAATTATGTTATTTGATGGCATTGGTGAGTTCTTTGTTGATTTTCTGTTCAGTTGTTCCACCGATCACTGAGAGGGGCACTGACGTCTCCGACTGTAACCATGCATCTGTTCATATCTCCTTTGGTTCTTCAGTCTCTGCTTCATAAACTTGCGACTCTGCTGTATGGCGGATGCGCCGTTAGAATTGCTACGTCTCTGTGGGAGGTCGACCCTCTAACACTACCCTTCTTTGTCTCTGGAAATTTTCTTTCCTCTGAAGTATACTTTATCTGATATTAATACTGCTACTCCTGCTTCCCTTTGGTTGCTTCCTCATTTCTAACCTTGTGCCCTGTCCACATCATTACATTTGAAATGAACTTCTTATAGGCGGTGTAGCTGGGTCATGCCTTTTGATTTACTCTGCTGAACTCTGCCTTTTGCTTGGTATAGTTCGACTGTTTACATTTAGTGTGATTACTGACCCGTTAAAGCTTGAGTCTGCTATCTTATGTATTTACTGTTTTGTTTTGTTTATTCTGTGTTTTGTTTTTACTTTTGTCTTCCTGTGGGTTACCTGGCAATTGTGTGAAATTCCATTTTGATCTATCTATAGCAGATTCCTGGACGTCATTTCCACTGGATGTAGGGTTCTGGGTGGCCAGTTATTTTCTGTCGGCACTTGCACGTGAAAACCGTGCCATTGCCTCTGGCCACTGTGCTTCCTGACAAAGAATCTGACGTCATTTGGACTGGTTTTCCCTTATGGGAGAAACGTCATGTCTCCCTCAGTGCTTTAGGGTCTGTTTCTTTCTCTTAAGTTTCCAGAAGTTTGGCAATGATGGGTCTTGGTGTGGGATTCTTTGGGTTCATCCTCTTCGGAATTTACTCCATTTCTTGAATCTGTATGTTATGGCTTTTCCAAATCTGGGAAATTTCCAGCCATTATTTCTTCAAGTGCTTTTCGACCCTGTCCTCTCGTCCTCACGTTCCCAGACGCCGACGACAGGAGTGGCAGGCGTTTTGTTACAGTCCCTTAGGCCCCCGAGGCTCCGCTGCGTGATTTCCACGGTTTTGCCCTCTGGCTTACTGACTCCTTCCTCCGCTCTCTCCACTCTGCAGTTGGGCCCATCCACCCAGGTTTTCATTGCAGTTACTGTATCTCTCAGTCCTCAAGTTTCCTTTTGGCTCTTGTATTTTCTGTTTCCTTGCTGAGATTTTCTGTATTTTCATTTGTGTCAGAGCGCCTCCAGGCTGACTGGATTGCTAGGCAGGCCCTGCCAGGGGGGGCTAGGAGCTGAAGGCAGGCAGAACTTTTCTCCGGGGCTTTGACCGGCCTCGTTGGGGCTCAGTACAACTGCGTCCCCCTCTCTTGCTTTTCTTCACTTTTGCAGTGTGGGAGGGACAGGAGAAGAGAGGGTCAAACGGGAGGTGCTCCTTTTGTAAGGGAGCTTTAGGAGGCCCAGCCGCTCCTGTGTGTTCACAGCTAAGTCACTACCTGGCACACGGCAGCCTCTCTAGAAACACTGCTGTCTCCAGGAGTGAATGATGTGCCCCCCTGCCCCCGACTCTCCTCCATCCCAAGACCCCTTCTGCTCCTCGCTGAATGTGCCTTTGACATGCTGACTGCCTGGTGTCTGCTGGCTGATGATGACAATCGCCATAATCACAGGTGTTGTGGGTAGAATAAGGGCCCCCAGAGATTCCCAGGTGCTGATCCCCAGAACCTGTGAATATGATACCTCCTATGGCAAAAAGGGACTTCACAGGTGTGATTAAGGTAAGAATCTGGCCATGGCCTTGTGGTTCAGTTGGGTAGAGTGTCGGCTCCATGTGCTAAGGTTGTGGGTTTGATCTGCCATCAGGGCACACACAAGAATCAACTAATGAATGCATAGATCAGTGGGACAACAAATTCGATGTCTCTCTCTCTCTTTCAGAAAAATCAATAACTAAAAGAATCTGGAGATGGAGAGATAATCCTGGATTATCCAGGTGGGCCCTAACCGCCATCATAAATGTCCTTCAAGAAGGAGACAGAGGGAGCCTTGGCCACAGGGGAGAGAAGACGGCGTGCTGGGGGTGTCGGGGTGATGGGCTCCGCAGGGGAGGCAGGGGCCGTGAGCCCAGGGACACGGGCGACACTACAGGCAGTAGGCGGCCAGGAAGCAACTCTCCAGCCAGAGCCTCCAGAAATAGCCGGCTCTGTTGACGCCTTGATTGTAGCCCAGTGGAACCGAGTTGGGACTTCTGACTCCCAGAACTGCACGCGGATCAACCCGGACAGATTTGGGCCCCCAGCTTTGTGGGGATTTGTTTCCACACCAACAGGAAACTGATACAGTCGGTGTCAGTGGATCACAGTCCTGTGGGCTTTGCTGTGCCAACTCGAGAAAACCTCACAGTGGCCCCGGAAGGATGTTCTCGCACGACCCCACTTCGCAGCTGCAGCAGAGGAGGCTCAGAGAAGGTGGGGAACCTGCCCGGGGTCACAGAGCTCGCAGGGGTGGGAGCAGCCCGGGCTGGTCCACCCACCAGGCTATCGAGCTTCTTGATGGGTGAAGGGACTCCAAAAAGTTACGAGCTCCAAAATGTAAAAAAATAAAATGGCAAAGTTGAAAGTATTAACAGTTAAAGAGGACAGTCACTAAAAATTCCTTCCCTCTGATTTTTTTGTTTTGGACAGAACATTTCCTCTGGTGCACACGTGCTGAGCAGGAGGCTCCCGGGGGGGGGGGGGGTTCGCGGGCCCTGGATCCGGGGAGCCTGGATCTCACCGTGGGGCCGCACCGCCCACCGGGAGGGGCAGCTCAGGGCCAGATGGCCACGGGATTCTTCAGCACTTTCTCTTCCTGGAGCAGGGAGCTCCTGGAGTCCCCTCACTGAGCAAACTCACCGGCCAATCTGTTGTATCTGACAAGTGACCAGGCAGGAACGCTGACTTTCTGGAGGGGGCAGACATTTACATCACTCTGGAGAAAAGATGCCTCGTCTGGGGCTGGTGTGAGTCACACACACACACACACACACACACACATACCCCGGCTGTGGAATGACATCTTCACATGGGCCCTGGGAGGGCAGTTCTTACCGTCATCACCCTCACTTTTCTGGTGATAAGTGGGCCAGACACAAGGTGCTCCAGGCTTGCAGTGCCCAACAGCCCCCAAACTGTCTCCAGGGAGAAGCCTGGGCCTGGGAGGTCCAGCCTGCAGCCCCTCCGCCCTGGGCCAGTGCTCTGTGGGTGGCCAGCGCCGAGCCAGGGGGAGGCAGCCTTCTCACTCCCTCCAAGAGCCAGCAATGTGGGCGTGGCATCTGTGCTCAGAGCAGGGGCCCTGACAAGCAGTGTGACCGAGAGGCCACACAACAGTCCCATCGCCCAGGAGTCGTGGGGCGGGGGCCACCTTACCGTCCTCGCTGAAGACGGGGGCAGTGTACAGGTAGTGTGTGATGCTGGGGTCTTGCTCGAAGGGACACTCCACTTGTTTCCATGTGATGAACTCCCCGACCTGCTTGGCCAGTTCCAGAAACTTCTGCTCAGGTCACAGAGAGGAGAAGGTTGTGCTCCATGCCCAGGGCCTCGCTCGAGGCTGCCTGGGAGAGTGGGGCCGGCCCTGGCCTCACAGGGGCAACCAGACCAACTGCCGCAGGGGGGCTGGGGGGCCTGCAGGTGGGGCAGGCCTGCTGCAGGGTGAGTTCCGTCAGGAGACTTGGTCGCCCACCGTCTGGGTCGCACGCACCCCAAGTGCGGGCTGGGTCTGGGAGTGGGTAGGGGAAACAGCGGCGCAGCCGCCTGGCTTCTGAGGGGCTGGGACCCAGGGATGCCCGGCCTCTCTTAAGGGCCTCCCTCCGCCTGCAGGGTCGGGGGTCTTCGGGGGAGGAGAGGACCCTGCGCTGACAGAAGTGAGTGTGGCTCAGGGAGACGTTGTTTTCCCAAGTGCACACTCCGCCCTTCACCCACCACTTCCTCCTGCTGCTCCGGCCCCTCCTTGGGCCCCCCTACCCCCCGACCGCGCACTGAGCCCCTGGGCAGCAGCAGGGCGCCTGCAGATGTCAGCTTGGTACCCGTCTGGGGCGCACGTCTCTGCGCTGCACCCGCGCTGGCGCGGAGACCCCGGGAGCCCGCCCTAGTGCCGGTGCGCAGCTGCCCCCGCTCCGAGTCCCCGTTCGCCGGGGGTCAGCCCGCCCCCGCCCTGGGAGACGTGGGGCCCACCTGCCCGGCTGCAGCCCTACCTCGAAGTTGATGTGCCCGTTGGGGAGGCGGTTGGCGCAGCCCTCGTTCAGGAAGTAGATGTCTTTGATGAGCAGACTGAAGAAGGGGATGACAATCTGGAGGGGACAGGGCGCAGGTCAGCCTGGGTCAGCTGCACCGGCCCAGGGGCATCAGATGCATCCTCAGAACGCAGAGGTGGTGGGGGAGGCCTCCTGGACACCGCTGGCCGGCCGTGCGGGGTCCCAGTGCGTGGCCTGTCCCGCGGGGGCAACGTGGACGCGGCACAGGCGGAGGCCCTGCCCTGCTGGTGGGGCCCAGCCTGCTTCCCCGCCCCGCAGCCCTGGTGTGGGCTGAGCCCCCAGCGCAGACGCCGCTCTGCTCCCGGCTGGCGGGGTGTAAGGCGCACAGTCTCGATGCCCCGACAGTCCCTCCGGCGCCCTTTGGCGCCTGCCAGGAGGGACAGTGCACACATGAAGTTCGGGTGCCATGGGGGCACCTGTCGTGTGACATTCTGTGGCCCCCCCTTTAACCTACATTTAACCATTTATCATTTCACGTCGTGTTTGGTGCTCAGGAAGACCTGAGCCTGAGGCACTGTGATGCGGCCAAGTGCACGTGCCAGCTCCCGAAGGTCAGGCCAGCGGAGAAGCCCAGGCTTTCCCGCCATCCTGCCCTTCCTTCCCTGCTCTGCCCATCCTGGGGGTCTGAGACCACTGCTCACAGATCAGACCACCCTGGGGAACCAGCTGGCCATACCCCGTAGTTGTGGGGAAACTGTGTCCCCCAGCCCAACGGGGAGGTTGACATCCCAAGCCCTGGAGCCCATCACTGGGACCGTATTTGGAGATAGTTAAGATGAGGTCACGCTGGCGATGCTAGGTCCAGTCCAGGAACTAATGTCCTTGTAAAGAGAGGGGGATTTGGTCACACACAGGAAAGAGGGCCACTCAGGGACGGAGGCAGAAGTGGCAGTGATGTGGCCACTGGCTAGGGCACTCCTGGGCCACCAGAAGCCAGAAGGAGCAAGGAAGGGTCCGCCCTGAGAGCCTCTGGAGGGGGCGTGGGCCTGCCCGCCCTGACCATGGCCTCGAGCGCTGAGAGAGGACACCCTTCTCTAAGCCACCCAGCCGCGTGCTCAGCCCCAGGACCCTAGCGCGCCAGCTCCTGCACCAGGCACCAGGCCCTCACACTGTGGTTCCTGCAGTGAGGAGCCTACCCCTCACTCCTGCCCCTGATGCTGGGTCCCAGGCCCGTGTTGGTGTGTGATGGCTGAGCTGGGCCCAGGTGGGCAGAAACGCTGGGACAGGGTGGGGATTGAGGGCAGAGGGACTCCGAGGACACCAAGGGCTCCCTGGGGGCTCGGTACAGGCTTCCTGGAGGCCCCGGGGCTGGTCCTCAGGGCGGCAGCACTGTCCACAGTGCTTCTCACCACTCCCACCTGACCCCGTGGGTCCAGGCCCACCCTACCCGACTCCAACGTCCCAGCTGGTCTCCCTGCCTGGGCCGCACTGTGAATCCACCACCCTGGCTTTCCAAAGCTCAGCTGGGAGGATACCCAGAGAAGCTGAGAAGAGGGTACCTGTGACAGGGACAGGAATGGGGGAGGTGGGGGGAGGGCGGTGTAGACAGGAGCTGGCTGAGGGCAGGAAGAAAGTACAGAGTGACTGCTGAGGCCCCCAGGCCTTAAACAGCAGCTGCAGAGGCCCTGGGAGGGGAGGGGAGGGGCCGTGAGAGCATCTTGCAACCAACCTACCTTCATACCTTCCTTCCCTACATCATTCCTTCTCTCTATCCATCCCTCTGTCCTTCCTTCCATCCACTCCTCCACCTACACATCCACCCATCCATCCACCCTCCAGCCTTCCATCGTTTGGGAAGCACCCTCTGTGGGCCCCGCCCATGGTCTGCCCCTCTCTGGAGGTCGGAGGCGACTTCAGTGAAACTGAACGTACAGCTAAGTCAGCCGCCTCTACCGCCAGGCCTGGATGCCCAGAGTCCCAGCGCCCCACCCAGAGCTGGAACGGGAGGTCCCAGTGCATCCGCTCCGAGGCCGCTGGCGTCGGCCAGACGGAAGAGAAGCAGTGCGGAGCGCGGTCACGACTGACACCGTGGATGCCAGGCTGCAGCCACCTCCCGGGCCCCTGGGGCTGCCTCACGGCGCCTGTGCCCCGGAAGCAGGAGGCACCAGCGCTGCGCAGAGACCACATGAGTCACAGTCTGGCTCCTGGCCCTGCTGCCTACTCCCTGTGTTGACCTCGCTCACGCAGGGAAGTGGTGATGCCGAAATCCACCCCACAGAACAGTTGTCAGAGTTAATGCGGCTGGAGGCCCGGGGCTCTCCTGGAGTCGGGGCTCCGTGAAGCGAGGTCCCTGCTCCTGCTGCCCGTTTCCAGGCTTCCTGGCTGGGGCAGGTACTTGTTCCCGGTCCTGGGGTTGGAGCCCCCTCACTGAGTGCTGCCCCCACTGCTCTGCTCTCCCGAGTCCGAGCTGGTGAGTGCACACAGCTTGAGCAGGAAGGGCCAGCGCCCCCAACCTGGTCATTGGTGTCCGCCCCAGGCAGTTCCAGAGCAGCTTGTCCTATGACCCCCAGGGCTAGAAGCAGACCTCCACAAACCCTGCAGACTTCCCACAGCGGGCCAGGCCACAGGCCCCGCCAGTGCTAGCCTGTGCTGTGTGGGGCGACAAGCAAGGCTGGTCACTGGCTGGTGACACGCTTTAACCCAGAGGCTCGCCACAGTCCCAAGGCCTGTGGGTGGCTTCTTGTATCAGAGGCCACGGGAGACTTTGGAGCAACTGAAGGGATCTGTGGAGAGGCCGTTTCAGCAGGGAGCTCAGGCCAGTCACGCCAGAAGGGCCGTTGGGACCTGAGGCCACATCTGGGAAGGTACTGCGGTTAGAGACCCTACGGACTTGGCACCGCATTCTGATCTGAAACAGAAGGGACTCCAAGTGACTGAGTTCAGGGATCAAAGGGACCCGGGCGGGGAGGGGCCGGAAGAGCAGGCAAGCCTCCAACCTACCTTCTCCCGGCTGCTGTGAGCGGTCAGGGAGCGGTGGGCGGCCCCGCGCAAGGCCGTCCTGTAGTTGCAGAAATTCCCCGTGGGATCCATCTGGTGCTGGAAGGAGACGGGCTCGGTTGGGCGGCTGTGTCTGAGGACGCCAGCATCCCAGGCTGCTCGGCCACCTTACTCACCTCCAGGATGAAAAACTTGGCTGTCTTCACTCTGGCCCAGGTCTTCTTCAGCCTGGAGACGGGGCTCATGTTCATGCCGGCTGGAAGAGGGAGGGCCGTGCTGGGGAGGGCCGCGTGGCCCAGGCACTGCCCGGGCAGCAGGCCTCTGCAGGCCCCAGCTGGCCTGGCCCCTGGGGCTGCACCCTGACTGGGGCTGAGGTCTGCAGTGGCCTTGGCCATCAGACAGCAGGGAGACACTGTGCTGGGGTGGGCCTGGCTTCTGTGTGTGCAGGCCCCTGTCCCAGGCCCCGGCATACTGCCCCATTTGGTGGCCGGGTCCTGCTCTGGGCCCCTGTTCTCCCCGGATCTGGGGACATGCTGCCATACCCTCTCCAAGCACCCTAAGGGGGCTGAGCTTGCCTCAACAGGGGCACCTTCCCTGGACCTCTGGCATGGGAGATGTGGCCCCGCTGGCACTCACCGTCCTCACAGAGGAGCACCCTGGCTCACACCCCGCCCACCTCCCGGGAGCCCACCACTCACAGACGATGGCCATGAGAGAGTTGAAGTTGCCGATGTTGAAGCACTCTCGGGCCACGTCGATGAGGAACTCGATCACCTGGGCTCTCCGCTTCTTCTTGGACGGCTGCAGACAGAGCACCTGAGCCTCAGTGGTGACGGGTCCCCTTCTGACCCTGAGGACGTTCCCTGATCCCCCAGCCAGTCCCTCCTAATGGCTGAGATGTGTGATCTGGCCAGCCTTCAGCCTGAGGGCACGGGGTCTAAAGCACACCCTGGGTGAGCCAGCATGGGGAGGGGCTGGGGCGGGGCATAGGAGGCCCCTCTTCCCCCAGGCTCAGCTCCAGTGCTCCCTCCAGAAGCAGGGAGCATGATCCTCGCCTCTCCTCCCTGCAAGGGGCTGGCTGTCCACAGGCAGGGCTGCGGGCTGGGCTTCACTCAGGTAAGCCCCGCTGGGCCAGCTCAGGAACCCCAGGCCCCACGCTGTGCTCTTCCCACACAGACAGGAGCAGCAGCAGCCTGACTCTCAGATGCGCCCGACCCCTTCGGAGAGCCTCAGCCTTTGCCCCATTCTTTGTGGGGCAGCACAGGGCCCGTGCTGATGGTCTGATGTGGGCCCTGGGACACTGCCACAGGCAGAGGCAACTCAGGGCAACTTCTCCTCCGACCAGTCCTGCCCCTGCCCCATCCTCCGTGACAGGTGTTCACCCCATAAACGCCCGGCACCCCAGGCTCTGTCACAGCACCCGATTCTGGAGAGCCCAGCCTGGCACGTGTGCTGCCCCCAATCTTTTCCTCGGAAAAGCGGCCCCCAGGCTTCTCCTGATGGTGAGGACGGGGCTTGGAGGAGGGTCCCTCTGCTGTCTGGGACAGAAGAGGGCGTGCAGGGCTGGCTGGAGGGGTGGGCTGTGTGACATGCATGGCCGGTTCAGACTGGCCGGGGCTTCCTCCTTCCCAGGAGCCAGAGACCTGGGCTTTGAAGGTGCAACCTCCCAGTTCTCACAGGTCAGGTCGTTTCCACCTCCAGATCCTGAGTGAGCCCAGCAGTGCGGGCTGCGGCCCAGGCGGCTCCAGGCGGACAGGCACAGACAGGGGAGCAGAGAGGCCCTGAGCTCCTTCAGGGAGGGGTCTCCGACACCCTCTGCCAGGGGCCAGCAAACCTGTGCCAGGCTCTGCCCAGAGGGGAAATGTCACTGCAGGCAGTGACACCTGGCATCCCGGAGGGGTGCCCGGCCTGGCCCTGGACTTGGGGATGGACGGGCTCCAGAAGCCCTTCTGGCACCCCCAGCCCCGGCTGAGGGCTGTGCCAGCTCGCGCCGGTCCCCACGCACCATGCAGATCTCGGTGGCCACGAGGTAGCAGAGCCTGTTGAACCACTTCACATACGCCTCCAGGTTCTCCGTCTGGGTGCTGAGGCAGGGCTGGGGGAGGCGGAGGGTGAGGGTCAGCCGCTTGGTCGAGGATCTCTTGGACCTGAGGTCAGCTCAGGATCCTCGCAGGCAACTGGGGAAATGCTGAAACCTCAAAACCATCCACCAACACAAAGGATTTGATGGGTATCTCCTAGCCTTTCTCCTACGCACTCAGAGATGTAACTTAATAGGACATATTAATACAATATGTAATTGTCCACCCTCATCATCCACAGATTGTTTGTGAGTCTATCTACTCCTTAAAAATTCATTTGTAACCCCCAGATAACACCCGCCTCACGTCCACTGCAGACTGGCACCAAGTCTGGGTCATCCGACCCCTGCTGACAGCAGGCTCAAGGACACCCTGCCTTCCTACTTCAGGGCTGACACTGAAAACAAGCATCCTCTCAGCCGTGCACGAGGTGCCATGGAGGTCTCGCTGCCTGGCGGGGGGGGGGGGGACCCGTGCAATGCCCAGGAAGAGCGTGCTGTGCCCTAAGGAAGCGCATGGGTGAGAGAGCTGCATCCAGATGGGAGTCCCGGTACTGCTGACCACGAGGGCGATGTCACTGAATGACAAGGGTTATTAATTAAGGCATCTTGACATGGAGACATGAGAGAGTGAGGCTGTCTGTTGACTGGCGGATGACAATTGTCGGCCTAGCCCTCAGGGCAAGGGCACTTGCTGACCCCGTGCTCCCAGCGGGTTTCTGGGACATTTGTGCTGCGAGTGGTGAGAATCAGCTGTCTGTCTATTTCCAAACAGGGCCCGGCAGAAGTGACGCCTGCCTGAGTGTGGTTGGTAGGGTGACAAGTATGGCTGTGATAATATGTAGTTTCAACTTGAACATTTCGTCTACAGTGTCCTACAGTGTGCTTGGGTGTGACGTTACGTTACAGAATTGCACACTTATGATTTTTTTTTTTAAGATTTTATTTATTTATTTATTTTTAGAGGGGAAGGAGAGAGGGAGAGAAACATCAATGTATGGTTGCCTTTTATGCGTCCCCTGCTGGTAGTTAGCCTGCAAGGAACTGGCCTGCAACCCAGGCATGTGCCCTGACTGGGAATCGAACCATGATCATCTGGTTCGCAGGCCCGCGCTCAATCCACTGAGCTACGCCAGCCAGGGCTGCACACTTATGATTTTGTAATAAAAGAGTTTGTCATAAAAAAAGAGGCATCCTTTGTGCCGGACACTGTATGACTATACACACACAGTTACGCAGTGCACCCTACAGCAGCAGTTCTCGGGGTGCCATGGGGTCCCCAAGGGCCAAGCTGGTTCCCCCGTACTCAGGCACTTTACTAAGCGCCCCATGGCATCGGCATTCCTGGCTCCCTGCGGGGCCAGCAGCTGTGTGTCGTGCGCCTTCCCTTTTGGCACAGATGGCCACATGCTCTTTGTCACTGACAATGCATATTGGTGATTATTCCATACTTATAGTTGCTTTTATTCTTTTATAATAGTTGCATAACATTCTATGGATGGGTGTATTAGAATTTCTAGTCCAGTGCCTATAAATGATAAGGTAGTTTGCTCCCAGCCTTAGGGCACAACAAACACTTTGTCCCAGTTCCTCGTGCGTACGTCTCTGCGTGCACGGGTGTGCATACATGTGGAATGAAGTACTGGGTGTGGAAACTTGGGGTCCAGGATGCTGGTGCTATCGCCACACTGCCCTCCAAAGTGGCTGTGCCAAATTCCGCCTACCAGCCATGCAGGTGTTGCTTCCCTACACAGATGCAATGTTTAACCTTTGCTAATCTGAGAGGGGGAAATGCCATCTCATATTTACTTTGCACTTTTTTAAAATTAGGTGCAGGGCAGAAGACATAGTATTTCCAGTTTTGGTTTGCATTTGACCTCATTGATCAGCACCAGGCACCCTGCTGGCTGGGCTCTGAGAAGGGCGAGCTCTGAGAGGGGCGGGCTCTGAAATCGGTGTGCGGACCATGTGGGGAGCGCTTGGCCCAGAGGCCACTCCAGCCTCAGAGAGAAGACAGCGCCTTGACCTTCCCAGAGCAGCGAGCACCAGTTGCGCTTCCCAGAGTGACCGCTGGAGGGCACCCGCGTCCACGGAAACACACCCTACCGGCAAGCGGGGTCTTCCAGTGGCAGCGGGTGGAGGGCACCCTCCACCCTCCTCCCCACCCAGGGTCTCGGCTAACCTAGCTCCACCGCCTTCGCAGGGTGGGTGACCCGGCCGGGCACACCCCACCCTCTAAGGCTTCTGGGGGGGACTCAGGGCTGTCGTGTCTTGAGTCCCCCCGGCTATGCTGGGGTGTGGGTGGGGCATGCAGCCCGTTGCCTGCCCTGAGTCCCTGGGAAGCTGGCCCAGCTGATGCCGGTGGAGCTACCAGAGGTGCCAGTGGGTCCCAGCTGTCCAAGGGCCTTCTACCTTTGTGCTGGCCAGAGGGTCCTTGTTCACAAAAGCCTGGACAAACTCTTCAGGCCCGATGTGTCGCAGCCGTGCCTGCCCGAGGAGGGAGAAGGAGTTGGGAGAAGTTATGGGGAGAGGTGTGCCCACTGGGGGGCCTGGCACTGTGCTCCTTTGGGCTCCCTGCCTCCCAGCCCACCCCAGGGGGGTCCCAGGCACTAGCCCTTCTCCCTGTAGCTCTGCAGCCCTGCTCTGGGTGTCACAGAGCTCAATGCTATCTCTGAGCGAGGCAGGCCTCCCGTCCCATGCTGAGGGGCTGCCAGCTCACAGGGAGTACTTGTGGGAGGTGGTACCCTGGAAAACCAGGCTGGAAATCGGGTGATTGGTGGCCTGCACCCCCCAGGGGTGGCCTGGTGGTTCAGAGTCAGGCCAGAGTTGAATCCTGGTTCTGTGCCTTCTGCTGTGTGACTTCTGACATGTCCTTAACCTCTCTGGGCCTCAGTCTCCTCATTTGTGTAAAGGGAGTAGCAACAGCACGTGCCTGGCGGGTGATGGGAAGAAGACATGAGACAGTGCAGGCAAACATTGAGTACTGTGCCTGGAAAACAGCGGGGGACTCACAAATGGTGGAGGTTTAACAGGAAAGCCACCCACTCCACGGTCCCTCCCCAGGAGGGAGGGGCTCTTGGCCTCCGTGTCTCCGGGAACCCAGCCTGCTGGGGGGCCGGCTGAGGCACCCTCTTCACAAAGCAGGGCGGACTGTCTGGGCTCCTCTGGAAAGCAGGGGTGGGCAAAGTATGTCTGTGTGGGTTCTGGGTGGGGAAACTGAGGCCCAGGCAGAGAAGGCACTAGTTGTGGGAAGGTCACACAGCAGGCAGTGTCAGAGTCAGGATTTGAACCCAGTGCTGCTGTGCCAGCCTGGACTCCCAGGCCAGCCAGAGGTCAAAGCTGGGCAGGGCTGGCCGGCCCTCCTGTGCTCGAGCCAGGGTTGGTAAGAGACTGCTTCAAAGCCAGGGAGCTCTGGGGATGCCTGGCTGGCCCTGGGGGCCAGATAGGGGTGCGTGGCTGTGCCCAGCTCTGGGTCGGGCTGAGGGTGGCGCGGGCCTACTCACCAGCTCCACGTGGGTCAGCTGCTGGGCCAGCACATAGGGGTCACTGCAGACACTGAGGAGCTCCCTGTGGATGGAGGCCGGTGGCTTGGTTCTGTAGGAGACAGGCTTGTCGCCGCCCAGCAGGCTCTCTGGTGCCGGGCCCAAGGCCGCCAGCTTCTGGTGCAGGGCCTGCAGCAGCTGGTGCAGCCGCCTCCTGTAGGCCTGCACGGTGGGGAGAGGGCGCCAGCCTGAGCAGCCAGGTCTGCCCCTGCCGTCGGAGGCCAGCAGGCCCCAGGAGGGCAGGGATGTGCCTGCACCTGCCCCACCACAGATCACAGATCCCCCACAGAACCCGATCCAGGGCAGGTTGGGATCAGTGCCACAGTCAAGGCCAACGGGAGAGAAGGGTGCAGGGTGGCTGGTGAGAACTGTGGAGAGAGCAGACATTGGGGTGGGTGTCGGGGGTCCAAAGTTGCGCCAACTGTCTGGGCGATGGGGCAGCGCCGGGAAGCAGAGGGAGGGGAGCAGGGAGGTGTGGAGCAGCCCTGCCTCGGGCAGCTGGCCTCTTGCTCAGCTCAGCCTTCAATCTGTGCTGGCTCCTGGTACAGAGGGGGCTGCCTGGGCCCATGCAGTCCCTCACCGGCAGCTCGGCAGGTGGGCTCCTCTTACGGCCATTCTGGGCTGGGTGCAGGGACCAAAGGCTGTGGCCCCACCCTCCTGCCCAGGGGAAACCAATAATTTCCCTCTCAGAGACCCCTCCATGTCCAGGGAAGGTGCCGTCAGACTGGCCAGGTTCACTGAGCGAGATGCTCACGTTCCCAAGGGTGTGGTCAGCAATCCACAAAAAGAGCCCTCGAGCTTGCCAATAAACAGCACCCCCCAGGTGGACCCAATCATCCGCAAGCAAAGGGGCTGGCGGGGAGCGGTGGCCCCAGGCAGCACCGAGGTGGCAGGCAGCACACATGGGCCCCCGAGGCCTGGGAGGTGAATTGTGGGCACTGTCAGGTAAGTTCAGATCAGGTGCGCGTCGGCCTGCTGTTTTGGCAGGCGGGGAATCTGGCTTGAGGGCCGCATGTGCGGGGCACCTGGACAGCTAACACGTCATTGCATTGTGACATTGTACATGGGGCAGGGTCCAAGAGGGTCTAAGAGGAGGGACCCTCCTCAAGTCTCTGATGGGGCTCAGAGGGCCACTGAGGCCCAGCACTGTTGGTGCCCAGAGCTCCAGTGATGGAGATGGTGTCTGCCAGCCTCTACAGGAAGTGCCTCCGAGTAAAGTGGTCACAGGTGCCTGTGGCAGGGACCCCCAGACACAGGGCACAGGCCAGGGGGCCGCCAACCCTGGACCTGAACCCCAACTCCCAGAGCCACGAGGCACAGACCCAGAAGGCACCCCCTGGTCTGCAGGGTGGCGAGTGGGTGAACTGAGGTCTGACTCTCCATAGCCTGTAGAAGGTACAACCCCTCTCAGCTCCGCTGCATCCGAAAGTGTGGTTCGTACACCCAGACCTTCATCAGAGAGCCGGGAAGATGGTGAGTTGGGTCCGGCCGCAGCCCGTTGGGGGAGGCACCGTCGCTCGCCTGTGAGCCCTGGCACCTCCATGGCCGTCTCTCTCCTTCACACAGCCAGCTGTCTCGGGGGGGCTACCCTGGCCTTCCAGTCCACTCCCCCCACTGGTTCCATGTCTGCTGACCAGCAGGCTGACCCGTAGCACTTCTCAGGCTGCTTCCATGTTGGGCACGTCGCCTCGGCCCCAGTGTCCCCACCTCGGGGTGTCTGTTGGCCTATCTGCCGGCACCATGCCAGGATGCTGGGGTCCTCTCTTCCCCTTGCTCTGGACGTCACTCCTGGGAGCTGGTTCATGTTTGGGGTGCCATTCAGTCTTTGTGAATTAACACGTGTGGCTTCTCTTCTGGTCACTAGAGCTGTATGGCCCAGGAGCCACCTCAGTCCGGCACGTGTGAGCAGAAGTCATGCCATTTTCACCTCTGTCTCGAGGAATAGAGCCCCAGCCAGGCACGCAGGCCTGCAGCTGTCCTGCAGGGCCCTCCCCACCCTGTCACCAGGCTGTCACCAACCCTCTTGATTTTGCTTCCCTCCCTGTCCACGCTTTGTCCTCCTCCACGGCCTCTGGGTCCCGGCTGCGATCACATCCCTGGTGGCTGCAGTGGCTCCCGGTGGTGGTGGTGGGGGGCCCTGTGTCAGCACCAGCCTTTCTCCCCTCCACTGCGCTGCCAGCAGTCTGCTCGGAGTGCACATCTGACCCCTGTACCTCCTTCCTTAGGACGTCTCCCCACTTCCACAAAGACAAACCCCTGCCTGGCTTGGAGGCCCCAAGGCCAGTGAGGGCCCTGCTTGATGGCCTCTCCTCGCCTGTGCTCGGGCCACAGGCCGCTGCTCTATCCCTCTGATCCCACCCCTGTGCCCCAGGGGGCACATCCTTCTCGTCCTTTGGCCCAAGGGCAAGCGTGTCCCTTCCTCACAGCCCCCTGCCATGCCCTGCTTGTCCATGTCTTCCCCTGCCTCTCTCATCACTGTCCACAGCACAGCACACCAGCTGCGCTGTTCAGCCCCAGCACAGAGGGCAGGGTCTGGCGGGTGGAAGTGCCCGCACGTGGTTGCCAACGGGTGGACACGGCCTTCGCCTGCTCCCAGCTGGCCAGCCTCTCCAGGGTCAGCCACAGATCCTCCTGGAGCCAAGGACGCAGCAGGCCTGGGCCTCTGCTCAGACCAGACCGAGCGCTCACCCGCTGAGCGTGATGCAGATCACCTAGCAGGACTTGTTTCTATGGAACCGGCACTCATTCCCAGTGACCCTCGTTTCTTGCATCCCAACTCGCTGAGAGTCCCCCCAGTGGTGCTGACCTCAAGCTTAGTGGTTGCCTCTTTCCTAAATCTTCGAGTCTGGCTCCCCTTCTGAGCGTGAGGACGGATTGCCCTTCACCTTGATCTCCTCTCTTGTTCTCGCTGATTTCTCCAGCCTTTGGACTGAGGCCAGCACAGCCCTGGGGCACATCTGGGCCCACGCAGAGGCCCACCAGGGAATGGCAAGGAGTTCCTTGTCCCGGCAGCACCCCTAATTCCCAGTGCCAGGCCAGTCTCCCTCAGCCTTGGCACTGCATCCCTGAGCCAAAACATTCAGGGCTGGCTGTGACACACTCCTCGGTCCCCTGCCAGCACAGGGTGGCCCACGGCGGTCGTCTCGATGCCGTGTCCAGGTGCAGGGAAGGGGGCGCCCAGTGCCCGTGGCCATGAATGGCCTTCCCAGCTGCTGAGAGGCGGTGGGAGCACAGTGAAGACAGACTCCAGGGAAGGGGCAGGGATGAGGGAAAGCTGTCGCTCTTCACTGCTCTGATGGGGAAACCCCACCAGCCCTGGCCCCATGGGTGCGGCGCCCTCGAAGCCCCGTGCAGATGGGACTGTCGCCCTCCCTCTCACAGAAGACGTTCAAGGCTCAGAGAAGTTAAGTCACTTGCCCAAATAGGCAGNAGAGGCCCACCAGGGAATGGCAAGGAGTTCCTTGTCCCGGCAGCACCCCTAATTCCCAGTGCCAGGCCAGTCTCCCTCAGCCTTGGCACTGCATCCCTGAGCCAAAACATTCAGGGCTGGCTGTGACACACTCCTCGGTCCCCTGCCAGCACAGGGTGGCCCACGGCGGTCGTCTCGATGCCGTGTCCAGGTGCAGGGAAGGGGGCGCCCAGTGCCCGTGGCCATGAATGGCCTTCCCAGCTGCTGAGAAGCAGTGGGAGCACAGTGAAGACAGACTCCAGGGAAGGGGCAGGGATGAGGGAAAGCTGTCGCTCTTCGCTGCTCTGATGGGGAAACCCCACCAGCCCTGGCCCCATGGGTGCGGCGCCCTCGCAGCCCCGTGCAGATGGGACTGTCGCCCTCCCTCTCACAGAAGAGGTTCAAGGCTCAGAGAAGTTAAGTCACTTGCCCAAATAGGCGCAGCCCCAGAAGCGCCCGCGCTTGCCTCGCTGCTGGGTGCGTGGTGCTTCATGTCACGTGATTCCGCCCCTGCGTGCGAACCTGTTTACAGGATGACGCTGCAACAATTTTGGAGCAAAAACATGTCTGCATTTAAAAATAACTTGTCAGGGGACGTGTGTGAGGGGACCGGGAACGAGGTGGGTGGATCGGTAGTTGCTGACGCCTGGGCTGGGCGCTCAGGAGTTCACGGCTGCTGTTCTCTGCATTTGCATCTGTTCGAAAAGCTCCATGAAGTTAAAAATAATCCCCATATGCCTGACTTTTGGAAAGAATTTGTTCCCCATCAGAGCTCACCTTTACCGAGAGCTGAAGTAAGAGCACAAGCGACTTCAGGGGCTTTGCCTCAACGCTTTGTGCGGGGAACAGTGATCGTCTGCGTTTCACTGGTGACGCTCAGAGAGGGCAGGCACCTGGCCCGTGATCAGCACAGCAGAGCCGTGCTGCCCAGCCTGTGTCTAGGCTCAGGTGGTCCTACGGGCCCCTCCTCACCCAGGAAGGAGCAGAGCTCCCCTGCTCCCTTCTGAGACAAGCCCCTGCTGGGAGGGGCGCCCCTGAAGTCCACCTGCAGCAGCCAGGGAGCGGGGCCGGGCCCTAGTGGGTCTCCCCCTTGGAGCGGGGGTTTTCTTAGGATACACAACCTGGGGATCATAAAGACACTTATGGGGGCCCCTGGCCTGGGCCTGGGTGGTGTGAGGGGGGCACTGGGGCACCCTGGTTCCAGCTCACACCACTCAGCAAGGGAGGAGTTGAATGATGTTCCGATTGAGCCCTGACCGGCGAGGCTCAGTGGGTTGGGCGTTGTCCTCCAGAGCAAAAGGTTGGGGGTCTGATCCCCCGTGAAAGCACCTGCCCAGGTTGCACGCTTGGTCCCCAGATGGGGTGCGGAGGACAGGCAACTGATCAATGTTTCTCTCTCACGTCAATGTTTCTCTCCCTCCCTTTCTCCCTACCTTCCCTTTTCTCTATGGATAAAGAAACACAATCTTTTTTCAAAAATGTCCTGAATGAGTTATTTCTGCTCCCAAACCCCACACCTGGGGGATGGCTGCTTTCAGCACAGGTCTCTGGTGCATCTGGTTCTTTCCTTTGGGTGGTTGGAAAGATTCCTCAACACAGGTGGGGGGCAGTGAGGGGCTTGTCTTCCTGAGGAGACTGGCACAGGACTCACACCAATCCCTGCCACTGTCGCCATTGCCACAGCCCCACTTCTGAATGGCTGTGCCCATGGAAGAGGCGGCCCAGCCAAGGGCCGACAGTCTTGTCCTGTCAATGGCTCCGACCTCACCACTGCTGAAGGCCTCCAGGGGGCAGGGGGCAGGAGCAGGAGATGGAGCTCTGGCCCGTTCTGTAGCCTTGACTCCATCCACCCATGCGTCCGCCCTCCGTGCTCCCACCCCTTCTCCCCTGTCTGCTGTTGTCTGCTGCCCCTTTGACACAGTCGCCACCACAGACCCACCATCTCCCTCACCCATCCTTCCTCCTTCCTGGCATCGGCCAGCTCGCCTTTCCACCCACCGGTCCCTCTACCCATCCACACACCCTCTTTCCCTCTGGCCACCCAACCCCGCCCTCCCAGCTGTCCACCAGTCCTTCCACATCCACCCACCCCACAGGTCCACCTGCCTACCCAACTACTCAGACATCTCTCTTCCCCTCCACCCATTCATCAAAGCAGCCATCCGGCACCTCTCCTTCCTGCTCCCCCCAGACTCATCCAATCATGGAGCGACCCTTGGCCCTGTTCCTGGCTGCTCCTAACCCAGCACCATAACTCCCAGATGGACCAGGGGGTGTAGAGGAGAAGGAGATGACCCTCACTTGTCATCAGGTGCCTACAACAGCAGAGTCACTTTTCTGCTGTGTGAAGTGACCCCAGGGCACAGCCTCCCTCTCTGAGCCCCAGGTAGGCCTGGGCTTTGTGGCTGCCCATGACCTGGGCAGCCCTAGCAGTTTTCCTCTACGTCCCATGTGGCTGCCTCTGCCAGGGGCAGACCCATTCCAGGGCCCATCCCTCGTTGCCAGGTTGCCATGGGGTCTCCTCCCAGCGCACTGATGTGCTCGAGTCCTGACCTCCTGTCCAGCCAGTCGGAGTGATGTCCACACTGCTATTCCTCAGAGGCTGATAAGCTGGCCTCCCTTCTAGAGGTACCTGGAGGCTCCACCCCCTTCTTTGCAGCCTCACCATAGTTCTGGGGGATTTCTGTCTTCTTGTTGCCCATACGAAAGGTGAGGCTTGGAGACCTTTAATGGCCTTCCCCACAGGAAGGCAGCTGGGAGGGTAGGGTGTCGGGTGCAGGCAGTTGCCAGGCTGCCTCCCTAGACACCAGAGTGCAAAAGCAGAGTCTCCTCTCTGTGTGGTCTGAGACGCAGGGGCCTTCTCTCCTGCCTGCCCTGGACCACGACTTACTGCAGAGGCTCAGGGGACCCCAGGGAGCTGCCCAGGCCTGCCACCCATGGCTGCTGGTCAATCCTGTCTGCTGCACAGGCAGGAGGGAGGCCCCTGTGCCCCAGGCCCAGGAGGTACCTGCCAGGTGGGCCTGATCATGCCACTGAGGGAGTCCACCAGCGGGCCTGCCCTCACCTGGCACCCACTGGCAGTGAGGATAGCAGGGCAGGCCAGCGGGCAAGAGGCAGGACAGGAGCGAGGCCTGCTTTCTCCAGTGGGGCTGAGGTTCAGGTGACTGAGCAGCTGGGAGACCAGGGCCCTGAGGAGGGCCTGGGAGCAGGCTCAGGGCAGGGACTGAGGGCGCGGGTGGGGTGACGCACCCCCGGCTCACCTACCTCATCACAGGGGGCGATGCGGCCCACCACGTCCTTCACGTGTCCGATGGCCGACTCCTCCTGGAAGTCCCGTGGGAAGGTCTCCGTCCACTCCGCCAGCAACTGGAGTAGTTTGGGGCCAAACTTCCGGACCCGGGCCTGCAAGGCAAGGCCAAGGGCACCCACGTGCGCTGAGGGCTGCTGGGCCACGGCGGCCACGGCCCCAGCCACTCCCTGCCCGTCCGCGCTGCCCAGGCAGTAGCTGCCGAGGGTGGGCGACAATGGTAGGTGACACAGATGGGAGCTGACCGCAGGGGGCACGTATACTTTGGGGGTGGAGTCATCTGTTTTTTCCAGGAATCCCACACGCTTTTGTGGCAGCACATCTTGGCAGCTGCCAGAGTCTCCCCATCCCCCACTCCCAGTCGGTGGGTTCTGGGCAGCAGACCCCGCCCCAGGGCTGCAGGAGCGCGGATCAGTTCTGGCCAATCAGAGCATGGCAGGTGCCCACCATCTCAGTGACTGGCTGACAGGCAGTCACGTGGCTTAGGCGAAGCCAGGAGACCGAGCCACACAGAATTGAGAGGCGTAGGTGGGGATCTCTGCTCTGCGGGGCTGCAGGTCCTAGTGCAGGTGGACCTGCCCCTGCAGAGTGAGGCTGGCCCCGGGGTGGGGAACAGAGTGCAGAGTGGGAGGGGGACAGACGGTGTTGTGTCGAGGTCCTTTGACACCCCCTGGAACCAGCGGTACTAGAGACCTTGCAGTTCCAGAAGCCGAGAGGGTCCCTTTGCCTTAGGCCAGTTGTAGTTGGGCTTCACCACCAACAGCAAAGCCCCGCTGACACAGGTGTACGAGGTCACAGCCCTCATGAGTGGGCCTGGACCGGGGGCCGGGGGCCGGGGGCCATGGGAAAGGAAGGCTGGAGAGTACTGTGCCAGGGGCAGGTAGCCCAGCCGGTGATAAGGACCATCCCAGGTGGCAGGGGTCCCAGGATGGGGCTCTGGGGGCCGGGTCTGGCCTTGGTGTGAACTCCAGGGCTCCCAGAGTATGCCGGAGAACAGCCCCCAGTTGAGAGGTCCCGAGTCTGCCTTAGCTCTGGGCCTCATACAAGTCAGAAACCTCTACTGGGTTCCTCTGCAGGACAGTGGGGACAGCCACTACCTCTCTGAGGGCTGGTGGCGTGAGGGCACGTCCGGGCAGTGCCAGCACACGCAGAGGCCTCTACTCCGTCCTGCCCTCACCTTGTCCAGTACCGGCTTGTCCAGCTGCTGCTGCTCGATGCACAGGCGGCAGACCCGGGCCAGGAGCTCCTGGGGCTCGATGAACAGGCGGGAGCTCAGCAGGAAGGTGAAGATGTAGGCTTTCTGGGGGATACGGGAGAAAGGCGGCATGTGTGTGCCGGGTGTGGAGGGCGTGCACTTCCCATCCCCACCCCAGCCCCAACCCTAGCCCCAGCCCTGTTGCCTACCCCGCGCCCAGTGGAAGAGAGCCCCTTCCTTGTACTTTGTGGGCCACCCACCTCGGGGTAGTAGTCGGCCGTGGGCACCAGGTGCTGGATCAGGGTGTCCAGGGAGGCTGATGATGGAGCCCCATCTAGGAGGGGCTGCTCGGCCTGCTTGCTGTCTGTGGGCTCGGTGGGGGGTGGGCCAGGGCTGCCTGGGGTGACCATGTCGGAGGCACTCAGCGTCCAGGGCATGCCTGCCTGCAGGGGTGAGGAGCAGGTGGACACACCTAAGCTGGGGCCTGCCGGCCCCCTGGGCTCCCGACTGGGTGGGCTCTGTCCCGGCCTCCCACAGGCACTTCCGTGCCCAGTGATCACTTCCTGGGAGTGCTGCCAGGGACCCCCAGCCCACAGTACAGCACCCCCAGGAACCAGCTCTCCCCACTCTCAGTGAAGCCATGCGGAGCCTGCTCTTTCATAAGTCCATTCCCACCCCCATTCGGGGCTCTGGGTCAGGCCCCACCCGGCCACAGGTGGGATGAGAGATGGGCCTGACCCACACACTGGGGCCGCAGGTGCAACCCCAGAACTTCTGTGGCACTTGGAGGCTCTTTCACCCAGGGTCCCTGAGCTGGTGCAGTGTCCCTGCTGGCACCATCCTGTCCCCATATAGGGCCAGGAAAGAGCCCCTTTCAGAGGTCAGTGGGTGGCCTCAGGGTCCTGCTGTGCCTGAGCTGCTCTGTGCCGCGCCCCCCACCCCCTGCAGCTGCATGGGCCCCTTGAAGCTGGGTCTCTAGTGCAGCCTGGTGCTCCAGGTTCTTCCCAATTAGGCCCCAGTGACCATCCAGCTGTTCCCTCCTGCAGGAGGCAGTCTCACCACCTTTGCTCCTTTATCCACTGGACCCAGCTGACATGCCTCCTCCCCACTGGACTTTCTGGGCTTCCCTGCAGCAGCCCCGCCCCCTCCCTCCCAGAGGGGGCCTGACCTCTGGTGGGAACCAGCAGCTCCTCCCTGTCACCATGTTGAGTGCTGGTGGCCCCCGCTGTGGAGAAGGACCCCTGTGATTGTCACATGGCAACTTCTCACCAAACCTGCACCAGGCAGGGGCCAGGGCAGGTCCTTGGCCCGGCCCTACCCTAACCCTGGGCCTGGCCCACAGCTGGTGCCCTCCCTGAGTGTGCAGTGGCCTGGGCTTCCTCCCTGGGCTCCACCACCAACCCTTGGGGTCCTCCTGAGTGCGCCGCCCCCGCCTGCACAGCGGCAGGCCCTGGCCCAGCCTGGGGCTGCTTAACTGTCATGCTGGGCATTTAAGTCACCCCCATTCTTCCCCCCCACCTCACCAGAGAACATTTTTTCTCTTTGCTTTTAGAGAGGCAGGGAGAGAGAAACATCGATGTGAGAGAGCACCATCCATTGGTTGCTTCCTGGGTGCACCCAGACTGAGGACTGAAACTGCAACCTTTTGGTGTCTGGGACGATACTCCAACCAACTGAGCCACCCCCACCAGGGCAAGTCGCCCCCACACTCTTAACCGTGGAATCCTGCAGGCTCACCACAGGGGCCTTCCAGAGATCTGTGTCCCCGTCGCCCAGCTCCCCTTGCACTGCTGTCCCCATGGCAGACCCTATCCCAGGTCCGTTTCTGGCTTTCCCTGCCCCCTGGGTGGCCTAGCCCTGATGCAGAGGGACGGGAGAGTCGGAGCTGATGTTGGAGATCAGAGGGAGCCCACAGAGGGCTGGGAGGGCATGGGAACCAGAGTGGACAGCAGCCCGGGCCGTGCTGGCCCTGGGACAGCCGCCACTTCATCTGCACTTCCCTGGCAAAGCACTAAGTATTCCGTTTCAGCCGCTGAAACTAAAGTTTCATAAAGCTGCCCCCTGTCCATCTCGGTGGGTGGGCACCCAGGGGTGATGGTCAGCTCCAGGGAGGGCATGTGTCCGAGTTAGTTCCACAAGAAAGAACACACTTGGGCCGGCAAGGCCTGCCCTCCCTGTCAGGTGGAAGCCTGGAAGCTTCTCCCTGTGGCACTGGGCCAGCGTTCTCAAGGGCAAGCCAGTAGCAGGGATGGAGGTGATTCTGGAAACCTCTCTGCAGGGCAAGGTGGTCTGCGGAGGTGTGGGAGGGGCTTCCTGTGACGGCCAGACGCCACCCCTTCAGGGATGGGCTGGGGAGCTCCTCCAGCACCTCTGGGTCCAGCCTGGAAGTGGGGCTGGGTGTGAGGTGCCGGGCACATCGGGGTGGGGGCACAGACCCAGCTGTGCCCTGGAGCAGCAAGCTCGAGATGGAGGTGGGGGGACCAGACCCTCCTGATGCACAGGGATCCCCAGAGAATGGACAGGCTGCAGTGGGCCCTTCCAACTTCCTTCCTCGACTGTGTCCCCGGCTGGGCCCAGGCCTGCGTCTCCAAGGACAAGCTGGTCTCCCAGCTGCAGCCTCTGGCTTCCTTCACTGTTACTGAGGGACATTCACTCCCATGTGTGGAATGACTGCTGGCACGGTTCAGGCCCTGGGGACCCAGCAGGACCCTCGGGGCTGGCGGTGGAGGCAGGCAACAAGCAGGTGAGGTGTGTGGAGAAGCCCACCACCTGGCGCCGGAGCTGGAGGCACATCCAGAGGCCTGTGCTCTGCGGGTGGGCGCGGGGGAGGGGAGAGCGGGGACAGCTCCCTGTGTTGGATGTGGCCTCAAGAGAGGGTGGGCGACACCAGAGCCTGGCAGTGCCTGCCACGACTCTCCCCTCTCCCTTAGGTGTGCTGGGCGGTGTGGGGGTTGAGGGGTAGGGGGCCCACCCCTGTGAGAGGGCTGCCAGGGGCTTGAGCTGGCCTCCTCCTTCTGAGCAGGGGCTCCGGCCTGCCTGGGACACAGAGAGGGGTTGGGGTGGGGGTGTCTGTGCTGGGGGCTGAGGGCAGGAGGCCCTGGTGTGATTATGGCAGCAGGTGGAGATGGAGGCCCCACTGGCTCGGCCCTCCCCTAAGTCCCCACCTTCATGAGTTCCTGTCTTTCCAGAGCTGCTTTAGACGAGGACAAACAAGTGCTGCCTGTATCTTCTCTCTTTTCTGTTTCTGTCACATGAGCGAGGAGCATGTGTGCGCCTCTGGGCGCCTTCCACTCACATTGCGTTTTGGAGCTGCGTCCATGGCAGGACAGAGTGCCCTGGTTCCGCGTGGGTTCACCACCTGGCAGCGTCCCACCTCTGGGTGTCCAGGGGCAGTTTTTAAAAGCCACCAGGAAAGCAATCCAAGTGTCTGTGGGTGGATCCACAAAACCTGGGCTGTACGCACAATGGAGTAATTTTGTCTTAAAGAGGCAGGACATTCTGCCCCCTGCTGCACCATGGGAGGACCTGGGGGACGTTGTGTGCAGCGGAATAAGCCGGTCACAGCAAGACAGACGCTGCATGACCCCGTGAACTTGCGGCACCTGGAGTGGTCAGGGTCTCGGACACAGATGGTGTGCGAGGGACCCGGGGCTGGGGAGGAGGACCCCAGCCAGGGTTTCGTGGGGACAGAGTGTCAGTTTGGGAAGGTGGGAGGGTCCTGGGCCGGACGGAGTGGTCACCGCACACCAGTGAGAATGCCCTTCGTGCGGCTGACCTGCATGCTTGAGTGGTGAAGGTGGTAGACTTCACGTTCGGTGTATTTTACCATGATTTTTTTTAAAAGGCCAATGATGATGGAAAAAGTGTTTATTGTCACAGCTGAAAATCCTTGAGATCGCCAGTCCCCGAACTGTGCTTCTGTGACCCGGACCGCAGGGGGTACCCAGAAGGGGCTGGGCACCTGGGCCGTGCGGGAGGGGCCTGAGCTGGGGGCTACCCGAGGAACCACCCCCTCAAGGTCACACCCTCTGCCCTGCCGGGGCCTGGGGCTCTGCGTGTGAACACACGTGCGCGTGGCGTGACTTCAGTGGGTGTCCACTTTACACCCCTTACGTGAATAAGCCTCCGTAAAGCGTCAGTGCTGTTTGGTCCTTAAACGCTGGTGTGGGGGCTGCGCGTGGTCTCAGCCCCCTTGAATGGTACAGGCCTGGCTCAGCGTGCCAGGAGGAGCCTTGCATTGGATCCATCCTTGGAAAATTATCCCAAGAAAATAATCTGAAGAAGAAAAGCGATGCAGAGGAGTTTGCTCGGGTGCTACCTGGAAGCAGTGACAGTGAGCTCAGGGCACCCTGGGTGGCCACCGAGGAGAGCGCACCAGGACGCTGTCACGCCCACCGAGGGAGCCCCTGCTGCCGTGGAAACGAGGGCCTTGGTGACTCCAGTCTCACAAACAGGGCCGTGGCACCAGGAAGGGAGGCAGCACCCAGGAAACCGAGTCCACGATGCGAGGTGGACGCTTGGGTGGTTAAAGCGGGAGGAGCCACGACCGGGCACCGCTGCTTGGGCAGAGACGAAGATCCATCCCCGCCGGCTTGTCGTCTGGGGAATTCGCCATGTCCTCCAGGTTCTCCCGATTGTTCTCGTATAACTGTTCGTAGTACTTCTTTCTAATCCTTTTTATTTTTTATAGAATTGGAAGTAATGTCCCCACTCTCATTTCTGAGTTTAGTAATTGAGTCTCTCCTTATTTTAATTGTCAGTCTAGCCAAAGGTGCGTCAACTTTGTTAATCTTTTTGAAGAACCAATTTTAGGCTTTACTGATTTTCTCTATTCTCTGCTTATCTCTGATTTTTATTATTTCCTTCTGCTAGATTTGGGTTTAATTTTTTTTGTAGTTCCTTAAAAGTTAGGCTGTTCAGCTCTGGATGGGTGGCCCAGTTGGTTGGAGCCTTGTCCTGTAAATGAAAGGTTGCGGGTTCGATCCCTGGTGGGAGCATGTATGGGAGGCAGCTGATGGAGGTTTCCCTCTCATATTGTTTTTCTCTCTCCCTTCCTCTCTCTCTCAAAGTGTCAATAAAAAACAGCCCCAGGTGAGGACAGAAGAAGTTAGGCTGTTCATCCGAGACCTTTTTACAGCTATGAAGTACCCTCTTCATGGCGCTGCTTCCACGGCAACCCGGGGTTTTCGGATGTGTGTCTTCATTTTTGTCTGTCACTGAGGATCTTCATTTCCCTTGGGGTTTCTCCTTCCATCCCCTGTCTCGGAGAGTCTCGTTTAGTTCCTACACGTCTGCACATTTTCCAGTTCCTACCTTCCTTTGCTGTGGTTGGAGCAGTCGCTTTCCCTGACACGTGTGTGTGTAAGTCTGCGGAGACTGGTTCACAGCCCAGTACAACCCGGCTGATCCGAGAGAGCAGGCCCCGTGCTGCTGCTGCTGTCGGAAACTGCCCCTGCGTGTCGCGTGTCTCAGGCCTCGCTGGCGTAGCGTGTGACTCAAACCATCTTCTGCCTGGTGGTTCTATCGCCAATGACAGCGTGGCACTAAAGTCCCCAACTATTATCCTAGAACTGCCCCTTTGTCCCTTTACAGCTCATAGTTTTGTTCCCTGTGTTTTTGATGGTCTGTTTTTAGTTATGTTCATGTTTATAGGTGTACCTTCTTGCTGTATTGAGCCTTAATATATGATGTCCTACTTTGTCACTTACCTTTTTGATTCAGAGTCTGTTTTCTGCTATGAGTCTAGCCCCACACTATTTCCATGGGACGTTTTCCCCTTTCACTTTTAACATATTTGCCTTTGGGTCTAAAATGAGTTTCCTGTGGTATACAGTTGGGTAATTTTTTTTAAAGATTTTATTTATTTGTCTTTAGAGGGGAAGGAAGAAGAGAGGGAGAGAATATCAATGTATGGTTGCTTCTCATGGGTCCCCTGCCGGGAACTGGCCTACAACCCAGGCATGTACCCTGACTGGGAATTGAGCTGCTATCCTCTGCTTCGCATGCCATCGCTCAATCCACTGAGCTACACAAGCCAGGGCCGTTGGGTAATTTTTTTGATATATTTAAAAATGTTTTTATTGATTTTAGAGAGAGAAAGGAAGGGAAGGAGAGAGAAATATTGATGTGAGAGAGAAACATCAACCAGTTGCCTCCTGTATGCATCCCAGCCAGGAATCTAACCCACAACCCAGATATGTGCCCTGACTGGGAATGAAATTGCAACTTTTTTGGTGTATGGGACAAAGCTGCAACCAACTGAACCACCCAGCCAGGGCGGGGTAATTTTTTTAAAAAATCTATTCTGCCAATCTGTCTTTTTGACTGGAGAGTTTAATCCATTCACATTTAAGATAATAACTGTTAGGGGAATTTACTTCTGCCATTTTGCTATTTTATTTCCATATGCCTTATAGGTTTTTGTCCTTCATTCTCTGTGACTGCCTTCTTTTGTGTTTCATTAAATTTTTGTTGTGGAACTTTTTAGTTCTTTTCTCATTTACCTTCATGTATGTTCTGCAGCTGTTTTCTTCATTGTTATCACGGGGATCACACTTCTCGCTCACAGGTCACAGCACCCCAGTTTGAAGGTACACTAGCTTGACTTCAATAATGTATAAAACCCTGCCCCTACCCAGCTGCAGGTTCTGACATCACAGAATCATGTCTTTATGCATTTGGTATTAAAAACATAAACTAATAATTATTTGCCTAAAAAACACATTAATCTCAAGTCATACAGAAAACAAAAAGCAGAGTTACAAATCAAAGCTACTATAATACTTACTTTTTACTTAATTTCCCACGTATCTATCTACCAGAGACCTTCACAGCTTCACTCGGCTTTGAGGTACTGAGTAGTGTTCTTTCATTCCAACCTGAAGGACTCCCTTTATTATTTCTGTGTGATGTACTAATGGTTGTGGACTCTGCTTCTGTATATCTGAGAATGTCTTCATTTCTCTCTCCTTTCTCCAAAGACATTTTGGTGGTACATAGGATTCTTGGCTGGCAGCGTATTCATTTTCAGCACCTCCCATGTGTCAATCAGTCACTAACTTCTGACTGCCAAGCTTTCTTCTGATGAGAAATCTGCCAACAGTCTTATTGAGGGTCCCTTGTATGTGATGAGTTGCTGCTTTCTTGCTGCTTTCAATATTCTCTGTCTTTGTCTTTCAACAGCTTGATTGTAATGTGCCTCATCATGGATCTCTGAGTTTCTCTCACTTGGAGTTTGTTGAGATTCTTGGATGTTTATATTCATGTATGTCATCAAATTTGGGAAGTTTTCAGCCATATTTTTTCGGATAATTTCTCTGCCTATTTCCCTCTCTCTCCTCATTCTGGGACTCTCACAATGTCCTTCACAGGCCGTAACTTCGATTGCTCTCTCTCTAAGTTCACTGATTCTTTCTTCTGTCTTCTCAAATCTCCTGGAATACATCCAGTGAATTTTTCATACCAAAATTTATTTTTGGTTCCTTTTTGGGTTTTCCATCTCTTTATCGCTGTTTCTATTTTCATTCATGTGTAGTCCAATAGGTCCCTCATCTGGTTTTCCTCAGGGTGGTTCCTGTTTGTCTTCTCTTTTCAGTGCACCACACTTTCCTGTTTCTTCGTGTGCCTGTGGTTTTCTTGTTGTTGGGCACTTGATGCCTNACATTAATCTTAAGTCATACAGAAAACAAAAAGCAGAGTTACAAATCAAAGCTACTATAATACTTACTTTTTACTTAATTTCCCACGTATCTATCTACCAGAGGCCTTCACAGCTTCACTCGGCTTTGAGGTACTGAGTAGTGTTCTTTCATTCCAACCTGAAGGACTCCCTTTGGTATTTCTGTGTGATGTACTAATGGTTGTGGACTCTGCTTCTGTATATCTGGGAATGTCTTCATTTCTCTCTCCTTTTTCCAAAGACATTTTGGTGGTACATAGGATTCTTGGCTGGCAGCGTATTCATTTTCAGCACCTCCCACGCATCAATCAGTCACTACCTTCTGACCGCCAAGCTTTCTTCTGATGAGAAATCTGCCAACAGTCTTATTGAGCGTCCCTTGTATGTGATGAGTTGCTGCTTTCTTGCTGCTTTCAATATTCTCTGTCTTTGTCTTTCAACAGCTTGATTGTAATGTGTCTCATCATGGATCTCTGAGTTTCTCTCACTTGGAGTTTGTTGAGATTCTTGGATGTTTATATTCATGTATGTCATCAAATCTGGGAAGTTTTCAGCCATATTTCTTCGGATAATTTCTCTGCCTATTTCCCTCTCTCTCCTCATTCTGGGACTCTCACAATGTCCTTCACAGGCCGTAACTTCGATTGCTCTCTCTCTAAGTTCACTGATTCTTTCTTCTGTCTTCTCAAATCTCCTGGAATACATCCAGTGAATTTTTCATACCAAAATTTATTTTTGGTTCCTTTTTTGGTTTTCCATCTCTTTATCGCTGTTTCTATTTTCATTCATGTGTAGTCCAATAGGTCCCTCATCTGGTTTTCCTCAGGGTGGTTCCTGTTTGTCTTCTCTTTTCAGTGCACCACACTTTCCTGTTTCTTCGTGTGCCTGTGGTTTTCTTGTTGTTGGGCACTCGATGCCTGACTCTCATGATGTGGTAACTCTGGAAATCAGATTTCCCCGGGATAAACTTTTTGAAGTTGTTGTACGACACCTCTATGCTGGCATCAGCCTGAGGTATCAGCATAAGGTCTTTGGGGTCCTTTCTTCCTTGTACCTTTCCATGAACCGTGGGCAGTAACTTTGAAACCCCTCTCCCATATGTGGCTGCTTTTGAATGTTCTAATCCTGTCTCTTAGAAGGAGGAAATGGGGAAAAAGAAGGAGGACAAAACCAAGGCTCTGGCCCTTTAAGCCCCCAGGAAGCCTCTTTGGCCCGTGCAGATCATAGTTACGGTGGCCTGCCTCCGCATCAGCAACCCCACAATCCTAACAGCAAAAAGCATGGGAGCCCAGGTCCCCAGTATTTGGAGAACAGGGTCATTACACCCACCTTGGCACCTGCAAGCTGTGTGCATGGCTGTTTGCCGCAGGGCTGAGTGGGGAGGATGGGTAGTTACTACCATGCTAAGACCAAAGGTAACCAGATTTCAGTCCAGGTTTTTCTCTGGAAGCGGCACGCCTGTGACGAGGCTCCAGAGTGCAGATGGACTCTGCCAGTTCGATTGTCATCTGGCTGGACATAGAGTCCTGGTGCTCCCCACCCTGCTCTCTTCCCCAATGCCCCCTGTTGCATCCTTAACTGGACAGTGCTGCTTGGTGTGTATGTGGATCTTCACATCTCACTAGTTTTGACAGTCCTGGTTTTTCCAGAGGCCAGTTTTGTCTGCAGCTAATTGTAATTTTATCTCTTCCTTCCTGGTGGTTAGACCTCATTCCCTTTTCTTGTCATAATGCATGGGACAGAACTTCCCAGCAGAAATGATACTGGTGAGAATCAGCATCTCATATTGTTCCCTCTCTCCAGTGCAACATCTCATATTGTTCCCAGTGCAGCCCTGGGGAGGAGCCGAGAACTCTCCTAGGATGTTGCTAGTGTCCTGCAGCTTTTTGGGAGGACCAGCACCACCCACCTTGCGAAACTGCAGGTGTCCTGAAAGCCCCAGGCCTCCTCCTTCCCTGGCCTTGATGGGCCTCCTTGGAGCCCACATTTTGGCCTCTGGTCAGTTCTACTTGTATCTTTGCAGCACCTTCAGGTCTATGAAGAGGCCTGAATGCCAAGCTTTCCTCACCTTCTCCCGAGGTAGGCTGTCTGGGGCCTCAGCGGGCCCAAGGCTTGGTTCGGAGAGCCAAGTGGGCATGTTTGCTTGGACCTGCTTCTCTGGGTCCTTGAGGAATGGGGAGCTGAACTTGCGGCTGTTTCCAAGGGTTCCGGATGAAGCCCCTGCTCCACCCAACCCAGATGGGTTCTCAGCCCCAGAGTTTACAGTTTGGGGAAGAAATGGACTCTGCGTTATGCTTCCCGTGTCTTTTGTGGGAATAACATGGAAATGATGTCCCACCTCACAGGTGAGTGAACCTGGCCTGTAAAGTACTGTGGGTGACAAGGTGACCAGCTGGGGACTAGCACCCTGGACCCTGGGCTCCTGACCCCAGGCAGCTCCTGGCCCTGGGACAGGAGATTAGGAAGGGCTAAGTGGAAGACAGATGAGGCCCAGAGGCCCGGCAGGGGAGCCCAACTTAGGGTGTGGGAACTTGGGGAGAGCAACTTGAATACTGGGAGCCCCCGTGTGTCCCGGCCTCCAGGAAGCAGAAAGCCCCCTGAGCGGCCAGCCCGTGATGGATTCGGTCGAAAGAGAGACTGACAGCCAAGCCCTTCCTGCTTTTGCAGGAATCCTGGGGGGGAGGGGTCCACCTGTGTGGGGCCTGCACCGTGCAGGCCCAGGCCTGGCTACTGTGAGCATGGCAGCTTCTTGTCCACGTCCTGGCACACCCCGAGGTCCTCCTCCTCTCCTACCCGGACAAAGCCTGGAGCTGAGATACTCATTTCATTCCAGTTCGGGTCCCACGAAGGGCTCCTCCCTGTTCCCTGGTGTCTGAAGGGGTGCCAAGGGCGTGCTGGGGCCTCCCGCAGGCCTGAGCCCAGGACTCTGCTCGCCCAGGCTGAGTGTGCACGTGGCCTTGCCTTCGGAGGCTGCCCAGTAGACTCGGCTGTGAGGCGAGGAAGGGCCCAAGTTATTTTTGTGCTCCATCTGGCCCTCAGCTCCGGCTGCCAGAGCCTGCCGCTTCTGGGGCTTGGGGAGCGCAGGCCCCTGCAGAGCGCTTGCAGGCAATCTGTTGAGTGCAGGTTGGTGGCACTGAGACCTACCACAGGTGGGTAACTAAATATAGAAGGTTTTTCAGAGTGAAAAGTTGGCCCCCCTCCTGCTCCACAGGGAAGCAGCTCTCTCACTCTGTCCACACCCATGACTGTGTCCTGAGGACACACTTGGAAGGACACACACTAGGCTGAAGAACACCAGTCCTTAAAGGGAATCAAAAGATGATGCCCAACTGCTCCCTAAAGCAGACCGAAGGATTTTTGTTTGAGCCGCCCAACTGCCACACTCCCTTGCTTCCAGGAACCCCTTCTGCCCACTGGCTGGAGGCCGGTAGGGTGGGTGGGGAGAAACTGGGTCCTGGCCAATGAGACTGCAGAATCCCCTCCTCCTGTCCTGAAGTGGGACCCAGACCATCCAATCAGAGTGAATCCTTGGCTTTGTTTGGAAAACATTATGGAAAGATGTTTCCTTGGTATCTTTTCCTTTCTTTACTTTTCAAAAAATTGAACAAAAAGTCTGTAAATAGCCCTGGCTGGTGTAGCTCAGTGGACTGAGTGTGGGCCTGTGAACCAGAGAATTGCAGTTTGATTCCCAGTCAGGGCACATGCCTGGGTTGCAGGCCAGTTCCCAGAAGGGGACACATGAGAGGCAACCATACATTAATATTTCTCTCTCTCTCTCCTTCTCTTGCCCTCTAAAGGTAAATAAATAAGATTTTAAAAAAATGACTACAACCCATAATTATAATAAAGTGATATTTTAAAAAAAGTCTGTAAATAGATCTACAATTTAAATAATAGTGATTTTATTATTAAATCAACGTGAACATCTGAGAACTCCTACCCAGGTCAATAAAAGCAGGATTACTGATACCTTAAAATGCTTTATGTACCTTACCCCTCCCCCTCACCTCTGGGTGATGGCCATCCTGACTTTGGTGTTTATCGTTTTCTTGCTTTTCTTTTCAGTTCTATCTGTGTGTCTGTCCCCAAATGAGAACCCGCCAATCTCGAAGGGAGAGGACAGCCCTGCACCCACCAGATGGAGGCTTCAGGTGGAATAGTCTCGGGGGCTAGGTCTGACTTCCGCTTCTCTGGAAGGTGATGAGGCCCCTTCTGCGGAAGCTGTGACCAAGGTCACCAGTGAGTCTTGGGGAACAGGGTTTGCCCCCTTTGGGCACTGGGGGCACCTGGCAGGACTGCTGTGTGGGCCAGGTACTGAATGTGCAGTAGCGGGGTGGTCAGAGGGCGGTGGCTGCTCGGTGCTCCCTGCCCCTGAGCCCATGAGGCCCCCCTCCAGCTCTCAGGGAGACTGAGGACTGCTGTGAGCGTCCTCATGAGGATCTGGGCCAGGTTCTCCTGGGCATCCGTCCTCGGGCTAAGAAGATGGCCCGATGGAAGTGGGGGTCTTGGTGCCAGTCTGTCTCTGAGGTGACAGTGCAGGGCTGCCATCCTGGGACCCCCCCTCTCACCATCCGCCAAGGGGTCCCTTGTCATCTCCTTCCTTGCTTTACTCTTTCATTTTGTTGGAGCACATCCTCTAGTAGCTTCGTGATAAGGCTGCTTAGGAACTACATTTTTTGAGGCCTTCCTTGCCTGGGAATATTCTTATCCTACTTGCTAGTGTGATTGACAGTTCAGCAAGGTACAGAATTCTAAATGAGAAATCATTTTTCCTTCAGAATTTCAAAGGCTGGCTTTCTGGCTTCTTTCTGAACTGTGTGAAACTGTTTTTCTCCCGGAGGAGGGATGAACCATTCTGAGGTGCCCAGGACTATCCTGGGTTGAGACTCATGTCCCATGTCCTGAGAAACCCCTGGGTCTCAGGCAGACTAAGGCGGCTGGTCATCCCCACGCCACATGACCTGAAATTCCTCAGTGACGTGCTTGGAGGCGGGCCTCCTTCCCTTGCGTGGAGCACTCTCCGGCCTCTGGGGCTGGAAGCTGCCCCTCGGTGCTGGCTGACGGCGGTGCATGCTTCCCTGGCAACTCCTGTCCTTCCTTTTCTGGTTGGAACTCGTGCCCTCCTGTCAGACCTCATGGACCTGGGCTCCGTTTCTCATCCTCTGTCTCCTGTTAAAACTCCTCTGCTCTGCTTTCTGGAGTTTTCCAGTGTTATCTTCCAGAGCTCTACTGTTTGTTTCTGCTGTCATGTTTTTTAATTTCCGTAAGTTGTTTTCCCTTTGAATGTTCCCTTTTCAGTGGGTGACATTTGGGTCCTTTTTCCCAGATTCAGCATCTTCGCATTCCTCGCTGTATACATTGGCAACAACCTTGATGAGATATTCTCTCCCTCCTGCATTGCCTCTCTTTCCTCTGGTTGGCTCCCCCACTTGTCTTGGTCGCCACCTGCCACGGTGGAAGCTTCCTCAGATGTCTGGAGATCCTTGGCTGGCGGACAGGCACTAAGAAGTTGACCTGACCAGACACTCAGAGGGAGAGGACAGGGCTTGAGGACAAGCTCACTGTGGGGACACCTGGTGAGCTGTTTGGGGGAATGGGAAGAGGAGCTGTGGGTGTAACTTCTGACGGTAGCCCCTCCCGAGGGAGTCCACAGTCTGGGCTCTCTGTCACCGCCTCCTCTCCCGTCTGCTTTCAGGGTGCCCAGAGCTCCCTGCTGTTGTTGCTACCCCCACGCTCCCTGACCTCCTGGTCCTGCCTGCCCAGTCCTCTATTTCCAGCAGCACTGGGGGGTGAGCAGATGAATGAGTGGTGCTGTTCAGCCCCCTCCTGCCTCCTAGAGACGGGCAGGCCTGAGAGGGTGGGGAAGGACAGGCCTTGAGCACAGGTTTGAGACCTAGATCCAGCTGCACCTGAAGTTAACCCTGCTGGTGAAATGGTGACCCCCCCTTTTTTTGCCAAGTGGAGCTGGGGCTCCGTCACTGCAAGTGGGAATAATCTTGAAAGCAAAAAGTTGCCCCAGGTGACTGCTGCCTGCAGGACTCAGGGCTGGCCACCCACGGCCCCCAGAGGGCGCACAGGGATGCATCCGCAGGACGGTCTCTCCTGGCAACTTGGAGGTGTTTCCTGCAGACCCCCAGGTCTTGGTGGCTCAGCCCAGCACCCCTCCCAGGCTGCTCCTGCCAGACGCCCTGGGCTCTGCCCAGGACAGGTCAGGAGGGCGCCCACTTCCTTCCATGTTCAGGTGGCTCCGGGAGCTCTGGCCTGGATCCCCCACCATGGACCCCTGCCCATACTGCTCTGTGAGCTGAAACACCCTTCTCCAGGCTGTGTCAAGGGTGGGCTCTATCCTAGGGGAGCATCTCCTGGGTTGGTGTCACACACTGGCCGTCACTTCGCTGCCTGGGATCACTCCACCTGACTCCCTGCAGCAGAGCCCCCCAGGAAAGACCCCTGAGAGGCCCTCACCCAGACCCCTCTGCTGACTCGACTCCAGCATCACCCCCTTCATCTGTGTTGGCTTTGCCTCGGTGAGGAAACTGGCTGCTCTTCCAGAAAAGCCATTCACAGTGTACCTGTTGCTCCTGCCACAGGGTAAAGGAAGCTTTTACGGTGTCTTTAGAGCTGCTCTCTGGTTGGAAACCCAGAGGCAGGAACATGGGAGGATCAGAATACCTGCCCCAGGAAGGGCCTGAGGCCCGTCCCTGATCCACACGCGGCAGGGAATTCACCTGTGAACGCCAGCGGGTCTCGTGCTACGGCACACACGCTCCCTCCCAATGTCTCGCCCAGGCCCTTGGCGTGCTGACACCTAGATACATATTTATAGCACGGCTATCTACAGCGTCACACATTGTGTGAGTCACCGAATATGCCCACAGCGGCCCTCCCCTAGAAGATGGGCCACTGGGGGGAGAGTGTGTCTCTTGAAAGAGTCACCGGTTTCCTGCCAGTGTGCCCTGGTTCCCACATGCACAGCCTCGGGGCTCAGAGCCCNCCTGGCAACTTGGAGGTGTTTCCTGCAGACCCCCAGGTCTTGGTGGCTCAGCCCAGCACCCCTCCCAGGCTGCTCCTGCCAGACGCCCTGGGCTCTGCCCAGGACAGGTCAGGAGGGCGCCCACTTCCTTCCATGTTCAGGTGGCTCCGGGACCTCTGGCCTGGATCCCCCACCATGGACTCCTGCCCATACTGCTCTGTGAGCTGAGACACCCTTCTCCAGGCTGTGTCAAGGGTGGGCTCTATCCTAGGGGAGCATCTCCTGGGTCGGTGTCACACACTGGCCGTCACTTCGCTGCCTGGGATCACTCCACCTGACTCCCTGCAGCAGAGCCCCCCAGGAAAGACCCCTGAGAGGCCCTCACCCAGACCCCTCTGCTGACTCGACTCCAGCATCACCCCCTTCATCTGCGTTGGCTTTGCCTCGGTGAGGAAACTGGCTGCTCTTCCAGAAAAGCCATTCACAGTGTACCTGTTGCTCCTGCCACAGGGTAAGGGAAGCTTTTACGGTGTCTTTAGAGCTGCCCTCTGGCTGGAAACCCAGAGGCAGGAACATGGGAGGATCAGAATACCTGCCCCAGGAAGGGCCTGAGGCCCGTCCCTGATCCACACGCGGCAGGGAATTCACCTGTGAATGCCAGCGGGTCTCGTGCTGCGGCACACACGCTCCCTCCCGATGTCTCGCCCAGGCCCTTGGTGTGCTGACACCTAGATACATATTTATAGCACGGCTATCTACAGTGTCACACATTGTGTGAGTCACCGAATATGCCCACAGCGGCCCTCCCCTGGAAGATGGGCCACTGGGGGGAGAGTGTGTCTCTTGAAAGAGTCACCGGTTTCCTGCCAGTGTGCCCTGGTTCCCATATGCACAGCCTCGGGGCTCAGAGCCCCAGGGGAGAGAGAAGGGCAAACGGGCCTCTGTCCAGGCTCCATGGGCCTGGGAGAGGTGGAGCCTCGGCAAGGCTCCCCTGCAGACCCGACCAGGAAGATGCCTCAGGCTTGGGGGCGGGGAAGGGGCTGCAGGGAGGGCTGGGGGTGGGAAGAACATCTTTTGGGGAGGCAGAAACAGCCAGGCAGGTGAGGGATCTCTGAAGGCAGAGGAGCCTGAGCCAGTTTGCAAGGGAGGTGCCCAGGGAGGTGTGGAGGAGTGGCCTAGGTGGGGGTCCGCTGCCAGCTGTCCTGGACCACCTTGCAGAGCTCCTGGTGTCTCGGGGAGCAAAAGTGGCCAGGTGGGAACTGCCCCCGAGACCCTGGGTGCCGGAACTGGTTCACCTGTGTGGGTCGGACGCACTGTGGGCCTCACCGTGGGTGCCTGATCCTAGACCCTCACACCTGGTGCCTCAGATGTAGTCCTGGATGCGGGGGGAGGCAGATGAACACACCGACTGGGACCTGGAGTCAGGGAGGGTGAGGACTGCCTGAGCCCCAAAGACCAGCTGGAGGGCGGGAGAGCTGAACCCGGCGCAGCCCTGCCTCCTGCGTACCGCTCTGGCCCCAGGAACACGACCTTGTGCCACCTCTGGGGGGCTGCCTGCCAGGACCACCCCTCCCCCACTGCACCTGGCAGGCTCCCCCACTCAGGGCTTGCTGGGATGCCCAGAGAGGACTTCTGTGACAATGGGATTTATGGGGAATATATTCGTCTCCTCTCCTGGCACAGAGCTCCTAAAGCCTTTGACATTTCCTAATTGGTAAGTGTAATAAAGCTGTTTTGACATTTGTAACAAACCGCTTTCAACCACACCTGACTTATGGTAGGGGGGTGACTTTTGGATACACCTAAAGATGGGGGCTGGTGGCCAGGGAAAACAGCTAAGTGACTGAAGGGTAGAAACTTTCAGTCCCAGGCCCCTGACCTTGAGGGAAGAGGGAGGAACTCCTTGTTTTATTCTGCGTGGGAGCCGCTCTGGGTTGGGTTCTTGGATATGTGGGTCTATGTCTTTCATGAAACTGGGAAGTTTGCAGCCATTGTTTCTTCGAATATTTTTCCTGCTCCGCACCCTTCCCCCTCTCCAGTGGGGACTGTGGCGGCGCACAGCCAGGCCTTTTGCTCCGCCCCGCACACACGCCCGTGGCTCAGCCCGAATGACCTTGCAGACCTGCCCTCGGTGCAGCCGGGCGTTTCCCTGTTGTGTCCACGCTGCCATGGAGCCCGTCTGCTCTTCTGACGCCTCTCTGCTGAGACTTTCTACCTGTGCGTTGGCTCTAGGAGCATTCGCCCCCACCGGCCAGTGCGTTGTTACAGTAGCTGCCCTGCTGCCCGTGCTGGGTACTTCCAACACCCGCCTCACATCGGCGCTGGCATCGGCTCACTCCTTTTCCCATGAGTGCTGAGGTTTCCCAAGTTCTTTCCATGTCAAGTAACTCTGGGTGGTGCTCTGGGCATTTTGAAAACTATTTTGTGAAATTCTGGCTCTTGTTTAAATCCTGTGGAAAGTATTTATGTTTTTGCTTTTGCAGGCAACTGACCCGACTCAGCCTGGGCCAGCTGTTCCGATGGGGCTTCTCCGGGTGGTGGTTGTGAGGCCAGTTCTGTCCTCACGGCCGCTGAGCTGGTGTTCAGGTGCGGGCCAGCTCCTGGGGACCCTGGGGCCCGGCTGCTCAGGGCTTCGCCTGCCAACGCCTATGGGTGCTGGTCAGGGGTGGACCCGGCCTTCTGCAGGCTGAGGATGAGCCGGGGCCGTGAACCGCCTTCTCTGTTTCTACAATTTCTATGTTTTTTTTTTCCAGTTTCCTGGGGCTCCCGTTTTCAGTCTTCCAGCCAGAAAACGAGGGCTTTCCTTCTGCCGTTCTGCTGTGCACATCCCATAGCCATGCCTGTATCCAGGGCCCAGTGGGGGCAGGACAGAGAGAAGGAAGGGCAGGGCACTGCCAGCCCCCTGCTCAGAGAGGGGGTTCCCTGCCTCGGGGCCCAGGAGGCGCTCCCTCGGAACTGCTTGTGGGCTGGGGGGGTGAAAGAGTAGGTGTAAGATATTTTAAAGTGGACTGTTTTCTCACTTCTTCTGAGCAACGAGACCCCACCGGGGCCCCCTGAGCTAGAACCAGGGGGCTCCTCCCGGACTTTCTCTGTGGGTGCTGATGGCCGTCCTGGGCTTCAGGCTGCCCTGGGCTCAGGCTGAGAAACTGCAGCAGAGAAAACTGTGAAGTCCTGGCTCCCTCGCACTCTCTGTCGGGCTGCAGGCTGCCTTCAGTGGGCGAGGCTGTTTCTATCGCCCTAGAAGCAGAACTTGGGCACTTCTCCTTGATTTTGCAACTTTATTCTTGTTAAAAATCAACAGTGTTTGCTTTTATTACATACATTTTTATGGTCACTTTGTATTCATGGGAAGGGGTGCTGCTGATCTAGGTGGGAATATAAAGTCTCCTTAAAAATATATTTATTTCAGTAAACAACTTGGTCTTTCAAAAAACTGTACACAAGACCGCGCCAGGCCCAGACACATGCCATCCCCCACCCCCTCATCTGCCCCAGGGCCAGGCTCCCAATGTTCCCTCCCTTTCAGGACGTCCTTCTCTCCTTGACCATGAAGGTCCAGCTGCAGTGCCCCCCTCCTGGGAGAAGACTTCAAAACTGTGGGTGGCCACCAGAGGCAATATGTGACAAGGGTCCTCTGTCTCTGTTAGAGACAGAGGCCAGGCGAGGGTGAGGTGGGTGATGGCAGATGGGAGCAGCAAGGCTGTGGTGTGTGTTCACCCTGAGCCTCAATTTCCCCCTATGCACTGCAGGGCTAACAGCCCCCCGGAGCACAGAGAGGCTGTGAGGGACATACCCAGCACAGGTCAGCTACACCCATGCCCGGCCCTTCCGAAAGCTGGGCCGAATTCTCCCTGAGGGCACCTGTGCTTGCCTGCTCCTGCCTAAGGCTCGCCCCGGGGGAGCGCCCTTGCTCCAGGCCTTCTCCCGGCTGCCTCCCTCCCGCCCTGCCTCAGAGGCCTTCCCTGACTGCTGCTGCACAGGGCACTTGGTGCCCCGCCACCGTCCCCCCGGACCTTGTTGCATGTCCCTGTGGCATCTGAGTCTGTCATCGTCGTGTGTCTGGTTTACATGTCAGTCTTCTGTCCTCCCACGGGCTGTGAGCCCACCCGTGGCTCCCTCTGTCAGTCCTACTCATGGCTGGTCCTCTGGGCCTCAGTCAGGGCTCATTCCACACTTGCCGAATCAATGCATGGATGGCTGGATGGAAGACTGACAGTCATTGGGAGGTGACCGGGTCAGCAGCAGATGGAGGAGGCTGGAGGAAGTGCTGCGTGCGGCCTGGCCAGTGCTGCAGCTGACAGTGGTGACCAGGCTGCCCTCCCGGCGGCCGGCCAGGCGGCAGCTGCTGGGCAGGAGCGTGGCCTGTTTTGCGAGGGGGAACAAGCCAGTTATTTATCACAGAGAATGAATATCTGTGTGAAGAGCACATTTGCCACTGAGTCATGTGAAGGGAAGACGGGATGAAAGCGCTAACTGTTCCTCCGTGAGAGTCTCACCTCCCTTGACCCGCATGGAGAGGCTCAGCCTTGTCCCTGGGGCCTCCGCCTCTCTGGGGCCTCCCTGCCCCCCTGCAGCTGCCCCTGGGCTCCTTTCCCATCACATGGTCCCTCACTGAGCCCCCTGGACCTCCCCCTGCCTGGCCTCCCAGCACCCTGGCCCGCCTGTGCTGCACCAGCACCCAGCTCTGTCCCACTCTGGCTCCTGTCCTTGGTGCCCATCCCCACTGCCTGGCAGCAGCCGGCTCGGCCCCTAGGGCAGGGGTCCCTGCTCTCAGGCCCCCTCACCTTGGCTGTGGTGTGTGCCCCTCCCTCCTGCAGGTACAGTCTGGGCAACCTCATGGGGGCCCCTCCTCTGGGAGGATCTGGAGAAGGGGCTCTCACTAGCCACACAGGGCTACTGCAGATGGGGGCCCTGAGTCGCAGAGAACAGGGCACAGCCTGTGTCAGATGCCACAGCCCTAGTTCCAGAGTGCAGGGGCCACACAGCGAGACACAGGTTGTGTCCCCAGTTCCAGGCACCCTGTGACCCTCCCCAGCCCACGAGTGGGAGGCTTAACCTATTCAGGGAGGGAGTACCCAACACAGCGCAGGGGAGAAGACCACTGCAGCTTCTGCGCTGTGGGAGCCTGGGGTCCTCAGCTCCCACGGCTGATCCCCTACAGTGAGGCTGGACCACTGGTGGTGAGGGCAGTGCTGGGGGCGGGGTCTCCCGCTTGAGGGGCGGGGCCAGGTGGCGCCTTGTGTTCAGGCTCTGTGGAAGGCAGGGGGGCATCATTAACGGCAGCGTCGCTGTCCCTCCCCCACCCCCCACCCCCGTTGCCAGGAGGCCCAACACACCACGGACAGGATGGGCAGCGCCAGAGCCCAGGAGCACCGCGCACACGCGGGGCCTGCCTTCGGGCCAGGGGTTGGTTTTCGGCGGCGCTGTGCCTGCACCCACTGCCCTCTCCAGCTGAGGGCTAGCCTAGGCCGCCCCGGACTGTGAATCTGGGGCAGGAAGAGCCAGTCCCTCCCCTCAGCTCTGCATGAGTCACTCACACCTTGTGATGAACACCTCCCAGGCGCTCGCAAGGACGAGTAACAGTCAGTGAAAATAAGTGCTTTGTTTCTCCCTGGGCTTCTGGGAGTCATTTCAGAGTGGTCTGGGGGCGGGGAAGCCTGCGAGGCCCAGAGCCCTGCTTCGTGGGTGTGGGCAGGGTGTAGCTCGCTGGGCGCCCTCCCCCGCACTGGTGGGGGGACAGCCCCTTCTCCTGCTTAACCTCAGTCCCCACAGCTGTAAGGTGGGCTCCTAGCAGCCCCCCTATAAGTGCATCTTTAGGGTTAGAGGCAGGGTCAGCGCTCCATCCGTGTGGCCCTGCCCTGTGCACGGCCCCTGAAGGTGGGTGGGGGGACAAGGGAGGCCCCCTTCTCTGTGATGAGACGTGCAGGCCTGCTGCCCAGATGGCCGGGTGGTCACTCCAGCCTGTGTCGCCCTGGCCTCTCACCAAGACCAGACCTGGAGCCTGGCCACGTGTGCCTGGGGCTGTCCCGGTCAGTGCCTGGGGACCTGGAGTGGCCAAGAAAGTGGAGGGCATGCACGTGCAGGGTCCCCAGCGGTCACTGCTGTTTCCTTGTGGCCAGAGATGTCTGTCAAGGGCCTGGAGAATCTCAAAGGGCAGAAATAATTTCACATCTCCCTGAATTTGGGGGATCGAGTTAAAACCTGCACAGTTTTTGTGAGCAGCGACCTGTGACCAGGATGCACAGGTGTGGGGCCCAGACACGGGGGCGGGGTTGGTGTCCAGAGAGGCGGGATTGGCGGCCAGGCAGCTGGCTGGGCACCCCCAGGCTTGCCCGCGTGGCTGTGGGGACGGGAGAGCGGCTGAGCCGGTGTGGGCCCAAGTAACACCCCGAAGGGCTGCTTCTCTGAAAATAACTCCCAGAGCAGAAGAAGCCACTTTGAGATGCTTCTCATTCCTGCCCTGAGAGGAGGCGCTCAGAGCCGAACCTCGGCAAAGGCGTCATCATCTTTTCTGGGAAAAACAAGGGACGATGAAGTCATTGGTGTTAAAATAAGACAAAGAAACACTGTTTTTCTCTGGCTTCTCTCAGACATACCAGCAGACAGAGAGAGGGCCCTTGTCAGAATGGCTGGGGACATGCGTGTGTCTGTGCCCCTGGCCCAGCGGCTGCGCCCGGGGCTCTGGGTTCAGTCCCTGTCCTGAGCCTTTGGGCCACTGGGGCCATCATCCTTGGCCAACACCCGGGCAGTGGGTGCACAAACATGCAACCGCAAATCTCGTTTCCTTAAGACTCGCAGAAAAGCAGTTTGTGGTTACCTGCATTTCACAGAAGGGGACACTGAGGCTCAGAGAGTGCGAGGGACTGGCCTGTGCTAGGCTGCCCAGCTGGAGTGCAGGGCGAGAGGACTGGGCCCAGCCACCCCTCCTGAGACCCAAACTGATGTGGGGCAGGGACGGGCTCTGCCTTGAGAGGGTCTCCATGCAGAGACCCCAGGCAGCGCGGGAGGCAAGGCCCAGGTCAGTCTGCAGAGGTCCTAATACATGCAAGCTCTGAGCCTGACAAAGCCGGGATGGTCGATGCCATGTCATCTGTCACAGTAGAGGCTAGGGCACGGGCGGCTACGGTGCGGGGAGCCGCCCGGGGCCCTCAGGTTCTCAGTGGGCCTTAGACAGTGCTGCACGTTTAACTTCTCACTGAAGTGTAACACATACCCTGGAGCGCCCACACATTTGAAGTGTGCAGCTAGCTAGGCTCCCCAGAAGTCCACCTTGGGCCCCGCATCACTCACTAACCCTGAACTTCAACTGGGAAGAAGCGTGAAGAGAGACCACCACGGAGGAAGCCACTTCACACGGAGCCTGAGACTGAGGCACCCTGAGGGGTCCGAGCACTGAACGCAGGAGAAGGAGATAAGGGGGGCCCTACGTGCCTGACCCCGGGTTTGCAGGGGCTGCACACCCAGCTGGCCTGCTCTGGCCCACCCCCCATTGGTGGTCGGGGCAGCTGCCCGGGATGTGCGGGCCAGGCCAGCTCAGCCTCAAGGCCTCCCGTTGCCCGCACCATGGAATCAAGAGCACAGTAACTACATAGGTGAAAAGAAGGGCTTTTTAAAATCTACTTAAAAATGTTTAAAATGTAATCAACTGTTCAAAGCAAAAATAATGTAGTGTGGGGTCTGTAAATACAAAAAATATGACACCAATAGCACTGTTACGGGTTGGACTGTCTCCCCCGAAAAGATGTGTTGAATTCCTAGCCCCTAGCATCTCAGCATATGATGTGATTTGGGAGTAGGGTCACTGCCGATGTAATTAGTTAAGAGATATCACACTGGAGGCCCTGGCTGGTGTGGCTTGGTGGATTGAGTGCCAGTCTGTGAGGCAAAGGGTCACTGGTTTGATTCCCAGTCAGGGCACATGCCTGGGTGGCAGGCCGGGTTCCTAGTAGGGGGTGTGGGAGAAGCAACCACACATTGATGTTTCTCTCCCTTTCTTTCTCCCTCCCTTCCCTTCTCTCTAAAAAATAAATAAATAAAAAATCTTATCTAAAAAAATGTCAAGCTGGAGTAGGATGGGCCCCTCATCCTATGTGACTGGCGTCTTCATAAGAAGATGGCCATTGGCAGACAGATGCCCAGGGAACATCATGTGACCATGAAGGCAGAGACGGGAGCTGCGAGCCAAGGGAGGCTGCAGACTTCTGGCCAACCCGCAGGAGCTGGGCAGAGATGAGGAAGGGCTTCCCTGTGGTTTCGCGGGGAGATGCCTTGGAGATTCATACGAGCACCAAGGCTGAGCAGATGGGAGGACCTGGGTGCAAGGTCCTCACGCTGTGTGCGCAGTAGTGGCCACGGAGAGGTAGACTGAGCTACGCCAGGGATGCTGCGGTGGGAAGAGTTCTAAGGTGGTCCCTAGATTCCCACACACCTTGTGTAATCCTTCCCTTGAATGTGGGAGGGACCCGTGGATACGATAATGCCACTTGGGTAATATGGCAAAGGTGACTTTGGTGAATTTAATTAGGGCCCCTAGTCAATGGACTTGGAGTTCATCAAGAAGGAGCTTATCCTGGGTCAGCCTGACTTAATCGTGCGCTCTGTAGAAGAAGGTCTAGAGGCCAGAGACCCTTCTGAGAGGAGAAGGAGGCCACTGGGAGCTCCTCCGCGCCCCCCCCCCCCGCCACAGGAGCGTGGGAGCGGCCCTGAGGCTCCCACCATGTGCCAGGCCCAGGCTGTGAGACCCTGAGCAGAGGGCCCAGCTAAGCTGTCCCTGGACCCTGACTCGTGGGAAGTCGACAGTAATAAATGTGTGTTGTGCTACGCTGCCAAGATGGTTGCAATGTTGTAGAAAGCAACAGAAAGGTAACACAAGCACCTAAATCAAGCAGCAAAATAACAGAGAGACGTAGCTAATGTCAATGAAGGGGACAAAATGGGATCATAAAAAAATACATAGTCTACAGGGGATCAGAAAAAGAAGATAAAAGGACCAAAGAACAAACAAAACAAATAAAAAAATAAATAGCAGAACAGTCAATTTAAGTAAAAAAAAAATCTATAATCACAGTAAATGTAAGTGGTCTAAACAACCCAATTTAAAGGCAGAGATTTTCAGACTGGGTAGGAACACGAGCCACACAGACGCTGTGTCCGAGGGCCCCTCTTCACACACAGACACGAACAGTGTGGGACAGTGGTGGAGGGTGAGAAACGGGAAGCAGGCCCGTCCGCACCAGCAGGAGACGAGGTTGCAGAACAAAGAGTATTTTAATGGCTAGCAAGGGCCATTTCGTCATGACAAAGGGGCCAATTTATCACGAGGACACGACCATCCTAAACATGTACTCACCCAATAACAGAGCTTCAAAAATCTATGAAGCGAGAACTTCAAGAAGGAAACCCACAGTGACAGCTGAGACTTTACCACCCTTCTGTCCTATAATGAACAGATAACGTGAGACCGGAAATCGGGAAGGATAGTGGACACTGGCAGAACATCACCGAGCAACCTAACCCGATGGGTGTTGACAGGACCCTTCACACAGCAACAGCGAAACACACGCTTGTCTCAAACGCACACTGAACATGCTAGACCCTATTCTGAGCTAAAAAACAAGTCTCAGTAAATTTAAAAGGACTCAGGTCATAGTGAGTGTGTTCTCTGACCACAAAAGATTCAGATATTATTAACAGGTACCTGGAAAATTCCCAAATATTTGGAAACTAAACGATACACTTCTAAATAACTTATGGGTGAAACAAAAATAACACATACATTAAAATGTTTCTGAGTTAAAAAAAAAACACGGCATGTTAAAATCTGTGGGCTGCAGCTCAGGTGGCACTTGGAGGAAATTTTATAGCAGCCAGCGCCTCTTTTGGAAGAATAAAGACAGACGTCCAGTCATCTACTCACACGATGACTTCTGTTCCCACCTTATGAAACCGGGAGAAGAGGACAGACAAAACCCACTGTGACGGCAGGAGAGCAAACGAGACCCTCAGAGCAGAGGCTGGTGAGGGGGCAGCAGAAAAGCGAGGGGGCTGGCTCTCTGACAGGGTGAGAGGTTGCATTAGCCTCCTGAGCGGGCTCCTCGGGGGAAACAGCGCGTGCGCAAGTCACCAACAACGCCAACGAAGACAGGACATGACTAAACGTTTTAAAGCTATCAAAAGGACAACAAAAGTACCAGAGACAGCTTCATGCCCATCAACTGCCAATTTAGGTGACACGGAAACATTTCTGGAAAGACACAAACTATCGAATCTCATCGAAGAAGAAATAGATAACCTAGTAAATAGTCCTATATCTCTCAAAGAAATAAAAATGTCGTTAAACACCTTCCCATCAGAAACAAGGTTAGAATACCTGCTTTTACCACTGCTGTTCAATACTGCATTGGAAGTGTAGCCAGAGTAGGTAATAATTAACAATAACAATAATGGACATCAAATTAAAAGGAAATAGTAAAACTATCTCTCTTCACAGTGACACGATCCTATATACAGAAAATATCAAAGAATCCACATAATAACTACTAGGGCCAATAAACAAATTCAGCAAAGTTTCAGGGTACAAGATCAGCACATAAAAAAGAAAAAAAAGAGAAAGAATTCATCTCTGGGGGTGGATTGAGCTTAAAAAAAAGAATGATCAATACACAAAAATCAGTTGTGTTTCTATACACTAGCAATGAACACTTTGAAAAAGAAATGAATTAGAACAATACCATTAACAATTGCTAGGGACCAATTTAACCAAGAAGGTGAAACACTTGTACACTAAAAACTACAAAATACTGTTAAACAGAAATGAAAGAAAATTAAATACATGGAGAGACAGTCCCCCTTCGTGGATTAGAAGACTCAGGATGGCGATACTACCCAAAGCTATCTACAGATTTAATGCAGTGCCTACCAAAATTCAAATGCCTTTTTCTTTTTGACAAAAATACTAGAATTCTTATGAAGTGCAAAGTTCCCAAGTAACCAAAATAATCTTAAAAAAGAACAAAGCTGAATGACTCATGTGTCCTGATTTCAAAATGTAGTACAGAGCTACAATAATCAAAACAGTGTGGTACCGCCATAGAGCTAGGTATACATACCAATGGGAAAGAATCAAGAGCCCAGAAACAAACCCATACATCTACGCCTGGTTGGTCTTTGAAAAGGTGCCAAGATCGTTCAGTGGGAAAAAGCAGTCTCTCCAACCAATGGTGTGGGGATGACCAGATACCCACAAAGAAAAGAATAAAGTTGGACTCTTACACTATATACAAAAATTAACTCAAAATTGATCAGCAACCTCTACATAAGAGCTAAAGGATAAACTTCTTAGAAGAAAACATAGGGGAATGAGTTTCATCATTGGATTTGGCAATGGATTCTTAGATATGGGTGTAAGCAACATACAAAGAAAATGGATAAATTAAACTTTACCAAAATTTGTTTGTATCAAAGGACACTATAGCGAATGTCAAAAGACAAACTACAGAATGGGATAAAATATTTTCAAATCGCATATCTGATACAGGTCTACTATCTTGAACATATAAAGAACTCCTATAACCCAACAGTAAAAAAAGACAATCAACCCAATTTTTAAAAACAAGCCAAGGACTAGAATATATATTTCCCTAAAGATGAGAGACAAATGGCTCACAAGCATTTGAATAGATGCTCAACATCGCAAGCCACTGGGAAAATGTGAATCAAACCACACTGAGAGACCACTTCACTCCCACTAGGATGGGTAAGGTCGACGCAATGGGTGGAGCCATCAGTTTTGGTGAGGACGTGGCCAGTGGGGACGTAAACCAGTCAGCTGCCATGGGAAACACTTGGGCAGTCCCTCAGTAAGTGAGTCCTGCGATTACCACATGACCTAGCAGTCCCACCCCTAGTTGTACGCCCAGAGGACTGAAACCAGGGGCACTAACACACACCCACTGCAGGGCTGCACACAGGAGCCGAAAGATGGAAGCAGCCTAAGCTTCTAAACAGCAGGTGACTGGCCACACAACCGCGGCACATACGTCTAATGAAGTGCTGTTATTCAGCTAAACAAAGGAATGACATGCTGGAACGTACCACAGCATGACTGGATCTCCAAAACCGTTAGGTGGAAGAAGCCAGGCACGAAGGGCCACACACTGTGTGATTCCATTGATGTGAACTCTCCAGAACACACCCCCAGAGTGAGAACACAGACCCGTGGCTGCAGGGGCTGCGGGGGGGTGGGGGGAGGAGCTCCCAAGTGGCTGTGGAGTTTTATATCGATGATGAAATCTCTGGGGCCTGGATAGAACGGTGGTTACACAACCTCAGTAACTGGCCATATGAACAGCCCGAAAAAAGAAAAAAACATATGACCATCTGCTAGATGCAAAAGGGCATCTGACAGAATCCAAAATGCACTACTGATAAAAACTCTCACCCATGTGGGACGAGAAGAGAGGTCCCCCAACCTGAGAAAGGGCATCTATGAGAAACCCATGGCTGACGCCGCCCTTCGCGGTAGAAAACAGAATGCTTCCCCTACAATCAGCAGACGACAGGCCTGCCTGCTCCCGTCCCTCTAGTCAACCCTGTAGTGGAGCGTCGAGCCACTGCAGTGAGGCGAGGCAAGGAGTAAAGACAATCCAGATCGAAAAGGAAGAAGTAAAACTGCCTTTGTTTGCAAATGATGCCATCGTCTACACTGAAAATTTTAGGAAATCTGAAATAGGAGCTCCGGTGAGTGGGTTCAGCAAGGTTGTAGGGTAAGAGACCCACATCCGGATTATCTACCTCATTTCTATACACCAGAAACAAAATGTTGGGAAGTGAAATTTAAAAATACTAGTTACCGTATATAAAAAACCAAAGTACTTAAGGCTGAATCTGAGGAACGACTTGCAAGAGCTCCTCATGGGAAACTACACAACATTGCCGAGAGGAATTAAAGACCCAAACAACATCAGTTCGTAGACCAGAAAACTCGGTATTGTCAGGTCGGCAATTCTCCCAAACTGTTCTGCAGATCAGAAACGGATGAGCTGGTTTCAAAATTTACGTTGAAACGTTAAGGAACTAGAAGAGCAAACACTATGTTGAAGGAAGTAGAGCAAAGTGGGAGCACTCACACTCCCCATTCTTGAGCCTTCTTTTATTTAAGCTACAGTAACCAAGAGGGTGGGGTGTGGGCACCAGGTCAAATCAGTGAACGGAGGCAGCGAGAAGCCCAGCCCTGCATCTGTGGCCAGTCGGTTTTTTAAAGGGGGTGCAAATGAAGGTGGGTGTTTGGACAAACAGTGCTGTAACAACTGGTTGTCTGACACAAACCGACATTGATCCGATCTGCCTATTACTGGCAAAAATCAACTCACAAAGGATCACAGATTGATAGTAAAACCTATAGCATTTTTAGAAGAAAGCATAGGAGAAACGCTTTATAACCCCCTGGCTCAGGTGAACATTCCTTAAACATCAAAACCCGTTGAAAAAAATGATAATGTAGACTTCATCAAAATTAAAGACATCTCTTTAAAAGACACCAAAAAAAAAAAAGAATAAAGTGACAGGGTGAGATTCATAAATCACTTGTCTGATAAAGAACTTGTTTCCAATATACAAGGAACTTGTAAGAAACAGCAAGACAATAAACCTGGTAAAAATGTGCAAAATATTTGAACAGATACATCATCAGAGAAGATATATAGATGGCAGATAGACATAAGAAACAATGTCCCAAATCGTTAGCCACTAGGGAAATGCACATGGACGCCACAGTGCGATGAGACGCCACTCCCCGCTCACCAGAATGGCCGGAACGAAAACCCTGACACCCCCCCGGGGGCCCCAACGAGGCAGGGCCCACACACTGCTGTGTGTCGGCCACTTTGGAAAAGAATTTGGCAGTTTCTTAAAAAATTAAACAGGAACTCACCGTATCACCTGGCCATTTCCCTCCTGTGTATTTATCCAAGAAAAATGAAAACACATAGCCATCCAGAGATGTTCATGTAAGCGTTTACAGCACTTTTATGTATAATAATCCCGAAGTGTAAACAACCTTCAAGTCCGTCAGCAGGTGCAATGCACACACGTGTGAGCGTTTTTAAATCCTCGACTCCAGGATACGTTCATTGATTTTAAAGAGACAGGATATGAGAGAGAAGCATTGATCCCTTGCCTCCCGTATGTGCCCCAACCAGAAACCCAACCCACTGCCTAGGTGTGTGTTTCCTGCCTGGGAACCAAGTCTATGTATTAGTTGTTTGTTGCTGTGTAACAAACACAAACTTCACACACAACTGAAAACTAAAAGGAACATACACTTATCATCTCCCAGTTCCTGGACCATTTTGGCGGGTCCTCTGCTCAGGGAACCCCAGGCTGAGAGCAGCAGCACTGCTGTCTCTTCTGACCCCCGGACTCTCCCCCGACTTCACTGCTCGCTGACAGAGCTTAGTGCCTTGCAGCAGAGACCGAGGCCCTCGTCTCCAGGAGCCGCCCCCCCCCCCCCCCCCCCCCCCCCCCCCCCCCCGCNCCTCTCAGGCTTTGCCTCTGCTTGACTGCAGGGGGGGCCTGGGCCTCCTCAGGGCCTGCCCACCCAGAATCATCTCTCTTTTCACTGATTCCATGTCACTGACCAGGACCCCAACACAGCTGCAAACGCCCTTCTGTCCTATAATGGGGCCTCAGGACCTGGAGTCCTGTCCTAGGCAGAGGTCCACGTAGGGGAGGGGACCATGCAGCCTGTGTGTGTGGGGGGGCGGGCCTCGGCAGGGGCCACCTGAGAGCCCGCCTCCCAGCTTAGTGCCTCCCGGGCACGGGATGGCACGGGATGGCACGGATGTGCTCTAAGACCGTTGCGCCGAGTGAAAGCGGCTTGACTGCGGAGATGGTTTTACGAGCGCTTGTGTTATGTCACGAGTCTTTACTGCATGTGATTGTATAGATATTTTAAAAGTTCATAAAGCCTAACATTCAATAGCTATTGAAAAATAAGTATGTTTTTCAACTGTTTGACTGTAACTTTCATGAAATTTACATATGATGAAAATGTAATGTTGAAACAGCTGTGTTGTAAGCCCAAAATGCACCTCTGACTTTGAAAACAGTATGAGAAAAGAATGTAAAATATATCAGTAACTTTTACACTGATTACAGGTTGGAATGATAACGCATTAAATAAGTTAATACAACAGACTGTTCCTCTTAATTCCACCTTTTTAAAGGTGGCTACAAGAACATTTCAAATCGCTCACAGGACTGCTCGATATTCCTACTGGCCAGCTGGCCCGGGGCGACGCGGGGGTAAACAGAAGTTCAGCGGCACCAGAAGGAGGCAAACAGCCAACTCCAGAACATGGGACACCCCACCGGACAAACATCCCAGTTTCTCCAGCAGATGAATGGCATGGAGACCGGTTTACATAAAAAGTAAAGCAATGGGAAGAAGGACTACTACGGAATAAAAGCAACGTAAGAGTTATAGGAATCAGTGCAGTGTGGGCACTTGCTTCAATCCTGACTTGAGTATTAATAAATGAACTGTCTAAAGATATTTTTGAAGAATTGGGGCCCTTGACTGATTATGGACTGGCTACTAGATGATATTAAGAAATTATTATTAATTTCACCAGGGGTGTCAGTGGCCGGTCAAGTCCCTGAGTGCAGAGCTGCATGCCGAGGTCAGGACAGAGGGCGTGGGGTCAGGGGTCGGCTCTAAGAACCTCACAGAGTGGGCAGCCTCCGCTGGAGTCAGGAGGTGACCTCCCAGTGGCTCATGTCCATCCGATCTATTCTCTGTGTGTTTATGGCTTTGGACATTTCCTAAGGAAAAAAGGGGATGACGGTGACTTCCTCCTTCGAAGTCCCACCTGGTGGCAGGTGGCCTCGGGCCTTGGGCAGGAAGCCGGCTTCGCAGAGGGTGCAGGGCAGAGCCCCCGACTACATCCTATCGCATATGTGTCAGTCTGTCCACACCTCTGCTCACGAACCTGGTGACGGCACAGTTACCCCATTTGTTCCTCCTTTTGGCAAACACTCACCGCTTACAAACTGGAAAGGCGTTTTTCCCGGGCAAGTGTTTCAGAACTGCGACGTGCAGGTGCTTCAAGTCCATCGCCCAGAGAGCTAACACAACTGGGCTGCGTTCATGCAGCAACATCTGTTTCCAACACAGGCCCCTGCAACTCACGGCCCACAGCAGCTGCCCCCCACTCTGCCACCTCAGCCTCCCTTGCCCTCCTGCGGTGGCCCTGGCCACGGCCACACACGCCCCTATGTGCGGTGCGCGCCGCGCTTTATTATTACAGGGCTTGCCAGGGCAGGCTGGTCATGAGACCACTGAGCTGGGGAAAGCCCCTGGGGCACTCAGGGCCAAGCGCCTTCTGGGGGCTGATGGGATAGCACCCTGACCAGCACCCCTGACACAGCTGCAAAGGATGGACAGTTCATCATTCTCACGGGCTCAGGTGACGGTAACCCCTGACAGGGTTCTGAAGTGTGGTTGACCTTCTCAGAGGATCTGAGAGGGCCACTCCCCACCCCATGTCCTCCTGTCCAGGCAGGGTCCCAGTGTCCGAGTGTTTGAGTGGCCCGCCCTGACGCCTGGAGCTGCAGCCTCCACCCCTGCCTCCTCTGACCACCTCTCCTGTGCTTCAGACCTGCTGAGGGTTGCCAGGGAAACCAGAAAACGGCTGGCTGAGGAGTATCAGAGCCCTCCCATGCGTCACATGCCACGCGTCCAGCCTGCATGCTTGTGAGTGGCAACAGCGTGGCCCAGTGCCTGTCCTCGAGCTGCTCACGGCCACGACGCAGAGCGCTGGAACTTGGCCACCAGGCTCCGTAGGCTGGTGACTTGGACCATGTTCCTCCTGCCCTCCTTCCCCATCACCCCCACTGGGCCTGACTCCTGGTTGACCTTTCCAAGCAGCCGGGGTATGGCTTTCTTCTCAGAGTTTTCTTTGCTCGAATTCAGCCCTCCGCACTCAGTGTGAGCTCAGGACAGCCTGGGCCTCTCACCAGGGCCTGCGGAGAGGGGTGCCCTGGTGGCCACGTGGTCTGATTAACTTAGTGGTCCCCAAAGTGGTGAGTGTGCCCCTAGAGCACAGCCTGATGGGAAGAGTATGGGAACTCCTTTTAGCATTTCCCAAAAGTGATTTGATATACAATATTTGCAACATAAAAAGATGACCTGTCACATGTATGTAAATCATAATGCACAGCAACAAACTAAACATCTGGAGGCCCTCCCCCCATCCAGATGGTGGGGCGCCACCAACTCCTCCATTCCCCCACCCGGGCCACCCTCCGTCCCCCACCCACTTCCATCATTCCCACTACCTGGAATTTTAAAACCAGTTTACCTCTTAGAAGAACCAAGTGGGAGGGATCACATTACCTGATACCAAACCATACTACAAGGCCATAGTAATCAAAACAGCATGGGACTGGCATAAGAGCAGACATGCAGATCAATGGAAGAGAACAGAGAGCCCGGAAATAAACTCATTCCTGTATAATTAATTAATATCTGATGAAGGAGGCCAGAACATGCAATGGTGTACAGACAGTCTGTTCAATAAATGGTCTTGAGACAATCAGACAGATATATGCAAAACGATGAAACCAAACCACCTTCTTACACCGTAGACCAGAATAAACTTGAAGTGGATTAAGGACTTAAATCTAAGACTCGAAGCCATAAAACTCTTAATAGAAAACATAGGCAGTAAAATCAACGGGACCACATCAAACTAAAAAGGTTTTGCACAGCAAAGGAACCCGTCCACACAAGGAAAGGATGACCCAGCGAAGAGCAGATCATATTTGCCAATTACACATCTGATGAGGGGTTCATATCCAAAATTTATAAAAAATGTATAAAGCTCAAAGTCAACCCCCCCAAACAATCCAATTTAAAAACGGGCAAAAGACCTGAATAAACAGTTCTCCAAAGAGGACATATAGATAGCAAATGAACATAAGAAAAGATGCTCAATATCGACTAATCATCTGAGAAATGCAAATACAACCACAATGAGACATCACCTCACCTGTCAGAATGGCCATCAACAATAAACCAATAAGCAACAAGTGTTGGCGAGGGTGTGGCGGAAAGGGACCCCTCGTGCACTGTTGGGGGGCACACAGACTAGAGCAGCCGCTATCAGAGAGAGTGTAGAAGTTCTGCAGAAACATTAAAAATGGAACTACCTTAGACCCAGCAATCCCACTTCTGGGCACATATCCAAAGAAACCCGAAACACTAATTTAAAAGACTATGTGCACCCCCACGTTCACGGCAGCATCATTTGCAACCGCCAAGGTACGGAAGCAGCCCCAGTGTCCGTCGACAGACAGTGGATTAAAAAGCTGTGGTACCGTTACACAGTAGAAAAGAACCAAATCTTGCCATTTGCAACAACATGGCAGGCTTAGGGGGTATTGTGCTGAGTGAAAGAAGACAGAGAGCAAGACAAATACCATACAGGATATATGGGGAACCTAAGGAGCAAAATAAATAAACTGAAACAGCCTCATAGATACTGAGGCCTGATGGGGCCAGAGGGGAGTGGGATTGGGGGACTGGGTGAAAGGAGGTGAAGGGGTCGGGAAGTATAATTTGGTAGTTACATGGTATAGTCTTGGAGATGAAAGTATGGCACAAAGAAGAGAACCCATAGCATTGTAATAGTTAGGTACGAGGTACCAAGTGGGTGCTGGAAATATCGGAGGGAACATTTTGTGAAGCATACAATTGTCTGATCACTATGGATACCCCTAAAACTAATACTAAATAACACTGACTGTAAATTGTAATGGAAAAATATGTGTGCACTGCACGAAATAAAGCAAGTTGCAAATAAGTGAAAAATGTTACGTTCTTTAAAAAGGAGACTAGGCCACCGGCTCCGACAGGACACCTGTTACGTAAGGACGTCCCACAAAGACTGGGAGTCGTAGCAGGTCCGTTTCACACACACAAACAAATACAAGGTGGTAGCAAAAATGGGCAGGCTAAGAAACGGGCTCCAAATGAAGAAACTGCAGAAATCTCCAGAAAAAGAGCTCAATGAAATGGAGGCAAGCAACGTATCAGATACAGAGCTCAAAGGAATGGTTATAAGGATGCTCGACAGCATGAAAAAGGACATAGAAACCATAAAAAAGAACCAGTCAGAAATGAAAAACACAGTATCTAAGACAAATAATACACTGGAAGGAATAAACAGTAGGTTGGATGAAGCAGAGGATCAAATCAGTGATTTGGAAGACAAGGTAGGAAAAAAATACAACCAGAGCAGGAAAAAGAAAAGAGAATAGAGACTTCCAGCCAAAATGGAGGTGTAGGTGGAAACACTGTGCCTCCTCGCACAACCAAGTTTAAAGACAACAAAGTTTAGGTAACAAAAATGCAGCCAAAACAGACAGAAAATTGAACTGTATGGAAGTCCGACAACAACGAACCATTCAGCCAGACCCGTAAGAGGGGCGGAGTCAGCAGCTGGTGGAGTGGGGTTGTGCAGGAAAAAGCAGCCGGACTGACCCAGGCCCGCAGGCGGTGGATGGCAGATCCCAGGTGCGGGGTGGCAACGGACAGACCCAGTGAGGGCGCAAGGTGGCTGGCTGACTACAGTCACACATTTGCGCGCAGATAAACCAGGCAAAAAAATGAGCAGTGAGACAGACCTCACAAATCAGGGCCCCAGAGCTGGGAATTAAAGCCTAAAAGCACCAGTTGGACAAACTTTTGGGGGTCAAGGTGCCAGGAGAAGCTCCCAGGCTCACAGAGAGTTCATTGGAGAGACCCACAGGATCCTGGAGGGTGCACAGGCCCACACACCTGGGAACAACCACCAGAAGGGCCCAATTTGCTTGTGGGAAGCAGCAGAGGGGACCGAAATCCTAGAAAGAGCATGGAACAAGCGCCACTGCCCGTCTCTGACCCCGCCCCCACATATAGTGTCACAACCAAGTGACTGGGTTGCCCCTCCCTGGAGAACACCTAAGGCTTCACCCCTCATACATAACAGGTGCGACCTCACCAAAACATTATGGCTCAAGAAGAAGAACAGCTCAAAGCCCCAGAGCCAATACTTCCAAGTGACCAAGAGATAGTCAACCTATCAGATGCACAGTTCAAAACACTGGTGATCAGGATGCTCACAGAACTGGTTGATTTTACTCACAAATTAGATGAAAAAAATGAAGGCTACACTAAGTGAAATGAAGCAAAATGCACAGGAAACCAATAGTGATGGGAAGAAAACTGGGACTCATATCAAGGGAGTGGACCAGAAGGAAGAAAGAAACAACTAAACAGAAAAGAAGGAAGAAATAAGAATTCAAAAAAATGAGGAGAGACTTAGGAACCTCTAGGACATCTTTAAACATTCCAACATCTGAATTATAGGGGTACCAGAAGGGGAAAAGAAACAGCCATGAGTGGAAAACTTATTTGAACAAATAATAAAGGAGAACTTCCCCAATCTGGCAAAGGAAATAGACATCCAGAAAATCCAGGAAGCTCAGAGAGTCCCAAAGAAGTTGGACCCAAGAAGGAACACACCAAGGCACATCATAATTACATTAGCCAAGATGAAAATGAAGGAGAGAATCCTAGAAGCAGCAAGAGATAAGGGGACAGTCACCTACAAAGGAGTGCTCATCAGACTGTCAGCTGATTTCTCAAAAGAGACCTTATAGGCAAGAAGGGCCTGGAAAGAAGTATTCCAAGTCATGAAAGGCAAGGACCTATATCCAAGATTGCTCTATCCAGCAAAGCTTTCATTTAGAATGGAAGGGCAGACACAGTGCTTCTCAGATAAGGTCAAGTTAAAGGAGTTCATCATCACCAAGCCCTTATTTTATGAAATGTTAAAGGGACTTATCTAAGAAAAAGAAGATAAAAAATATGAACAGTGAAAGGACAGCAAACTCACAGTTACTAACAACCACACCTAAAACAAAAGCAATCTAAGAGGACAGCTAGATCAGGAGTGGAACCATAGAAATGGAGATCACACAGAGGGTTAGCAACAGGGAGTGGGAGGAGGAGAAGGGGGGAGAAGGTACAGAGAATAAGTAGCATAGATGGTAGGTAGAAAATAGATAGGGGAGGGCAAGAATAGTATGGGAAATATAGAATTTAAAGAACTTGTGACAAGAACTTGTGGACATGAACTAAAGGGAGGGAATGGGGGGAGGGGTGTGCAGGGGGAGGGGAATGAAGGGGGGAAATGGGACAACTGTAATGGCATAATCAATAAAATAAAAAAAGAAAAGAATTTAAAAAATGAGGGTAGTTTTAAGGGACCTTGGGAGAAGGTCATGAACCAATGACATCCACATCATAGGGGCACCAGAAGGAGAAATGAGACAGCAAGGGATTGAAACTCTGTTTGAAGAATAATGACCGAAAACGTCCCTAACCTGGTGAAGAAAAAAAGAACACAAGCCCAGGAAGTGCAGAGTCCCAAACAAGATGGACCCAAAGAGGCCCACTCCAAGACATGCCATAATTAAAACAGCAAAGGCCAAAGACAGAGAATCTTGAAAGCCACAAGAGAAAGAAAGTTAGTCACCTACAAAGAAGCTCCTATGAGACTGTGAGCTGATTTCTCAACAGACACATTTCAGGCCTCAAGAGACAAACATGAAATATTCAAAGTGATGAAAAACAAGGACCTAAAACCAACACCACTTTACCCAGCAAGACTTCCACTCAGAATTGGAGAAATAAAGAGCTTCCCAGACAAGAAAACAGCTGAAGGAGTTTGTTGCCACCAAATTGTTATTATGAGAAATGTTCAAGGGCCTGAAAGAAGGAGGAAGAGGAAGCAGAAAAGGAGGAGGAATATAGTTAAAAGGATAAAATGGCAATAAATATGTACTTATCAACAATCACTTGAAATGTATAAATGGCTTAAATCCTCCAATCAAAAGATGTAGGCAGCTGAATGGAGATGAAAACAAGACCCACACATATGCTGCCTTCAAGAGACCCACCTCGGAACAAGAGGCACACACAGATGAAAGTGAAGGGTGGAAAAAGATATGCAAATGGAAAGTGGGAAAAATCCTGGGGTAGCAAATCTTACATCGGACAGAACAGACTTTAAAACAAAGGCTGTACAATGAGGGACGAGGAAGATTCTACACAGTGAAAAAGGGAGCAATTCAACAAGAGGACATAACCCACATCGATATACACGCGCCCAACACTGGAGCACCGGAACACATAAGGCAAACCTTGATGGACATACATGCACAGCAGGGGATTTTAATGACCCATCGTCATCGATCGTAGATCTTCCAGACAGAAAACCAACAAGGGTCAGTGGCATTAAATGACAGACTAGATCAAACGGATTGAATCGGTATCTTCAGAGCATCTCACTCCAGAGCGGCAGAATACACATACTTTTCAAGTGCACGTGGAACGTTTCCTAGGACAGATGAAACAAGTCTCAACAAGTTCAAGAAGACTGAAATCCTATCAAGCATCTTCTCTGACCATAGTGCTGTGAAATGAGAAATCAATCACAAGGAGAAAACTGAAAAATACAAAAACATGTAGAGCCCGAATAACATATTACTAAACAATGAATGGGGTGAACAATGAGATCAAGGAAGAAATCAAAAGATACCTTGAAGACATGAAAATGAGAACACAACACCCCAAAGTCGATGGGGCACAGTGAAAGCAGTCCTAAGAAGGAAATTCATAGCATTACACAAAGTCTATTTCAAGAAACAACCAAACAAAATATCTCAAACAAACAATCTAACTTTAGACTTAAAAGAACTGGAAAAAGAACAAAACAAAGCCCATAATGAGTAGAAGAAAAGAAATAATAAAGATCAGAGCAGGAATAGAAGAAATAGAGTCTTAAAAAAAACCAAAAGATCAATTAAACCAAGAGCTGGTTCTTTGAAAAGATAAACAAGATTGACACATTTTTAACCAGAATTACCAGGAAAAAAAGAGAGAGGGGAGAGGACCAAATAAATAAAATCAGAAATGAAAGAGGAGAAGTAACAACTGACACCTATGAAATACAAAGGATTTTAAGAAAATATTACAAACTACACACCAACAAATTAGATAATCTGGAAGAAATGGATAAATTTCTAAAAACACCTAATCTTCCAAAACTAAATCAGGAAAAATCAGAGAATCTGAGAAAAGATAACACTTGGCAAAACTGAAGCAGAAATCCAAAAACTCCCAATTAACCAAAGTCCTGGTCCAGATACAGTTTCACAGGTGAATTTACAAACACTCAAAAAACAACTAACACCTATTCTTCTCAAGCTATTCCAAGAAATTCATGAGGAGGGAAGACTCCCAAGCTCATTTTACAAAGCCAGCCTTATCATGATTCTAGAACGAGATCAAGACACTACGAAAAAAAAAAAGAAAATTATAGGTCAATATCCCTGATGAATATAGATGCTAATATCCTCAACAAAATATTAGCAAATTGAATATAGCAATGCATTAAAAATATCATACTCCATGATCAAGTGGGATTTATTATGGAGATGCAAGGTTTGTATAATATCCACAAATCAATAAACATGATATACCACATAATTAAAATGAAGGATGAAAACCACACTATCATGTCAATAGATACAGAAAAACCATTTCATAAAACCCAGCACCCATTTGTGATTAAAAAAACTCAGCAAAGTGGGAATAGAGGGAACTTACCTCAATGTAATAAAGGCTATATATGACAAACTCACAGCCAATATCATACTCAACGGGGAAAAAAACTACAAGTGTTTCCCTTAGTATCAGGAACAGGAACAAGACAAGGATGTTTCCTTCCACCACTTTTATTCAACATAGCACTGGAAGTCCTAGGCACAGCAGTCTGACAAGAAAAAGAAATAAAAGGCATCCAAATTGGAAAAGAGAGATTAAACTGTTATTATTCACTGAAAACCCTAGAGAGTCTAAAAAAAGTTGCTGGATCTAATAAATGAAATCAACAAAGTAGCAGGATACAAAGTTAACATTCAGAAATTGGTGGCACTTTTATACACTAATAATGAACTATCAGAAAGAGCAATTAAGAAAACAATCCCATTTACTTTTGCAAAAACAACATAAGGTACTTGTAGTAAATTTGACCAAGAATGTAAAAGATCTGCACTTGGAAAATTATAAGACACTGAAGAGAGAAAATGAAGAAGATAGAAATAACGGGAAGAATATATCATATACATGGATAGGAAGAATTAACATCATTAAAATGTCTATACTACCCAGAGCAATCTGCAGGTTCAACACAATTCCTATGAAGATTCCAATGGTATATTTCACAGATCAAGAACAAATACTCTAAAAATGTATATGGAACCACAAGAGACTCTGAGTAGCCATAGGAATCTTGAGAAAGAAGAACAAAGTTGAAGGAATCATGTTACCTGATATTAAACTATACTACAAGGCCATAGTAACCAAAACAGCCTGGTACTGGCATAAAAACAGACACATAGATCAATGAAACAGAATAGAGAGCCCAGAAATAAAACCATGCCTTTATGGTCAATTAATATTTCACAAAGGAGGCAGAAACATACACTGGGCTAAAGATAGTCTATTCAATAAATGGTGTTGGAAAACTGGACAAATACATGCAAAAAATGAAACTTGACCACCTCTTACACCACACACAAGAATAAACTCAAAATGGACTAAAATGTTAAATGCTAGACTCAAACCCATAAAAATCCTAAAATAAAAACATAGGCAGTAAATTCTCAGACATTGATCATAGCAGTATTTTCTGATATATCTCTTTGAGCAAGGGAAACAAAAGAAAAAAAATAAACAAATGGAAATATATCAAACCAAAAAGATTTTGTACAGCAAAAGAAACCATCAACAAAATGAAAAAAACCCCAACTCACTGAATGAGAGAATATGTTTCCCAGTGATTCATCTGATAAGGGGTTAATATCCCAAAATGTATTAAAAATAACAACAAAACAATTCAATTAAAAAGTAGGCAAGGATCTGAATACACACTTCTCCAAAGAGGGCACACAGATGGCCAATAGACATATGAAAAGAAGCTCAACATCACTAATCATCAGAGAAATGCAAATTAAAACCACAAGGAGATATCACCTCACACCTGTGCCATGATGGCCATCATCAATAAACCAGCAAACAGCAAGTGCTGGTGAGGATGCGGAGAAAGGGGAGCCCTAGTGCATTGTTTATTAACATGCAGACTGGTACAGCCACTGTGAAAAGCAGTATGAAGATACCTCAAAAAATTAAAAATTGAACTGCGATTCTACTTCTGGGGATATACTTAAAGAAACCCGAAACGCCAATTTGAAAGAATTTGTGCATCTTTATGTTCATTGCAGTGTTATTTACAATCGCCAAGCCATGGAAGCAGCCCAAGTGCCCATCAGTAGGTGAGTGGATAAAACCACTATGGGACATCTACACAGAATTCTACTCGGCTGTAAAAAAGAAGGAAATCTTTTCTGATGGTTGTCAAATGAGAGGGGGTTATGGGTGAAGAGGGGAGGGGATTAAGAAGTACAAAGGGGTAGTTACAGAATAGCCCTGGGGGTGTACAGTACAGCACAGGAAATGGAGTAGCCAGAGATATTACACGCATGACCCACGGACATGAACAATGGTGGGGGACTTATTTGGGGGGGATGCTGAGAGGTGGGGGGCAGAGGGAAAAATCTGGACAACTGTAATAGCATAATCAATCAAATATAATTTAAAGAAGGAAGGAAATCTTACCATTTGCCACAGCATGAATGGGCCTGGAGAACATGATGCTAAGAGAAATAAGCCAGTCAGAGAAAGACAAATACCACATGATCTCACTCATATGAGGAATCTAATGAACAAGCTGAACTAACCAGGAATGGAGAGAGGAACTCGGAGAGCTGGCTGACAGCTGTCCGGTAGGGGCAGTAAGGGGCAGTGAGGGGCAGTGAGGGGCAGTGAGGGGCAGTGAGGGGCAGTGAGGGGCTGAGGGTTGGGTTGGGGGTGGAGAGACTGAGCCAAAAAGAAGATGGTCAGGGACAGCAGTGTGCTGACTGCTGGGGGGAGGGCGAGGTGGGAGAGGGTGCGGGGGATAAATGGTGATGAAGGAGACCTGATGTGGGGTGGTGCACGCACACTACAGTGTAGACTTGTGTTGTGGAATTGTACACTGAAACCTGTATATTTTGTTAGCTAGTGTCACCCTGATACATTCAATAAAAATGAGAAATCTAGGTATGATAAAAGAGAAGCATGATTAAATCAACTACATACAAATGGAAAGCTTTTAATGGCAAAAGCCACCATACGTAAGGTGAAAAAAACCCTGGGAGAAATACTTGCAATATAACAAAGATAAAACACTAATAATCTAATATGTATTTTAAACAAACTTAAATTCAAGGTGAGAAAATGACCAAAACTCCAATAGGAAATGGGCAAAATATAAGGATAGGAAACTCACAGAGAAGATAACTCACAGAAACTCACAGAAAAGAAACTCGCAAAAAAATGCCTCATAAACTTGTGAAAAGACGTCCAGTTTCACTAACAAAGATAGAAATGTAAATTAAGATGCGTGGAACTTCTGGCAAAGATGAAGGCATAGGTACACACACTGGGCTTCTCGCACAATCAAAAGGAGGACAACAACAATTTAAAAACAAAAAAACAATCAGAACTGACAGAAAACTGAACTGTATGGAAGTCCAACAACCAAGGAGTTAAAGAAGGCACACTCACCCAGATGGTAGGAGGGGCAGAGACAGGCAGCCAGGTGGAGAGGACTCACGGTGAGGCGGCAGCTGGAGGACCAGGCGGTCCCACATTCACGTGCAGATAAACTGGGAGGAACAACTGGGGACCCAGACAGACCCACAACCCAGGGTCCCAGCGGGGAAATAAAGCCTCAAACCTCTGACTGCAAACACAGTGGGGGTTGAGGCAGCAGTGGGAGAGTCTCCCAGCCTCACAGGAGAGCTCGTTGGAGAGACCCACGGGGTCCTGGAACATACACAAGCCCACTGACCCAGGAATTAGCAACAGAAGGGCCCACTTTGCTTGTGGGTATCGGGGAAGTGACTGAAATCTGGCAGAGAGCAGAGCAAGCCACACTGTTCCCTCTCTGACCCTCCCCCACTCCCCCCATACAGCACCACAACGCAGCCATGGGGGTTGCCCTGCCCTGGTGAACACCTAAGGCTCCGCCCCTTACTACGTAACAGGTGATCTGAGACAAAAATACGGCCCAAATGAAAGAACAGATCAAAGCTAAAAAAAAAAGTACAACTAAGCCATGAAGAGATAGCCAATCTATCAGATGCAAAACACTGGTAATCAGGATGCTCACAGANATTAGCAACAGAAGGGCCCACTTTGCTTGTGGGTATCGGGGAAGTGACTGAAATCTGGCAGAGAGCAGAGCAAGCCACACTGTTCCCTCTCTGGCCCTCCCCCACTCCCCCCCATACAGCACCACAACGCAGCCACGGGGGGGTTGCCCTGCCCTGGTGAACACCTAAGGCTCCGCCCCTTACTACGTAACAGGTGATCTGAGACAAAAATACGGCCCAAATGAAAGAACAGATCAAAGCTAAAAAAAAAAGTACAACTAAGCCATGAAGAGATAGCCAATCTATCAGATGCAAAATGCTGGTAATCAGGATGCTCACAGAATTGTTGAATATGGTCCCAAAATAGAGGAAAAAGTGAAGGCTCTGCAAAGTGAAATAAAGGAAAATGCACAGGGAACCAACAGTGAGGGGATGAAATCAGGACTCAAATCAATGGTTCGGAGCACAAGGAAGAATAAATATTCAACCAGAACAGAATGAAGAAATGAAGATTCAAAATAATGAGGAGAGGCTTAGGAACCTCCAGGACAACTTTAAACCTTCCAACAGCTAAATCATAGGAATGACAGGAGAAGAGGAAGAACAAGAAATTGAAAACTTATCTGAATACATAATAAAAGAGAATGTCCCCAATCTCTCAAAGGAAACAGATTTCTAAGAAGTCCAGGAAGCTCAGAGAATCCCAAAGAAGTTGGACCCAAGGAGGAACACACCAAGGCACACCATAATTACATCCCCCAAGACTAAAGATAAGGAGAGAATCTTAGAAGTAGCAAGAGAAAAGAAAACAGTTACCTACAAAGGAGTTCCCATCAGGCTGTCAGCTGATTTCTCAAAAGAGACCTTACAGGCAAGAAGGGGCTGGAAAGAAGTATTCCAAGTCACAAAAGGCAAGGACCTACATCCAAGATAACTCTATCCAGCAAAACTTTCATTTAGAATGGAAGGGCAGATAACATGCTTCCCAGATAAGGTGAAGTTAAAGAAGTTTATCATCACCAAGCCCTTATTATATGAAATGTTAAAGGGATTTATCTAAGAAAAAGAAGATAAAAATATGAACAGTAAAATGACAACAAATTCACAACTATCGACAACTGAACCTAAAAAAACAAAAACAAAAATGAACTAAGCAAACAATTAGAATAGGAACAGATTCAAAGAAATAGAGATCACATGGAGGGTTATCAGCAGGGGAATCAGAGCGGGAGGGGAGAGAATGGGGGAAAAGGTGCAGGGAATAAGAAGCATAAATGGTAGGTACAAAACAGACAGGGGGAGGTTAGGAATAGTATGGGAAATGGAGAAGCCAAAGAACTTGTATGTACGACCCATGGGCATGAAGCAAGGTGGGGAAAGGTGGGAAGGGGGGTACAGGCTGGAGAGGAATAAATGGGAGAAAAGGGACAATGGTAACAGCATAGTTGATAAAATATATATATTTTAAGAAGATGTGTGGAGATGCTCTTTTCTGGCTCTCAGAGGCAGCAGCAGGGAGGGCAGCAGGCACTGGCCCCTACCCTGATGGGAGCACAGACTATGGCGCAAGGGAACTTGGGAACAGCCACCGAAGTAAGTCCATAGTTACTTCTACTTCCAGGAATTAAAGAGACACCTCCAGAAATACAAACAACCTATGTGGTGCAAGGTTATGCATTGCTTTATGATTTTTAGCAACAAAGGCCTGGAAGGAGCCGAACCTGGATCCGCATGCCACAGCCGGACAAGCACTGCACGGACACCGAGGGGCACACAGGTGGCCACACAGTGGAGTGAAGAAAGGGTCTGTGAGCCACTGGGAAGGGAGTTTGATGTAGAGACGGCAAGGTGCGAGGGAGATGTGTACGCTACCTTTGTGATAGTGTAAATAAATGGCTTGCATGGCAAAGAAAACCAGGAAAGATTAAAAACCATATTTCAAATGGTTATCCAGAGTGTGGGAACAAGGAGGAAGAGACAGGGACTTTTATTAGACAAATGAAGTTATAATGAAAAAGTAAAAGGGGGGAAACTCAAACTGTGTGCAAAAAGAAACAGAGGAAGCTAATGGCATACCAAACTGGTAACCCACTGTGCCAACTGTCCCAGGAAGTCCTGAACTTGACCGAGTCGGGTTTGGTTGGTACTGGTTTGGGTGCAGAGAGTCAGAAATCATTTTGGGTGCATTCTAAGACGAAGCAAATGATTAAATACACTGACGTTTTGGGGAACCAGGCTCTTACTGTGGGAGAAAGAAAATGGGTATGTTAAACCTTTGATTTAAAAAAAAAAAGGTTTCTGGTCTCAGTCCACTGAGAAGGCGCCAAGACAGCAAGAAGCACACGTAAGGTGCAGACCCTGGCTTCTGAGTCCCACCCCACGGACAGGTGCGGGAGCAGGGCTGCCTCCAGGTTGGGGTCAAAGTGCAAATGAGGGCTGGAGCAACAGGACAAAGTGCAAATGAGGGCTGGTGGAAACGTGTCCAGAGGACACAGACTCGTTGAAACAGCCAGCCCCAAATGCCCAGCACCACATCTCTGCAAGCTCTACAAAAGTGCTCCCTCAGCTGCTGGGCTCCGGGAGGGTGCAGGGAGAGGGGCAGGGCTCCCCTGTCCACCACCGCTGGCCGCTGGACCCCTTGCAGGAGACCCTGCCCCCTTGTCTTGTCAGGCCCTGTGGCTGCAGGGCCCCTGGGGTGGACCCCAAATAGGGGCAGCCTGTTGGCAGTTCCCCTCCTCCCCCTGCACCCACCTCAGGGGCCTCCTTTCTGTCCTCAAATGCGAATCCCTCCCAAGGCTTCGCAGACACCCGAGGAAATCCACACTCCATAGCCCCCCTCCCTGGCTCTCACAACTCTTTCCACCCAGCAGCCGGGCCTGCCTCTGGGGCCACGCAGCTGAGGTTCCCTCAGACCCTTCCAGTCACCTCGCAGCCAGGGGTCACTACTGCTCAGGGCCACCGTCCCGGGGGTAGACTAAGGTTCTGCCCCCACCCCAGTGTCTCCCTACCCCAACTGCCCCGTTTTATTTTCTCCCTGGCACTCACTCTCTGCCACGACCCCGGGTTTTCTCCTGATCCGTGGCCCGCCCGCCCCCTCCCCCCATCCCACCCCCTACCTACTGGGGCCGGCATGGCAGCGGCTCTGCAACCCACTGCAGGCCTCTCCGAGTCAGGCCTCTCCGGGTCGCCAGTCCTGCCCCAGTCAAAGGCCCCCCAGCTTTGCCACGTCCTGGTCCTGAGACCTTGAACAAGTCCTGTAACCTCTCTAAGCCTCAGTTATTTCACTGTAAGGGGGGACACCGCACCTCCCAGGCAGGTAAACCTTCCCGGGCACTTCTCGGCCCCCCTAAGCTCAGCCGAACGCCTGCCTCATCGTGGCCAGTCGGGGGGGGGGGGAGGCGAGGGGGGGAGGCGGGGGGGCGGGGTGAGCCCCTCCACACCCCAAACTGCCCTGCCCCTTCTGGGCACGCTCCCCCACACTGAACAGGGGGCGGGACCCGGCACCTCTGTCCCCGCCTGGACAGAGAGAAGGGGGACTGGGGTCCCCGCGCCCGCGTGCTCTCCCTGCTCGGGGGACACGCCCAGAACCCGAGCTGGCCGCGGCTCCCCCGTGCTCTGATGGCGGCATCGGTCCTTTTTTCCGTCGACCCCAGCTGCAAACAGCAGCCCCCTGTGTCCCCGGACGCCCGGACAAGGCCGTTCCCCCACTCCACACGCACCCGGCAGGTCAGCCCAGCCGGTCCCATTTCAGAGACCGGGAAACTGAGGCCCAGGGCGGGTGGAGGCCTTGGGTCCAGGCTGGCTTTTCCAGTGCCCGAGTTCCTGAAGACGCCTGCTCCTCGCGCCCAGGGGCGCGGCCTCTCCCCGCGCCACCGGGGGTGTGTCCTCCGCGGGTCCCCGGCCCGCAGGCGCCCCGCGCCCGGCGCCCATACCCGCGCCGCGCAGCCCCGCCCCCCGCCGCGCCCCCGGGCCCGCGGGCGGGCAACTGCGCGCAGTGCCGGCCGCGCGCTCACCTGTGCCCGGAGTCAGGCCGCGCGCCCCCGGGCTCGCCGCCCGCACCTCTGCGTCCCGACCCCTGGCCAGCCGCCGCCGCCCCTCCCGGCCTGTGGCGCCCGCGTCCCGCCCCGCCGCGCCCCCACTCACCGGATCCCGGCGAGCCCGGACCCCGGGCCGGGCCCATGGGCAGTGCCTGCTGCTCCCGCTACCGGGGAACCTGGGGCCGCCCGCTGCCGCGGCTCCCGGGCGCAGCCCGCCGCGGCGCTCTGACGGCCGAGCGGCGCGGCGCCCCCTGGCGGCCACACGCTGGGGCGTGCGGGCGCGCCGGCGGGGTGGGGCTGCGGCGCCCTTCCCGCGCCCCCGCTGCAGCTGGGGGAGCCTCAGAGGCCCTGCCCACCAGCCTCACCTGCTCCAGGCCTCGGGGTCAAGGGCAAGCGTCCTGGGTTTAGGGCCCTGGGCTGTGGCTCGCTTCCCACCTCCGCGCCCTGAGCACGGCTCCTCCCTGACTTTGCACCCGAACTAATCCCCCACTGACTCGACTCCCCGGCAAACCCCTGGCACCACCGTACCCGGTCCACCCTTTACTCTCAGGGCTAGGCCCTGGCTGTTCCTCTGGGCTCGCGTCCTGAGGTGGTCATTCAACTGTGATTTGCAGGGACGACCACGACCCCGCCCCCACCCCAGCGCCAGGCCTTGGGGAGTGGGGGGAGGGCAGGCCCAGGAACCCGGTTTCCCTGGGAAGTCGTTTACAGCGCTGATGCTGAGGCTCTGAGATGACCTGGGACTCAGGGGTCTGGGCGGAGCCCGGGAATCTGCATCTTGAGCACTGGTACCATCATCATCACCAACAACCCTCGACTGTTTAGGATCAACCGGCAGGAAAAGCAGTGTGGTCGAGGTTCCAGATGTCCTAAGTGTGAGGCCTGCCACTCGATGATGTGCAAGTGAAGGTGTGTGTGAGCAGTGTGCAGTGTGCAGGTGTGCGTGAGACGGCGGTCACAGCTGTGGTCACAGCTGCGTCGGAGGAGGCTCCTTCCAGGGAGGGACGAGGGCGGGCCAGCGTGGGAGCCAGGACAGCTTTCCGGCCACTCGGGCCATTGTCCTCGTGCAAGAGGACTGGGTGCTGGCAGGGTGGTGATGGACGAGAGGAGGAGGAACAGAGCTGACCCAATATGTGGGGACGAAGTCTGCCGAATTAGATCCACCTTCACCCAGGCAACATCCCGTCCTTAGTTGTCAGCTCAACTGGATTAAGTTCTTGGTAGCAGCCAGGGAGGGAGGGCCCCAGAGGCGGTACGGGCATCTTATTTATGGCCCAGGAACGCTCAGGGGCAGTAGACAGTGCACGAACAGCCTGAAGCTGGCTGAAGTAAGAGGGGACAGAAGTGGTGCCTGAGAACAAGCATCACAGCCCAGCTGAGGGGTCCCGATAGGGTCCTCCTGCACAGGGGTGCATTCCGCTTTGCACGGAGGCGGCAGGGTCTCTGCAGGCCGCTGTTGGTTTCTAGACCCCAGCTCCGCAGGCCGGCGTGCCACACGCACTGCGTCCAGTCCCTGGTGCCCAGCACCACTCGGCGAGGGTTCAGCGAATGAGCCCCTGTGCCCTCTCGCTGCACGAAGAGAGGGCCCTAGTTGCTCCGGGTCAGCTTCGTACCAGGCAGACTCACATAAGCACAGGTGCATGTGCACACGCACACACAGGAAGGCGACCTTCCCCTGATCTGCCTGATCCCCAGCAGCTGGCTTGGAGACATCTGACATTTGCAGCCTCCTCCTGCTCTTCCCAGAATAAGCCTCCCGCTCTGGAAAGGAAGTTTCTTCTATTCAGAGTTTTCTGAGTATTTAAAAAAAAACCCAAAAGGTTATTTATTGAAACAGTTGTGTTGAGTCATCCTTGCATTTTGGAATAAACCATACAATATTGGATTCAGTTAGCATCTGTCTTTATCCAATTTTGGAATAAAAATTATAGCAGCCTCGCCCTGGCCAGGTGGCTCAGTTAGCTGGAGCCTCGTCCCATATACCAAAAGGTCGTCAGTTTGACACCTGGTCAGGGCGCACATCTACATACCTGGGTTGCGGGTTTGATTCCTGGTTAGGGTGCATACAGGAGGTGGCAGGTCAACGTCTCTCTCTCCCATTGATGTCTCTCTCTCACCCACCTCGCTCTCTAGCTATCTATCTAAAAATCAATGAGCATGTCCTCCAATGAGAATTAAAAAGGAAAAAATTTGTAGCAGCCTCCTAGACTGGGTTGGGTGATTTGACAATCTTGGATGAGATAGGGTTTGTCTGTTTCTTGAAAGTTTAGTAAAAACTGACTCATAAGATTGATGTGCCCTGGAGAGTGTCTGGGGGTAGGGTGGGCTTTGATTAACCCCACCCTTTCTCTGATGGTGACAGGTCCCTGCGGGTTTTCTGGAGGCCACCCGGAACATGTGGTAGCCCAGAGCACACGGGTCTGGGCACTGGCCAGCGGCCTCAGGGCTCACCTGCACCCATGTGGCTGTGGGCACTTGTCTTCTCTTCTGTCTCATGCCCCCAACCCCGCTGTGGAGAAGATATAGGCCCAGGGAGACTGTGGAGAGGAATAAGTAAGTTCACATGCACGATGTGCTTGCTATCATCATGTTTGCCTTGAGAATTTCAGGGCTTTGTACGAACGCTTATCTGCTGCTTGCAGATTATCTCATTAGTTACAATACTGTACATTTTCTGTTCACAGTTTCTTTGCTTTTCTGCTTTGCCTGTGATGTGCATATTCTGTTTCTTGATCAGTATTGCCAGAGGTTTGTCTGTCTTGTTGTTAGTCTTTTGGTTTTGCTGGGTTTTTCTTTTTTATTTTCTACTTCCTTGTCCCTGCCCTTTTCTCTATCATCCCTCCCCTGTTGCATCTTGGGCTGGCTCTTTTGCTCTGGTGTCAACCTCCAGAGCCGAACACTGGACTCTTAAAAATCTCTTTGTGTGTGTGTGTGTGTTTAAGCCTCAGCTGGGTCCTACCAAATTTAGCACGCAGAGTTTTTGACATGCACTTTCAGAAATTTCATAATTTTCCTTATGATTGCTTGTTTCTTTCACCCAGATTCCTCATAGTGTGTTGCTTAGCCCCGATGTGTGAGATCTTTTCCAATTTTATTGGACTTTATTGCACTGTCAAAGTAAAACAGTTTCACATTGTAGACTTTGGACTGTACGAAGGGTCCTCTGTGGCCAAGCACAAAGCAGTTTCCCTGTAAGCTCGGGGTGTGATCAGAAGGAATTTACCTGTTGGGTGTGACGCTCTCTGTGAGTCCACATTCAACAGCGGGGGCATTCCACCCAGTCTCCCAGATCTGTGCTTTCCCATCTGCCTGACCCTCCAGTTTCTGGGGCTGCATTCAGATGGCCACCGCACTCCGGCTTTCTCCCCACAGTGCTGTCAGTCACGTCACACATAGGCAGGTGCCCCCACACGCATCCCGATTCTTTAGTAGGTTTCTCTGAAGTCATGTGGGTACATTTACCCACGTGGGAGCTGCTTGGAAGCATTAACATGCCACAGTTGATGAAGTATTTCTGTAAATGTCTTAATATACCCGTGGTTTTGTCTATAAAGTACATGCATGCACCTCACATATGAGTGTGCAGACATGAAAAAATCTGGTTGCTTGTAAAAAAAATCCATGAGGGGAAATCCGTGACTATGTGTGACATGAATGTAGGTACATACAGACACATGCATGTGAGTGCCCCTGAATGTACGCCACGCGGAACTGGAGGGTCCCCATCCTTCAGGACAGACCAGCCAAGGACTTTGAGGACATCCCAGGGCCTGGGTATCAGACCACAGGAGAATTTATTGTTGCGCACAGTTGGACATCACTGACAGAGAAATGTAGACAACAAGAAACCTGTACAGGGCAACTTCACTCGGGCAAACAGCCGTCTAGGTGTGTGTGTGTCCACAGAAAACTACGTGACAGACAGACACTGTGGTAGTAACAGTGAGCACTAGGTGGCGGAGTGCGGTGTGTTCAGTTTCTCATCCTTGATTCTATATATGAGGACTGTCGAAGAGGTATCCAGCCATGCCCTATGAAAGCTAGAGACATTTATTGAAGACATAAGTTACAAGAAACATTGTACACAGGACAATGACACCTCAGTCTCCTTCAGAGTAGGCACCTTGGGACTTTACACAGTTCTCCCAATCGCCAGAAAGTGCTTTCTGTGGTGACAGGGGCGACTTGAGGGTGATGCTGGGTTCAGACCTTTTCCTTCCCAATGCGGGTGACAGAAAAGGCAGGGGACACAGGGGCAGAGCGTGACGGCACAGGACAGAGATATTATGGTAGGACTGAAGGCCCTGAGATGGCAAGGGCATGGGTCCCCTCACCCTGAAGTGGGGAGTGAAGGGGGCCCACCCCCAAGGGGGGTGGGGGAGGGGAGAGGAGACGGGCTTTAAGTCACCGCCCCAATCCTGGGTCAAGTGTTTAGGGAGCCATCTTTGAGAATAAACACATATGATTGAGTGTTGCTGCTCGAATATTTAGTTTCTATAGCATCTACAGGTATGATACTATACTGCTTAAAAAACCTGGGAATGAACTTTGGAATAGAAAGCCACCCACACTTAACTGTTGGTGCAATTCAGTATAGAGGACAGGTCTCTGAAGCCCCGCCCACCTGGAGCCAGGCTCTGTCCAGTGGACACAGGTCGTCCAGCCCTTTGTGGGGTCACAGTTCCACACTTCAGAACGCATCGCCTCTGTATGCCAGTGGAGATAAAATAAGGCCAGCGCTCACCTGCCACTCACACCTGCTCCAGCTGAGAGGTGGATAGGAAAGGGCTCCGGGAACCCTCGCTTGGCACCCAGCTCCGCCCCTGAACCGTGCCTGGTAAGGAGGCTGGGGCGTGGGCAGGAGCGTGGGCAGGTTGTCTGCGAGGCGCAGCTTCCCGGCCTCCGGCAAGACCACACTGCACACAGGCGGCACGACGTGCTATGGGGCTGGGGGGCCTGACAGGGGGCTGGAGGCACTGGCCGTAGGGGTCCTGTCTCTCTCCCTGACAGCTGGGGTCTGCCTTAAGGCCCTGTCTTGCCACTCAAGGCTGTTCCTCTCCACTCGGGTGAGTCCTCAGAAGGGAGGTTCACGCTCATAAAACTGACAGAGGTCGCACACTGGCCGAGAGGACGCAGGTGAAGGACGACAGAATCAGGATCACCCTGGAACCTGAGTGTGATGGCTGTGACAGTGAAGACCACCTGAGGCCGTGTCAGCTGGCTGGGGGACCTTGTTTGGGGAACATGCCCTTCAGTGGGAAGGGCATCTCCTGATTAAAGAAAGTAAAGCCACCTAAGCAGAGCCTCAGTGACCTCTGCAGGCAGGGCCCTGCCCTGAGTGGGGTGTGATCCAGAGGATCCCCGACTGTGCTCAGTCTCTGGGACACCTAAGTGTGTGAGTAAAGTTAATTTTAAAGCTTATAAAAATTCTGAGAAAGTCAGTTGTAGAAGGGGAGACAACAATACGGTGGGGGGGTCAACACTTTAAAACAGGGATTTGGGTGTTGGGAGACCTGGAATGCTACATGCAAAAACAAGAAACTCAACCAACTTACACCATACACAAAAACAAACTCAAGCCTTAAATATATCGCAACACCATAAAAGTCCTAGAAGAGAACATAGACAGGAAAATCTCAGATATTCCACACAGAAGATTTTCACCAATATGTCCCCTAGAGCAGGGGACATAAAGGAAAGAATAAACAAATGGGACCTCAGCAAAATAAAAAGCTCCTGTGTGGCTAAGGAAAACAGCATTAAAATGAAAAGGGAACCAACCAAATGGGAAAATACATTTGCCAATGATACCTCAGACAAGGGTTTCATCTCCAAAATATATAAAGAACTTATAGGAATTCCACCCCAGGAAGACAAACAATCCAATTAAAACATGGGCAAAGGACCTGAACAGACACTTCTCCAAGGAGGACACACAGAGGGCCTAGAGACGTGCGAAAGGATGCTCAGCATCACTAGCCACCAGAGAGATGCAAATTACAGCCACAGCGAGCTACCACTTCACACCGGTCAGAATGGCCATCACAAACAAATCAACAAACAACAAGTGCTGGCGAGACTGTAGAGGAAATGGAAGCCTACTACACTGTTGGTGGGAATGCAGGCTGGTGCAGCCACTGTGGAAAACAGCATGGAATTTCCTCAGAAAACTACAAATGGAACTGCCTTTTGACCTGGCAAGTCCACTGCTGGGATTATATCCTAAGAACCCTGAAACACCAATTTTAAAGGACCTATGGACCCCAATGTTCATAGCAGCACAATTTACAATAGCCAAGTGTTGGAAGCAACCTAGGTGCCCATCAGTAAATGAATGGATCAAAAAATTGTGGTATATTTACACAATGGAATTCTATGCAGCAGAAAGAAAGAAGGAGCTACTATCCTTTGCAACAACATGGATGGAACTGGCATTATGCTGAGTGAAATAAGCCAGGCGGTGAAAGACAAATACCATATGATCTCACCTGTAAGTGGAACCTAATCAACAAAACAAACAAGCGAGCAAAACAGAGCCAGAGACATGGAAATAAAGACCAAACTGACCAGAGGGGACCAGTGACCAGAGGGGACCAGTGACCAGAGGGGAGGGTGGGAGATAACAGGGAAAGAAGGGGAAGGGCTGAGTTGAGGACCACGTACAAAGGACCCGTGGACAAAGACAACAGGGGTGGGGGGAAGACTGAATGTGGGAGGTGGGAGGTGGGGGGTGGGGGGTGGGTAGGGCAGGGGAAAGTAATAGGGGAAAAATGAGGACAACTATAATTGAACAGTAAGAAAATTAAATAAAATAGGAATTTAAATCAAGAGTTTATTTCAAAGCCTCATATGTGACAACTTCATTTTCTAAAAAAATTTTTAATTCTCACCTGAGGATATGTTTATTGGTTTTAGAAAGAGAGGAGGGGGGAGGGGGAAGAGAGAGAGATGTGAGAAACACTGATCGGTTGCCTCCCACACGCACCCCTACTGGGGACTGAATGAGCAACCTAGGTATGTACCTTGACTGGGAATTGAACTCACGACCTTTTGGTGTATGGGACTATGTTCCAACCAACCGAGCCACCCGGGCAGGGCCATAAGTACTTGTTGAAAAGAAGAGAAGCACTTCATTCCATGTTTCCAGGACTGAATTCAAGCCTCCATCACATACCGTGTTCCAGTAGGAAGGAATGATGGACACAACTCACATCATGACAGCTAAGCCCTTACATCCTCTTTCTGACCAGTGCTGGGGCTCAGAGCGAGGATGCCCCTGTTCACACCCAGCATTGGTGTGCAGCTGTCAGCGCTCGTAGGTGCAGAAAGGCCCCGAGCCCTCCTGCAGGCTCTGCTCCCGCTGAGCACACGGGTCTCGGGCTGCCGCTTCTAGGAAGGCACTCTTACCAGGCATTCCCCAGGTGCCAGGATTCTTCAGACAATTTGCCAAAATTCTGTGCTTGTGGCATCTACCTGGGGAAGGGTCCTGAGTTCTCCGCAGTGTCTCCGAGGTGTTTATGCCTCAAGGAAGAGCGAGATGGACACCGAGGGCAAACCTGCGGCCCCCTCTCGGGGCTGTGGCCTCCTTGCTCGGTGTGGGGCGGTGTGGGGGTGGGGGCAGGACGGTTAGAGGACAGATTCGGAATTTCCCCCAACTCTAGCGCACCAAGGCAGAGAAAGTGGGGTTGCAGATGCCCTTGCTCGGTCTTTCAGACTGTGGAGGACTGTGTGGCCATGGGCCTTGAGGGAGAGCGAATGACAAGTTCCCAGTGGCTTGGCATGCCTGTCCTTCTCAAGCCTGGTTTTGTGAAGCCTCCAGAAGACAGGAGTGACCGTTCTGTCACTGTTATGACTAACTGACCCGGTTTCCTGATCATAAAAGAACATCAGGGAGCTGCCTTTCGGTCAAAGGTGGTCTCATGCTCAGATGCACCCAAGTAGGTGCCAGATGAACCTTCAGGCCTGCACCCCGCTGTTGTGAAATGCGGCCCCTCTCCTAAACGCTCCCCCCCGCCCCCCGCCCGCTGACACATAGCATTTCAGTCGGTTAAGAAACAGTATTTCAGTCCTGTCTACACTGAAAATGGGAAGCGGGTAAGACAAAGAACTAGAACCCAGGTCAGTACCAAGGGAAGTGCTTGCCTTCTCCAGAGGCCCGTGAAAGTAAGATCGAGGCCCACCTGTCTGGAGGGACTCTAGCCCTTTAAGCAGAGGAAAGAAAGCGAGCAGTGGAGGGCTCTTCTGTTCCTGTTGTTTTAAGCAGTGAGTGTCCTAAACTGCCTCAAAACCCACGGTGAACCCAAGTGCTCGCCCAGGGCACACGCAACGGCACCGGGTGCCGGGACCGGTCCATGGCGCCTCTGGGCTCCACCTTGTGAGCAGACAAGCGCACCGAGGCTCTGAACGTCTGCTTCTGGGCTGCCTGCTTTTGACAACTCACAGCTGGGAATCTGTGGGTTTCTTCCAGTAAGACATCTCACAGAAATGTTTTATCTTTCAGTTTAAAACCAGTTGCTGGTGAGACTAAAACGCCGACACTCCGACAGCCACCTGTGATCATATCAAATGTGTTGTCAGAGATGGCGGGTGATGTAGAAATGTGGTCGACTGCCATTTAAACACACACAAATCAGACATGCCATACGCTTCTCTTCTAAAGTGTGTCTATTATTTTCACCAATCAAAACACACGTAACACGTCTCATTAGAAAACACCAGGCGACGTTACCTTTGAGATGTGCGATCTGAAAGGTCAAACCTGTATTTCCTGCTGGTGTGAAGCTTTGGAGGCACCGTGTGGGTGACAAAGCAGAAGACCCCCACCCCTCCTCAGCCTCTCCGCTCACTCGGGGCTCTCCTAGGGCTGCGGCGGCAGGCAAGGGCCCTGCTGCAGGTGCCTGGGCCCAGCACTGTGGCTCTCGTTTGCATCGCAAAGAGAAGACCAGGGCTGGGCTGGCCTCTGCAGACCACGATGATCAGCCCTGAGTAGCATGTGTTTCTAGAACACTCTCTCTGGAACCTGCACTGGCAGCCAAGACCTGACAAAGTCGAGGCAGGCCTTTCTGTTTTGACTGAAAACAAATGAAACAAAACCTAGTCCAAATTCCAGGCTAGTCACAAATTACCTGGTTTATAAAAATATGGGTCAAAAATAGTTACTTCCAGGGTTGTATGCAATATAAATTATAAAGATGAATTGGAGAAGATGAAACATTGACCGCATTTTCAGTTCTCATTCACGTCAGCACTCACCCTGAGTGCCGCCCGGCTCAGACCACCTTGCTCGCTTACTGGGGAGTCAGGGCTGTGAGGCAGGGGAGGTGCTCCTCCCCACCGCCTGCAGGGCTCTGCTGTCTGCAGCCCACCGCCTGTCCTCGCTGTGTGGATGCAAACCCGTCCGTCCGCACAGATGCGGCCCCACCCAGGAGCACACAGAGGAATGAATGCGTGGGCACGAAGTCTGTCTGTGGGGTGCCTGGTGGGGGAGCCCCCTGCACTGTCAGTGCAGGGTGCCGCATGTACATAGCTTAGGGCACATAATACATTTAGAAAACTCTCCCCTTTCTTTGTTTTTCTTTTTAGAGATAGGTTTACTACAGCTTTAAAAAAGAATGTAGGTTACAAAGGAGACCATTTTAAGATGCTTTTGTATGCGTAGTAATAACTTTCTTCACTATACCATCAGGCCTCCCAGAACAAAATTGTCCCAATTCCCACCAAAGTTGCTTCTGCCTCAGTCCAAATTAGTATTTCCTTCTTGCACCTGAATGTGTCTAAATCTCAAAATATAAAACTGTTATTTCAATACTACATTTGCTCATCAAAAGTTCCACTTCCCAGTGATGAGGCCAAGCAGTAAGATACAACTGGTGCAGAGAGAATCACACATTTTAGACAATATTTGTAAGCTTTCTTGCACAGTCCCTCTTCATAACAACCCTAGAGCCTCCGAAATAACTGAACACGAGACAGGAACCTGAAGCAGAATAAAGCTCAAGGGGAAGCACCAGGTGCACGGGGAGCTGCCGTGACCCCGGCAGCCCCACTGCTGCGGCGACACCTGGACCCTCAGCATCTCAGCGACCCGTGAGTAACGCCCACATGCGCAGTCTGAGAGCATCCACTTCAGGCGAGCAGTTTAAATCGGGAATATTCAGTGGTGAGTCGCTACTCCTTCAGGCATCTGCCCCACACCCCCCGGACAGTCTTCTGGCCACCAGCATCCACCGATTCCTCAGACAGACCCGGGGGGACTGACTCCCACACACAGGTGGAGGAGAATGCAGCCTGTGCCGGCCTGTGAGGTCATGCGCATCGTGAACAATGACACCAGCAGGGACCTGCGGTGCTGCTGGCAGAACGAGCTCCTGGGTGGCCTCCAGGGACCCTTCTGTAAAACTTCTCTAAGCAGGCCGTGCGTTTCCGGAGTTACCTGCCATCGTATTACTGAAATGGTGGCTAACACTGTGAATTTCTACGTAGCATTTTAAATCAGTAATAAGTCCAGAAGACCCAGAAAAGAGAGTTAGGGGGAGTAGGATTGAAAGGTGCACATGTCTTATGCAGCACGAAACACAACTCGAAACTTTATCACACAGTAAAGCTGGAGGGCAGCCCCCGGACTGTGACGACTGGGCGAGGACGCGTGTGCACGTGTGTCGTGGTTTCAGCAGAGATCAGTCTCAGCCCCAAACACGACACGCTTTTTAAAAGTTCTATTCTTTATTTATTAAATAGATTTAATTATATTCCTTCTGAAATACAAAAGATAGAATAAATCATACCATAAAAGGTGAGACATGATAATAGGATGGTGGCCAATTAATACACGCACATCTATTTTTTTTCTCGACAGAGCGCCAAGTACTTAAGAGGATTAGGAGATAATTCTAGAAGCGGCACTACCTGGAAGACTATTGGGCATTTAAATACTGATTTCCCAAGTGACAGATGGCAAGTTGGAGCAAGCATTTGTGGTCACATGCATAGAAGTCCCAACAGTGACTGAGGATGAGAAATCGTCACGACGATCACCGTACGACTTAAAAACAATTCATCCACTCTGACGCTCACCTGAAATGACCGTGAACAAAATCTCTTCAGACACGACCTGCTTCACATTACACCCTAGGCAGGCGATGCTATGAGGACTGGGCAGGGCGGGGCCCTGGGTTTCTCACATGCAGAACACGGACTGTGTCTATTTGGTTCCGTCAGCTCCTGGGCACCGCGGGCCTGTGGAGGCAAGAGTTCCCCACGGATGACGAGCTCGCCGTGCCTCCCGCATCATCGACAGCCTTCGAGGGGCCCCGTGGAGGCGTCGAGGCTGCTGTCGGTGTCGGAGGCCAGCGTCTGCTCGGTGGACATGGACGAGATGTCGTTGATGGAGGACGACTGGGAAGGCGAGGCGGCGCTGCTTACGGCTGCATCTGTGCTAAGAAAAGCAAACGTAATGAAACCTGATGCACAACCCCGCGGCAGAGCTGGGCGGTGCGGCCACGGCACTGCCTGCTCTGTCCCAGGCATCTGTGTCAGTGGGAAGTCAGTTGGCGGCAGGTTGGGAGTGTTTCCTGGAGTCTGTCTCGAGGCCCGAAATCACAAAAGATCTCTCTCCCTGCGACGTGCCCCTTTTCCTCCCTGTGGCCAGGCATCTACGTGTACTCATGTGCAATCATGTTAACTACTTAACAGTGCCTGCTGGTTTAAAGAGGGTGTCAAAGAAAATTGCTGGATTTACCCTAAAATTATCAATATCTCAAAAGGCTTAAGCCCAAACAAGATTTGAACACCATTGGACATTTTCATGATAATTTCAAACACTGAGCCCAGGAAAAACAGCACCAACCTTTGGGGAACCTTCCTGCGATAGCCCGCCTTCTAAAATAAGGGCTGTGTGCAAATAGACAAGGAAAAATGCAGTGGCCTCTTCACTGTTTTTGTTCTAGAAATTTGCAGAACTGACATTTGGAGGCAAATGAAATGGTCCTGTTTCCTCTCTCCGCATTCTGGTCTGGTCTGGGCACAGGTGCAACTCCCATGCTGCAGAGGCTGGTATCTTGGGCCTGAGACATGGGCCCAGCTCCCAGGAGGCTCCTGGACCCCTGAGGAGGTGCAGGAGGTGCAGGGTGGCCAGAGGCTGGCCCGGGTCAGGCTGGACGGAAACATCGGCATGAGGAGCTCGTACCCTCGTGGCCCAGGAATGGGAGCTGAGGGAGCAGCTCTGGCTGCAGAGCCCCAGTCACCAGGCAGGCAGCACCTGTGCACAGGCACGAACGCCACAGGCTCACTGTCTCAGGAGCCACACAGTCAGCTCGCTGTCCATCAGCTGCTCCCACTGGGAAGCTCAAGGACGGATGGGTAACTGTGTGAACCATTTTCTCAAAAGAAAACCAATTCCACTGTACCTACGTTCGCATTAATTTTCTTGTTTAGCTGGGTGGGGGCAGTACAAAGTGGGACATGCACATGGAAAAGGCTTTAAACTCAAGTCTCCTCATCTACAAATGGAGGGGACAGCAGCTACTGCAAGGATGAACAAAAGGTTTGTAACCAGGTTCGCTCACTGCCTGGCCGCTCAGAACAACGTCAGCCGCCTCCCCCAGGACAAACCCACATGGGGGAGCCGGACTCCCAGCAGGAATTTCCAAGTCCAGCGCTGCTCGAGCTGGCCGGGGGTCGGGGTGGGGTGGGGGATGTGCTTGTGCTCTGAAAGCAAGGACTAACCTGAAGGCTGATCTTTGACAACGCCGTTCTTGCTTCTTTCTTCCCAGTCCATTACTTCTTTGTAAATCAGCTCTGCAAACACAAGTGCAAGGGAAAGGCTCTGTCAGCCTCCCGCAGTGGCTGAGCCCCGCCCCTAGGCCCATGGGAGCCGCTCCTGGGCACTGCGCCCTGTCACTTCTCGTTGTGACACACAGTCCGTTTGTAAAGACAGTCTGCCTGGAGCCAACTATCTATATTTTGACCGATTACACCCTTTCAACCAAACAACATTAAGGTCGCCAAAAATGTAGGTGTTCTGGGTCCATGCAGGGGTTTTTACACAGGACGGGGAGGAGGGGTGGGGAGGAAGAGAACTAGCAAGGGGGCTCTTACAGAACATCTCTGAGTGTTGGATGTCCTCACGCCCACTTGCACGTTTCTCTCCATCATTACTGTGGTTTCTTCTTCACATGTGACCAGCACCCACAGGGGCTGGACGCCTCTCCAGACTGGCCAGAAATTAATCCAAATACCTAACTTTTTTCTTGACTTCAGCCTCGGTTTTCCTCAGTTTTCATTTATGAGACAAGCAATCACCAGTTAAGTACGTTACTAGGGGTCCTTGAAAGTTCAGTATTCATGAACTGAAAGGAGCCAGGCTTCTGCACGCATCGTGGGGCGCAGGCCTTGCTGAGAGTGGGTGCAGTCACGGGCCCCCTGGCCCCTGGGTGGGGGCCCCAGGAGGGGCTGCTACTGCTTCCATGTGACCACAGTGCTCAGTTACCCGACTCTCATCTTCAGTGAAAAAGCATCTTTCAGTGAAAAACTCTCTTTATTGCTGGTTTGCTTGGTTAATCTTATACTGGTAGTACAAATTATTTGCATACCTGTGATCCCCAATTTTGTCCAAATTCTGTTTTAAAACACACATCCAATTCTGATGTATAAATGCAGCAGAAGCTCCCAGGGAGGCCCCAGGGAAGGCCCCCCACCTGCCTCTCGGGGACGTGAAAATTCGGATTCCTTGACATTTTGCATCACGTTATCAAGGTAAGTGTGGTATCATTACTGTGTTTAGTTTGCCAACCAGGATTTGCTCATGTCAGGCCACGTGGAATTCTCTTCTGAAGCTACTAACAAACAGTTCCTCTCTAATTCTGTTACCTTCAAGCTCTTTCTCCTGGGGAGCGAGGAGACAGAGGGGACAGTGGCCTGAAGCGTGAAAGCTGCCCCTTCCCGGGGCATCAGGGCACGTCCTCAGTGAGGACCAGAATTAGTAAGCTTGCGCTTACCTTTCCACTCTTCAATGGCATGTTCTCTTTCTTCCAACTGGGCGTCATAAATTTGAGGTGGTGGCTAAAAATTAAATTACATGTAAAGTCAACAGTTCACAAAATAATGAGGCATGAAAAAAAGGTGGAATCACTTGGAAGACTTCTTATATGTTTATGACATGACGTATTTTGCCGTGTATAATAGGCACTTTTTTGCCCAAATTTGTGAGGGGAAATAAGGATGTATTGTACATGGTGGTGCTGATTCCCATAACCATGAATTATACACGGGGAGTACCATATCTGGCGTGTGTAATGCACACTCAGGTTTTTGGCCCAAACTGCCAGGAAAAATCTTTCTTTTAACCCTTTAATTCAATTATTTATTTATTTATGTTTAGAAGGAAAACCAATGATAATATTTCAGGATATTACTTTGCATACAGATATTATTACTGCTTTCTAGAATTATAATTTGAACACATTAGCATAAATACAAGAAATAAAACCATTTATATAGATACAGAATTAACACTACCCATGAATAATGTATGTCCTTATTATTTTCCCTCAAAAATTTGGACAAAGAAGTGAGCATTATACATGGCAAAATACAGTAGTTTCTTTCAAATGTGGCTCATGAAAGGTTTCTCCGTAAGTGTGATATACCAGTTTTAGAGTCAAAGCACCGCCTTTTGCCGTGTTTAATGAGCTCCTATGTATAACATGCACCCATGCGCTTGGCCCAAACTTTCAGGAAAAAAACATTTGCTTTAATTTTTTAATTATTTATTTATTTATGTTTAGAAAGAAAACTGATTATCGTATTCCAGTGTATTATTTTGTATATGGATACTGTTACTGCTTTCTAGACTTACACTTTTAATGCATATGCATAAATAAGAGAATTAAAACCATTTAAAATTTTATTTTAGTTTTAGACAGAGGGGAAGGGAGGGAGATAGGGAGGGAGAGAAACATCCATGTGTGGTTGCCTCTCCCACACCCCCTACTGGGGACCTGGCCTGCAACTCAGGCACGTGCCCTGACTGGGAAGCGAACCAGTGACCCTTTGGTTCGCCTGTGATCAATCCACTGAGCCACACCAGTCAGGGCTAAAAACTTTTATATAGATATGGAATTAGTACCCATGTATAATGCACACCCTTATTTTTCCCTAAAAAATTCGGGCAAAAAAGTGTGCATTACACACAGCAAAATAATTAAGAAAAAATTACCAAAAAAATGGAGTTATTACGGTCCTCTATCCAATCACATAACCTCAAAACAGCCTGAATGTAGCTGCCCCGATGTAGCTACAACATGAGCCCTCACAGCTGCTTCCTGCTGACTGGCCCGGACAGTGCTGCGCTGGGACACACGGCAGGTGGGGTGTGGGCCAGACGCACAGTCCTCCCTGCAGGACTCCCAGCTCAACACCTGCCACCTGCACACCACTCCAAAATGTGCTTACAAGTCACATGTTGATGTGTCAGACTCTGTTCACATAAAACAGTTTGAAATGGTGATTGAATCCTCAGGCCCAGACACCCAAATGTGCACTACAGAACTCACAGCAATAGACTCCCAGAGCGGAGCGCCGTGGGGAGAGCGCAGGAACACCTGAGCAGAGCACAGCGCAGCCCTCCCCCCGCAGGAGCCCCGGGAGGCACAAACACTCCAGGATTTTCCACAGGTTTCCTAGCCTGACGGGTGTAAACCAGATGATGGCACCAAAGCCAGGTGCACAATGGAGGCTCAGAGATGGTGACATGACGGCTGCATGTCAGCCCTGCATCCAAGAATGCGATTGTACTGCCACAGCACGAGCTCGTGCACTCCTGAGGAACTTGGAGCTGCAGCCCCAGAACGAGTGTCCCAAAGGGCTGTGGCCCCTGTCACATGGCCTCATGGTGGTCCTCTGAAGCCCAGGACTTGCCGTCCTTACGTGGCCATTCAGACCCCGTCAGCCCCCCACAGCCGCTCACCGCTTCTGCTTCGGCAGGGTCGTACCACACGGCGATGTAGGGGTGGCGCAGGGCCTCGTCCACGGAGATCCTCCTGTCAGGGTCTATCACCAGCATTTTTGACAGCAGGTCTCTGGCTTGACTGGCTAGAGTGAAAGAGTGAAAACAAACGATTAGATTAGTAACTAGCGCTGTTTATCTTAAAACTGCACAATAAGGCACTTCACATGACGGCACAGATGGAACAAAGATGCATTAACTCTGACAGTTTCTTGACTGGCTCAAGATCAATAGAGCCTTTTGCTTTAAGAAGAAGTAAAGTGGCCCTGGCTGGTGTGGCTCAGTGGACTGAGTGCCGGCCCGCAAGCCAAAGGGCTGCGGGTTCAATTCGCAGCCAGGGCACATGCCTGTGTTGTGGGCCAGGTCCCCAGCAGGGGGTGCACAAAAGGCAGTGACACACTGATGTTTCCCTCTCTCTGAAAATAAATAAATAAACTTAAAAAAAGGGGGTAAGTGGAGTAGCCCCTTTCACTAGAAACTGGGCTTTCAAGTGTGGTTTTAGCTCCCAGACCTGGGTGAGAAGGACAGGGCCCCGGCTGCGTGGCCCGGGCCAGGGCAGGGAACACCAGCAAGCACTTCCTTCTGATGTAGAGCAGCCCTCACACATCCCACAGTAACCTCACGCTCATACAGTACAGAACACTTCACAGATGCCTCTGCTCTGCCCACCTGTACACAAATGTTGTTAACATTCACTTTCAAAAAATCTAGAGATTAGTACAATAGTTAGAAAAAACCAACGAGTTCAATAACTTGGTTACATACGAGGCTCACATAGGTCTTGGCCATTCAAGTTGACACAGGCAAAGGAGAAATGGGGCTTTTCTGACTGAGGGGCAGGTAACCTGCATGTGGGGAGTGCGCCCATTCTCCCTTAACCCGCACGTCACTGATGGACACAAGGGAAGGGACCTTCTTTGTTGGAACTACCACCACATGGTTTCCGACTCCACACTGGGCTAGGTCTCCAGGGGAGCATTCTGTCAGCCTGAAAACTTGTAAAGCACAATTGCTGTAATTAACATGTGGGCCTTCCAGGCTGGTGGGAGTATCTTCATTTTGGCCAAAGGCTTTAGTTAAAGCATTTTATTGAGGACAAAACTTCTAGGTCGTGAAGCTTTCTCTCCAGAACGCCTTTGTGCTGGCCTGTAAATGGCTTTTACTCGAGGGTTTCACCTACTGTGTCTCCGATGTTCCTAGGTTTTAGAACGCAAACATGGGAAATGAACGCTTTACCCAGACTATGAAAGTTAGTATAAGAAAAGAGGGTAGCTTACTTTTAATCTTGTCTCGTTCCGATTCTGATGGGAATATCCAATCTGGGAAGAGTTCTTCAAATTTGATTCCTGGATACTTTGGTCTGTTTTCTACATAATTCCTCACTGTCGGCTGGAGTTTCTTCATGAAATCTGCAGATGGCGTTCCTAACTGCTCAATCACTTTATTCCACTGATCAATATCTGAGGAGTCTCTTGAGGAAAATACAACTGAGATGCCTTATATTCCGATTACATGACGCAGCATCATTAAAAAAAAAATTAGTTATATTTATACCTGCCAACAAGTAAGCAACTAGGCCACCCCACTGGGTCACTTTAAAATAATATTCAAATAAGGTTTGAGTGTCCAAGTTTAGATCATTAAAAAAAAAAAAAGAAACAAAACTCTTACACTCTTCATCTTTACTAAATCAACACAATGAGGTCTGTATGCCTTCCCATTCCAGGTCAAATTAGTTATCTTGTAACTGAAGAATAACTATGACAGAAATGCTTATATGTGAAATTAGACGGTAATTACATAAGCAAGCTGAACCCAGTTTTCACACTACAGCCATGTCAGACCTCAAACCCCTGAAGTGGGGAGACCTACGGGACCCCCTCGGCTCACAGCCGGGGAAGCGGAGCCCCGAGAGGCAGGGCCCACACCTGCCGCTTAGCTGCCACTCCCACATGCAGAGAAAAACAAACAAGCAAGAGTTGTCTGTACCTGTATCTCTAATTCCCAGCGTCTCTCTCTCTTAAAAGTCCTCTTGTCAGCTTTTTCCCCCATCACTCCATGAAAACTGGCCCATTAAGGCTGCCAGTGACCACCCCTTACGTCTCACCCTTCTGCTGGCATCACGTCGCTCCCCTTGGCACCTCCCCATACCCGGCCTCTCCTGGCGGAGGTCAGGGGTGGGGTGGGGAAGGGGGGCCCCTCTCTGGGAGGGGCCTCTGCTTCCTTTCCAGCTCCTCTTCTTTCTGCCACCCCAGGGCGCGACCCCATTCTTCACTCTCTCTCTCACCTTCCTTGCCAGCGTCCTGGCTTTACTCAGCACAGCAGACTGACCACCCCTGTTTATTTCTCCACCCCTTGCCTCCTTCCTGAGCTCAGCTCTAACCATCTCCAGGGTCTGACAGATGCCTCAGACCCCAACAAGGCTGTCCTTCAAAACAGATATGTGTTTCAGACCTCTCCGCCCATCCCAACCCCCTGCCACCCTGGTGGTCTCCAGCCCTTGACCTCACAGGCCTGACCCTCAGCTTAGCAGCTGGGCCACCCTTTCCTACTGAAAGTCAGATGGAAGCCTAGGGACAGGTGGGTGCTCAATAAACAGCTACTGGACCTGTGGTCAGCAGTTGGACCAGCACAAGGACGATGGGCCAGGTGCAGAAGGTCACCAGGATGGAAAGCCCCAGGTGCCTAGCAAAACTGGGAAAGCAGGGACCTCACCCCCAGGGTGGCCTTTCCTCCCCTGTAACATTACTGGTCCCCTGACCTCTCCTCCCCTGACATGTCCCCAGCCATGCGGGTCAGACCCCTTAGATGGGCACACACAAGGAGGCTGGAGAACAGCCCTACAGCAGTGAGCCCCAGGACAGTGAGGTCCTGACCTGCACCAATTGCATCCAGGTCTGGGTTGTGTTTCAGCTCCAGGCCCAGAAAAGCAGGAAACCAGACAAGCGACACCGTGGCTGCCTCAGGACCCCCTGCCCTGGCACCTGCCAGTCAGTGGAGGCGAGGATGCTGAAAGGACACACCTGGACACTGATGACTGTTATACTGGCATCCTCCCCGGGACCTCCCCTAAAATCTCCACCCTTAAGGGCCTGAGGACAGAGCACCTGGCACGATTGCTGCCCCTCCTTGGAGCACCGGGTGTCTCTCCCCTCCCCGCCTCTTCCCTCCAGGTGGCTACATTTACCTTTCTCTGGCTTGAGCGCCAAGGGCCCTTCTTTCGCCTGTTACTTGTTTCCCGAGCCCATTCCTCTCACCACTCACTCCTTCCACCTCTGTGACTTTCTACAGAAGCTTTCTTTTACAGTTTGAGTTGTGGCTCTGAATTCCTTCCCAGCCAGAACTCAAGGACGGAGGCTGCTGAACCGAGGTCGAGGTCGGGTCTGATCCCACCAGCCCTACACCTGGTGCCATTCTCGCTGCCAACAGGTTCATGATAAACGGCCATGTCTACAAAGTACAGGGGGCTGGGCAACGGGAGGACAGTCCTGACCTGCCTGGCTGGTGTCCTGGGTGTGTGAAGGCGCCACTATGCTGTTTGACACCACAGAGAGGCCGGGGGTTAAAGAGCGGCCTTGGCTTCTCAGGGACGCAGACGGCGCACAGCGGCCTGGCCACAGCTTCCTCTTTGTCAGGGACCGCGTCAGGGCGGGAGCCCCTCCTCTTTTACCCCGGCCACGAATCTAAAGTGATCTATGGAACTGCACTCCGGTTTCTGGAACCTTTTCCTATCCTAGTAGTAATTCTTAATCTAATATATGAAAAATCAGCAAAGTTATCTTTGGAAAATTATGTTAATCTCCATGTGTGTTCTGAGAATGACATTAAGTGACCTTCCACATATCATATAACTATTAATTACTGACACTGCAAGATATTAATATGTAAAGCAGGAATTTTAAATTAGTAATGTACTCAAAAATACCCATATTTTTCATTTTTATACTTTTTGAAAAGAATATTTCTTAATACAAAAAGAAAAGGCACAAAATGAGTAAGAACTGAGACAACCTGAATTTAAATAGCTACTTCCATACTATGTGTCTTTAGAATGTCAACTGTTCCCTTTCTAATTGACTTTATTTGCAAGTTCCAGCCCTCCTTACAGTTTGAAACAAGTGAGTCTAAGGAAGGCTATGGAAAACTGCTAGAAATTTTACTAGAACAAAATAAAATGTTGTATTTAACTTCACATAAAACCTGTGATGTGAAAAATGTAAAGGAAGGTAAATAAAATCACAGAAACAAAATCTTTTCATTCCAAATTTGTGCTGTGAAGAATTTACAATACAAGAAAACCACCCTCACGAAATTATAAAAAACTAAAATTATTTAGCAAAATACAAACATTTACTACACAGCTTGATTTCCTTTAAAAATAACCTTCAATTGGCAATGAACTGAGACACTTAAAGCTTTCATTAAGGAAAAAACACAAAAAACCAAAGACTAATGAAAATATTAAGTGGTAAGAACACAAATAAAAGAGGACGCACGTGAAGACAATGTTTGAGTAAAAAACGCTAACGATGGAAGAGCACGAGGAATACGAGGAAGGGAAGCCGTTACCTCATCTCCTCCTTTGTGCTGTGGCATGAACGGGATTTCCTGACCAGGGCACAAGTAACTCGTCTGCATTTTATATTAATTTAGGCTTCCCAGTGTCTCACAATATAACCTGAGGGGTCTTTTAAAAATTTCTATAAAATGTCAGCAGAGTCACAAACAAGGAAATTCACCATATATTGTTCCTCACACACTTTCTCTTTGATCTTTTTCAATTAGGTTGTGTGTCGTGTGCTTCAGCTCTTTGGGGAAAGTATTTTAAGTACATGGATAATTAACAAAACAGTATATTAATTTAATGACGCAGTAATACTGGCCTGTTAGATTTAGATAGCAACTTGCCTAGTTGAATTAATTGAATGAACTACATAAACAGTAGTATTTAAACAGTGCATAAACAGTGCATTTATATCAGAATACATTAATAAAACAGTAAATAAGTTTCGAATAAGCCACTTTTGATAAAATTAAGAGCTAATTATAATTGGTTTAACTTAACTCTAAGCCTCAACAAAATCACTGGAGGTGGTCAAGTGAAAGAGGAAATGCTGAAGTGATGCCAACGGAACAAGCAGGACAAAGCCCCCTGAGCCCAGCCTGGACTTGGGACCGTCTCCCCTGAGCGCTGGCTGCCCGCGGGTTTAAGGGAAGCGCGGCGGGGAGGTCCCAGGAAGGATACGGTCAGTGCCTTGGAATATCACACAACCTTTCACCAGCTCGCCCATGATGCACCCCACTGACCAGATGTCAACTGAAAATAAAATGAAATGATGAAATTATAAAGTGCCATGAACAAAGCAAAGGTGAGGAAAAGGAACTCTAACAGTGCGCTAAACACACAAACGTGGAAGAACCGATCGCTAAGGGTGAACGTCACACAGCGGGAATGTCGTCCGCGTCCAGTGGAGCCGTCGGTGGGCAGCAACTTGGGGTTTCAGAGCCGAAGATTCTGAAACTTTACAGCTTAAAAAATGACCGAGACCCTAGGAGCAAGCAGTGCCTGTCCACCCAAAGCTGCTTCAGGCCATATCCCCTCTGCCCCGCTCTGTGGCCAAGGCAGGGCCTCCCTGTGAAGGATACAGTCTCTTCCTGGGAACAGGACCTTATGGAGGACCATTTCTGCCATGATGCACCCGACGGACCAGATGTCCACTACCAAACACCAGGTGATTAAAACCAGCAGCAGGCCCACACCTCTTTCCTCAAAGCCCCTCCCACACAAACACAGACCCCACTGGTTAAGGGGAGCTTTTGCAAACACTCACACCTCCTAAAAGACCCTTTCCTAAGCCGCCTGGTGGTGTCAGTGGGGCCTCACAGAGGCAGGCTTGCCTTCCTGGGCCCGCGTTCCTGCCCGGGCCTTAGGCAGCAGGCAGAGGCTGTTTGATGCCCCTGCTGCAGGGTGGGGGGGGGGGCAGGGGGAGGTGTCCAGGAATCTTCTCTCCCTTCCACAGGACACAAGAGAAGCCCACAGGGCGGGGTCTCTCAGGGTGGGTGCGCAGGTTACAGAACAGCTAAGTCAACCCGAAGCAAAACTCGCTTCCTGACTCAGGCAAACGTTTGGCTTTCTTTTTGACAAATTTGTGAGAAGCTAAGTTTGAAAGAGCTCTGATATTGCTAAAATAGGTTTTGATGTTTAAAAAATACATCGATTTTATGCACAAAGAACATGCATTATTCTGTTTGGGTTAAGTTCAAAGATAAGCAACACTGATCAATGGTGCTAGAAATCAGGGTACAGGCTTCCCTTGGGGCTGAGACCTGGGGGGCTGGGCGGGTGCTGGCCTGTGGCTGCGCTCCCACGGAGCGCACACGGGAAATCTGCAGACTTTCCTGTAAGTATGTTTCACTTCAATAAATACTCAAAAACATTAACTTCAAAAGGGCATGCCTCTACCTAATGGAAATAAAGAATTAACGATTTCTTACACGTGGACTGTGATAATCTGTGGGTAACAGTCCCCAGCTTGTATTCCACGCACCTCACAGGAAAGAGACAGGACTAGGACGACCACGGCCCCATCTGGAGATGCCTCGGCCTCTCCCGGCTCCGCGGGCACTCACCGTTCTCTTTGTAGCCCATGCCCAGGATGACTTCGGGCGCCCGGTAGTACCGCGTCACCACGTACGGGGTCATCATGAAGTTGGTGCACGCCGTCCGGGCCAGGCCGAAGTCCAGGATCTTCAGGGTGCAGTCTGACTTTACGACGATGTTGCTAGGTTTCAAGTCCTGGGATAGAAATGGCTTAAGTGAATAAAATGAATCAAAGCCTGCTAAACAAACCACCTCACGTGGGCAAGGACTAAGGGGTCTGTGACCACTGAAGTGCCTGACGGTGCTGCTGGAGGAGGGAGTGAGAACGGAACCCTGGCCTTTGGAAACAATGTGGGAAAATCCTACTCTCCAACTGAAATGAATACACGGACACCTAAAGAGGTCAGATGGTAGCCCTCACCCCCATGTGGAAACCTTAATGATCTATCTTTGCTTAAAACCTTGTGAGGTGGAGCTGGCTGGGCTGAGAGCCAGGGGTCCGTAAGGCACAGGCTGCCAGTGGGTAGGGGCCATGCCACCCGGACTCTGGACCGCAGGCACGGTGAACCTGGCAGCCATGGGGGCGCTGGCTCCTGAGCAGGAGGAGGAGAGGGCAGTGAGAGATGGGAATCTCCTCCAGTTCAAGACTGAGATCAGCCCATTCCGTGGAAAGTACAGTTTAACAGCAGGCCCAGCAATCAGTGCTGGAACTCTGTCCTAGGGGCACCCCCAGCAGGGACAGATGGGCTGGGAAGGATGTGCGGGTGGGCGGCTGCTGGACTGGCTACGCCTGGCACCAAGCGGCAGTGCCGTGACGGTGGCTGGTCCGACAGCTGCTGCAGCGCTAACCAGCACTGCGTTTGAGCACCTCCTCAGCCGGCAGCCTCAGAACCTCCTCACGGATGTTGAAAATCACCCCAAACTGCTTGGCTAACGTAGGACCTCACCCCCGGGTGGGCAGCACGAACACCCCTACAGGGATCCCACAGCAAAGAGCTGCATGGAGGGAGTGCTCCCTGGTCCTCTCGTGCTGGGTGCAGACCTGCTGCACGCAGACCTGCTGCACGCATGACCCAGGCCTTGGCAGGCACTGGTCCCTTGGGAGAAGAGGGAGGTGTCATGTGGAAACCTTGGCTTTGACCACTTCTTGGGTTGTATGCTTTGGCTTTGCTCCCCACCAGGCTTTCCCCGTTGGGACTGGCATATAAAGCAGCTTGGAAACACGAGCAAGCGCGTCACATTAGTAAAAGACAAACTGAGGGCCAGGCGTGCGGAGGGGCCGGCACACTGGGCACCTCCACTGTGCAGCTGCTCGGGGACCTGCAGTCACTCCCGTGCTTGTCGGGGCCCTGCCCCGCAGTTACTCGCTGGGCTTCTTTGGAGTGGTGGGGAGACGATGATCCTTTACACAGGAAAAAGCCTCACCTTGCCAGTCGCCTATATTCAAGGCGACTGTCCTGTGTTCTTGAGGGTCATGAGTTCAGTCATCCCTTCTCCCAGATACAATGTTTGGCCTTTTAGAATGTGCATGTTCTCTCGAAGTAGCTGTTTGGGGTTTTGTTTTGAGTCATCAGAAGTGGGCCCTGAACAGTGTATGCTGACTTCTACAACTGTCTAAAATCTCAAAGATACTGTTCCATTCTAACCCAGAGCCAAGCTTCCAGCAGTGGGTACCATGTGCTCTTGGGTTTCTTCTCTGGGGGTATTGGGGACACTTGTATACCTATGTGTGAGCCCTGTTTTAAACAGAAATTCTGACTTAGTTGTCCTGGAGGACTTCATTCTCATCACCTAGAAAAACTGCAATCAACCGTCCAGATATGAGACTCAGACTCAGGACCAACAGACCCGTTGGTGTGAGGCTCAGGGAGGGCGTGGGTGAGGGGTGCAGCCTGTGAAAAGCACTGACTGGTCACCATGACGAAAACCACAATGGGCTCTAATCCAAACCCAGCTACACTCCTGGGAGGTCAGGGGACCGGACAGGTGAGGGTTATGGTTGGTGAAAGAAAACCACACCAGTAACCTTACACTTCAAATTTTTTAAAAAGTCGACAAATAGAGATCTAATCGTACAATTTCAACATACAGAGATAAACACTAAAACAACAGCTAAAAGAAGTGAAAGAGCTTGCTTCTGGGGAGAGAGAAAAATGAAGGAGGAGTTGGGGACTCTGCTCTTTTTTAAATAAACATTCGTAGAACTATTTGACCCTTGATTAAAATAAAAAACAAATCAACCAGGTAATTCAACAAGTTGAGGACAATTATGTACAAGATGAACGCATTTTTGAAACACAAGTTAAGAAAGACGTAAGTATAAACGGATACACCGGTTTCAGCTTTTGTAGGAAGTCTGCATCTGTAGGAAGTGAGGAGGGAACACCCCGCCTGGCACAGGCTACCTTTAGGTGGCAGTGTAGTGCTCGGGGACTTCCGTTTCTTTTAACTTTTCAAATTACGTAAAGTAAAAAGTGGTGGGATTATGATTTATTTTTAAATAACTAAAACTTTACACAGGTGTAAAGCCATCTTACTGAGCAAAACTGAAAATGTGAATGAGTGCCTGGCACTGACCGAGAGTGTGAACCTGAGTGCCTGGCACTGACGGTCAGTGTGAGCCTGAGTGCCCGGCACTGACGGACAGTGTGAGCCTGAGTGCCTGGCACTGCACCCAAACAAAGGATGGGTGGGTTAGCAGACTAAAGGTTAATCTCACTTCCTTACCTCTCCGGACCTGAAAGAGGGGTGAGGTGGGCACACAGGGCCTTTCAGTTTTGTTTTATCTGCCTCTCCCACAGGAGCATGTGGCACTTTCGCAGGTGGGAAGCCTGGTCAGCATCACAGGGTGGGAGCGGGATGGAGAGCTGGCCCACGGAACTGTCTGCTCAGGTCTTCTCGGGTTTCCGTGCACCACCTTCAGACCGTAGCTGCCCTCTGGCCAGCAGCTGTGGGCCTGAGCTGCAGGGTCTGCACACCCCTAACACTGGCCCCTGTTGGCGGCAGCTCTCACCAGGTCCCAGCACTGGACAATGGTGCTTTCCCACAAATCTCTGGGCTCGAGGGGGAGGAAACAAGGCAAACCCTTGCCTTTTACAAAATTAATAAGCCTTAACATAATAATCTGGGCACTTATTCCAAAGCATGAATTTAATATAAAATGTACTTAAGAGATATTAAGGATGCCTTAATTTGTATAAATATCTATGAAAACTTTAGGAAGGCAAGTACAAAGTACGTTGGGAAATCTTCATTTTTAATTTTAAAAAGTATTCTTTTGAATGCAGACTCAACAGAATTTGTATTATGTTAACTGAACGCTGGGTGGCAGCAGAGGCTTCATTTTACAAAACTGCTCCCCGGTCAGGAGTCAAGTGCTCCTCAGTGAGTCTGCCAGGCCTGGACAGGCCCTGGGAGGAGCAGGGATGCCTCCCACACGCTGGCCTCAAGTTGCAGACCTGAGGCTCATGACAGGGTCAAGGGCTGGGCCCTCTCTGAGTGGGTGGGCTCTGCCACCACGGAGACCGCCATTCAGCAGCTGTGATGGGACCAACCTTTCCCGGCATCTAGTGGGTCTACTGCACCATCGAAAATCTGTTTTTCTCTGTACAGATAAGCTTCATTGTTCTTATCTCACTGTCTCTCTCTGCATACAGATTTAGTTCCAAGAAACGACAATTTCTTGATGTTGAAATATAATATCTAAAGAGTCTGTGAACAGAATTAAGATGGTAATAATTTAGAGAATGCTATAAATGATTCCAATAAAATTATATTGTTTCTACCTCTAATCTCACTCAGCATTTTAGTTGTTTCAAAACTTCTATCATGGTGCTTTGCTTATACAGCAATACAAGTCAAAAAAATAAAAACTCACACAACCAGCTTAGAAAATTCCACTGAATCTCCCTGGGTTTTAACTGTTACTTCCTGACAGTGCAGGCAACTGTTCTCCAGTCTTAGTCCAGCCAAGAGGCCCGCCCGGGCAGGTGCTGGAGTGGCAGAACGTTTCAATAGAAGAAACAGATATGCGGGCCATCGTTTACACAGGATTCCTCAAACTCCTGTATCATCTACTACTTGGCCTCTAATTTTCCCCCATCCCAAATCTAATCCCTTGATTAATCAAAAATGGGATTTCAAATACTGCAAGAACAGTAACAGGCGAATATGGGTAACAGCACATGGGCGTTCTCTGTCCTACTTTTCTGCAGTGTGGGGCTGAGCGCCGGGCACTGCCCTGCATCTGCTGGGCCCACGTGTGCCCAGGCCAACCGGGCGAACACGTCTTCTGATCTCAACCATGTTTGGAAACTCCACACAATCCCATAGTTTATGTGGCTTGTCAACACTGACATATTTTTTTTTAAATTAAGTTCTGGAACTTCCGGCCAAGATGGAGGCATAGGTGGAAACACTGTGCCTCCTCGCACAACCAAAATTAAGGACAACAAAGATTTAGAAACAAAAACATGACCAGAACAGACAGAAAACTGAACTGTATGGAAGTCCGATAACCACTTAACCAGACCAGTAAGAGGGGCGGAGTCAGCGGCCAGTGGAGAGGGATTGTGGCAGGAAAAGGCAGTGGCTGCCAGACCTGGGAGTGCAGGTGGCGCAGTGCTGACTATGGTCACCCATTCGAGTGCAGATAAACTAGGCAAAAACGGGTAGTGAGACAGACTGCATGACCCAGGGCCTCAGCAACAGGAAATAAAGCCTAAAAGCACCAATGGAAAAGGTGCCCGCTTGTGGGAAGTGGCAGAGGGGACTGAAATCCAAGAGCGTGGAACAAGCGCCACTGCTCCCTCTCTGACCGTGCCTCCACATACAGCCTCACAACCAAGTGACTGGGTTGCCCCACCCTGGTGAACACCTAAGGCTCCGCCCCTCATAGGTAACAGGCTCGACCTCACCAAAAATGGCTCAATCAGAACAAATCATAGCCCCAGAGACAATACTTTTAAGAAGCCAAGAGATAGCCAACCTATCAGGTACACAATTCAAAACACTGGTGATCACGATGCTCACAGAACTGGTTAATTTGGTCACAAATTAGATGAAAAAATGAAGGCTACATTAAGCAAAATGAAGGAAAATGCACAGGGAACCAACAGTGATGGAAAGAAAACTCAAACTCAAATCAATGGAGTGGACCAGAAGGAAGAAACATTCAACCAGCACAGAATGAAGAAACAAGAATTCAAAAAAAAAATGAGGAGAGGCTTAGGAACCTCCAGGACATTTTTAAATGTTCCAACATCTGAATTATAGGGGTACCAGAAGGGGAAGAAGAAGAGCAACAAGTGGAAATGTTACTTGAACAAATAATAAAGGGGAACTTCCCCAATCTGGCAAAGGAAACAGACTTCCAGGAAATCCAGGAAGTTCAGAGAGTCCCAAAGAAGTCGGACCCAAGGAGGAACACACTAAGGCACATCATAATTACATTACCCACGATTCAAATGAAGGAGAGAATCCTAGCAGCAAGCGAAAAGGAGACAGTTACCTACAAAGGAGTTCCCATCAGACTGTCAGCTGATTTCTCAAAAGAGACCTTATAGGCAAGAAGGGCCTGGAAAGAAGTATTCCAAGTCATGAAAGGCAAGGACCTACATCCAAGATTGCTCTATACAGCAAAGCTTTCATTTAGAATGGAAGGGCAGATAAAGTGCTTCTCAGATAAGGTCAAGTTCAAGGAATTCATCGTCACCAAGCCCTTATTTTATGAAATGTTAAAGGGACTTATCTAAGAAGAAGAAGATAAACAATATGAACAATGAAAGGACAGCAAACTCACAGTTATTAACAACCACACCTAAAACAAAAGCAAACTAAGTAGACAGCTAAAACAGGAGTGGAGCCATAGAAATGGAAGAGATCACATGAAAGGTTAGCAACAGGGGAGTGGGAGGAGGAGAAGGGAGGAGAAGGTACAGAGAATAAGTAGCATAGACGGTGGGGAGAAAATAGGGGGAGGGCAAAAGTAGTGTGGGAGATGTAGAAGCTAAAGAACTTATGACACATGGATATGAACTAAAGGGGGGAATGTGGGTGAGAAGTGGTGTGCAGGGTAGATGGGAATGAAGGGGGGAATGAAGGGGGGAATGGGACAACTGTAATGACCTAATCAATAAAATATATTTAAGAAATAAAAATAAAAATAAATTTTAAAAAGGTACAGGGAATAAGAAGCATAATAGTGGGTACAAAATAGACAGGGGGAGGTTAAGAATAGCATAGGAAACGGAGAAGCCAAAGAATTTATATGTACAGCCCATGGACATGAACTAAGGGTGTGGGGGGAATGCTGGAGGGGGGGTTGCAGGGTTGAGGGGGATACAAGGGAGAAAAATTTGGGACAACTGTAATACCATAATCAATAAAGTATACTTCACAAAAAAATAAGTTATTTTGTGTTTGGAAGATTTTGACAACAAACGATTGTGATTTAAAAATAAAATGAGCCCTGGCTGGTGTAGCTCAGTGGATTGAGCGTGGACCTGCGAACCAAAGGATCGTGGTTTGATTCCCAGTCAGAGCACATGCCTGGGTTGCAGGTCAGTTCCCAGCAGGGGACGCACGAGAGGCAACCATACATTGATATTTCTCTCCCTCTCTCCTTCCCTGACCTTCTAAAGATAAATAAATAAATAAATCTTTAAAAATAAAATGAATATGGCATCACTACTTACTCGATGAATGATACCGGCTGAATGAAGGTGTTTGATACCACAGAGCATCTGGTAAAGAAGGTAGGACATTCTCTCGTGGTCCAACTCCATGTGAATAACCTGACATAAGTTAGCGTCCATTAATTCCATAACCAAATACCTGAGGGGAAAAAAAGACCAGCCATGTACACATAAAAATCATCCAAAATTCCTTTATGGCTATTAAACCAGAGTCTTTATGAAACAGTAATAGCTTACTTCCTAGTCAATGCACTGGCTAAAGTAAAATAACTTTTCTCTAAACATTTTATAAGGTATCTTAAAAAGAAGCAAATGTACAATGGAACTTTGTAAAAGTTTTTTAAATAAAAAAAGACAACTAGCAACTCAATGTCTTTCAAGTTAAAAACATTTTTTATGTCATAGTAAATTGAATCTCACACATCCAAGTTCTCCTATACCTTAACTTTTTTACTATGTAATCATTCTTACCAGTATAGAAGCCTGCTGTTATTTCTCTCATATTAAGAAAACCTGATTCCTGAGATGTAGAAGGAATACTGAGCAATACTGGAACAGATACAGTGCCAGGTGGGCAGTAGACTTATCAGGGCATAACTTCCAAAGTTATATAATGTCTGATCATGGTGTTGTACCCCTGAAACTAACATGGTATTGCATATTATTGGTAATTGAGAAATAAATTAATAAAAAAGACTTGACCTCATATTCCCTAACAGCTACTCTGCCCCCCTTTTTTATTCCCTTTGTAAGCAAAGCTCCCCAAAGAGGTGTCTATGCTCACCATTTCCGATTCTTCCCCCACTTTCCCTTGCTCCCGCTTTGATTAGGCTTTTGCCCCTCACCCTGCTGAAACCTTCCTCAAGACCCCCAGTGACTCCCACGTTGCTAAGTCCTGATGGACAGTGACCTTCTCTTGCCCTGTGTCTTGCCTGTGGCACGTCGGGGCTTGGTGCTTGGCCTCCGTGTCTGGGACAGTCTTGGCAATCTCCTCAGGCCTCTGGTCTCAAGGCTTTAAATACCATCGACAGACCACCAACTACATATTCGTACTTCAACTCACACCTCTCTCCAGGCTCATTTACCTAACTCCCACTTCACGGTTCCACTCGAGGGCCCAACAGACACCTCGAAGTCCCGTCCAGGGCAGAGCTCCCACGTGCACCCGTGCGTGCTCTCCCCTCAGCCTCCCCACCTCGGTTGAGAGCATTTTCACCCTCGGCTCGGGCTGAGCTCCGGGAGCCATGCCCGGTGCCTCCCGCTCTCTCAGCACACGTCCTCAGAGGGAGCGCGCGGTTCCACCTTCCGAACACTGTCAGCACCCAGTCTCACCCCTCGACCCACATTAGTACCCCTCTGGTCTAAACGAAGCCACGTAGCCTCTCCCCTGAATTGCTGCAGTCACTGCCCAACTGGTGGTCTGTGTCCCTACAACTTATGGCAGGTTCTCAAAACCTAGAAACCAAAGTTATTCTTTAAAAATGGAAGTCAGGTAAGCTCCTCCCTCTGCTGAAAGTCTTACTCACTTGCCTTTGAATAAAAGGAAATCCTTCCAGGGTCTGGAAGGCGAACAGTGCCTGGCCCCATCCCTTCTCCTCTGCTCCCCACACTCCAGCCCACTGGCTGCCTGCTGCTCTCAGAGCACGTCAGGCGTGCTCCTACTTCTGCTCCTTCTACTTCTGCTCCTTTGCACTGCCTGTTCTCCTATCTCAAGCCGGTCTCCCCCTAACTACCTGCAGGACTCACCTCCCCCAAGGCTTTCTTCAAATGTCACCAATCCAGGGAGGTCTTTCCCCAACCCCAGCCCTCCTACTTAAAACTCCAATCTGACTCTTAACCCCCAGCACTTTGGATCCCCCGGCCCAGCTCCACTTCCGCGGCATGGCCAAGTCCCAATATGTGACATTGTCCCTGTCTCCGTACTTCTTATGCTGATTCTCTCTCTTCCCTGGCATTCCTGCATGCTTTAGGAAGGAGAGGGACCACCAGCAATTCTTAAGTAATAAAAGAGATGTTTTTCTTGTTTTAGTTAATAAAGTATGCCAAGTCTAAGAGAGTGCAAACACAGGGCTGGCCATCAAATATTTGTTGGGTGAAGGAATACACCAATAAATTTAGAATAAATTCATATTTCATTTGTTAGTAAAATAATTCTATTTCAGATTTTGGAGATGCACAATATTTAACGCTTAAGTATTTCAAATAATAATTGTAAACATCTGAACCCTACGATCCTGGCTTTTGAGGAACTGGAGAAAAATATTTTTATATTTCGGTAAAGCAAATCAGTGGCATTAACAGTCACTGTCTGCTCTGAAGTACTGTTTCCAGTCATCCCGCATCTGGTCAGGAGATGAGCGCCATCTAGGCGCAGACGGTTGGAGATTATTATCCGTTTCCCTAAGAGCTCTCCTCCACAGAGAAAAGCGGCTAAGGGAGCATTAAGCATGTACTGTTGTCCAAAGGAAGAAAAGAAAACGAGCGCAGTCACTCTCACAAGTAAAGAAGCAGCGACTTTGTTTCTAGACGTTCAGTCTTTGGTGCGGTGTGTTACTACAAAGAAAGGGTACTTACACGTCTTGAAATTCCTCGAGAGTTTTTTGTGGTGTAAACACATTTAACAAACTAATTATCTGAAAAGAAAAAAATAGTTAAACCTCAGAATGTCAGAAGACCCTAAAAGTTAAGTTTAATATATCAAAATTGGAAAAACTACAGCAGAGCTCATTATTTATTGTTATTATCAATATTTTTAACAAAACCATTCTATTACATGGTATTTGAAAAAAGTTAGATGATCAGGATTCTCACCTTGGAAATAAGATGTACTTTTAAATCAAATCACTTCTGGGTGTCCCTAATTTATTATTTTATTATTAAGAATTTATTATTGCCCTGGCTGGCGTAGCTCAGTGGATTGAGCATGGGCTGTGAACCAAAGGGTCACTGGTTCGATTCCCAGTCAGGGCACATGCCTGGGTTGCAGGCCAGGTCCCCAGTGGGGGGCGTGTAAGAGGCAACCACAGATTGATGTTTCTCTCCCTCTCTTCCTCCTTCCCTTCCCCGCTCTCTAAAAATAAATAAGTAAAATATTTTTTAAAAAGAATTTATTTTGAAGAATTCTCACCCTTAATGTCTTTCTAACTCTGAACATAAAGTAGAAATTATGGGCAGAAAAAACACAAAATAAAGCAATATGCTAACTTTGAAAATTTAAATACTATGTGCAAATTTCTAAAAAGTTTTGAAATATGAAGGCTGAGCTCGTATCTCTGGTATAAGAAAGATGAAATGCCTCAGAGCATTCTAGACGCGGCCCCAGTGCTGCTTGGGCATCAAATGTGCATCCTCAACCATTTCAAATGACCTCAGGAGAGGGAAATCACTCAGCAGACAGAACTGGGGTGGCTGGCCAGCCAAGGAAAAAGTATAACTGGCTCTACTCTTCAATCTTTCTTTACACCAAGGTAAACTTGGAATGGAACAAAGATTTAAGCCCAAGTCACAAAAGCATAAAATGTGGACACACATTTCTGTAATCCTGGTATAGAAAAGCCTTTTGTCAGCATGGCAGGAAATCTAAGAGATTTGATTCTATTAATCAACCCAACAAAAATAAAATTGGTAGGGCAAAGGCAACCTGAGCAAAGTCAAATGGAAAAGAAAAAGTGAGGGTCAGCAGGTTGACCCACACGAAGGTCTCCTGTAGTGCCTGTGGAAGAGGCCAACAGCCCAGGAGAAAAATGGACAGAGGCCATGGAAGAAAACTCTCAAATGAAATAAAAGGGAAGAAATTTAACCTCACAAATAAAACACGTCTTTGCTCATCTGCCAGACTGTTAAACAGTGGTAATACTCTCAATGAAAGCACATAGCTGACAGTCTTCCTTGAGGTGAATTTGCCAGCATGTATTGAAGTCAGAAGTGTGCACACTTTTGGGCTCAGCACTCGTGGTCAAGAAATTCAGCTGGATGAGTGAGTAAAGATGTGTGTGAGGGGATGCTCATATCTGGAGCATCCAAGGAAAAACTGGAGACGACCTACAACTCCAGTAACAGGTGATAACAGGTTAAATAAATGACTGTGCGTCTGTCCCAGGAAGACATTTAAAAAATGGTTTCTGTCTACATTCATTAACCTATGTGAGACCCAGAGGCATTCCCTGGGGGCAAAGGGCAGGATGCACAGTCATGGAGTTGGTCTTGTTCATGTGTGTGGGAGCTCACGTGTGCACCATGATGCTCACCAAAGTGTCAATGACAGGGATCTGTGCAGGATGGAAGTCAAGGATTTTGCTTTCTTGTTCACGTGGTTTGAACTTTTAAAAATAATAAGCATATTTTTGTAGCCTGAAAACAATTTTTAAAAATAAGTAAGTAAAATAAAGCATGCTTCAGAGAAATTAAAAACGAACTGAAAGCACAGACTCAAAAGAACGGTTCACCACAAAGACCCAGCATAAACGTCAAAACATTAAGAGTAACCTCAATCACCCGCCACGACAAGAAGAGGTCACAAGGGGGATCTGCCTTTAAAGGCCCTTCCTGACGCAACATTTCAGGATTTATAACGTGGTAAGGCTATGAAAGAACGCTCAGAGACCAGCGCTCAATCTGCTAAGCCTCCCCAGCCAGGGCTAAATGGTTATTTTTAACACTAGGTTACCCTAGGTCTGGATTCAATGTGACCCACAGGATTATCACACCACTAACTGCATTCAAGTATACTGAAGAAATACAGACATAACTTACATTTTTATGATTGACACATTTTAGGAGCACAAGTTCACGATAAGCTCTCTTTGCATGAGTTTGATTTTGAAAAGGCCGGCTTAGTTTCTTGACTGCAACATTTATCCCAAGAACTGTATCAAAAGCAGCACTATAATTAGGAAATATAACCAGCAATCCATTAGAATGATTTTGAAAATACAACAATGCAGTATGTACAAAGCATGATCCTTTTTAATGAGTAACAAACAAGGAAAAATCTTTCTGCTTGTTTCCACCTGCGGGACTTCTGTGCGTGGAGAGCCAGGTGAACTGGCTCAGGGTACGGGGCAGACCGCCGCCCCGCAGAGACAGGGCTCGGCAGTCCTGGGCATTCAGGCTTCTCACCGTATTAGCTGAGATAACTACATTCAGAATCAAGGAATTTAACGCACAGCATGTAACATCAAGAAATGAAATATTCAGTTTAAATATGCCAGTAAATTGGAACAAAGCCCCTGGTTATCACAGGATAAACTATCTTTCAGAATATATCACAGTGGAGGGAATGGTTGAGCTCATGGAAGAAAACAATAAACTTAAGTTTTGATTGAGTGTGTTTTTCCCAGAAAGAATCTAAAAACAGAAGCCAAAAATCTCAGCTCATGGTAAACTCCAAGATACAAAATCCCTAATGTAAGTAATTGCTACATATAAAATTCTACAAGAAACTGCCTCATACTAGTATAGTAACCATAGAATCTTCTAGAACCTGTGTTTCTACCATCTCCAGTTCCTAGTTGAAACTGGTTCATTTCCCTAGAAAGAGGAAAGACAGACAGAAAAAACTGAGTGGACCAACTGCACATTTTGTTCTAATTTCAAATGAGTTCTAATAGCACCATTCGAGTTATTTGACTATTTTTTGGCTCTCCATCAGGGGCTGCGAGCTGCCAAGGACCACCTGGAAACACGAGCAACATCTAGAGTACTGTTTCTATTTCTTTATCCTACTCAGTTTACAATATGGCTCACACTTACTCAATTCTTGAATAGTGTGTTTTTGCCAAAATTCCCTAACTTTAATTCAACCTGCTTTTAAATTGAAGGCTGAAGCATTTGGTTAAGAACGGTTAGAAACTTCATGAACCCCGGAATCATTTTTTCTCTAGTTCAGTTCACATTGTGTGTACATGTTTACACATAGGTAAATTCACATGTCCCTACATAAATGCATTATTCACATGAATTATGTTATGTTATTATTTTTCTTTAACATAAAATGTTAAAGAAAAATCTACTTGTGAAACAAAACAATAATTAATGTACTCATATACATGTATATTTGTACCTATATTTCTCAGGCTCAGAAACATGACAAAAGACACATCTTTTTTGGTCTCATTTCCGTCTGAAATGAGCTAAACGGACCAACTCTGAGCTGCAGAGCAGACACACACTTCCCTGCTCCTGGCTTCCACCCCAGTGGTGGCTACCTTCCCAGTCTCACTTCTTGCAGTCACTTCTACATTCCAATGAACATACTTTTATCACTATTTCCTCATCTATCAGCTTGAGAAATTATCTATTCATTCCCCATTATAAAAACAGAGAATTTAGTCACTTTCTGGAAACCTCAACTCCTCCCAGGTCTTTGCTCTTGTGTTATTTTCAGCTCTTCCTTGTTACCCGTGTAACTTTTTTTTTTAACTTTTTAAAAGATTGTATTTATTTATTTATTTATTAATAAAAATATTTTTAAAATCTTTATTTCTTGTTTTTCCCAATTTTTTTATTTAATTATTTTTCAAGTACAGTTTTCTGTCTGTTACCCGTGTAACTTTAAATCACATGCCCGAACTTCTGTTCCATCAACCTCCAAGGACCCTCTTGACTCCCCGGTGTGTAAGATGAGATTTCTAGTCCACGTCCTTTTCCTCCAGCTCCCTACTCTCTTTCCTCCAAATGTCTGGCTTCTACCGCCAAACCTGATAACTCTCTATAATTAAGTCTTCTGTGTTTCTCACTTAGGATGTGACAATACCAATTAGAAAATCATTTAAATGAAAATAGGAGTATTGAGAGGTAAGTAAAATTACTGTAAATATTCTGTCAATATATAACTTAAGCTACTAAAAGAAAATCACAACATTGTTTTATACATAATATAGCATGAAAATATCATTATATATAATTGTATAGTATTAGGAGTTATATATCCATTAAAAATGACAAATATACTTAGTTTAAGGTAACTTCCAGTTTATTTTTTAAAAATAATTTTATGGAGATAAGATTCACACAGACATAAAATTAACCATTTTAAAGTGAACAACTCAGTGCTGTTCGACGCATTCACAATCTTGTACCGTCAATCACTATGTCAATGTGAACGCCAAAGGGTCCCAGCACCTCAGATAGAAACCCCACACCCAGTAAGCATGTGCTCCCCAGGACTCCTTCCCTCCCGCCCCTGTGGACTGCCTCTATGGATTCCCTGCTTTGGGTACTTCACACCCATGGACTCATGCCACCTTTCGTGCCTGGCTCCTTTCCCTTGGCAGGGTTTTAAGGACCACCCACGTTGCAGCATGGATCAGGGCTTCATTCCTTTCTGTGATTAATCTTCCACATATGTATATTACACACTCTGTGTGTCTCTTCGTCCACTGATGGACATTTGGGCTTTTTTTTACCTTTTGGCTACTGCAAATAGTGCTGCTATAAACATCTGTGTACAAGTCTCTGTTTAAACAATTGTTTCTAATTCTTTTGGGTATTTATCTAGGAGCATTTAATGGGCCATATGGTAATTTTAAATGTAACCTGTCAAGGAACCTCAAAATGTTTTCCACAAGCAGCTGCACCAGTCTATATTCTCACCAGCAATGTACAGGGTTCTAATTTCTTCACGTCTTTGTCAACATTTGTTATTCGGGTTTTGATTATGGTCATCCTGGTGGGTGTGAAGTGGTGTCCCGTTGCGGTTTTGATTCACATTTCCCAAATGACTAATGACCAAGCGCCTTTCCATGTGTTTATTGGCTATTTGTGTGTCTTCTTCGAGGAAAAGGCCTATTCAAATCCTTTGCCTTTTTTTTTTTTACTGTTTTTCTTTTTGTTGTTGAGTTGTAAAAGTTCTTTATGTATTCTGGATACTAGACTCTTATGAGATACCCTACCTGTGAATACTCTCCCATTTCGTAGGTGGTTTTCTCCCTCTCACGATAGTGCCCCTCGTTGCACAACTTGATGAAGTCCCATGTGTTTCTTTTATTGCTCGTGCTTCTGGTGCCATTTCTGAGGATCCAGAGTCACGAAGTTTCCCCCTATGTTTTCTTCCAAGAGTTTTACGGGGTTAGCTCTTATACTTGGGGTGCTGGCCCAATTCTCGTTGACTTTACCCACGATGTGAGACAGAAGTCCAGCTCCCCTCCTTTGCATGTGGATGTGCCCGGCTTGAAGAGACTGTTCTCTCCCCACTGAATAATCTTGGGGCCCTTTTTGAAAATCAGGCCACAGGTGTGTGTGGGTTTACTTCTGTGCTCTCAGCTTTAAAATTTTTTTTAAAGAACTTCTTTTTATTATTATTATTTATTTATCTTTAGAGGGGAAGGGAAGGAGAGAGGGAGAGAAATATCAATGTATGATTGTCTCTCATGAATCCCCTGCCAGGAACTGGCCTGCAACCCAGGCATGTGCCCTGACTGGGAATCGAACTGTGATCCTTTGGTTCATAGGCCAGTGCTCAATCCACTGAGCCACACCAGCCAGAGCCCTAAATCTTTAAATCAATTCTTATCTTCCTATCCTATAATTCTACCACTGCTTTTGCCAGAAGAGATACAGTTTATAATGGCATATTAGGAACTTTAACGTCAAAATTACAACTTTGAAATGAGAAACACACATCCATAATGAACATTCATAATTTCATTATTAAACATTCTTTAAAAAATAAATATTCTTTTAAAAAGAGACAGTGCCTAGAAGTAGCATAGGCAAACTGAAAATCAAAACCAATCTGCAAAACAGCATTTTATAAAGTAGCATGGAATTTTATTGTTACTGAAGTCATGTGTAATGAAGTCATCAATTTTAACTGCCTATCCTTTGTACAACCTTCTGTTTTACCATTAATCATGAACTTGTAGTCAGTGTCTCAGTGTAGGTGTTACATGAAATGTCCTTGGTGTCAGCCTTGCAGAATTACCTGTGTAAAATCACCATGCAATTCCAAATATGAGATGGATTTAAAATCAAAAGAACGTTTTATCACATAGAAGTTTTTATTAATATCAAAACGTCCTAACAGGAGCTACTCACTGACTATACAACCTCCCAGGGCACACCGGGTTTACGTGCCAGGATGGCGTGTTATCACTCAAAAGTTAAGATCACCCCTATTTTAGACACAGGCTGGGCATTCCTTCCAAACAGCCTCAGTTTGCCCAGGGAACTCTGAACTACCATCTCCTCTTCACTTGCAGGCCTCCTGCCGCCTAGGCCAAAGAAAACAGCCCACTTCCCTGACCACATGCCACTACAAGAGAGGCTCAGTTACAGTGCTGGTGAAGAGTCTCTAAACGCAAGGTCTCTAAGGGAAGCAAACCTCTACCACAACATTCATGAGCTCTCTTTCACCTCGAACCCCCTGCTACCAGCTGTAAACACTGGGTGTTTAGCTTCATCACAGTTTCTTTTAGATGCAAAAACAATTTTATTTTTATTGACAAAAAAAAAAAGAAAAAAACATTTTTTCCAGAAAACTAAGGGATAAGAAGTTTGGGAAGTGCTGATAATGGTAATCTAGAAAACAGGTGAAAACTTTACCTTTAGCTGGCCGGTGATGTCGCGGCAGCTGACTGTCTTACCATGCAAGAGACTAAGGTTCAGGGTCAGACCAAGGGTTCTGACGTCCTGGAGACACCAAGGACGAGACGGCCAGCCCAACCCCTCACACAGCATCCCTTCCTGGTTAATCCATGGGTGACAATGACACTGACTGGCCTCATCCTGCCAATGAAGGGCAAGGCCCTGCCGTGACGGCGCCTAGAAATGAATAGGAGTGATTGGGGATAACAGGGGGAGGGGAGAGGTGGCCAGGATGAAGAAATGAATAAAACTCCAAATTTCTGTTACAACTCACTGTCTAACCTAGTGCTTCAATATCATAATGGCAGGGGGAATGGAAAAGAAAAAAAAAGAACATAAAAGAAACAAAGAAAAACTGCTACCTATTTAATTTATGCAGCATTCTAAGAATTTGGGTCTGTGCCCTACAATCTGGCTACACATAACTAGAGCAAGAGGTTGGTTAAATTAGGCTCATAAACCTAGAGCAAAGAGAAGGCGACTTTCATCCTCGGCAGTTCTAAATTCTGATGACTTAGTTTTACTTCATTTTTATTACAAAAACAACTCAATGCACAGTACCGAAACAGACAGCACTTACCAAACAATCCCCTGGGCTCCAGAGCCAATGGGTTTCAGCTGCTGGTAACGCTTGAGCACGGTGAAAGTTGAGTCTGCCACTTGCACACTGTAAAACTGACTATCACATTTACTGTCACTCATGGTGCAGTGTCACGTGATAGATATTCCAAAGGCTGTACGGTCGTCAGATCCCTTAAAAGAAAAACAGAATGAATATGCATTCTTCCTGAACTTAGACACACAGATAGCCTAATAGTGTTTCAAATTTATTGGTACATAAAACAATTTGGCTATAAGTTCATAAACTCAGTTGGGCCAAGTTCTGAACTTAAGCAACACATGAAAAATTCAAAGACATTTCCCTAGTACAGGACCATTATGAAAGGAAGAAAATTTGAGGCCCCAGGTGATCACATTTTATAGAATTGGATTAGAAAATACCCCCTTTGGAAAAAAGAAATTCCACTAAAAAAAAGATTTTATTTATTTATTTTTAGAGAGCAGGGAAAGGGGAGAAGGAGAGAAACATCAATGTGTGGTTGCCTCTTGTGCACCCCCTACTGGGGGCTGGCCCGAAACCCAGGCCTGCGCCCTGACTAGGAATTGAACCAGCAATGCTTTGGTTCACAGGCCCACACTCAGTCCACTGAGCTACACTAGCCAGGGTGAAAATGCACATTTTTTTCTAGCAACAAATAGACTATGAGGTCTGTCCGGAAAAAGCACAACCATTGTTAGTACACTTAGCACAACATCTCTGTAACCTGGCAGCCAAGGAGTGAACAGAATGTGGCATGTGTGAACAATGATGTACTGTACTAGTACAGTACAGAAGATGTACAGTACAGTACATCTTCACTGTACTAGTCTGTGGGGGCAGTAGACACTGAGTGAGCGTGTCTGTGTGACCATCATATTCAAAATGACTGAGCAAGTAGAGCAACAAATCTGCATCAAATTTTGTGTTAAACTTGAACATCCTTCTGCAAAAACTATTGGGATGATAGTTTCAGAGGCTGCAGCTGTGGGCAACTGGTGATTGGCAGCTTTATCATGACAATGAGCCTGCTCATGCATCATGTCTCGTGCAGAGTGTTTTGGCAAAACATCAAATCACCCAGGTGACTTAGCTCACCTACAGCCCAGACTTGGCCCCCTGTGACTTCTGGCTTTTCCACAAACTAAAATCACCTTTGAGAGGGAAGAGATTTCAGATCATCAGTGAGAACCAGGAAAATACAATGGGGCAGCTGATGGCGACTGGGAGAACTGTGTGAGGTCCCAAGGTGCCTACTCTGAAGGGGACTGAGGTATCACTGTCCTACGTACGGTGTTTCTTGTTTCTCGTATCTTCTTCAGTAAATGTCTCTATCTTTCATATTACATGGATGGACACTTCCTGGACAGGCCTCGTGAGTCACTACGTGATTCTCATCATTTGGCTTCCTGTGGGACCCGCTTACAAGAAGCTGTCTCAACCAGAGAGGAGGCACTGTTTCAAATAAACATGCCTACAATTCCTGCAGAAAAACAAATGGACCAGTCTTCTCTGAAGTCCAAAAATGCAGGTTGAAGTGATGAACCAGAAAGCAAGCCCTACATCAGGGTGATGGAAAGGGAGAAGCTGGAGAACAGCAGGCCGTCAGAGGCCTGGGGACACGGGTATGCCGTGTCTGCTCACAGGCGTGGTCCTGCCTGGTACGAGTGCTCAGGAGATGCCCCTGTCCCCGCACCCACATCACTAGAGGGAGACCAGTAACATGGACGCCACGATATTCACTCATGCGGCCTGAGTACAGCCTGGCAGCCTGGGAACAGCCTTCCCAGACTTTGGGCGGAGGCTGACGGGCTGAGATGCCCACTCTGCAGGAGCTCCCATGATTTTAAACAGAAATCGCCAGATCACTACTCTTATTTTCACGGTTCCCTGGTTCTTGTTTGGGAATTTTACTAAAATGTCAGGAAGCTATTTAAGTTTGTCCTTTTTTTTTTTTTAAAAACAGGTCAACAATTAAATCATAGAGCTGAACATTCTATACTGTTTAAAATCACAGAATTTAAACCTTATTCTATCCCACCAGGAAATTCCTGCCTGTTTGCTGTAGGATCTAATATTTAATGTCTGTCCACTGAGTGATCTAGAGTGATGTCTAGGATTTCCATCAAACATGAAAATAAGATGATTGATGACAGGTCTAAACAAGGAATTTGAATCAAATGAATGGTCTCTCTGGCTGACCACTGCTTCACGTTCTTACTGTCCACAGGCACAGCTGTCAGCACCACCAGCCTCTGCAACCGAAGGCCACGCACCCCACCAGGCGCAGCTCGGGGAGGCCAACCCCGCACATGATGCGAGGAGCCACCACACCGCTCACGACACGGCAGGGGACCAAGTCACACTGGCGTAAGGAGGGTCCCTGTGCTCCGGGAGGACAGGGGCAGGCTTGTCTTGCTTACCCAGGCTTCCTACACCCACAGGGCATTCAACAGACCTTTGCTGATCCAATCTCTAACATGGCATTTGATGATGTCCTCCTCACAATGCTGCTCCATTTTACTTGCATCTTGAAAGAATATCCTCTTTTAAAGATTCATTTATTTATATACAATGCCACTCAACATTTGTAGGGTGCCTTTCACAACAAGTCATGTAGGAGATACATAGCAGCAGCTAGGAATCTGTCTTGAAGCAGCGCAGAGCTCACGACGAGGCGGGGGGAGTGTGAGGAGTGAATTCATTATCCCAAAATACAAGCTACAATGAGGCGAGGCCATGAGTGAAACGTAACCAAGGCGCTCTACCCACAGGTGGGAGTGGGGGAGATGAGGAGAGCTTCCTGGGGGAGGTGGTGTCTGACCTCGCCCATCTCCCCAGAGGCAGACAGCAGAGGCATAGGGCTTGAGCTGACTACTCAGACACAGTGAACTGCTCAGCTGAGCTGGTTGGGTACAAATACAAAGGGTCAGAGGCAGACCTGGCAAAAAGGCGGGCAGCCACTTCAACCTGCTGTTTCTCTGCCACACTGTAAGACATCAGCAATGCTGGTCATTCATGAAGCATGTCCTGAGCACAGCTGTGGGCAAGGTCCTGTGCCTGAGCAGCCAGCGTGCCTGTCCTCAGCGAGCTCACAGAGAGTGCACACTGTGGGCACACTCAGAAAGAGACACAGGGCCAGAAAAGCCCTAAACCCAGGAGCGTGGAGGTTTGGGGTGCGGGAAGGAAAACAGCATATGCAAAGAGCTGGAGATGCCTTTGAGCACGATGAGTCATTTGAGATTTGGTTTTGCTGGGTAGTGGGGGAAGGAAGCTGGAGAGAGAAAATGAGGCCTGGTCTCCAGGGGTCTGGCCACTGCTGGGAGCAGCCTGGGCCTGAGGGCTGTGAAGCCACCAAAGCACATGAGGCCCATGCCCTGACTTGCTCTTCAGGAAGCTCCTTTGGGAAGCTGAGCAAGGGGTGGGTTTGAGTGAGCAGGACAGAAGATGAAGAGACCTGGCAAAAATGACTGGGTCCTGGCAGGAGGCAGAAGAGAGACGCAGGGCTGGAAGAAGAGGATGCGCAGTCCACTGCCCTCAGAGGGGATGGGAGAAATGAGGAGATGCCTCTGGAGGTAGGCAGGAGACTCGGCCAAGTCTGGAGTTCAGCCTTGGAGCCTGAGGCCCCTGTGGGACACGCAGCACAAGGGGCACAGGCTCTCAAGGCACTCCGGGACCTGCTCCTCCCATCTGTGTTTCAGTGACAGAAACCTTCCTGTCCCAGCTGGATGAATGGCTGCCCAGTGAAAGACAACATCTGGCTGCTTTCCTGGTGGGGAGGTGTGGCCAGTCACTGACTTTTAGCTAAAGAGATAAGAGCAGAAGCCACGTGTACCACCTCCAGTTCTCTCCCATCAGAAAGCTGTGTGCGGACCAGTCTGCCCCTCCCCCTGCCGCTGGCTGGGGGATGAGCAGTCACAAACTGGGAGGTGGAAGTCACACACTAGATCCCCACCAGCCAGTATTCCGCATGACCTGGTGGCACAGAGACGTCCCCACTCTGGTCCACCTGCCCACACCTAGACTGGCACAAATGAATCCTTGTTGAGCAAGCGAGGGACTCTTTCTGCTATGGCTGTTGCAACCTATAGGCTGACTGGAACGATATTAGGTTAGCTTTTGTAAGTTTGGGGAATACATTACATCATTAGGTTCAAGAATTATTAACATAACTTCATCTCAAGGTTTAAAATAATTTTAAAATTAAAATAAGTTGTCCTTCTTAGGCCGGAGGAAAAGCACCTAAGAGAAAACCCACGGGAGCCACCTTCTCTGTCAAGCTCGGGCCTCGTGAGCACAAGGGTAAGAACCTCCCGAGAAAACAGGTAATTATAGTTATTAATGAAGTCAACTCTGCTGCGATTATATGTCAACAAAATGGGTATCAACAGGGTTTTAGAAAACAGTTTACAAACTGCAAAATATAAGAATTCCTCAAGCAACATTGTTGCAACACACTGCCGCTGCACTCGCTGCCTCCATGTCCCTCCCCCGCAGGCGCTGGTTCTTCACCTCACTTGCAGCCCTGGGACCTGGGGGCCACCAGGCCAGGGGCGCCTCAAAAGCAGGGAGGCCCTGTCTTCCTTCTCCTACAGCATCACTTGATACATTTAAGGATATGTCCAATGAAAACGCTCCAATGAAAACGATCCACTGAAAAAGCTCTTGGGGACACGCCCTGCTCCTGGGTCTCTCCAGACCTAAGTGCAGTGAGTGGACATCCAGAGGGAAGGAGTCGGTGCAGCCTTTGCTGAAGGCTCTGGCTCCCGCCTGTGGCCTTCCCGCTCACTTCCCATGCTACTTCCTGAATGCTCGATGAGTGACCTGTTGTCACCCCAAATCTCTACTTCTCTAAGACTGGGCACTCTTGTAGAATCCCCTCCAACTAGAGGAGTGAACTCTACCCAGTCAGTAACTATGTACTGGTGGGGAGGAACATTCCTATCTGCTTAGAACCCAGAGTAAGAAATACTTAAAAAAAAAAGTCTCTCCAGCTCTAGTATTCTTCTGAGTATAAGCACTTTAGGTACTATAAACATAATATTGAATCTCTGGTTACTTTTAACAATTAAAAAAAAAACCTGCTCTAACTATAGCTTGCAGAGAACAGCCCCAGTCTCATGGGTACATCAACTACCACTCACTGTGTTCTCCCAACGCACATTTCCAAAGGGCCTCTTGTGTTCCAAGCAAAAGGTGGGGGCTGTTGAGAGCAAGCACCAACCAGAAAGCCCCTTCCCTCAAACTACCAACAGCGTAATTCTCATACTGCACCTAAAGTGCCCTCGGGTCCTGACAGGCTCAAGGCAGGAGCCTAGCAGATTGGCGTGAACAAGTGGATGGAGGTGTGAGTGAGAGGTAGATTTACAGGAAGGCCACCTGGAGGAGGCAAGACCTGGAGGCAAGTTTGTTCACAGCGTCAACCCAGGTAGATACGAGGCTCCTGATACTTTTATACATGCCAGTGAGAAGTATAAGCTGGTAAAAGATTTTTTGGAAGGAAAATAGGTAATATCTAATGAAAATTTCAAATGCATATGACTTTTAACCTGGCAATTATAATTCTGCACAGGTATTCAACAAATATGTGTAGATATTCAAAGATGTTTGTGCAAGGATGTTCGTAGTACTTCTTGTGACAGACAAAATATTAGAAATAACCTAATATGTACGCTTGGCAAGACTAAACAAATTATGGCATAAAAGTAAAATAAAGCCATTAAAAACAATGGAAAAAATTCAGGTACTGCTAAGAAATGATGCCTAAAAGACATAAAAGAAATAAGGTAAGTTAAAGAAGAGTACACAAAGTAAGTATCGGTTGGTGGGGAAATACACGTGCACACACACGACATGCTAGCAAGCACACAGACACAGTGGGAACGAGACTTTCACTCTTCCCACTGTAACTTCCTGGGTTTGTTTTTTGGGGGTAATCATGCACATACTTCACATAAAAGAAACTAATTAAATAAGCTCTTATAAATGAAAGGCTGCAGAGTGGCCACTCTGACCTCCACGGGGAGGATGGGCTGGGGCAGGAGGCTGGGCCAGCTCCTGGCCCACAGATGAAGGGCTCCCCGCACAGCGCCGGAGGTGCGCAGCGCCACCCCACTCTGCGGGTGAGGGCACGGCCTCTGCAACACTCGTGCTCTTCCCATTGCACTGCTCCGTATCTCCAACTGGAGTTAGAAAGTAGAGCGATGTGTCCAAGGACCGGTCCGAACCAGGCCAAGAAACACTCCCCTTTCATCCTGCTGGCTTCACTCCATTCTTTCTGCTGCTGAAGACAACTCCGTCACTTAAAGGCTCAGTTAAACCTTCCACGGCACTAAACCTTCAGAACACCCAGGATATGCAATATTTAAATTAGCTGTTGTGATCGAAAGCAAATTTCCTCAATAACCCTGTTTCAATACTTGCTAAAATTTTAATCAAGTTGTTTTTTTTCTACTTTAATTTTTTCCCTAAGACTTTTATTTATTTTTTAGATAGGGAAGGGAGAGAGAAAGAGAAGGAAAGACATATCAATGTGTAGTTGCCTCTCACACACACCTCACCAGGGACCTGGCCCAAACCAGGCATGTGCCCTGCCTGGGAATTGAACCAGCGACCCTTTGATTCCCAGGCCAGCACTCAACCACTGAGCCGCACCAGCCAGGGCCCTACTTTAACCCTTATTAAAAATATCACAGTGCCCAAACCACTACACATACCATTTAGAAAGAAAGATCCGTCCACACGAAAACCTGTGCACAGATGCTCACAGCAGCTGCATTTGCAGTCGCTCAGACTGGACGTCATCCAGGTGTCCGTCTGTGGGTGAATGGTTGCCAACTTCTGAAGGATGCAGCAACTTGGGTGAATCTTAAGGGCTATACTTAGTGAAAAAATCCAATCACAAAAGATCCTCACTATAAGACTCCATTTATACAACATTCTTGAAATGATAAAAGTGGAGCCGTAGAACAGATTAGCAGTTGCCAGAGGGGTGAGGGGTGGGGGAGGCAGGGAACAGGGTAGCGTGGTTGCAAAGGGGCAGCACAAGGGAGACCTTCGGGTGTTGACTGTGGTGTGGTTACACACATCTCCACGTGGGATGCAGGGATGGGACTGTAAGCGCTCTCTGTACCAATGCCACATTCCCGGTTTTGGTGTTGCATATTGTTGTGTAAATATACAACCATGGGGGAAACTGGGCGCAGAGACCTCTCTGTACTTTTTTTTTTGCAATTTCTGGTGACTCTACATTTCAAGACAAGGAATTAAAAAAGAAAAAATAGATTTGTTAAAAAATATGCAGTGATCACACTGCTCTCCATTTAGGTTCCTTCAGTACTGACCAACTGCCTTGAAAACAAACTTCTAACCCTTAGCGTAGCAGAGGCGTCCGCAGGCCCTCTGGCCCTCTCTGGCCTGGCATCAAGCCACGTGGACCTCAGGCACACTGGCTGCTGCGCACCTCCGGACCCCGCCTGAGCTGTTCCGTCTGCCCAAAATGACCCCCCACCACTTTGCTCTGGCCAGCTGCCACCCCCCTTCACGATCTCATGCAGGCACTTTCTTCTCTGACAAGTTTTCCCCTCCAGCCTTCCCTTTGGACTGTGCCCAGCACCACCAATGTGAATCTGATACTGCACTGCAAGCCTACTTCCACTTCTACTCCATGGAGAAGTCTACTCCTTGAGGAGAGAAAATGTGTCTGATGCATGTTTCAGTCCCCTACTGATTATGCATTGGGTGCCCAGTGAGCATTTATTAAAAGCAAAACAGAGAGAATAAATGGGTAAGGCAGAGTGACACAGTGCTTCAGATCAGGATTCTGAAGTCAGAGGTGGATTCCTCTACAAAAACTGTTAGAACTAAAAACAAATTCAGCACCATTGGAGGAAACTAAACCAATACATAAATATCTGTTGTTTTCATATACAGTAATAATGAACTATCAGAAAGAGAAATTAAGAAAACAATCCCATTTAGAACTGCATCAAAAAGAATAAAATACCTAGGAATAAATTTAACCAGAAAGGTTAAATACCTGTAGTATGTATTACATCAATGAAAGAAATTAAAGATGACACAAATAAGTGAAAAGATATTCTATATTCATGAACTGGAAGAATCATTATTATTAGTAATATCCACACTATCCAAAGCAATCTACAGATTCAATGCAATCCCCATAAAAATTCCAGTGGCATTTTTCATGGACATATAATGAATCATCCTAAAATTTGTATGGAACCACCTAAGGCCCTGAATAGCCAAAGCAGTCTGGAGGAAGAACAAAGCGGGAGGTATTGTGCTCCCTGATTTGAAAACACATTACAAAGCTGTAGTATTTAAAACAGTATGGTGCCCTGGCCAGTGTGGCTCAGCTGTCTGGAGTGTTGTCCCGTAAACGAAAAGGTTGCTGGTTTGATCCTGGGTCAGGGCACATACGTAGTTTGCAGGTTCAGTCCCCAGGAGGGGCATGTATGGGAGGCAATTAATCAATGTTTTTCTGTCACATTAATGTTTCTCCCCTGCCCCAACCTTCTCTCTCTCTAAGCAATGAAAAAAATGTCCTCAGGTGAAAAAATCAGTAAGTCAATCAAAAATACAGTATGGTATTGGCATAAAAAGACATACAAATCATGGAACAGAATAGAGAGCCCAGAAATAAATCCACACACATATGGTCAATTAATTTACAACAGAGGAGCCAGGAACACACAATGGGAAAAGGACAGTTTCTTCAACAAATGGTAATGAGAAAACTGGGCAGATCCATGCAAAAGAATGAAACTCAATCATTATCTTATACCACACATAAAAATTAACTCAAAGTAGATGAAAGACTTTAATGGAAGACCTGAAACCATAAAAATGTTGTAAGAAAGCATAGGCAGTAAGCTCCCTGACATAGGTCTTGGAGATGATTTTTGAACCTGACACCCAAACCAAAAATGAACAAGTAGTACTACATCAAATTGAAAAGCTTCTACACAGCAAAGGAAGCCATCAACAAACAGAAAAGGCAACCACTGAATGGGAGACAATATCTGCAATGTCATGTATTTGACAAGTGGCTGATATCCTACATATAGAAAGAACTCATAAAATACAACAGAAAAAACCAACAGTCAGACTAAAAATGGGCAGAAGATCTGAACAGACATTTCTCCAGACGTAAAGATGATCAACAGGTACATGAAGCGATACTCAACATTATCAATGATAAAAAATGCAAATCGAAACCACCATGGGACACACATCTGTCAGGGTGGCAAGTACCAGAAAGACAAGAAACAACCAATGTTGGCAAGGATGTGGAGAAAAGGGAACCCTTTTTCACTGCTGGTGGAAATGCAGACTGGTACAGCCACTAAGGAAAAGAATACGGAGATTCCTCAAAAAAATTAAAAATAGAACTACCCTATGATCTTGTAATTCCACTTCTGGGTACCTATCTAAAGAAAATGAAACACTAATTTAAAGATATACATACCCCATATTCACTGGAGCATTATTTACAATAGCCAAGACATGGAAACAACCTAAGTACTCATCAGTGGATGGATGGATAAAGAAATGGTGGTATATTTATAGAATGGAATACTATTCAGACATAAAAAAGAAGGAAGTCTTGCCCTTTGTGACAACATGGACAGACCTCAAGGGCATTGTGTTAAGTAAAATAAGTCAGACACAGAAAGACAAATACCATATAATCTTATATGCAAAATATAGAAACAAAACAAATTAGCAAATAAAAAATCTAAGCTTAAAGATACATAGAACATTGGTGCATGCCAGAAATGAGGGCTAAGAGGTAGAAGAAACAGGTGGGACTTCCGAACAACATGGAGGCACAGGTAAACAATCTCGTGTCCTTGCACAACTACATAAAAATTAAACTAAAGAACAACCAACTAAAGAACTAAACTATAGAACAACCATCACTTGGAACTGTCAGAAATCGAGGTGAATAAAAGTCCGACAACTACAGAATTAAAAAAATAACATCCATCCAGACTGGCAGGAGGGGCACAGAGGTAGAATGGGCTGGTCCCACATCCACATGCAGTGGACAAAAATTCAAGAGGGATATCTTGTGAGCGAGGAGTCCTGGCCCACACCAGGCCCCCCAGCCCAGAGTTCCAGTGGCAGAGAGATAAGTCCCATAAAAACCAGCAGGGATTAGGTTGGTGGAAGAAACTTTTAGAAGTCCCAAGCTGTTCCCCTTAAAGAGCCCACACACGGACTTACTCAGACTCACTCCCTCTGAGCTCCAGGGAAGCAGCTTGAAAGGCACCAGTGGCATATGGGGAGGAACTAAAGTGTCTGGCATCCAGGTGAGAGCTGGGAGACAGACAGAAAGGTGGGTAGAGGCCATTGTCCCTTTTCTGAACCCTCCCCCAGCAGAGTCACAGAGCTGGTAGGCAGGTGCCATATCTGAGATTCCACCAATCTGGCTAACACCGTTTGCTCCTCCCCAATACCCCCTAAAGCTCCACCCTACCCAACTTATGGTCCAACCAATCTGTTAACAGTGGCTTTTCCATCCGAATAGCTGGTTCTGGCTCATGCGTCACAACTCCCTAACTCCTCTAGAACAAGAAACAGCAGGCCTCAGTGAGACCCCAGGCCCTGTACCTCTTGCAAAGTGGCCCCAGGCTCAGCACTAGCAGCAGCCAGCTGCGAGTCACAGCTTGGCTTTGCCTGGGAACCTCCAAGCCCAGCACAAGTAGCAACCATCTGTAAATTGCTTTATAGTCCATTCAGGAAGGCCTTGGGCAGAATACAGGTGGGGGCCAACCTTGGCCTGCACCACCCAGGAAATCCCAGAGCCTGTGCACCACTGAATGGCTACAGACCAGGTCAAAACACCACCACCTGCCCCTGCACAGCAGATCTTCCACAGAGGGTGAAGGTTGGTGGTCGGGGGTCACAGCCTGTCCTTGCAGCTGACTGGTTTGGGTAAATCCCTCCCATCGTCCTGCCAACAGCAATCAAGGCTCAAATACAAGAGAAGGGTGTGCTCACTCCACACGAAGTGTGCACCTAGAGAAAAAGCAGTGAGAGAAAACTTCCCTTATTTGGTGAAGGAAATAGCTGTGCAAGCCCAGGAAGCACAGAGAGTCCCAAACAAGATGGATACAAAGGGGCCACTCCAAGTCACATCAAAATTAAAATGCCAAAGGTCAAAGACAAGAAAAACAGAGATAGAATCCTGGATATGAAGAGCATTTTGATGGCTGCCAGATGGGAGGGGGTTGTAGAGGAATGGGTGAAGAGATAAGGGGATTAAGAAGTAAAAAGAGGAAGTTACAGAATAGCCACGGGGATGTAAAGTACAGTATAGGAAATAAAGGAGCCAAAGAACTTATACCCACGACCCAGGGACAGGAACAATGGTGTGGGAATTGCCTGAGGGAGTAGGGGGTGCTGGGTGGAAGGGGGGCAAAGGGGGAAAAATAAGGACAACTCTAATAGTATAATCAATGAAATATAATTAAAAAATTTAAAAAGTGAAACAGGTGAAGGGGTCAAAGGTAAAAAGGAAAAAATGTACTACTCTCTTCTAAACTATAGTACAGTACACAGATGTAACATTTAGAGTGTATATTTCCTACAATAATTATCAAAACAGCTATCTAGATTAGAGTTTATATATTCTATTAAATTTTTTAATTGTGGTACATAATGCAAGAAAAAATATCTACATTAAAGATATATTAGTACTCCGGAGCTGGAGGGCAGTGGGTCTGCCACTTACCTGGGTGACATTGAGCAAGCGGTTACACTCATCTGTAAAACAGGGACACCTGCAGAGTCAGCCTCGAAGGACAGCTGGCACAGGGCCTGGCACAGGCCACTGTCCCGGTGTCAGCTGACATTAGCACAGATATTACTACACCCATTACTGCTCCCCAGACACTTATTTGGGTTCTGAAAATGTAAACTAAAATCTGGGAGGTGTGAAAGCTAGGGATGTGACTAATACTTGGTCAACACCCCAGAGAAGACACAACAGATAAGTGGCCATGCACAGAATTCACTTTTCATTCCAGGGTGTGGCAGGCGGGTGAGGCTTCAGGAACGTTTCTGAAGACATACACTCCGTAACATACAACAGTAGCTGTGTTTCTGAGAGTGTAGTTAGAAGTTGGTGAGACAGATTTTGATTCCAGACTCAGAGCGGGTGGATTTATCGCTGGGCTGCACTCTCTTGCCTAGATTCAAAAATCAAACTAGGAGCATCAGTTGAGATATACAGTATTTAAATAGCCTAACAAATTAAGTCACTTACAGTTCTGTAGAAATATATACAGAGTCTGGCACAAATAATGCCCCCTTTTTATTACAAAATCTTTTATTACAAAATCGTAAACATGTAATTCTGTAACATAACAACATCACACTCAAGCACACTATGTGACATTTTAGGTGAAATGTTCAAATTAAAACTATAAATTATTACACCCGTATTATTCCCTTACTGACCACACGGAAGTAAGCCTTACTTCTGTTGGGATGCACACACACACACACGTATGTATACACACACACACTTTTTAGAAAAATAAGTTATTTTAAAAGCAATTTCAGAACCTATTTAACATAAACAAGTCGATATTAATGCCTCATTTTAAAGAAAAAATAATAACGATCTCATTTGTGATCCCCTAGAATCTATTTTTACACTTGTTGAAACACTGAGTATGTAGTATTTGCTTAAGAAAGCTACAAGGTAAAATTAGCTGGGGTGGTGGTGGTTGGTGGTGGTGGAATATTTTACAGGACCAAAAAACAACAAACAAAAAAGCAAATTAAATAACATCAAATTTGTTGAATTTCACCTTCAAACATTTAGTAAACTTCCTTAGCTGTATGGAATTCTTATACTAAAATGGTGACTATTCTTTCTCAATATTTTTGTATCTACTACTAATTTATACCCAAACATTTTCTAAAGAGGATTTGAGGCATCAGTTAAGAACATGTGAAGTGGCAATTCAAAGGTCAACATAAAATCGGAGACCCCCAGTTCTTTTTTTAAAAAATGAGTCCTTGATGGGCAAAAGGTATACAAACGTGCCTCCCAAATAATTCACACCCCTAGGGACTCACTGGGTCTAGGACTGAGTATCACCTGCTGCTGACACCCCAGGGAGCCCAGCAGGATAGCGCACCCACCTAGGAAGGCACCCTGAATCTGACCAGGCCTCCTCGAGATCCAACTATGAGTTTTTGGGAAACACAGAGAAACACATCAGATTACATCGCAGAGACACAATCAGTAAAACCCAACTACAGAAATGCTACAGAATAACCTGGTCATTTCAATAAATACACAAAGAAAACCAAAAAAGAAATAGAGGGGGAATCTACAGGTTAAAAGACACTTAAAAGACCTACTAACCAATCATAATGTATGGACCTTATCTGGATCCTGATTCCAATAAACTAAGTATCAAAGAAACTATAACCAGGTGTATGGGACAACAGGAAATTTGAATTGACTGGTTATTTGGTTATTTTAAGAAATTATGGTTTTTCCAAGCTTAAAATGACCTATTTAGAATTTGCTTGAAAATTAATATGAGAAGGTGAGAGGGTGTTTGAATAGCTGAGGTTAGGGATGACACACAAGACTGACTAGGAGCTGATAACTGTTGAAGGTGGATACTACTGTGTTTTGTGTATGTGTATATACATGCATGTGTATATATATATATACACACATGCATTTATATATATATTTGAAAATCCTCATAATAAACAGTTGAAATAAAGACTGATACTGAAATTAGTTCACATAATCATAAAAGGCCCAGCACAAAAGTAATTACTCTCAAAATAAAAAGTAAAAATGTCACCTTCTTAACCAGGAATAAAATATCACTACATATTCAGACCAAAAATAGCTACCCTATTGCTGAAACAATAGTGTTGAGAAAAAGACATTTTGCCTTAAGCATCACAAAAATAACTGCTTTACTCACTATGACTCGCTGCACCTGGCACTTTTCTTTATCTAGAAAATTAAGTTTATTTTAAATATACAAATTGAAGTGTGCCCTCTAACATTATTTCAGGGGAGGCAAAAAAACACATTTTAATCTGTCAACACATTATTTAGAGTCCTAGCATCCTGAAAATGAAATTCTTAAAAAAATTTTTTTAAAGTTCTCCAGAGAATATTATGCCAAAACTTTTAACTTTGAAGGATTCCTCTGAGGGAAACAAACAAACATAAAAACAAAAACAAAGGTTAAATGAAGGAAAACGTTATCTGGATCAGATATGATTCTTCCAGAACAAATGAAAAGCCCAGAGTACTCGGAGCAGAGCCGAGGGACTCAGGAAGGCCTGTGGTCTGGGGGAGACCCGGACTAAATGCCACCTCCCGTTGCTTGCTCTGAAGCAGGCCCCTGAGACTCCGGGAGCCCTCACTTCCTGCTCGGTAGAAATGGGTTTCATAGCTGCCACTTACAGTGATGATGAAAGGAGAGCACCTGGACAAACTCGCTCCCCTGGCCCCAGGCTACCTTTCCAGCTCATTGCACCTCTTCCCTCCTGGTTTGCCTGCCCTGAAGATCCACAATCCTGCAATCAAGCTGAATCAGGTCTGTATTTTGCTTGGCTCACAGTATTAAAAAAAATGTTTTTAATTAGCTACTGCCAACATTTAAAAATCCAGACAGTGGATTGAGTGCGGGCCTGCGAACCACACAATCGCAGTTCGATTCCCAGTCGGGGCACATGCCTGGGTTGCAGGCCAGTTCCCAGCAGGGGACTCACAAGAGGCAACCATACATTGATATTTCTCTCCTTCTCTCCTTCCCTTCCCCTCTAAAGATAAATAAATAAATAAACAAATAAATAAATAAATATTAAAATTAAAAAAAATCCAGACAGTGGAGTTAACAAATTTAGAGTTCAGACTTCTTTTTATAATTTTTAAAATTTATTTTCTCATTTATTAATTTTAGAGAGGAAGGGAGAAAGAAACTTTAATATGTTGTTCCACTGATGGGTGCATTCATTGGTTGCTTCTTGTATGTGTCCTGACAGGGGATCAAACCCTTAACCTTGGCGTATTGGGACGACGCTCTAACCAACCGAGCTATCCAGCTAGGACCAGAACTCTTTTAAAGAACTGCTGGGTGAGGTCTGGTTCTACAGGGTTCCCACCCCGTCTCTCTTACACCTGGCCCTGCAGGTTGCTTCCCCACCCCACTTCGGCTAAGGTCCCGCCTTCACCCCGCCCTTTCCCACTCCCCTGCCTCTTTCTCCCTGGCAAATTTCTCCTGGCCCTTCAAGGTCCAATGCTGGCGCCCAGTCATCTTCTCCGAATTTCCAGGGCAGAGCCCCTCCACTGCAGCGGGCATCACGCTGCCCTGGCACTGTGTGCGCACGTCTGCCTTAAGGCCGGATTCTCAGGCTCTCTGCAGGAAGAGACCCTGTTGCTATTGTATTTCTGTCCCCAAGGCGGAGCAGAAAGCCTGACCTAAATAATGCACAATTCCGTAAATGTCTCCTGAACGTGTGAAAGGAAATGAGAGCTAAAACATTATACAAACGCAAGATTTTTTTTTTTATATCACAGCTTGTTCTGAATGTTACCAAATAAAGGGGTCAAGGACATGAAAACGTTTCACAAAATGAGAACAAGCACCCATTTGCTTCCATGTTTCACAAGTTAGGCAGGAGCCACTAAATGAGCAGATAAAACAGAGACCACAGGCAGGCAGGCTCATTCATTCGTCCTCCGAACTGATGGTCCCGAGCACTTGCTGTGTGCTTCCCGGCACGGGAGGGGGGCGGGGCGCAGAGCGTTTTTGTACAAACCAGACAACTACTTGCCACGTTCTAGTATGAGAGACAGAATATGAGTAGGCAAATAAAGAGTATCAGAGTGAATGCTGGGGAATATGAAACAAAATAAGGATCGAACGACTAAGGGGTGAAAGACGGTGGTCGAGGAAGGCCTCGAGTTGAATGAGACACGTGACCAGAGGAAGACCCCAAAAGCAGACGGCAAGTGCAAAGGTCAGAAGGTAAACAAACGGGGCTGCGTGTTCCAGGCAGGTGAGAAGACGCTGGGGACACGGGAGCGGAGCTCCGGGTGAGGGAGCGGATGGGAGGTAGGCAGGGCACGTTCTTGGAGCTGCGTGAGCGATGACGGGGCGCGGGAGGGGCGCAAGGACCGGGGACCCCGGGCAGGTGCGCAGGGGGCTTCTGCCACACTCCAGGCGGAGGCAGTCTCCCGCCCAGTGTTCCGCCTGCGGGCGCTGGCTCCCGCCCAGGCGCTTCCCCACACCTTCGTTCGGCCTGACAACAGCCCCATCCAAAAGGGCAGGCATTTCCCCACTTTCCCGAGATAAATACCGAGGAACCGCGAGGGTCAGCGCCACGGCCAAGGTCGCGGGAGCCCGATCCCCAGTCGTGAGCATCCCTGCGCGGGGTGCCGCCGCATGCCCACAATCCGGAGGGGTGGCGCCCACAGAACCCCTGCAGGTTCGCGCGGCCGGGACCGGGCCTAGGAGCCCGCCCGCAGCTCGAGACTGCTGCCCGCGGGCGGGCGGGGGCGCCTGCCGCAGCCCTGAGGGCAGGGGCGTCGGCCCGGTCGCCCGCGCCCGCGGAGCCCGACGCCCGCGGAGCCCGCTGTCCGCGGAGCCCGGTCCCGAGGCGCGTCACCCTCTGCACCCCGGCCGCGCAGCCCTCCCACCGCCCCTCCCCAGCGGGGCGGGGCGCTGCCTGAGCGGCCCCCGCCGGGCCTAGTTCGCCGCCGGGCTCACCTCGCCTCCTGCCGCTGCACCAGAGGAAAGGGAGGGAGGGCTGACTGGCGGCGCTGGCGGCGCTGGCGGCTCCTGCCCGGGGCTCGGCCGGCTGCCCCGCCCGCTCCGCCCCGCTGCCGCCGCCGCCGCCGCCGCCGCCGCAGTGGGTGTGAGGGGCGCCGGGGCGCTTCGACCCTTCCGGTCCGGCTCCCTTCGCCCCCGCCGCCGCCGCCGCCGCGGGTCCCAGCCTGAGCGATCTGAACGCCGACCAATCAGAGCTGAGGGATCGGGGCGGGCGCGGCCAATAGCACCTGGGGGCGGGCCGCGACGGGGCAGCGGGCGGAGCCGGGAACTCGGTGCGGGTTGGGAGGCCGCGAGCACGGCTTCGAGCACTCGCTGAATCAGCGGCGCCCCACAGGTCCCGCTGCGCGGCTGCCGGACGCGGAGCTGGCGGAGGGGCGGACCGACGGGATGGAGAGCGAGGCCTCGAGGCTGCAGGTGCAAACTGGCAGCGGCGTGGCGGCCTGGACGGGGGCGGAGCCGGCCCGTTACGGGGGAGAGCTAGGAGTCTCGCTGCCCGGGGCCCTGGCTTGTGCTTGTCCCCGGGAGGCGGAGGCGGGGCGGCGAAGGAGTGGGGAGCAGAGGTGGGGCCTGGGACTCCGCTGCTCGCTGAGTACGGGCTTGTAGGAGTGAGGCCAGAAGTCGGGAAAGGGGAGCGGTTGCCAAGAAAATGGCCCTGGGCATACCAATGTCTCCTGTCGGCCGGTGGCAGAAGGGAGGAGATGAAACGCTGCAGTGCTGGGACAGCGTCAAACCAGTTCCAGACAAGGACAGGGTCGTAACTGGGGGGGAAGGGAGTGCAATGCCGAGGGCCCCCTAGGATCTGGGGTCAGTCAACATTGACCTTTTGAGGCACCTCTCGCAGCCCTCCAACCCCTCGGTTGGGTTCCAGCGGGCCTAGGGTCGTATGAAATTGAGGAGAAGTCAAGGTGCTGGGTCTTGTCTGATCGTTTGGATGCTAGGGGAAAAAGAGATGCTAGGAGGCTGGACACATGGGGCGGGGAGCGGAGAGCTCCTCGAATGCGGGCGGCGGGGGGGATGTGGGGCAGGAGCAGCTGTCACAGGATGCCCGGGCCTACAGGCTGGCCAGGGTGGCAGCCAAAATGGGGGAAAGGAGAAGGACCCTGCTTACGGGGGAGGTCAGAGGGCAGGAGAGTATGGAAGGTGGCGGTAGAATTTGGGGAGGGCCGCAAGCCAGTGACCCAGAGCCAGGCTGTGGGGCTCCAGAGCTTCAGCGGAGGGGTGGGGTGGACGAAGGGATCCCGCATGCTATCTCTCTTAGACCACCGACCACCGTGGCCACCAGAGGGAGTTTCCTGAAATTGAGTGGCCTCCTTCCTGCTTGAAATTGTAGCTCCTGAGTGTGGCCACCTGGTGGCCTCCTGCCCACACCAGTCCTCCCCTCAACCAGGTACACAGCAGAAAACAAGGAAGCAAAATTTCACCATCAAGGCTCATGACGTCTGGCTGTCAGGGGTGTGGCTTTAGGAGGGAGCGCTTGTGGGTGCTTCTCCTCAGAATAGGGGACGTACTCCAGCCCTGAGCTTACAGCACTCACCCCATGCAAAGTGAACAACAAAAATCATTACACACACACCCCTGTACATATCTCATGTTGGGTTTTCTGAAGGGATTTCATTTTTTTGGTTTCACTTATGAAATACAGTGAACAGAACTGAGGTGCAAAGACGGGCACTGGTTTGTGATTGGAAGAATGCACAGAATTCTCTCTGAGGCCAACAAGTGAGTGGGTCCTGTCACAAGTGTGATGTGAATTCGAGGAGGACACATGATTATGACTGACAGCTGAGCTCGCCTGCTAGGTGAAGAGAAGCAGTTGAGGACAACTCAGGCAGAGGGAAGCCCCAGCTGAAGCCAGAAAGCTGACAGGAGAATGTTGGACCAGTAGTTTAGGTGGGAGGGTACTCAGATTCAAAGGTTCAGAAGTGAGGACCTGCGTGCCGTGTTTGGGGACCACGCATCACCTGCTCTTGCTGCAGATAGGACATTTACGAGGACCTGGAGTGGCATGGGCGGCACTGAGCTGGCTTTAGCTCCTAGATAGGCCTTGTTTAGCCCAGAGAGGTTTTTAATTGCCAACTCTTAAAAATTGAGAGCCTTCACGTGAAAAGTCTCAATTGTTTTTTTCACTTGCATAGTTAGAACGGAACATGGGACCTACATTCCCAGAGGGCAGTGGTTAGCTGGAACTCAGTGGCTGCTGCTGTTGAGGAGAAGCTCCCAGCTCACCACAGCCCCCACCACTCCTTATTACATACCCCTGGCTGCAACTTGACTCATCCCCTACCTGCTGGCCCTTGGGGCCCCTGGCTGTGGAGGTAAAGGACCGCGATTGAACAGTGTTAAGAAAGGAAGTGAGTGATGTGGGTTATTTTGGAAATTTTACAATGGCACAGGAAGTTTCAGGTATAAGGCGCACATGAGACCAGTTAGGGAACTATTGCAAAAGCACTTGTCAGACAAGGTGAGGCCATGGCAGCAGGGGTCAAGAGGAAGGAACTGATTTGGAAGTGATTTCAAGACTTTAGGGAAACGTGAATTAAAATCACAGTGAGCGACCACTACATGACCACTAGTATGGCTGTAATAAAAAAGACACTATTGAGTGGTGGTGATGCGGAACCATTGCAGGTCTCATACACTGTTGGTGGGAAAGCCAAGTGGTACGTCCATCTTGGAAAACTGGCAGTTTTGTAATGTTAAACATACACCAATTATACCACCCAGCTGTCCTATTTCTGAGAGAAAAGTGTCTGTACAAAGACTTGTATGTGAGTGTTCATGGCAGCTTTATTTAAAACAGTCAAAAACTAGAAATGACCCATAGGTCCAAACTCCAGTGAGTGGATGAACTGTGGTACAGCCGTCCAGTGGGCTGTTACCGAGCAACACGAAACACAGGCTTGCTGACAAGAATATGAATGAAGAAGTAGCAGAAACATCGTGCTAAGTGAAAGCAGCCAACATAAGGCTACATCGTCTGTGAGTCCATTTATTTCTATGACGCTCTGGAAAAGCAAAATCAGATCAGTGGTTGCCAAAGGTCGAGTGAGGGGAGGGGAATGACTACCAGGGGCCACATGGGGATTTTCTGGGATGACAGGTAAACTCTGTATTCTAATTATGATGGTGGTAATACTCAGTTGTCAAAACCCAGTATTGTGTACCTAAAAGGGTGACTTTGAATGTATGTAAATTATACTAAAACGATGCAAAGAAAAAAATCTTTCAGAGGTGGAATTGTCAAGTGTTCGAGGGAGGGTGAGGGAGGAGGAAGGGTGCCATGCCCCCTGGATTCATTTCCGGAGTGGGAGCTCCGCCCTCAGCCTGCTCACCCTCCTGCCCAGGCAAAGATCTTTTTGAGCCTGCATCCCAGCTGCCCACCCACCTCCCCCTTTCCCTTCACCTTCAGCTCTGTGGTCCTGGCTGTGTACCCTTTGGGATGAAAGCCACCGGCTCTTCCCTCCTCCTGATACCTCACCGTCCCTCCCATGTCCTTGATTTGGCTCCTCGGTCGCCCAGTGTCAGACAGTGCCCATCTCCCCAGTCAAAAGGGCGTCCATCAGGGAGAGGAGAGTGCAGGACAAAGGAAGGGCCCGGTCTTCACTCTCAGGAAGGGGAGCACCAGGGCACTGGGGCTGATAGGTGTCATGGCTCCCGTCTCATCATCACCCTGATCTGGCCTGGGTTCCAATGGGGCTCTCTACTTAGTTGTGCTCTTCTAGGCAAGGCATTCTCCTCTCCCAGCTTCAGCTTTGTGGGGAGCAGCCTCAGCCTCAGGGGGATGCTGCCAGGGCTCCAGGGGTGGAGGCACAGATCACATGTGGAGTGGGGTGCCTTCCTGTTGGCCCTCCCCCGCCCCTTCCCCCTCAAGCCATGACTGTCAGTTATGTTATACAAGGCCACGCTGTACTTAGACCAATGGGGACAATTACTGGGAGGTTCCTTGCATAAGATGGGGTGGGGTGGGGTGGGGTGGGGTGGGAGCAGGGGTGGAGCTCGCCTCAGGACTGCAGGCTGGAGGACCAGGCTGGGGCTTTGGAAGTCATTGGCAAACTGTTGGTCGGTCACATCCTGCTTATCTGTGTGTTGGCTTCCTTCACCCTGTATCTTCAGCTCTTCTGCCACCTGAGGGGGTTGGGCCAACCATCCCAGATTCCGTTTGAAAACTTCCAGAGGAGGGTTCTTGTGGCTCCCACTGCTGGGCGTGGCAGTCAGGCTCAGGTGAGGATGTGGCAAGAGAAAGGGTGGAAACAGTTGGGAAAGGCAGGGATCTGGGGGTTATTCTTCAGTGATAAAAAAGGGTGTCTGGGCATCTATGAGACACCCGGACACATTGCAGCATCTTATTTTTCAGGCAGCTGTGAAGTTGGTGGACATTCAGACTGAACATGCTCACCATCCTTCAAAATAAGGAGATGGTCAGGCTGGAGAAACTGGCAAAAAAAAAAAAACAACTCTGCAAGTATCTCAGTCTGGGTTTTAAGATGCCCACAGAGGCCATTGAGGACACCTGCATGGGCAAGGCATGTCCCTTGCTGGTCTGAGGGTACGCCTTGTCTGGTGTGGTGACCACAGGAGGATGCAGAGGACCATGGTCACCTGCCAAGATGACTTCCACTGCACCCAAAAGTATAACTGCTTCAAGAAGCACCACAAGAACATGTCAGTCCACCTGTACCCCTGCCTCGGAGATGCCCAGACATGGTCACAGTGTGTGTGTGCCGGCCCCTGAGCCTGACCCTGTGCATCAACATGCCTAAGGTCACCGGGGTGGCTGGCCCTGAGAGGCAACTCTAGGAGGGCTGAGACTGGATACCTGCCCACGCCCCCAGACAAAACAAAGTTATTTTCCCAGTCAAAAAGACAGAGAGGGAGAGAGAGATTGATTGATTGTGAGTTTGAGCCAGGGGCACAGCCAAGGGCCTGGGGCCAATATGGAAACTGGCAGTGGGCCAGCTCCAGGGCTGAATGCTGCCCATGGTGGCTCTCAGCCCCTCCAAACTGCTCATAGAGCACCAACCCCTGGGCCCTTGCTCTTCTCTGGAAGTCAGACCAGCCTTAAAACCTAAAGGAAAGTCCTGTCTCTCCCCACCCCAACCCTCGGAAAAACCCCAGACTCTCCCAGGTTGCCCAGCAGTGAATCTCAGTGTCAACGGGCTACACAGTGTGCTTGGAATTACCCCACCACCTTGAATCTGACAGGACAGCCCCAGGTCACGTGGCAAAGAAAACTAAAACAAATCTGGAAAGAAACAGACTACATGGAGAGGAAAATTCCCAAAGGAAAAAAAATATATATATATCATTTTAGGCTTCAGGGAGAATGAAAAAATACTGCGTCTTTGAAACAAGAATTAGCCATTGAAAGAATTATTCAGCACACAACTTACATCCTGGCTGTCTCAGCTGAGATGACCTAGAAGCAATGACACTCTAGTAACAAAAGCTCACCTTGAGCCCAGGTCTGGTCTCCAGGAAAAGAAACCGGGCTGATCCCAGGGCCAGGGCAGGGCACGTATGAGATGAGCCTGCAGCACATTGCAGTGCACGAAAGTAAGGGCGTGCTTACTAAAGGCAGGTGCAATGCAGACGCATGTCCTACGAGACATGAGAATGAACGGGAACGACTGCAGTGACAAAGTAAACAACATGGCATCAGGTTGCAACTCAAAGTACAAAGTAAACACCCATAAATTCATAGTAGAAGTAAAGGATTTCATAAATAAGATAAATGGGGAAGAACAAACAAATCTGAACTTAATAAATAATTGATGGAGACGCTCCGCTCAGGGAAGGGAGGTGAAGCACAACCCTCTCCTCTCTATGTGGGGGAAAGGCAGAGTGACTTCCTTCCGAAGAGTTCAGCTCGGGAAGGGGGGAAATAGAGCGCCTCAGACAGGTGACCCCTTAGCACAGCAGTGAGAAGACATGTTGACACTTGTGCCCTTGATATAAAGTGATGACAGGGGCTCTTCACTTCCACGGTCTTCCTCCTGAAACCACACGTCCCCTGTCTAACCACGAGAGAGGCGTCAGATAACCCAGAGCTTCCCCCCCCACACACACACAGTAAGTCTGCTCAGTGGGGCGGGTCCCTTCTCAGCTGATGCTCCTTGGTGGTTGCAGCCCATCCTCGCAGGGGATTGGCCTGGGGGTAAATCCCTCCCACTGATGTGCCAACAGCAGTCAATGCTTGACTACGATAGGAGGGTGTGCACGCCCCCACAGCGTGGGATGGGGCACCTCAAGTACGCAGCTCTGGTGATCAGAGGCCATGCCACTGGGCCCTACAGGACACCCACTGTATAAGACCAACCTGCCAAGCCTGGGAGAGGTAGCAGCTCTACCTAATATGCGGAAACAAATGCAGGGAGGCTGCCAAAGTGAGGAGACAAAGGTGTCCCAAATAAAAGATCAAAACTCCAGAAAAAGAACTAAACAAAATGGAGACAAGCAATATACTTGGTTATAAGATTGCTCAATGCACTTAGGGGTGATTGCTTAGTAAGTTTTATAATGTGAAATCACTGTGTTATATACCTGAAACTAATACAATTTTGTCGAATCTAATTGAAAAATAAAAAAATATTTAAATGTAATTCAAGAATATTTCCCATTCTAACCACTATGCTGTTCACCTGAAACAAACACAAAATAATGTTGAATGTAAACTATAATTTAACAATTAAAAAAGAATTTAAAAAGCAAGAAAAAAGTTTCCCAGATCCAAAAGGCATGAGTTACTGAGCTGAAACCAACACTCGATGAAAAGAGACAAGACACCTCACCGGGGTATTTCAGAGCACAGAGGTTGAAGGAGAAAAGACGAAGGTCGTCTGCGAAGGCCCCTCAGAGGGACTTTGGACCCCTGGACTGCAACGCTGCGAACAAGATGACATGGCATGACCTTCACAGTTCTGAAGGAAACATGTTTTCTGAACTTGAACTCCATATTCAGCTGAACCCTCAATCATGTGTGAGGAGTAAAATTATTTCCGGACATGCAAGTTCTGAAAACTCTTACCTCCAAGCACTGTTACTGCAGAAGGAGGTGCTCCACCAACCCACGTAATCCAACTCAGAAGGAAGACACCATGAGAGATGACAAGGGATCCTTTGGCAGATGGTGAGAGGCGGGTCCCAGGATGACAGTCCTGTCACCTCAAAGACAGACTGGCACCAAGGCCCCCACTTCCATTGGGCCATCTTCTTAACCCGAGGACGGATGCCCAGGAGAACCTGGCCCACATCCTCATGAGGACGCTCACAGCAGTCCTCAGTCTCCCTGAGGGCTGGAGGGGGGCCTCATGGGCTCAGGGGCAGGGAGCACCGAGCAGCCCCCCTGCCCCCGACCACCCCGCTACTGCACATCCAGTACCTGGCCCACACAGCAGTCCTGCCAGGTGCCCCCGGTGCCCAAAGGGGGTGAACCCTGTTCCCTAAGACTCACTGGTGACCTTGCTCACTGCTTCCACAGAAGGGGCCTCACCACCTCCCAGAGAAGCGGAAGTCAGACCACGCCCCCAAGACTGGTCCACTCGCCCCCTCCTGGAGCCTCCATCTGGTGGGTGCAGGGCTGTCCATACTGGCAGATTCTCATTTGGGGACAGATTCCATGAGGGTGGTAGGACAATGAAGAAAAACAGCTAACACAAAAGTCAGAATGGCCATCACCTCTCAGGCCTAGGGGTGAATGAAGTTCATTTTTCTGGTTCTCATCCAGATAAAAATAGTCTGGCTAGTTTGGAAAAAGTCCCCTAGCCTCAGGTGTGGGATGGGTGGTGTTTGGTCAGGAGGACAGAAAGCAGGGCAGGCGTTTCCAGCAGGACTTGTGTCCGGTTAATTACTGTGTGAGAAGAGCAGGGGAACGGAGGTCACAGAGTGCCACCACAGCCCCTGGGCTCCCGCCAGCTCCCCGGAATTGGGGTTTTGGAACGGCTGCAGGTGGACCCCCCTGCCCAGAGCACCCCGTGGCAGGTGAGTTTGGTGAAGCAGCACCGTAGTGGGACCTCCTGTCTGCCTCTGCCAGAAGAGAAACAACTACTGGATGTGTCCATGAATATAGAATGTGATTTCTAAACTGTCTTCCAAATCTCCCAGCAGTGTGAGAAGACCTCTCATTGGTGGGATGTAACCTGGAAACGCTTTTCCCGGGTGTCCAGGGCCCGTAACATGGAGGAGCATGCAGGAGGGATGGGGAGGTTGCTCCGTGGCTCACAGGTGCTGCAGGACAGTGCACACACGCTTGCTGGCTGGCCCGAGGACACCAGGCAGGCCCTGGACAGCTCTCCCCCGGGGGGAGTCTGAGTCTGAATTCCAACCCCACATGCCTTCGGAACTCTGTCTCTGGCTTTCTGCTTTCCTGCCTGTGTTCATAGAATCGGTGAGTAGAACAGGGTCACTGGGGAAAGAACAAGAGATCCGAGAGTTTTGCCCCCATCTGCTTCAGGCTTCAGGCTCTGGGTACCCATCTCAAGCAGCATCACGCAGCCCAGTGCCCTCCCACGCCATTCAGTGGACTCAGCAGAGCGCCCAAGCTTCTGCATCGTGTCCATCCTGTGAAACAGTCCTTGTTTTCTGGCTGGAGGCACAGAGCTCAGTGTTGGTACCAGCAGACAAGGCTGCTCCCACCAGACACTGCTGAGCCCTGTTTTGAGGAGCCCTCAAATCCGAATACACGCAGGGAATGAGATCAACAGAAATCCAAACGCACAAGACAAAAAAATTATACTGTCTTTATTGTCTTAGAATTGCATAGTTCTTTGACAGTGCATGCTTTTAAATAGAGGATGGAGGAACCCGCTGGAAACTACTCTCTTGCACAGGATATTTCAAGCCTTTTGCTAAGGGCAGGAGCAGGGACTGAAATGCTGCCTGGGCTGGAACAGAGTCACAATCAGGTGAAACTGAAGGTGGAGGGTAGAGGAGCTTAGATGAGAAGCAAGTGGCCACGGAAGGGAGCTGAGATTTCGACAGGACTTGGTGCGGGGAGAGCTTCCCTGACGTTGGGGGACTGGATCCAGGAGCAGCGGAGAGAGGAAGAGGAAGTAAAAAGGAGTCAAGAGGAAGTACTTTGTGCTCCAATCTGAGATGAATGCCCCGGCCAGGAGATGGAGTGCCCTGGGCAGTGGGGGGCACAGTCTGGGCAGGACCCCCGCTACAGCAAGCCACACACTAGAAAAATAACTTAAAAGCTATACAATTGTCATTATAAATATTTTGTCTCTTAAAACTAACTAGCGTTGGTTAAAAAAGGTTCACAGTTACTCGGATGAGCTGTACATTGCACGGCAGTGGGAGAGTCGGCTCTGACCCCCACGTGGAACAAGGAGTCCCTTCTCCTCTGGCAACTTCAGGACACAGAGAAACCGTATCTGCCGTAAGCGAAGCGCTGGGGTACAAGGCACGTGGAAGCTGTCAGGCTCCGCGGAATCCAGGAGATGAGACTGGTGTCACCGGGGTAGGTCTTGAACCCGATTCAACATGGTGATGGCCTCCTCATTCCCTCTCATTCCACGGTTACAGACTTGGCCAGGTTTCTGGGGAAGTCAACCTAAAAGGAAAGAAAGTAACTGCTCAGGATCAGGCAGGGCTCAGCAACGTGCTGTCTGGTAAAACCTATGACCAGTGCTTCAAGTGGAGGCAGTATTCCCGGTGGCCAACCTTGGGCTGCCTTGAGACCCGCGTGCCTTGGATGTGGCCCCTTACTCTAAAACTCCAATGCACTCCGCTGTGTCCAGTGCGCTCAGTAGACATTTACTGTGCGCCTGACCTGTCTCGAGCAGCACCACTGTTGAAAGGATGTGGTTCGTGCTGTCGAAGGCAGTGGCCCGACGTGCGCTGTTCAGTAGTGGCTGCTCTTGCAAGGACACGCACTGGACCCAGGAGGCCTTCCAGTGCAGGGTGAGGGCAGGGTGATGGGCTGGCCAACAAAGTGGCTTCGACTCTGTCCGAGGTGTCTCATTTCATGTATGACAATGTTTTTAAAAAAGAAACAAACAGGACCAAATGTTGGCATATGTCACTTCTGTTTCTTGTACTTTTCGTGTTACACATTTTTTAAAGCTTCTCAAGATAAGTCATAATCAAACTTCTACTTCTTTGCACGATGAATTGTGTGTTCTCACACACTTGCTGGTGAGGTCATAAATTGGTTCTTTTCCATAACGTAAGTTGACGACCTATGTGAGGGGTCTCAGAATGTGAACCAGACTGAGGACGGATCCTCAAGGTAGAGTGAAGCTGTAGGTACAAACGTACTCACTGCAGGTGTTATTTATGCAGGTGTTGCAAAACAAAATTAGAAACAGTTTGAATAATAGAAGATTGGCTGAGTCATTGTTACATCCATGTTACAAGATTGTGGTGCAATATCGCTCACAGGGATTGTGTTGCTTGCAACAAGTTCAAGATGTGAGAAAATACTCGTCTTGAAAAGGAAGATGTAGAACATCACCCCCGACAGCATCTTGAAAAATGCTAAGAAATTCATACACACAAGAAAAGGGCGAGAATAAGACACTGAACGTGCTTGCTAACCTTGCTTCTGGGTGACGGGCTTATGCTTCAATATTAGATACTATCTTCACAGCCCTTGCAGTTCCCAAGCTGTTTTCAGGGGGTACAAAGTTACCTTACAAAGATTTACTTTAAATGAACGTATTTATCTTGTGAATATCTACACCTGATAAAAACTGGAACTTCATGAACAGGGTTCAGTTGGGCGGGTCTGTGGGAGGAGTCGGGGCTTAGGGAAGCCCTCACAAGCTGTGTACCCGAAAAACCCTACAGGGAGAACTCTGTTTATAATGAAGTTCCAGTGCTCTAACTTCCCTTCCCGGAGCTTCCGTTTCCTTCCCAGAAATGCCCCTCCGTCTGGACACAGGCCAGAGAATGCACTTGGGTGCCTGTCTGCCCGAGCTGGGTGGCAGCCCTTTCTTTGTCCCCCACGATAAACTCTTTCTCGTAATGAAAGACCTAGTCAATACTGCTTTGGGGCTGACATGCCGAGTAAGTATTTAAAAAGGAAAGGGGGCTCTGGGGTCACATCCCACCCTTCACCGGGGTAGGCAGCTTCCCACTCACGTCATAGCCTCGGAGAACCGCCAGGTGGAAGGAAAGGAGCTGCAGGGGAATGACACTGAGGATGCCCTGCAGACAGTCCACCGTGCGGGGCAGCGAGATCGAGCGGTAGGCCAGCTTGGCGCTCTCGGTGTCGTCCCGTGAGCACAGTATGATCGGGCGGCCCTGCGGCAGAGAGAGGCGATCACCAGGCGCAGTCTCCCAAAGCAGTGCCCCTCCCACACAGCAGAGTGTCTGGGGCCGAGGTCGCAACAGGGACAGTGATGTCTGCTTCTTGCAGGGATTGTGGGTGAGAGGCTGCGGGTGACTCATGTGCAGGACAAAGCATCTGAGGCTTTTTGGCAGTTTTTCCTCCCCCGGCATGGTGCTCGTGCTCCGATCCCTGCTCCGGTCCCTCAGTGCCCACCACTAAGCAGCTTCCGTGAGCCTTGCAAAGGGCAGGCCACAGCCACTCCTTGCTCAGCTGGGGCTCCCAGGGCGTGGTGGGCAACAAAACAGACTGGGAGATGAGTAAGCAGAGATGACCTTCGGGGAACTAGACAGGTGGTGTGATTGGGCAACACCGCTGACGCCTGGGGTGGCCTCTTGGTGGAGGGGGCATTGGGACCGAGACCTGAGTGAGGAGGGCCCAGCTCTCTGAAGATGTTGGGAAGAACATGGAGGGCAGAGGGAGCAGCCAACGCCAAGGCTCAGAGGCAGGAAGCAGCTGGCATGAGGCAGAAATGGAAGGAAGGGGCTGGACGATGCAGGCTTGAGGTCACTGGTTTGTTGGAAGCCACTGGAAGGTTTTAAGAACCAAGTGGGGTGATTGTGTTCTGTGACTGCTCCCTGACCTCCATGCTAAGCCAGGTGGGGCGGCAGCTGGCTTGGGCACCTGGTCCAGTTTCCACCCCTTACAATGCCACTGGCCGCCCCAGAGTGGACCTGTGGGGCCCAGCCCTCCCATCTTGGGACACTGTAGTATGACAAAGAGTTTGGCTGCTCCTTGTCCCTGGTTCCTGGGAGGGGCTGCTAAACTCTCAGGCTTTCCCAAGTGTCTGTTTTTCATGAGGGGATCCTGGGACCACACCGGAGTTTATGCTAATGAGGTGATACGTGGTGGGCCCAAGGACACTTTGGGGACAGGGGCTGGCCATGCCAGGAGGACCAACTGTCTGGTTAGAGGGTTGGGGCTTCGAGCCAGGTGCTCTCAGCCTGACCTCCAGGACCAGAAGAGGTGCTGGAAATTGAGCTCAGTCACGTGGCCTATGATGCAATCTACTGTGTCTGCATAACGAAACCCCGATAAAACTCCTGGGCCCTGGGGCCAGAAGCTCACTCAAGCAGGCTCCCGGCTGGCGACGTGCACGGCTATGCAGGGAAGGCGCCCAAGGACACGGGAGATTCATGTTTTGGGGCCCCTGCCCTGTGAGTCTCCACTTTTGGCTGACCCTGATCTGAACCCACATAATCACACTGCAATAACCACATAGTGTTTGCCTGAGTTTTATGAGTCATTCTAGGGAATCTGGGAATCTGGGAACCTGAGGGGCTGGCAGGAAATCCAGAAGTGTGGGTAATCGGGGCTCCCCCAGAACGTACAGCTGCCGTCTGATGTGCAGACAGGCAGGTGGAGAACAGGGCGCTGCAACTGAGACATGGGACCAACTCCAGGGGATACTGCCAGCGCTGCCCTCAGTAATCCCGCCAGGCGTGCCTCCCTGGCCTCCTTCCTTGCCTGGGGTCCAGGACACTCCGGGCACTCTGGGTCACTGGGCCTCACTCAGGAGCTGTTGTGCGCATAGTCGGGAGCTGGCCAGTCCCTCTGGGCATGTGCATGCCACTCACCAGGAGAGAGTGTGTGGTTCCACCTGCTCCCTGGTGGGTGCAATGAGTGAGGCGGGCACATGCGGAAGCGAAGCGAAAAGCGCGGCCCCAGTCTGGCGGAGCAACCTCACCTGGCGGGCCGTGATCTGCTGCAGGGCGTTCTGGCACTTGGCGAAGCAGGGGTCCTTCATGATGACCATGATGACGGGCATCTGCTTGTCAATCAGCGCCAGGGGCCCATGCTTCAGCTCCCCGGCCAGGATGCCTTCCGAGTGCATGTAGGTTATCTCCTTAATTTTCTGGGGACACATGAGGTGGAATGAGCATCACCCTGGGCAGAGGAGGCTGGGTCACGCCAGCCAGAGGGGAGGACCTGCTGGGGGAGGGGTGGCTCTGGACGGCAGGGCCAACTGGCGGACGGACGCACAGAGCAGTCAATGGCACTGAGGGCAGCTGGTAAGGCCATGTCCAAGGGAAAGGGCCAGCTGCTGTCCAGGGCTCATATGCAGCCCAGCATGCAGCCTGTGCCCCAGGCCAGCTCCTGGGCTTTGCCCAGGCCCCAAGGCCTCCCACAGTTCAGGTCTGTAATGACAGCGTTGTATTCTGTCTGGACATGCCTCCACTCAACTATTTGATTAATAATTCCCCCAATTCTGGACCATTAATAAATTGCTAAGTGTTGCTCCAACTTATGTATTGAGCAAAATCCCACACATGGGGCTGTTGCTGGCATTTTCCTTGTGTTTAGGGAAATCCATTCTGTCCAGCACCACTGACCCCTGCCACTGGACTGGCGAGAGTGACCACGAATGTGTTTCTCACTGCCCCCGAGACTGTTTATTTGGGGCGGGAAACGCTGTTAAGTGTGTGCCTCCACCCTGCTGGCCGCAGACAGCTGGAGAGCTGGCCCCCAAGTGATCACAGAGGACCATTGACCAGGGCCAGCGGCAGCGTGAAGGCCCCTTTCTTTCCCCAAAGACTAACTTGGAGACGCAGTTGAATGCACCTCTTTCAGCAGCACACGCAGCCCCGTGGCTGAGCCCCCGGGTGACAGGGACATGGGGGGCCAACAGCACACCCCGCCTAGGCCTCGAGTCACTGTGCCCAAGGAGCAGCATGCTCTCTCTGCCTTTGGTCTCGCGGCCTGCCCCGCCCCATCAATCTCTGGCTGTTTTTTGTGCACCTATTGTGGATGGCACTATGTTTCAAACGGTGGGGGTGGGAGGAGGGGGGAGGGGGAAGCCGAGCGGGGTTCTCACCTGGGACACTGTCTGCCGGTCACCTCGGTTGAGCATGAACAGCAAGTGCACAGTGAGTCAAGGGTGAGTTCTGGACCCAGGCCCTCCCTGGACAGCACTGCCCACCCTCTCGGCAGCCCTGGAGCCCCTGTTGGCGCCCTGGACCTCGCCCTGCCCTGTCACTCTCTCTCACGCTGCTGGCCAGTGTGGCTCTTTACTGCTGCAGGTGGGGTGAGCAGGGCACAAGAGCCAGTCACTGGTTGAAGCAATGCAGGGCCTGTGAGGCTCATTCCTGCGGGATCTCCGGCTCCTCCTGAAAGTTAGGGTGTCAGGGAAACTCTGTAGGGGCCCCACCCTGCAGTTCGGGTCTGCCCAAGTCCTCCCAGGCGGGCTGCTTGTAATGGTGCGGACAAAGCGAAGCCCATGTGGGCCTGAGTTCGAATTTTGGGCCGAGCACTTCTGCTGCACACTCTTGAGCGAGATGAACATTTTTGGAGGCTCAGTTTCCTCCTGGGTAAACTGTGGACCATAACTGTCCATCTCTCAGATGATGCTCGGGAGGTAAAACTCAGCTAACTCAGCTGAAGCCCACCCAAGGTTGTGCTGCCCCTGTGCCCTGGAGGATACAGACTGGAACCCCCATCTTTACATCCCCAGGGCTAGAACACCTGGTAGTGAGCGGGCGAACCACGCAGCTTCACATGGCGGACAATGGGCCCTCAGGCACTCCCCTACCCTAGCCCAAGCCCCCCCCCCTTCCTGGCTGGCTTCCCGGGGCCTGCCCTCAGGCAGGGCCAGAGCTGTGGGGCTGGGCAGAGGGGGCTCACCAGGGCTCCTTCCAGGCACGTGGCGTAGTTGTAGCCCCGCCCCATGACCAGGAGCGACCTCTGCGTGTAGAGCTCCAGGGCCAGGTCGTGTATCTTCTGGTCCAGCGACAACACTTCCTTGATCAGCTCTGAGTCGGGCACACAGCCAAAGGGAGAGCCAGTCACAGCGATTTCAAGACAAGATGCACAAACGAAAATCGCAGGGGGTAGGACAAGGTTTAGGAATGCACATTGCTCAGTACACTTGGCTTCTTTGCATGAATTTAGAAGTTTTAAACTTAGAATGTGGTAAATAACTTGGCTTCTGGCCAGGGTTTTGTTGGGATGGTGACTCATATTTGCACCCACACTGTCCAAGCATGTAAGATAAGCAGGGAAACGTTATTTGTAGCTCCATTTTATAGGTGAGGCAATTGAGTCCCAGTGGACTTTCCAAATTTAGCCCCCATCCACCTCTCAAGACAAAGCCAGGGTAAATTGGATCAATGATTCTCAAATTTTTGGGTCTCGGGACTCTTGTAAACTCTGAAAAATTATTGTAAATCCCTAAACATCTCTGTCTTTGTAGGCTATAGCTATCGATATTTACCAGATTAGAAACTGGTCCGATTAAAGATATTCATTCATTTATACAAAAATAACAAAAACGCCATTATGTATTTTTGTAAAAATTAGTGAGAAGAGTGTCGTTTTTTGCTAACCATTTTCATGTCTTACTTTCATATAAAACACATATTCTCACATCTGCTTCCTCATTAAGTCTGTTGTGACTGTTCTTGCAGTTACAGTATAGGAAGAAAATGCAATCACATAGAAATTTGTAGTTGGACAAGGGGGGAATAGTTACACAGCTTTTTAAAATCACTGTGAATGTTCTTTGACACCACACTAAACTCAAGAAGCACCAATTTCTTCAAATGGTAGTTGCAAATGCGGAATGTGAAGTCATGTCAGTAAATTCTCCCTCCGTTACTGGCCTCCTTGTGTTTATCTCTGTGGGTCTTTTCCACGTGCATGGTTTTGAACACTTTATTTTTAGAGTGAAGGGAAGGAGAAAGAGAAACATCAATGTGTGGTTGCCTCACGCATGCCCCCTACTGGGGACCCGGCCCACGACCTAGGTGTGTGCCCTGACCTGGCGGGTCCCAGGCTAGCGCTCAGCCCCCTGAGCCACACTGGCCTGGGCACCCTCATGATTGTGCAATGTTGGATGTTGTCCATTTGAAAAGTGTTGGTTCACTAGTTATGCAAATGGACACAGTTCACTACAAAACATTTTTTCAAGATCACATTTGCTAAAATTGCCACAATCTCATCAGCAGTGTCTGTAAGTGCCGGGAACGTGATCAAGCCTTCAGTTTTGCAAAATGTTAAGTTTCTGTTGAAAGCTGGAAGTTCATCATCGGTAACGAATACAGTCAATGGTTTTTCTCCAAGTGTCAGGCTCACTTGGTTCATTTTCGAGAAAATGCCTGCCACAAACCCAAGTCAGCTTGTTCCTCAATCACGTCCCTTTGAAATGCCCCTCGAGCTTCAGGGTCTAGCAGCTTTTGCATGTTTCCCATTGGTCACACGACTATTAAAAAATACTGCGATGTAAGAAGACGGGTGCATTTTACTGCGCCATCTGGGGCTTTCGTGTGTGAAGCTGGGTGTGTGGTGGTCGAAGAGGGTGCTTTCCCTGCTGGGAAGTGGGCAGAGGCGCCAGTGGTGGCCCCCACTGCCTTCCCAAACATTGAAAAGGCAAACGTGTCTTATTTATTAGAAACGATGTATTACTATGAATACAGCTTTGATGCAAAGGCCTTGTGCCCCCGGGGGACCTGTGGACCATGTCTTAAGAACTGCAGACTTAGACACTGGGACAAGTCCTGTTTGCGCAAGGTTATTATCTGCTTAAAGAATGCTTTTCTTGCCAATACATTTTCGTCATGTTCTCTTGGCCAGATTCAGACCCCGAGGCTTTGTGTGGTTAGGTGGTGGCTTTCCTTCTTGTCTTCTCTGGGTCTGGCCCTGGCCCCTGGTCGGGGGAGGACCTGGGGCTGCCCTGTCTCTTACAGGGGCTACCCCAGCCACCTGCCAGCCACAGGGCGAGATCTTCCCATTTCACACTCTCAGGGCTGCACTAAGGAAACCCAAGAGGTCTCTGTGTGTCCCTGCAGTGTAAGTGGCTGAAGGAAAGGAGCTGCTGCTTGTCCTGGTTGTCCCAGGCTGGCCTCAGGTCCATGTGTGAGCCCTGAGTGAGTGACTGAGGGAATGAATGGTGACTGGAACCACATTCCCCCAAAGAGCCTGTGACTCTATGCAACAGAGGCCGTACCTCTCCGACGGTGAGAGACACGACTGAGCGGAAGAGGAGCTTGGGGAGACTATGAAGGAGCTGTCTGGGACAGGACACTCGGGCCACATGCTCAGGCCTTTCCTGGATACCTACTGTGTGCCTTCCCTGGCCAGGTATGCAGCATCCAGCAGGCCCTGTGACAAGGCCGTGTGCTCACGGAGCTGACATGTTAGTTGGGGGAGACAAGCCAGAACACAGCATGTAAAGAAAAGGAACTGGCTGACATTTCACAGAGAGTTGGGGCAGGGGATGAAAACCGTTAGTCAGGGTGGCCAGGGAGGGCCCCAGGAGCTGATGTTTGGGCTGAGACTCGTGATGAGGAGCCATCGCTGTTTGAAGAGCTGGGGGAAGGGTGTTTCTACAGGAACGAGACAGAGCAAAGGCCCTGTGGTGGGAAGAGCTGGGCATTGTTGGGAATCAAAGGTCAGTGAGGACTCCAGAGCGGGGCCCGGGAAGGGAGTCCGGTGAAGTCAGAGGTGGCAGGAGCCCGGCATGCAGGGCTCCAGGGCTGGGTGAGAGTGTGGACTCCAGGCTTGGCCCAGTGGGAGCGGCTGCAGGCGTGCAGTGGTAAGGAGGAGGGTGTGTGAACATCACCACTCCCCTGGCCCTCGTGGCTCGTTTGGGTGTTGTTGCACGAATGATCAGGTCACCAGTTCGATTCCTGGTCAGGGCACGTGCCTGGGTTGCAGGCCAGGTCCCCAGTTAGGGGCACGAGAGAGGCAACCGATCAATGTCTCTCTCACACACTGATGTTTCTCTCCCTCTCTTTGCCCTTCCCTTCCCCTCTCTCTAAAATTCAATAAATAAAATCTTTTTTTTGAAAAGCAGCATTACGGACAGAGTCAGGAAGAAGGCGCCCGGCACAGCCCTCTGGGGGTGAAGGTGAGGGACAGTGCCACTCGGACGTACCGGGCAGGGACCGCAGGCCGTGGATGATCTCGCGCCGCCTCGCCTGCAGGGAGATGCGGTCTTCAGACATCATCAGGCCAAACATCACCAGGGAGATGAACTGGCTGGTATAAGCCTGTGGGCAAACGGTGGCGCTGGCAGAAGGGCAGATGTGCGTGTGGCTACCCCGTGGGGGGCAGATCGTGGACCCCGCCCCCCCCCCGGCCTCAACCGTCCACCAGCCAGACGAGGGCCTCCCCGGGGACATGCGGGGCTCTGTACCTTGGTGCTGGCCACGCCAACCTCCGGGCCTGCGTTGATGTGGACACCGCAATCGGTCTCTCGGGAGATGGAGCTGCCCACGGTGTTGGTGACACCCACGGTCAGGGCCCCCCGGTCCTTGCAGTAGCGCAGCGCCAGCAGGGTGTCTGCAGTCTCACCTGCCACAGAGGCCCTTGCTTTTGGCTGTGTGTTCCCAGGAGTGGGGCTCTGCCCGCTCGAGCCCCTACCCCCACTCATTCACTCCCTCCTTCCCTCCCCACTCTCACCCAAAAATCGTGCCCGGACACAACCCATTTGCACCTAGAAGGGAAAATGCATGCTCAACAGCTTTGCTGGCGGGTTCTTAGATTCCAGGTCTCACTACTATTGTGTGGCAGGCACTTCCTCAACCGCTGCCACCCCACCATCTCACTGACTTGCTGGGCGATGCCGCGGGGGTGCCATCCCCAACTTCCCTTTGAGGACCAGGGACTCAGAAGAGGAAATCAGGGCCTCGCTTGCTCAAGGCTGCCTGCTGTGGGGATGGAGTCGGCACCAACCTGGTGGGCTCCGCCAGGAACCCTTCCTATTGCTCTGAGCTGCCTTATTCGGAATGTGCCAAGGTTCCACATTTAAAAAGCAAGAATGCCCCCACAAATGGCATTTCTAAAATAAATCTGTTGTGAAGAGAAACACTTCCTGCTGCCTCCCAGTGTAGACAAAAATTATTTTTACAACAAAATGATTTAAATAGGTTCATGCATTTGCCTCCCTTCGCAAAAATTATTTTTACAACAAAATGATTTAAATAGATTCATGCATTTGCCTCCCTTCGCCTGCCAGCCCCAAAGAGCTCAAACTAAGTCAAGTGCAACCCAGACCACAAGACCAAACTCAGTCGATGTCCACTGGACCACCACGCTTGCCGGGCCCTTCCTGGCTGTTCTGAAGCGCAGGCTGCCCCTACTGCGCGTCCTCCTCTCCTTTCTCTCTCCAGACTCACGTTGCACACACTGGGTGTTGCACCGCCCTTCTTCCCTGCCAGTGGGGCTCAGGGCTCAGGGGCTCAGAGCAGGATGGCTCTGTTTTCACCAGCCCTGCTCTCTGGTTTCTGGAACAGTCTTTTTAAACTAATGCAAAGGGCTAAACAAGATGAAACTTCACACCCCTACTGTGGAGATGCTCGGGGGCTGCCACACTGCATCATTTCCACATTAACGCCACCTCCTTTCTTCGGTGAGTGGGTCCCACCAATTCACGGAACGTTTTTCGGTTTGGATGGGAGCGTAAACCCAAAGGCACTGCAGGCAGCAGAGGCCACCCCAGCGGCAGCTCCTGTGTGCTGGGGCTCAGCCCCACGGTGGCAGCGTCTGCCTTAGTGTCCCCTGACTTGTCGCTGAAATGGGGCAGGATTCACAACGCAACATGGAAGCCCTCATATCTTTTTGGATTTTCAGGGCTACTTCCATTTTGTGGTTGGGGTTTTTTTTTTTTCCTTTTATCAAAAAGAGGTCCTCTCTAACGTACTCCTGGGTGAAATAACACAACGTCTGGGACTGACCTCCCAGTCACCCAGTGGAGGGAAGGCGCCCGTGTGGGTGTGGCCAACCTGAGGCCTGCTGGGCCGTTCCTTGGGGATGCTCGGCGGTTCCCTATGGGGATCTCTACTTCTTTAAAGGCCTGGACATTCTTCATAATTAAAGAGTTCACAAACCCTCCCAGGGCTCACCGGCACTCAAGCGTCAGGCTCTGTGCCACTCTCTGATCCTCTGCCCCATCTGACGGCGCCAAGTGCTTCAGCCCAGTGCTAGGACGGCACCTGGGAGGGGCTGCTGAGCTGGGGGTGCCCTGCGCCCCACCTGCAGCACTGTCTCACCACGCTTCCCCCTGCTGGGCAGCTTGGGCACTGCCCAGTAGCCACACAGCCCTGAGCAGCAGGATTTTGAAGAACGTTCTCAGTTCAACCCAGCGCACATTTATGGTGCCTCGGTGGGTGGTCCCGTAAGCCCTGGACTCGAAACACCAGGACGGGGAAGAAGCCCTGGCTGCACGCCCCTCCCTATCCAGTGGGATAAAACGAGGCAGAACTGATGGTGCCGGTGGTTGAATGCCCAGGTGCACGAGGGAGTGGCGTGTGGGGCGGTGCAGAGGCGTTCACGACCGGGCGGAACAGGCAGGGAGGCTCATGGCGGGGAGCCGGCACAAACCCTTACCTGACTGGCTTATGAAGAAGCAGACGTCATCCCTGAACACGGGCGTGTTCCTGTCCAGAAAATCGCTGGCCAGTTCAACCATCACAGGGAGCTCCGTCAGTTCCTCCAACACCTGCCGTGTCTGCAGCCAACAAGCGGGACTGTAGTCAGTCACGACGCTCCGGGGACACCAAGACAGAGTATGGCGTGGACCCTCAGTGTCTGGGTGCTCGGGGCAGCACCACAGGAGAGAGACTCTGTGTCGGCTCTCTTGCTGGCTCCCAGGGCCCACACTTGGAAGGCCAGGCTGTAAGATGCGCTGGTCCTGGGGCACATGGGTCCCCACCCCAACCCCCGCACCTAGGGCCCATGCATCCCACTCACAGCCACAGCAGCGTGGTAGCTGGTTCCACAGCCAATCACGATGAGCCGTCGGCACCGCCGAATTTCCTTCAAGTGGGCCTTCAGGCCGCCCAGGAGCACTGTGGGGCACACCAGGGGGTCAGTCGGCGGGAGCCCTGTCCCCCAGGGGCTGCGCGGTGTGGGCAGCGGGAGGACAAGCCCAGAGGTTACCTGTGCCAGTCTCGAAGTTGACCCGGCCTCTCATTGTGTTGAAGACGGACTCCGGCTGCTCGAAGATCTCCTTCTGCATAAATGCGCTGAAGTTGCCTGTTCAAACCAGCGCCAACAAGACAGGTCAGCGGCCGTCCGGCCACACTTTCACGGCTCATCTTTTCATCAGGACAGAAGTCATTATGTAACTGGTGTGACACATGGGGGGACCAGGGCAGTACAGTTCCCAGGTGCTGTCCCACCTGATGCCCGTGGTGACGAGTGAGAGGGAAGCCGGTCAGGCCTCAGTTTACACACCTGGTCCCTCCCATCGGGGAGGGAGGAGGGAGGACAACAGATGGGGGGCTCGTCTTCCTGGGCGACACTCCTCTTGGCGAGGCCAGAGGAAGGTGAAAGACTTAGCTCCCCAGCCTGCCCTGCCCAGGGGAGCACAGGCTCAGCCCAAAGCCCAACGATGTGGGCCGCTCTCTCCCTCAGGACATCTGAGCTGCAGAAAACCTTTCCAGCTGCACAGGCCTGTGCTGGGCTCTGATCTGAACGGTGCCCAGGGATCCTTTGGCCACAGCATGTGAAAGCCCCAGACGGGTGCTGCGGCGGGAGACCTGGGGGTGTGAAGACAGGGTGGGGGCGCCCACTGGGACACACCCCGACCACCATGTCCATCTACCACCCTCACAGTGGACTTGTACCAAAGGTGACACGAAGCAACAAGACAGCTGAGGTGGGGTGGGGCCAAGGCAGACACGGGGGCAGGGAAGAGCAGACGTTTCAGGGGACATGATCGAAAGGAGCCCGTCTGTGAGAGGGACGGCAAAGGCAATGTCCCCCCAGTGGCAAGCCAGGGGCCTGTGTGACAGGGTGGCCGGGTGGGCGGGGTATACAGGAGAGGGTAGAGTGAGGTGGGGCCAGGCTACCTGTGGGGGGTTGTGCCTTTTATTTCAGAATGGCAGGACACCACTGAGGGCTTTCAGCAGCAGGGCAAAGGTTCTGGCTCATGTTTTTTAAAGTTTACTCAGGCTGCCCTGTGGAGAAGGGGGTGCAGGGAGGCAAGCTCTGGTGCAGGGAGAGAGGCTGTCCTTGAAAGGAGAAAGTGGTCCCCGGTCTCCTTTCCCGCAGGTCTCCCGCCCAGAGAAGAAATGACATGGGGGAAAGGGTCTCAGGGTCAGTGAACGGAAGTGGCTGATGGCCTGGTCACATTGAGTAGGGGACTTGGCGCCTGGATATAGTCCAACACTCCCTCCCAGGAGCTAGGACAAGCTCCCACATCCAGAGACCACCTGCAACCCCTTCCAGGGCCCCAGCAGGCAGGAGACTGCAGCACCTGCCCCCCCACTCTCTGGCTGCTTCCCTGGGCCTTGGAAGACACCTGCCTTTCATGATCTGCTGCAGCTCCATCTGCAAAGTCTGGATGGCTCGAGATGGGTCATCACTAGCCGAACGCTTAACCCGGTGAATGGAGAGTTTCCCATCAGCCACTGCGGCGATGTCATCATCCTCGAGGAAGATGACCCGGTTGGTGTGTTCTATGATGGCACTGGGGCAAGGAAAACATGGGAGTCAGGTGGGGACAGTGTTCAGTGGCTGCAGGACAGTGGTTGCTCACTGCCTCCCCAGCGTGAGTCCACATCAGTGCACTGGGTGGCCCTTTAGGAGGGATGGGACATCACCCTGATTTCTTTCCTGGAGGAGGGCCACTAAGAACTGAAATCAGCCACCACCCCTGCTGAGCAGGGAGAAAACAGCTACCACAGTGGGGGCGTATAAGACCCAGCGGGTGCAGCTGGTCCTTCTGACCCCATAGCCCCAGGGAAGGAAGGACACGAGGCTCGGCTACCTTGCATCGGAAGCGAAGAAGAACTCCACAGCTTTATTGCCCACGGCGTGAAGGCAGGTCGAGCTGTCCAGCCTCTGCATCCTTCCTTTACAGATGTTCTTGGCATTCTCGATGCTGCCTGATGTGAGGGAGCAGTCGCCATCCCATTAGTCTCTTCTGTTTGGCTAACAAAGTGTGCAGCCCGTTTCCCCTCCGAGTATGCGTGTGCGAAATTTGTGATTTTCAGCTTTGGCTGTGTCAGCCAAATCGTGCGAAGGGTCCCCCAAAAGCAAGAGCATTTAAATGGCCGCAAAGAGAATGCACCAAATCAAGACTGGAACCTGGGCCCAGCTGCCTGCACAAACTGGGGCCGCAGGCAGGTCCCTGGTGTTTTAAAACGTCCATGAACAAAAAGGCTTCTGGGAAAATGGAGCCAAGCCTCAGCTGCTGAGGAGCTTCTGGACCTGGGGCCATGCGCAGGCCCGAGCAGGAGCAGCACCCGCCGAAGGCACTCACCTGGTCTGTACAGGACGGGGACCTGCTCTGTGGAGAGCTTGTGTTTGCTCCGCACTCCGATCAGCAGGGGGCTGCCTCTCCTATAGGGACAAGAGGGGATCTGGTCGGCCATCGCCTGGCACACGTGGGACAAGGCTGGTGTCCTCTGAGCGCCCGGCCAGCTCCCTGAGGTCCCACAGGAGGTGCTTGGAGCAGGGACCTGCAGGTTAGCTCGAGAACCCCAGCTCGTTCCGGTGGTGCCACCAACCCAGCGAGTCCCCACGGGCGCTGGCCTGCTGCAAGGCCCTGGTGGTGGCAGGTGTGCGGGGTCTCCACCTGTCTCTGCCCCTGCCCATCTCTAAGAGGGAGCCCGCCAGGCCCAGGGTCTGCACGAAGGCTCTCTCTGCCCCACCCTCCACCCCCCAGCTCAGGGGTTTTCCAGCCTCAGGAGGCGCTCAGTTGATAGGTTCTGCTCCACTTTGTGGGCTATTTAAAGCACCTCCTAGGGCAGTTTTGTCTCTGCCTGAGGGACACCTCGGTGAAGCTTGGGATGTCCATCACGAAGGGGCGGCGCCGGGCAATTTGGGCATCTGACCCGAGGGAGGGCCCCATCCCAGGCCCCCAGTGTCCTCCACCTGGCTAAGCTGCCAGCAGCCGATGGCCCCCTTCAGTCAAGTGCTTTATGGAATTGCTTTCTGGTTCCCAACGTGCACAGCTAATGTATTTATAAGGTATTATTCCAAGATTTAAATGGCATCCTGCCTCCAAAACCTGATTATTTGCCCCCTCTGATCCATTACAGCATGCAAATCAAATTCACAACGGGTATGCACCCCAGGCAGCACTCACTTCTGGAACTCACGCTCTCCAGCCCTGCCACTCTTAGCCGGGACCTGCCCAGGGACGTTCCCATCGCTACCAAAGGGCACGGGCCCTTCCTCCCCCTACATGTTAACTGGTTAATAAGAAGAAAACACTAAGAATGTATTAATAGACCACTTAAGAGCACTGTCTCGGACACATTAATTAGAATACAACGGAGTAATATTTTACATCAACTGTTTTCTTGCTAGCTTTCATCAATGACTTATTCATGAGTGACGTTAAGTAGCCCGCGTCCAGCCCTTACTTGCCCGTTTGGCCTCCTGTCCTGACTCAGCACAGGCCCTGAATCTTTCTTCACGAGTGACAAGTCTTGTTTTGCAGTAGCCTTGCCTGTTAGGACCCCACTCTGACTTCCCCAGTAGGAGGCAAAGTCTGTGTCCCTGCAGAAGGCGCTGTGAGCACCTGGGATATTTTGGACAACGTTTCGTCCATATGAAACATGTCAGAGACGCAGTTCTGGGCCCAGGGCGAGCTGCTGAGACGGTCTTTACAGTAACAACAGCAGGAAGTCCCACGGTTATCTGCCTCTCTCGGCAACTGTCTCCCCCAAATGTTGTTGTTTTTTTTAACAGGTTGAGCTCTGCGGCTTCTCCAGACTCTGTGACATAAAATGCTCCCAACTCATCCCTAAGCCTGTCCCGCAGGTTATAGAGCCATTACTTATAGACACTTCAGAAAAATAAAGTTCAATGCTTTTTCACTGTCTTGTCATTCATTCAAAAGAATAATATCATGATAATAACAGATTTTTAAAGGGGGGTTTAAACTTGATAAGGACCAACTGGTATTATATAATTCTATGATCTGAAAGAATAAAATTCCAAATGAAGAATCCCTGTGTTAGAAAAAATAAAATCATGATGCACTTCCTGCCTAGATAGCTGGACAGTCTGCAAGGCAGAGCTTCGCCCTCTCGGACCGGCCTCCCTGGGCCAGAGGTGCACCTGCCATGGTACCCCAGTGCGGCCCACAGAGCCCTGAGGCCCTGCAGAGCCGGGCCTCTGCCCACGTTCCCACCGCCCACCAGCCTTCAAATGTCCTGGGGCCTTGTTCACTGCTGTCCCCCAGGCCTGGCACACCACAGGCATCAATGAGCACACACTGAGACTGGAGGAGCCAGGCCCCACCAGTACCCCTCCCTCCCATCCCGGCCTAACTACAGACCCCAGCAGCACCACGCCTGCTCTGTGCCCTTTGCCTTCCCTCACGCTGGTCCCCTGCCAGCCTCCCCCAGGCTGACACCTGCTCCCCCAGAGCATCACCATCTCTGCCCTGCTCTGTCCTTCTGCACAAATGTCCAGTCCTTAAGGGCAAGGCAGGTCTGGTGTCACCAGGTCCCCAGGGCCCCTCTGACACAGTAAGTGCTCAACAAATATTAGTTGGATGGATAGATAAATGGACAAATGGATGATAGATGGATGGATGGACAGACAGATGGAAGGATGATAAGCAGATAAATGGGTGGATGTATGGATGGACAGATGGATGGATCCATGGATGGACAGATGGATGCATGGATGGACAGATGGACAACCAACCCATCTGAATATAAAATAACAGGATGTTGGCCCTGGCTGGAGAGGCACAGTGGACTGAGTGCTGGCCTGCAAACCAAAGGGTCCCTGGTTTGATTCCCAGTCAGGGCACATGCCTTGGTTGCAGGCCGGGTCCCCAGCAGGGGGCGTGAGAGAGGCAGCCACACATTGATGTTTCTCTTCCTCTTTTTCTCCCTTCTTTCCCCCCTCTAAAAAGAAATAAAATCATTTTTAAAAATAGGATGCTACTCACACACCTGCTTGTGTAAATTATAGTGTTGGGGGACCCTGGGGGGCTCCAATAAAGGGGCATGTAGGTTGATTCCTTGGACCCTGCTTCTACACAGGTTATAACGCTGGAACTCTGAGCCTGCAAGGCCTCTTCCTTCTGGATTCAAACCAATGTTCATATTTTTTTAAATTTAATCTTTACTGTATTTTTTTCATTACCCTTTAGTCCCCTTACATCTCCCTCCTCTCAGCAATCCCCATGCGGTTGTTCGTGTCCATAAGTCCTTTTTCCTTTCTTGCTCAATCCCTTTACTCTCTAACCTTCCCCCTACAACCAGCTGTCATCTGCTCTCTATCAGTAAGTCTATCCCATTTTCCTTGTTAGTTCAGTTTGTTCGTTAGATTCCACATATGAGTGAAATCATATGGTATTTGTCTTTCTCTGACTGGCTTATTTCACTCAGCATAATGTTCTCCAGGTCCATCCATGCTATTGCAATGGGTAAAATTTTCTTCTTTTTTATGACTAAGGAGTAGCCCACTGCGTAGATGCCCCACAGTTGTCTTACCCACTCAGCTATGGATGGACACAGGGCTGCTTCCATATCTCGGTGATTGTAAATAACCTTGCAATGAACACTGGGGTGCTTATGTTCTTTCCGATTCGCGTTTTGGGTTCTTTTGGATATATTCCCAGAAGTGGGATCACTGGGTCAAAAGTCAGATCCATTTTTAATTTTCTGGGGTATCTCCATACATACTGCTTTCCACAGTGGCCACATTCCCACCAATAGTCCACAATAGTCCAAAAGGGTTCCCCTTTCTCCACATTCTCACCAGCACTTGCTGTTTGTTGATTTATTGATGACGGCCATTCTGGCAGGTGTGAGATGGTGTCTCACTGGGGTTTTAATTTGCATCTCTGATGACTAGTGATGGTGAGAATCTTTTCATATGTCTAGTGGCCATCTGTATGTCCTCTTTGGAGAAGTGTTTATTCAGGTCCTTTGCCCATTTTTTAATTGGATTGTTTGTTTTTTGGTGTTGAGTTTTTGTAAGTACTTTATAAATTTTGGATATCAACGATTTATCAGATGTATTGTCGAATATGTTCTCCTTATTCTGTGGGTTGTCTTTTTTTGTTGTTGTTGTTGATTTCCTTTGCTGGGCAAAACCTTTTAGTTTGATGTAGTCCCATTTGTTTATTCTTTCTTTCGTTTCCCTTGCCTGGGGAGATTTATCTGATAAAAAATTTCCATAAGCAATGTCTGAGATTTTGCTGCCTGTGTTTTCTTCAGGATTTTTATGGTTTTGGGGTCTAACATTTAAGTCTTTGATCCATTTTGAACTTATTCTTGTGTGTGGTATAAGAATGTGGTCTGGTTTAATTTTTCTGCATGTATCTGTCCAGTTTTCCCAACACTATTTATCGAATAAACTATCTTTAGCCTATTGTGTGTGCTTGCCTCCTTTGTCAAATATTAATTGACTATAAAGGTGTGGGTTTATTTCTGGGTTCTCTATTCTGTTCCATCGATCTTTGTGTCTGTTTTTATGCCAGTACCAGGCTGTTTTGATTACTATGGCCCTGTAGTATAGTTTAATATTAGGTAGAGTGATTCTTCCAACTTTGTTCTTTGTTCTCAGGATCGCTGTTGCTATGTGAGGCCTTTTGTGGTTCTGTATAAATTTTTGAACTACTTGTTCTCATAATTTTGCATGCTTTTTCTAAAGGGAGTCTTTGAAATTATATAGGTCTTAAGCCCTGTGGAAGCTGGCTCTGCCTTTACTATGTAATTTTACTTTAAATTTGAGCGTGTTGTCGAGTTCTAGAAATGTGGAGGTTTCAAATGAAAATCCGACTCTGGTTTTCCTTTGAACACATCGGAAGCTCTGACCCAAGAGGAGATGGGTGTGGTCTCTGTGGCTCAGCCCGGTTGTCCTTTAGGCAGAACCAGTGCCTTCCGGTCTCCGGAGGCCCTGTGGGCCCCGTGCCTCGGGCTAAGTTACTACATCTTAGTTACGAGCTACTGGAAATAGCAACGCCTTTGCCTTACCTTGTGGCGACGGCTTCTCCCGGGTAATGGATGCTCTTGAAAACCAACGCGAATGCTCCCTCCTGAAAACACGGGAAGATGAGTGAGAACACCTCGCTCCAGTTGAGCCCGGCCACTGCAGCCCGACCTGCGCCCTACCGGACTCCCCGGACTGCCAGTGGGCAGTCCTGGGGTCATGCCGGGCACCGAATACAGGATGGCAGGGTGACTCCAGGAGAACAGTGGCAGAGATGGTGCCGTGCTGAAGGACAAAGACCAGGGCTTGTGGGTTTCCTCGTGAACCGCAGCAACTGCGTCCGGCAAGGCCCACGAGGAGCATGTGCCAGCTCTGGGATGCACGGGGTGGGCGGGGCATGAAAACCAGGGGCCAGGTGAGCACCGGGGCCAGGGCTCATGCCCCCCAAGCCAGTACCTACTCAGGGAGCACCTGTGAAGATGAAAGGGGCTAACACTCCAGGACCGGTGCTTAGCTCAATGCACGCTGGAGCCTGGATTCAAATCCTGGTTCCCCCCTTAGCTATATGGCTTCTCTGAACCGATGCACTAGAACACTGCTGCCATGCAGAGAACCCAACAGAAGCACAAGTTGCTATTATGGCAATCACTATTTCTATGGCGACAACTGTCAGCTGTCCTACTCTGTACAAAGCAGAACCAGAATCTAGGTCTCCTAACTCAAGGCTCCACATGCCCTTTCCATGTAAATCGTTGGTACATCATCCTCCACCACATTCTGACCACCCTGCACTAATGTGCCATGATCCCAGTGGACTCTGGTTAGGAGCGATCAGCTATAAATCAGGATTTCCACATGAAATTCCCAGGGTTTGGTACCCTGGCAACTCTAAGACCCTGAGCAGCCAGTGTGTGAAGGCCCGTTTGCCAACTCAGTCACAAAGCCAGAGGGACCCCACATCCCTGTCCCTAGGCCTCCGAGGGCCCTTCGCACTGCCCAGGGTGCAGGGGCGCCAGGCAGACCCTCAGCAACCTGACGCTGGCCCTGCAGGCCTTGTCTCCTGCAGCGCTTTTTCACCTTTTCCATCTCACGGCACACTGAAACTACTAAAATTCTGTGAGACACCAAAAAAAATTTTTTACCCATCTGACAAAAAATAGGTATAATTTTGATGTATTCACACCACACAGCTACTGTTATGCTGGCTGCTATCATTTTCCATTTGACAACCTAAGGGAAAAGCGGTCAGTGTCCCTGACCAAATAGACAGGTACTGCGTGTGTTAAAAATCCTTGTGGTGCACCACTTGAAAATCGCTGTTGAAGGAGAAAATTGCCATCCTTGGGGAGGTATCTCTGAAATTTAAAATCACGGCTGGAAAAGAGGAAGTACCGTCTGCCACCTTGCCTTCCTGCACGTTACACAGTACATTCATTAGACTTGATGCCTGGGTCAGACTCTCAAACACATGCCCACTAAATTGTAACGCCCCAAATGGGAGTCTCAGAGCAAAGGGCTCCACAGCAGAGTTACTGTTAAAGAAAGGCCCTGAAAACATGGAGGGGTGACATGTTTTAAAGCACGCTGGTGGGGCCGCAGCAGCCTCTGACCCCAAGTGTGGTGGATTCTTGGCCTGAATACTGTCCCCAGGCTGTCCCCCCCAGGGAGGAGCTGCTGGGCAGCACTGATGTCCAAGAGGCGGGTTCTGGGAGATCTGGAGGCCTCTCCTCCTCCTCCACTATCCACAGGGTGGGAGAGACTGGGTCCACTCCCACTCCCCCTCCTCCTCCAAGTAGGGACCTCTTTTGGATAATCCCCTCAGGGTAGGCGTCTCAGCAGACCCTTTAAAGGTTCTGTGGGTCCAACCCTCTGGGATGTCATGAATCTCTCTCCTGGATCACTCCCTTGCGCACACAAAACTGATCTGACATCTATCCCCCAAACAGAACCCTCCTTCCGAACTGCGAGCCTCCCCTGTCACTGGGCCATTTCTTCGCACCCTTCCCCTCCAGTCAAAGTTCTGGACAGTCTGCACCCGCATCCTTCACATCCTCTTGCTTCCTGCCCTCCATGCACTCAGGAAGGATGCTGGGCCATTGCTCCCTGGGACAAATATTTGCTTTACTGAAACAGCATGCAAGACTACAATTCTAAGCCCAAATCAGTGAAATGCATCCGGGGCAGGCAACTAATGGAGCAAACAGCCCAGCTGAAAAGGAAACAGTGGGAACGACCCCCAAGGTCTTGCCTGCAACCCGTGACCCAGGGGGCCTGTCAGTTTCAGAGGTGTTAAAATGAGGCAAGGCACCTCTATTTGATGTTCACCACCCAAACCTCAGAACTTCTCCAAATATCACAAGGATGTAACATCTTAAGGCCAGGCGCTACAGACGAGCCAACTTGAATCCTCAGGTACTTGGCACAAATAACGTGCGTGATAAACGCTCACGCAAAATGAAGAAAGAGATGCTTCAGACAGGTAGGGCCTGGAACTCACCAGCTGCTGCACGACTCTCTCCACCAGGGTTGAAAACGTGATGTCCTCGAACTCTCTGTTGTCGAACACATATTTGATCAGCTTGGCGATGGTCTCCGTGTCTGTTTCTGACTCAAACTCATAGCCCTTGCTTTCCTGGAATATTTGGTTGCACACGGGGTCAGATGATGGTCATTGCGAAACACTGGCCTGGCCAGCTTCCTCCCCTCCCTTCTGACTTGCCCTCAGAGTGACTTAAGGCGCGAGCAATAAAAATATGAAAAAGATGAGAAATGGGTGCCAGAGTCACACAGTGCAGGACAGCTGAGTCACTGGGAACCCCCGAGAGGGCCCCGCCTCTGCAGCCTGAACCTGCCACGCCTCTGGACGCTGCAAAAGCACAGCAGGCAGAGTGATCGCAGGAGCTGCGTCAAATCCAGCCACGCCCCAGCCAGCACCTCAGCCCTCTCCTCCCTGAGACACTCGCCATCTACCTTCCCGCCCCACATCGCAGTGGCCCTTGTGGGCACGAGCGCCCTTCTATTGCCTTCAGCAAGACCTGAGGTGGCGGCTGAGCCGGAGCTGAGGTTTGTGTCCCATGTGGGGACGTGGCCAAGAGTGGCTGTCACTCAGCTCTGCCTTTGCCGCAGGAGGGAAACGAGCTGGGCTGGCAGTTTCTGGGGAGACCAAGACCACGTGACTTAGACATGACCCAGGAGAAGTATCTTACCAGAAACTTCCTCAGGTCTTTGTAATTTGTGATGATCCCATTGTGGATGACCACGAATTCTGGAAGACAAGTTTAGTCGAGAAAGAGGCTATGAAGGAGTGACGTTCAAGTCAGGTGTGAGGGGAAACACTTCAGGGGCTTGAAACTGTAAACGCTGCTCCTGCAGGGACGTCTGTTAGGCAAACGTCGCTTACAGGCACTAGTACCGACATCTGCCGGGACTACAAGTTCAACCTCAGGAAACACAGACAGAAAGGAAAAAGCAGCCAACCTGACCACAGACAGAACTCCACTCGTGGTCTGCATGGCTTTGCTCTTTGTGTTGATGGGGACGATTAACCCTCCACTACCCAGAAATGATTCCAGGCATTCTCACTGGCCCAAAGAAGTCACACACGAGTGGTCCATGCACGTGCTTCTGTTTGACCATAGTGAACTGTAAAAAGATTGGGGCTGAGCCCTGGCTGGTGTGGCTCAAGTGGTTGGAGCATTGTTCCATAAACCGAAAGGTCACGGGTTCGATTCCCAGTCAGGGCACCTGCCAAAGTTGCAGGTTTGGTCCCATTGGGGTGTGTGGGAGGCAACCAACTGATATGTCTCTCTCTTCTCTTTCTTCTTCCCTTCCCCTCTCTCTAAAATCAATATGCGTGTCCTTGGGTAAGGATAAAAATTTTTAAAAAAGATCTGATGTGAACAACCTCAAGTTTTCACTTAAAAACCCCTGGCTTTCTTAGAGGAGCATCCCCAACAGTCCTAGCACCCCTGGGCTCCCCCAAATGCCTGCGGGGCCACAAGCACGTCTCTCTGCAGAGCCTGCACCTCCCCACCCCAGCAGCAAACCGTGCCCTTGGGCTGCTCCCCTCGGTCGCCACTGCACACCTCAACACACAGTTGAGGCCAGCCTGAAAGTTTTTCTGATCAAGTGACCCTTTCCCCCTTCAGCCCAGATAATGGAAGACTCTTCATTATCCCGAGACTCAGTGATTCCACCAGGATGCATGCAGATGTCTGGCGTTCACTGCAAACACTGACCACCCTGGCTCAGTGAAACTTTGGATCTCCAACTCGCGTTTTTCCTCCGTACGGAACAGGTTTTTCCTGTTCCATCTTTCAAAACCTTTTCCTTTATTCCTTTTCTTTTATTTTTACCACGATATCCTCTATGTGTTTTTTTGACAGCATATTGCTTTTTTTTGTGTGGTCACCCCCCAAAATGAGAGGGCATGAGTAAAAAAAAAAAGCCACTTTCAGCAGGTGCGCTAGCCCAGCTCACCGGTGTTACAGCTATCGTGTGTTTACTGCTCCACTCATTCTGGTCCCTCTCGGGGACAACTGCTGGGGCTCTTCTGCGTGAATGGCCTCCAGAGCACCCCCTCCCTCAAGTTGCTTCCATGTCTACTGCAACACTGTTTCTTACACTGCTTTCCTAACTTTCACCTCAATCTAGTGCCCGCCTTCTCAGCATTTCCTAGAACCTACGTATTCTTTGTGACAACTCCTTTGTGTGTCTTCCTTGCGCAAGGCCGTTGCTGGGTGTCAGCCTTCCTTAAAAGCATGCGCTGCAGCTATCACTGATGAATTGCTAAAGAAATTTCACTGATCTTTCCTTACTTCCCATGTCATTTTGCTTTTAATGACTCATCCTGAGTCAGGGCAGGCGTTTCCAAGTTTGGGTGTGGGGGGGATCTCCTGGGAGCCTCCCTGCTCGGTGACGCAGAATCACCGTCTGCACTGACGTGGGGCTCGCCTCACCACCTGGGTGGGCAGGGGGCGTGTAACATCTCTGGGCACGTGGGCCTGGTACGGCGTCTCCTCCCCCGACACTGGTATCCCAGGGCCCAGCCCGTGCCTGGCTCAGGGTTCAGCTGGATGTATGTTCTGGGTCCTTGGCACCTGGGTGCAGGGTGCCTGCCCCAGTGGTGGGACGCCCTAAGGTCCTACGGACAAGATGCAGGGAAAAGTCCCAGCAAAAGCCTCACTGTCTGAGACTCTGACCACGCGGGCGCACGTGCAGCCCGGCCCTTGCACTCCCTCCAGCTGCTCTGCTGAGAGGGGTGTGTGGGGTGTCCTGTTTTGTGGAGGAGGCCTTGCTTTCCAAACTGGGCAGGAGGGTGCTGCTCGCTCGGGCAGGCCCACTCCCGGGAGGATTCACTGCAGTGAGTCTGGTGGAGCGCTCAGCTAAATGTCTGTAACAAGCACCCAGAGCATGTCTGATGCATCAGTCCCCACTCTGATTGATGCTGGACTCGGCAAGAAGCTGCACTGTGCCGGGGGGTCTCAGTGGGCTCCCTGCTGACTCCAGAGATCACTCTCCCTGCCGGACACCCTCCTCCATCATGCCCCGCTGTCTGTCTTTGGGGCTCCTGACCCGACCAGGCCCAACCCAGAATGGGGACCCTCAGGAGGGCCCAGGCGATGTCTCATGCCCTTGCCTGGAGCCCTGGGAGGAGTCAAGGGCTTGGCCCTCTCTGCAGCCCACATGCCTGCTCTGTCCTATTACAAGGGAACCGAACACTCTGGGGCTGACCACAGAGCCCCCAAGAGCTGCCGCTGGGAGCCCCAGAGCAGCCAGTCCACCCCATGAAAGAGGTGGGGCGAGATTAGAGGAACCAGGACATGGAGAGCTTCCTGGGGGTCCAGGTAGGTGGTGAGGAGCCATGAGCTGGGGCTGGCACACGGGAGCTGCTGGGAGAGCTGGGAAGCCCACAGGCCACCAGTGGGGCTGCCATGAGCAGTGGCTGTGTCCTGCTCTGTGACAGGCCCGCTGTCTGTCGGTGGGCATTCGAGCGTCTGTGAGCCCAGTTACCATGGCTTCTGGTGTGTCAACGGAGCCAGGAGTCTGGACGCTCCCACATCCCCATTCTCATTTTTCACAAAAAGGGAAAGTTGAGGGCTCTGCTGTCGGGAGGAGCTCTGGGGCCACCACTGGCAGCCTCTGCCTCTCCAACCGCGGGCCCTCAGCCGCCAAGGCCTCCATGTGGGGCGGGTTGGGAGCAGGTACCTCAGACCCAGTTAAGCAAGGGGACACCATCTTCTCCCCTGTGCCCAGACACCACAGTCCCTAGTTTGGAACAGCGTCTAGTCCCGTCACCCCTCATGCTGCCAAGTCCCCTCAGCCTGGGTCCCCAAGAGCCTGCAGAACTCTCCAGAAGTGCCTTGTTTTCCTGGGGACATCTAGGGGGCCAGCACACTGCCCCAGGCCAGGCTGACGTTGCCTCCCATCTGGGGCTGGTGCCACCAGATTGGGTCCTGAGGATGACAGGGCACCGGAAAAGCCCCTTGGCAGTGGGTGCAGGCCAGCTTGGCATGGGCTGGGACAGGGAGCGAGGCCTCCGTACGTACCATTGCCTTTGTCCGAGCGCTGTGGGTGGCTGTTGACGGCGCTGGGGGCCCCGTGGGTGGCCCAGCGTGTGTGCGCGATGCCGAAGTGGGTCTCGAACTCCACCTCCAAGTCCACGCTGGCTTGTTCTAGATGGAAAACAAATCTATCTGCCACACTTTCAAAATGAACATCAACACAGGAGTAACACGTCACGGTCACGTCGCTCCACAGAGACTCATCAGCACATCCCACTGGCGAGCCCCCAGGGTCCCCCACCCTCCCCGAGATTCTCTCAGACCCCTGCTGCTGATTGCTCTGTGCTCACCAGTCACCCAGCTCACTCAGCGAAGTGAGTGAACTCACTTTAAAATGAAACACATCTATCTCACTCCAAGTGGAAGTATCGTGTATCAGAGAAATGAAAATAAACACATAAATACCAAAAATTTTTTTAAAAAAACATTTTTTTTACACACCGCTGGCTAACTGAAACTGTCCTGTACTCTGGGAAACACAGTTCTACCAGGTGGGCCCAGACGGGCGGCATTTTCCGTCTTAAACACTGGTGGGGCACAGGGTCTCCAAGTGACCCACGTGCTGCCCGCACCCGTCGCGTCCCCTACTCACTGTAAAGTTCTTCGTCCAGAGCCTTGACATTCCCTCTTTTCTTGACCAGCTGGATGCGTCTTTCTTTGACTTCGCTGTCATTCCCGTCAATCGCCACACCTGCGGGGAACAGGAGTTTCTGTACTGGAGGTTAAGGTTCATCTCCTGACCGACTCGGAAAGAGAAGGCTATAACTGTGCCTGGGCCTTAGGCGGCCACCAGGGACGGACAGGTGCCACCACATCTGCCATGGAGGGCGGGGTGCCCTTAGGGGCGTGCGCCTTCACTGTCCATTGCTGTCCCTGTTGCACTCCCCCTCTGCCGGCTGGCCTCCTGGTAAGCTCCCACCAACAGGGACGTGGAATGATGGGCCCTCCCTTGCTCCTCAGGTGGCATCACTAAAAATGGGAAATGGACAAGGTCCCCACCAGCTGGGCTGTGGGGGACACCCACTAGCCGGGCTGTGGGGGACGTGCTCCGAGAGGGCCGCCTGCTGGGGGGCGGTGCAGCCACTGGGGAAGACCCTTCGAAGAGTGTAGGGGGCGGAAAGTGTGGGGTGAGTGGGAAAAAGGCGTGAAAGGACAGGATGCCTCAGTCACAATGCAGAGAAATGACCGTGTGAGCCCCCAACCCCGTGGGCCCTTGCTCCCAGACGACCCTGACCACGACAGGAGTAAGCCTTCGAAGACAAGACACCCGGGGCGGAGGGTCGGGGGGGCGGGGCTCGAGATGCCNGGACGTGCTCCGAGAGGGCCGCCTGCTGGGGGGTGGTGCAGCCACTGGGGAAGACCCTTCGAAGAGTGTAGGGGGCGGAAAGTGTGGGGTGAGTGGGAAAAAGGCGTGAAAGGACAGGATGCCTCAGTCACAATGCAGAGAAATGTCCGTGTGAGCCCCCAACCCCGTGGGCCCTTGCTCCCAGACGACCCTGACCACGACAGGAGTAAGCCTTCGAAGACAAGACACCCGGGGCAGAGGGTCGGGGGGCGGGGCTCGAGATGCCAACCTCTCCTGCCCTGATTCTTCCTTCGGCTTTTCTACGGTTTTCAGACCGGATGAGCGTGTCCTCGCCACGGCGGGACATGCGGGGCTTACCCGCCGAGTCGTAGCCTCTGTACTCCAGCCGCTGCAGGCCTCTGAGGAGGGTTTCGAAAATCTCCTTTCTGGTGCGGGGCACTCTGTAGTTCATGTAGGCGAAGATCCCTGTCGACAGAGGGGACACCATGCGTTTGCCAGCTGCTGGGGTCCTGCTTGGGACAGGGGCCGGGAGTGCAGACTCCAAACGGCCCTGTGGGAGCGCGTCCGGGCTGCGCACAGAGGAGGCCGCCATGGGCACCCCTTCCCCTGCGACAAAAAGACTCTCGGGCGTTACACACAGCAGTTGATGAGGCCCCGCCTGCCCCTTGGCCACGCCATTCCACCAAGGAGTTTTCCACGGACGTGCGGGCAGGAGACAAGGCTTTCACGGCAGCAGCACAGCCAAGATCAGCAAAACCGCCCGACCGCCCACAGGCCTCTGGGAGGCTGGACTCCATGGACTCCATGGACTCCGTGACTGGCACACAAAACTCCTGGGGAGAGCCATACGGAGGCCACAGCAGCCTCCCGCAGCCACGGGGGATGGGCGCCATGCCTCTGCTCCACTTCCCGAGTGGCCCTGCTGCCTGGGTCAAGAAGCACGCTTTCCAGCAGCAGCAGGACGTATCTGAAAGGTCCATATCTCTGAGGAAGGCCCACAGCAGGGAAGGTTTCGTTTGGCTTTATTTTCTCTGTTCATAATGCAAAACCGTGATTTCCTAAGTAGGAAGTAACAGTTGTCTCGCAGGCTCTTCCCAAACTCCTCTGCTTTGTCAGTCCCCTGCCTGAGACTGCAGACTTTCCGTGTGTCTCTGTCCTGCCCTGCGAGTGCACCCGGCCGGTCACCCCTCTGTCCTCAAATCCTCCCTTCCCTCCTCGGAGCTCAGGTCCAGCCCCCTCCCAGGGCAGGCTTGTCCAGGCCTGGGCTCTCACACCCACAGGGCCACCCCAGTGCTTACATCTGGGGACATCTGTACCCCCTGGCAGGGACACAGGCTAGCATTCCTCTCTTTATATTTATCACCGCATCTCAGCTCACAGCCCTTGTTCAAAGACCCTGAGTCGGTAGTAATCGGTGAAGCCATATACAGAGCATGAAAAAGTTACTGGGCTTCTGGCATATTCGTAGTAGCTCGTCTTCTTGAGAGCTCATCCTGTGTCAGGCACTGGGCCAAGCATTCTCACGCAGGTGTCAACTGGAGCTCACAACAACCTTAGATCAGATCTGCTATCACCCAGAAGCCCGGGAAGCTGTGACTGGGCCACAGCCACAAGCAGAACCAAGGGGACCTGACTTGAACATTCCCAGCGCTGAGCAGGGCTGCCTAGGGCATGGGTAGGGTCAAAAGGTTTATTTTTCCCAATTTTAATTCTGAGAAAGAAGATGCCTACCAAGAAGGGCATCCGGTGGCTCTCCCGCAAGCTGCGCTTTGGAGAGAAGCGTGCACTGAATTGCCTGCCCAGCCTGTGCTCTTGCCCTTTGAGCCAGCCCTGATAAAGGAGTCCCTGGAATTGTATTTCAACCACAGGACTGAGGCTACTTTCTCAGTCCAATCAGAGCTGTGCAGCTATATCCCAATTAGAATCTCCAACAACCAATCAGAGTAGCACACCAATCAAACTGCAAGGATTTAGAGTCATCTGCATGAGGACAAACCAATCAGAGGCTGGGGAGGAGACTTGTGTCTATACAAGTCTGCTCCCTTCTGGTTCCAAGAGCACGCCTGCCCGGCAGGGGCTGAAACACCAAAACATCCCACTGGACCAGAATGGAGCAGACTGGCACAGATTGGTGCACATGGGTGTGGAGCAGAACACACAGACCAAAGCCCAGCAGGGCTGTCTAGTCAGAGAGGGGCCAGGCCCCAGGGCCCTCTCACAGCCGAGCTGCGTCATAATTGAGCAGTGATGCTCTGGAGCGGTCTCACAATCAAACTGTTTGCACTGAATGCAATTTCCGTCTTCTCTGCACTCCAAATTGGGGGTTCTTGTTCAAGGCACTGAGTCGATGCCAACAACCACGGCATAACAATTTTTTATTTCTCCAACACTTTTCTGGGATAACGAAACAGTCCAATCAAGATTAAAAGCCTGCCAGACAGTAGCACCCCAGTGTTCCCTGCAGCATTATCCACAATAGTCAAGACATCGTAAGTATCCACTGGCAAATGAATTGATAAAGAAAATGCGGTACATGTATATAAGGGAATATTATCCAGCCATGAAAAGAAGGAAATCTTGCCATTTTTAACAACATGGACGGACCCGGAGTACATTATGCTAAGTCAAATAAGTCAGGCAGAGAAAGACATTCTACGATTTCATTTATGGGTGGAATCTAAACAAAATGACCAAACGCACGATACAGAGATCAGATTGTTGGTTGCCGGGGTAGGTGTGGGAGGCGGAGAGATTGGGCAAAGGTGGTCAGAAAGCACGTACTTCCCGTTATACGACAGCTGAGTTCGGGGGACACGACGTGCGGTATGATGACTCCAGTTAATGCTTCATCGTACATTTCCAAGTTGCTAAAAAAGTAGCTCTTAAAAGTTCTAATAAGGAAAAAATCTTAACTGTGTGAGGCGATGACTATTTAAGTAATGGTATTGTGGTAATCATTTTATCAAACCATCAAATTATTATGCTGTATACCTTAAACTTATACAATGTTTCACGTCCCTTCCATAATGGAAAATCTTTTTCCGGAGATGACCCTCGGGAAGGACAGCCTTCTGGAGGACATTTGCGGACTGAGTAGGTCTATGAACAAAACCCCCATAACATCTCCAGCTGATTGAAGTCAATATGGTGTCCCTGAATGGGTGATTAAATTTTAATGAAATGAATGTGATATTCCTAAGCAGTAAGTAGAGTCAACTCACATGAATAGCTAACCTGTGAAAATTTGCCTAGACACACTCAGTCGAAAATAGGTTACAAAATTAAATGGTGCTAAAATAGTTTGCATTCTTACATACTGTGCATTACTGTACACAGAACATATTTTTACCCCCCCCCCCCCGCACAGAGTTTATATTTAAAAGCACGCAAACTGTGTTTTCCCAGCAGTTACAGGCGGTTTCCGCTGGGAACAGTGCAGGCAGCTCTGATGGGCTGCTGTTCCTGGCCTCCTGGCCGCCCAAGCTCAGGCACCAGGCGCTGAACAGAAGGCTGTGTGTGCAGTGTGGGCGCCTTCCCAGCACGGCCGCCTGCTGAGCACCTGGGGGAGGGGGGTGCACCCTCTGCTCCACATTTCAAACCTGAACGTAGTGGGGCTGGGATGTATTATCACTTCACTTACGAAAAAAGACAGTTACCTTTTAATGGAAACATTTTAAAAAATGTTAACAGATTTATTGGGAGATAAAGGTCATATACCATAGGGGATTCCCATTTAAAGTGCAAAATGCTATGGTTTTAGTCTATTCACAGAGTCATACGACTATTAGTACCATCTACTTTCAGGCAGAACTTTCAGGAACATTGATTTGTTTCTTTAAAAGTTCACAGAGTTTTAGTCCCCTGAAGACCACTGAGCTCTGGGAGACTGCGAAGGAGGGAGCAACTCAGGCTCATTCCGAAGTCTTTCAAGCGGTGAGTCTTTGCTGGCCTCCTGGGAACTGTTCTAGTACTGCACCTACATCTTTGCTGGCCTCCTGGGAACTGTTCTAGTACCGCACCTGCATCTCGAGAGCAGGAGCAGCAGGAGCAGCAGGAGCAGCAGGAGCAGCAGGCGCGGCAGCCGGCACAAAGCCCTGCACGCGAAGTCTGGGAAGATTTCAATCTGAGACGATTTTACAAGAGCGCTCTGTGATGCTGCTCTCTGATCCACCCACCCTCCCTTCCCGCAATTCCCTCCTTCTGGGCTAGACTTCACTCCGAACTCACGTCAGGCACGTAAGTCCTTCAGACGGCTTTGGCTCTCAGATCTGGAGCAGCCTCCTTGCTGGGGGTGGGGGCTGCTACCACAGCCCCGTGTGCTGGGACAGTTCAAGGTTCCTCGTCCTTGTCTTGTCCTCAAGATCCCCAGCTGTGTCCACACCTGGCGTGTGGGCTGGGCAGCCTCGAGGGCACTGTTTGGGAGGTTATTGTGGTGAGGGGTTGCTAGGGGCTGCTTTTCAAGGCCTTTGCACAAGGAGGCGTCAATCTAATT